>NC_050497.2:7219848-7821502 GCF_012460135.2 Molothrus ater | reverse complement strand
GAAAATTTCTGATTCTACTTACTCAAGGCATTATGACAAAGTTTGCATCAAATAAAAAGGGTACCACAAAGGGAGAAAATAATTCACAATAAAAACGTTCAACTCTGAGAAATGAGCATATAATGAAATATGTTACCTAGACATCGAGTTATTAATAATAAACTACAAAGAGACCAAGGTTCTCCTTCAGCTTAAAGGCCAAAAGGATGAGTTTTGTCCTTTGGCTTCACAAAACAAAAAAAAAAGTCTGAGAAGGAACTATCCTCTGAGAAGAGCTATCCATTTGAATTTACACATCCATAAATAACAACAATTACTACAAAACCCTGGCCTGAGCCCGAGCAGAGGGCAGAGAGCACACCCCACAAATAGTCCTACCTGATTTACTTATTTACTCAGCTAATCCTTGCAGATAAAAGACTTGGTTCTACCAAGACTTTGGTCTTTGTAAGTGAAGTAGTAAAGAAAAGACTGCACCAATACCTCCTTCAAGGCCACATTTGCTTGGTGTTGGTCAATGCATTCAACCTGCACCAAACAAAAGACAGGGCTGATATTGTAACAGAAACATCAGGGAACTTCAAGCCAGAGCACTCTTAGCAAGGTGCAAATGACATCAATTTTCAATGACAGGTCAAATCCCTCATGTTTGGGGCAGTTTTGGTGTCAGGAGATGGGTAAAACAGAGCTGAAAATACGTGTGTGACAGACAGTGTTTCTACACTGAGCTGAGACCACTGAGGGGACCTCACTAGGCTGCTGCCCTTTCCCCACTTTGAGCCTCAACATTCCACAAAACTGATCTGAATCTCCCATTTTCCCAAAAAGCAGCACTGTAACAGGCAAGCCTGCTCTTATCCAGCAGTTCAGCTGCCCAGCATGGGTCTCTCTTGCTACTATCACAGTGCCCCTGGAGACAACAAACATGCCACACTCTTGTTTTCGTAGCAACCACCTGCTCACCTGCTTTATTGCATATTTCTTCTGGGCACCCTGCTCTGTTCTCAGCTGAGCCACCAGCACCATGCCCAGTGCCCCAGGCTGGAGCTGCTCCAGTACCTGCACAGGGCACACCCAGAGCACCTGCTCAGCTAGGGCAGAACAACCGAGGCAAAAAAAAAAAAAAACACCTTCCACACAGAAAACACCTGCAGCTCCCCAGGGCAGGACTGGGGACACCTTCACCCAGCCCCTGAGAGGAGCACAGGCTTTGGGACACCCCTACCTTGGACACCCCCACCTTCACCCAGCCCCTGAGAGGAGCACAGGCCTTCCCTCACCTCCCCTTCAGGGCATTCCCTGTGCTGAAAACATCCCCAGGACCATGGAACACCTCAGGGCCGCTCAATCCCCACCTCCTTTGGTTGTGTGCTGCTCCCAGGGGTGCCCACACCATCCCCAGGCCCATGGACCCCTCATAAACCCCTCCAGCATCACTTTACCCACTCAGAGCCACTCACACCATGTCCCCAAGGGTATCCTGGTCACAGACCCCTCATAAACCCCTTCAGTGCCACTTGATCCACTCAGACCCACCCACACCATGTCCCAAATGTCCCCTGGTCACAGACCTCCCCCCTCAGGGCTATGTAACCCACACAGACCCCTCCAGCACCACTGACACCCCCACAATGCTGCTTATTGCCAGGCAGAGCTTGAGTTGAGGGCAGCACCTCATATTTTTCCATGGCAGGGACACAGCCCGGCCTCCCACCCGGGACCGTGGGGCAGCGGCCCTGGGGGCGTGAGACCCCCTCTCACACAAGAGTGCGGCGGGGGCGCGGCTCCTTTAAGAGCGCTGAGGGGCGTGTCCGGGGGCGTGTCCCGGCGGGGAGGCCCCGCCCCCCGCGCGCCGGCGCGGCGGCGCCTTCAAGGCCCGGCCCGTCCGACGTGGCAGCGCCTGCACCGAGCGCGGCCCGGCCCCGCCACCGCCCCGCCCGCCCCGAGCCAGCCCGGGCCCCGCCATGGGCCACAACGACATTATGAACACCGCCGAGGACTTCGCCGACCAGGTGCGTGCCCGCCTGCCTTCCCCGCGCCCGCCCGGCGGCCTTTGTGCGGCGGGGCCACGCTGAGGGGCCCGGCTGAGGCAGGCCGGGATGGCGGCGGGGTCGCTGCCGCCTTGGGGCCGCGCTGCGGCGGGGCGGTGGGTTTATGGAATTATAGAGCTATGGAGGGGTTTGGGCTGGAAGGGATCCTAAAGGTCGTCCCGTTCAAGCCCTGCCATAGCAGGGACACGTTCCACTGGCCCAGGCTGCTCCAAGCACGGTCCAGCCTGGCCTTGGGCACTGCCAGGGATCCAGGGGCAGCCACGGCTTCTCTGTGCCAGGGCCTCGTAGAGGAGAATTCCTTCCCAATAGCCAGCCTGAGTTTCTTCTCTTTCGACTTGTAGCCGGTCTACTTTGCCTTCTCACTACTTGTTTCTGTTTTCCATCTTTCCTGTAAGTTGTCTCCGAGGGCGCCCCGGGCCCGGCTCCCACCGCCGCAGGCCCAGCGGCCGCCCCTGCCCTCGGGGGAGCGCCCGAGCCTCTCGGACAGCGAGTTCTCCTTGGGGACAGCGCTTCTCTCGGGAGGGATTAAATGGAAGGGCAGCAGGAGCCGTCCCGGCCGGTGGAGAGGGCACAGAGGGGTGTGGGGGACCGGTGTGAGCTGGCAGGGGTGGGAGAGTGCCCGGGTTATCCAAGCAGGCAGGGTTAGATGGGATGTTAGGGAGAAATTCCTCCCTGTGAGGGTAGGGAGGCCCTGCACAGGCTGCCCAGAGAAGCTGTGGCTGCCCCTGGATCCCTGGCAGAGTTCAAGGCCACGCTGGACAGGGCTTGGATCAACCTGGGCTAGTGGAAGGTGTCACTGCTCATGGCCGGAGTTTGGAACAAAATGAGCTTTAGGGTCTTTCCAAACCAAACCATTCTGTGATTTTGTGAAACCCTGATGTATTTCTGGAAGCCCAAACTGGAAAAGGTTGGTCAGCACCGTGGTGCTGTGCTCAGGACTGGGGCAAAAGGAAAGCAAACAAGCTGATGTTGTCTTGTAAACCTTCTTACGTTTATTTCAGTGGAGGCCCGAGTGATTTCTCTGTTAAATAGAAGTTTGTGATCTCTTACAATGTCTGACAACAGGATTATTTTGAGTGTAAGTAGTTGCTCTGCTGGGGATGGTGTTGCAAAGATCTTCACAGTCATGGTGATTCATCTAATCGACAATGAGAAGCAGCAAGTAATCATATTCAGCAAATTGGCTGGAAAATCTGATTCTGCCTGGTTCTACAACCACTGTGATTTAGTGTGAGTTGTGTGGTGCACAATAACATGTCACAGCTCTGAGGGGGCTGTGCTGCCTCTGTCTTTCACTGATTTCACTGGGAAAACCTGTTCTGCACTTCCTCCCCACCCCCAGATGGAAGAAGGAAAACTCGATTTAGTGTTTTAGATTAAAGCTTTTTGTAGTGTGTGCAATATTCAGTTTAAGGGATATCTAGATTATCTTGGTCATTCTCTGTTTATCTTGTCCTCTTGCTCCTTTTAGAGAAGAAAGTAAACCATCACTGCAGTGTTCACATTTCTTGCCAAAATTTGCAATGCTTGTCCTGACCTTTTTATAACACCTCTCTATTTATTCCTCTGGGGTTATTTCTAGATGTCCTCAACACCCCTTTTTTCACTCTACTGAAAGCTCTTCTGTCCAGCTTAAATGTAGTTTGCCTCCTCCTGAAGTGAGTTTTAAATAGCATAAATTCATTTGTGCTTGGCCACATCCTGTTTAAAGATGAGTCTTGCCTTAAGCTGCAGAATTTAGAGTTTTGCTCCTCTTACTAGCAGATTGCAAAATAATTTTTATGGTGTTCTGAGTAATAACTCCTCTGATAATTCTGCCTGGTAGCTCAATCAGAACCTTTCAGTGCTGTCTGTGCTGCTAAAGCTCAGTGTCACACCAGTGTAGGAGTGACTTGCTAAACACTAACCTTTGGTATATATTGTGAAGTTAACACTTGGCATTACAGGAGCTGTTAGTTCATCTTGGATTAAAAAAGTACTTGGAATGTTTGGACTGAAGTTGTGTTGAAACTCCCCTGGTAGAGGCTGGACAATGGCTGTTCTGGGAGCTGAATGCATTCTCACTGATGTTCTTGCTTTTTCCACTCTCTGTACTAGTGCTCAACACATAATGAGTCTTAATTTCTGTAGCATAAAACCCGTGTGGGAGAATTGTTAGAGTTAATTCCATGGCTTATCAGCAAATCCTGAATGTCTCTTACAAAAGCAAGAATAATCTGTTCCTTAAATTCAAACAGTAAAGCTTAGCTTTTCTGAGATACTGGAATTTCCCTTTGAATTAACAAATTATGCCCTAGATGCCAAGATGCTCAGCAGTGGTAAGTGGCTGTTAATCCAGAGGTGAACTGTGCACTGGCTCCCAGGCAGCTAAGCTTGCCAGACAGCCAGTTGTCAGTGAAAGGGCTTGTCCTACTTCTCCCAAGGCTACATTCCCCTTTTCTCTCTCACCAGCACTTGTGTCATTGAACTGGGAAGCTGAACTGGCAGGAGAAAAATTTGAGGATTTTTTTTTTCCACTTGGTTCAGTTATCTCCATGTTCAGGTCGAGTGAGGCAGTACTGGGGGTGAGATTGCTGGTAAAAGGCTGCTCTGAGCTGTAAGGAATTGCAGTGAGGGGACACTAACACCAGCCCAGTGCTACTAACTCAGTAATTTACATACTCAGAAATTAAGCTGATTTTTAGTGATTTTGTTAAAATATTACTTGGCAACCCTTTCAGTGGAGCCACCAAGTACTGAAAATAGCTGTGTCTGGGGCCTGCAGAGAGTGTTTAGGATTGTCTCTCCTTTGTAATCCCTTCCTAAGAGGGAGCAGATCTCAGGCAACTTTCCTAGTGTCTGTAATAATCTGTAGGAATAAATCCTTAGGAATGTGGGTGCTTGGTATTTCTGCTGTTCAAAAAAAAAAAAGATTCCTGAACAAAAATGCAAGGAGACTATTGAGTCATTGCACAGCAGTGAGAGGGCTGCAGGGAGAGCCAGACTGGGGGAGTTCATTTCATTTTCCAAGATAAATGCTGATCTATCTTGTCCAGATAATTCTGATATAGAATCGCAGAACCATTTGGGTTGGAAGGGACCTTAAAGCCCTTCTTGTTCTGCCCCTTGCCATGGAGCTTCCACTCTCCCAGGTTGCTCCAAGCCCTGTCCAGGGATCCAGGGGCAGCCACAGCTGCTCTGGGCACCCTGTGCCAGGGCCTGCCCACCCTCCCTTGGAGGAATTTCTCCCTAATTTCCAGTTTACATTTCAATTTGAGCCCATTATTTCTTGTCCTCAATATCCTATTTTGCAGAAAATGGAAGGGAGAAGAGAACATTTCATTGTTAGTCTGAACTTTGTCAGTTAGATTAAAAAAACTGAATTTGGAAATATTCTCTAGAACTTTGTCATGGCAATGCACTGATTGTTTATCATTATAAGCCAAGTAGCCTGTTCTGGTTAGGCTGAGGAAAAATTTTCCCATTAAGAATGATAGTAAAATGCAATAAATTACTAAAAGTACCATTTTAAAGGTCTCATTAATAAATAGCCTTTTGGAAAAGGGAATTGGTACAAAGCACACTTCAGAAGGGAAGAGCATTGAGAAATCTTCCTGCAATTAAAAACCTAATTAATATTGCTGGCAATAGTGGGTCAGAGCCCTCTTCCTGCCTTTGGAAATAAATGGGAAAGCCTGTTCCCAGTTTTTTACAGTATTTGTAGGCTCTGGGCTAATGAATGTGATGGGTTTGCTGTCCCTATGATTTTGGGGTGGGATCTCTTGGAGTGAATGTATCAAAGCTGGTGAAAGAAAGTGATTTTGTTTTTCTCTGTGAATTGAGCATCCTTTTCCAGGAATGGTCAGTGGTGTCCCAGGCTGCTGGAGGAATTTGTTCTCCCAGAAAAAAGCAATCCCTTAAAAGTGTTCAAGATATTTGGGATATGCCTTACCAGAAGCTGTAGACCAATAATGCTGTGCAGCTCAGGAGGGTTTCTGTCTAGATGAGCAGTGTGCTGTTCCTCACCATAATCAGAACTTCACTGATCCAAGAATACACAGGAAAAACCTTTGTGCCTGGACAGAATATACCTGCAAAAATTCCCAACTCATGTCCATTTATTGGACTTGAAATACCTGTAATTGTACCATGGTTTATACACTTTTATCAAAACAGAGGGGACTTTCAGCAAATTTGAAACTGTTGGAGGTTGGGACCAAATGAATCACTTTTGCCTCTCTTTTGGTCAGGCCTTTATGGGTTTGAAAATTTCAGTCCCCCTTTCGAAAAAGGGGGGGTTGAGCAGAGCTTCGATTAAGGGATCCCTGGATCTTCTTGTACATCTTTGGTTGTTAAACTTAAAGGAGCATTTAAATCTATCTTTGCCTTCCTAATCCCATTAGAGGGGGAAGTGGCAACACAAAGCCCCTCTGGCATATGTCAGTGCCTTGGCTGCCAGCACAGAACCAGCTGTTCTTCTTTAAAATAGTTTTATTTAGCATTTTCTTGTCTTTCCTCATGATGTTTCACTTCTTCCAAGGAGACAGGACATGTGGAGAGCAGTTGATGCAAAGCCCAGAGCAGAAAAAGCCCTGCAGTTTTTTAATGTTGTGAGTTAATGCTACCACCTCCAACAGTGGATTTGGATTTGGGTGTGTTGTGCTCAGTGCAGGGTGTGTTTCAGGTCCCATTTCTTAGCTGTACATATCAAACTGCAATTTTCCCATGTGTGCCGCTTTATCTGTGTGAATCTTAAAGGAAGTGGACTCAGGGTGCAGCTTTGGAGCCACACAGTGCTGCTGCTGTGCAGGGCCAAACCCAGGGTGCTATTCATTGAGTCCCACTGCTGGAGCTCTCCTGTTTCTTGTCATTTATTCCACCTTTAGTTAAAAATTACTCGAGTGATTTACACCCAGATCCTCTAATTGTGAGATCATTTGATGCCTGTTAAGATTCTCTTCCTATAGTTGTGGTGTAGTTGTTCTCTTCCTTTCCCTCTGGATCTCCTGGCTCTTTTGGCTTGGCTTTCTTTCCCCACAGGCTGTTTCTGAAGCTTATTTGAGTTTGCTGTGTGCAGGGGTTTCAATTTGAGTGCAGCTCCAGGAGCTGTGGGTGCCCAGGGCTGCTGTGTGTGCTCTGAGGTTGCTTAGCACTGGAGCAGCCATGGGCTGCAGCTTTTCTGACTTGTCTGGAGCCCATTGGATGTGTGCACTCGTGTTTAATGGCCAGTGTTAAATTCCCTCTGTGTGTGCCAAGAGAACAGGTAAATGTTAAATGTCTTCTTGGATCCTTCACCTGTGCTCTTCATGGTTCTGTGGAAGGGGGAAATGAGTTCAACTCCACTTCAAAACAGCAAAGATGAGGCCTGGAGGAAGATGTTCTCTATTTGCTGCTTTTTTCAGCCTTTCCACATCACTGTTTTTATCCTTTCCTTACAAATCCCCAGCACTTGTCTTCTTTCATTTCTTTCTAGACCAAAGTTTTTTGTTCTGTATCTTACAAACGACTTCTGGTTTGTAAGAACTTTATTCTTAGTATTCCTCAGCAAGTTTCCTCGACCTCACAGTGAAACCCAGGAGGGAGGAAAGCTGTAAACCAAGATGTGTGTCTCATTCAGTGAGTGACAAAGATCAGAAATTCTCTTCTGACTCATTCATCCAACTGTTGACATGGCTTAAAAAAGCCTGAAGTGGCAGCCTTCAGGAGGCAGAGTACAGCTGCACTTAAATGCACTTGATTAAGGTGAATTTCGACCCTTAGACTCTGGATACAGGTAGTACAACAGTGCAGTTTGTTCCAATATTAACTATTTAATTGACCATTAAGGATGTTTGCTGATTTTTTTTTTCTTGTGATAATCTGTAATTGCACAGTGAGCTAGGCTTGTCATTTGCATAGCTTTTAGTATTGACTGATTGCTGCTGGCAGGAATAAACTGTCAGAAGTGGCTTTTGTCTCCTTCCTGCTGGAAGTCTCAATTAAGTAATAACCAGTGCTGCCTAGAAAATGGGTTGACAATTAGACACTTGTTCTAACCCAGAGGCAATAAGCTTTCCTGTGCACCCCACAGCCCTATAGAACATGACCCTCTAGACTCTGGCAGTTTTGTATTTGTTCCTTTAATTGTTGTAATTGCAGAGCAAACTCATCCAGGAGCCTGCAAGATGAAGGGTGCCATCCTCCATTCCCAAAAACTATAGCTCAGCATCTGTTGCATGATGATATCATTTCCTTTTAACCACTGCACTGAACTGTCACTATAAACCTATTTCCTTTCTGCAGAAGATGCTCCTTTGAAGAGAAGTAAAAACCTGCTTAAAGGACAGAGGGTGCAGTTCCCTGCAGTGGTTATGTGGAGCTGCTGCTCAAGTACCTGTGCTTTGTTTGCACTGAGCTGTTGGAGGGAATGAGTTTAGCAAACAATTTAGGTGGTTTTTTTTTTTTTAAATTTGTACAGAACTTGTCTTCTCTCAGCCTGGCTCCCTGAATCTGGGTTGTTCAGGGTGCTGAGTGCCTGAGCACAGGGGTGGGAGCAGGATTGCCCTTTCAGCTCTGGGCTATCTGATAGCTGTGCTGTAACATGAAACCCTGAGATAGAGAAACTAAAACCAAGGTCAGCCTTCATTAGCCAGAACTCCATCAAAGCACAGTTCCTTTTGACACAGAAATGTGCTGCTGGATTGTGCTTTTTTCCAACTCCTAGTCCAGTGGAGAATGCCAACAGGTTTCCCCTGCTGCTCCCAATGTGTGAAGAAGCATTTCATTAAATCCAAGTCCCAGTTTCTCTCTGGATGTTGGTGACCCTGAGTGCATGAGAACTGCTGATCTCAGTGTGCAGAGAGCAGGGCTGTGTTATCCCTGCAGTGTCCCTTTCCCTGCTAATGGCCTGTGTGCCCCTGCAGTTCCTGAGGGTGACCAAGCAGTACCTGCCCCACGTGGCCCGGCTGTGCCTGATCAGCACCTTCCTGGAGGATGGCATCCGCATGTGGTTCCAGTGGAGCGAGCAGAGGGACTACATCGATGGCACGTGGAACTGTGGCTACTTCCTGGCCTCCATCTTTGTCATCATAAACCTCTTTGGGCAGCTGAGTAAGTGGCTCTGGGGCTGTTCAGGTGCAGGCTGCAGCCCTGTTAATCATGGCAATGTGGGATGGCTTGCTGATTTCCTGATAGCTCCTGACAGCTCAGAAATGATAGTACTACATGGGCTGAATGAAAAGAGCTCTGAACTGACTTGCTTCAGCCTTTCCTGGAAGCAGTCATAGAGAGTTTCTTGTGACACACTGCCTCTGAGTCAGAGATGCCAAGAATCCATCAGGTCAATCTGGTTTCAGTTTTGTACATGCATCCATGTAAGCCACACCCAGAGTGCTCTAAATTAAATACTCCTGTTCTTTTAAACAAGGCAATATTGAGGCTTTCTCAGCCTCCTGTTTTTATGGGCATTCATATCCAAGGCAAAATCTTACCTTGGAGAGGGTGCATTTAAGCCTGAGTGAGGTGCTTGTGTCAGAAATTTTTCCAAAACCCAGCAATCAAAATAATCCCAGAAGGAATGCACTGCTGGGTGGGTTCAGGCTGTCAGAACAGCCTTTCCTTCAGGAGAGAGGAAAAATCCTGTTCTGTTTATATTGTGTCCCTGATTTACTGTTCCTGATTGCCAATTTCCTATTTTGTGTCTTGATTTAGATTTTTTGCCATCACTATTTTGCGTAGAGAGTCACCTTAATTTAATGCAGTTGCCAGTCCTCATGTTCAAGTGACAAAGGTTGTTGGTGCTTTCTGATGGAAGTTTTGAGAAAGGTTTTGGGTTTTATCCTTTTAAGGAAAAGGAATACAGCTTGATGGCCCTAACAGTTATTTCACAAAAGAGAAAGGAAAATCCAAGTTGACATTCCTGCAGGAGCTTTTCCAAGTGTAACTGTGTTCAATTTCCCCACCTCAGGTGGCTGTATCCTGGTGCTGAGTAGGAACTTTGTGCAATATGCCTGCTTTGGACTGTTTGGAATTATAGCATTACAGGTAGGAGGCTTAAATCTTCATCCCTTCTAAACTGTACTTTTCAAATCTCTCTTAGCCCCAGTACTCCCAACATGTTTAAATATAACTTTCAAGCCTGGAATTTTTCTCCACCCTGGCTTAGTGCCAGTCCTTGATGGCATTGAACTATTTTGCTGCTTCTGTTCTCCTGATGTGCCCAATAGATGTAATTGCAATTAGTCAGCTTGAAGACATTCATTCAATACTTGACCTTGACCAATTTAGCAGAAGTAACTGGCAATTTACCTGGATGTCAGTTAATGAGCCAAATGCGGAACTTGCAGTTGCTTTGGCCTTCAGCTGTGTTCCCATCACAAAGGACCCTATCTAGTAGCATCCTTCCCCTACAAAATGAGAGAATTTTGGGGGGTCCTAAAGCACAAATCCAATTCTGCCTTCCCTTCCCTGTGTTACATGGACTCATTACCACACTGATGTAATTACCTTGTTTCCCTCACTATATTGTATTTATAATCAAACTCTGCTGTGGCTGATACAGACTTGAGGTTGTAACAGAAATTCAGAATTTCAGTGTCATTTATATGGTGCTTTAACCTGTTTTATTCTTTGCCTAGACTATTGCATACAGCATTCTATGGGACCTGAAGTTCTTGATGAGGTATGCCTGCTTCTGGAAGTTTTTATGGAAACAGAATGAAAACTGACACTTGGGGGCAGAGGAAGTGACATTTGTACATAATATTTACTAGAAAGATTTTACAAGTAATGCATTTACATTGAAGAAGAAATGATAGCTCCTGAAAAACTCAGGGTGTTAAACAGTAGGCAGCAGGCTCAGGAAGGGAAAGACTAATCCTAACCCTCTAGGATCCAAGTGCTTCTGCTGCTAACCTGGCTGAGAGCTCAACCAACTGTCTACACTTGATCAGAGTTGCTTTTATTTCCTAAATGGCTAAAATAGCAACTCTGTTTCTGCATGATTGAAGCCATTTTCTGTGAAAACTACAGCATGTGGTCACTGGAGCGGTTTCTGGGATTTTAAACCTCTTAACACCTTCCCTAAGGAGAAGACAAGATTATAAACCTGAGCTTTCCTGTCAGGCCCTGAGTGATGGCTGGCTCTTGCCTTTGCACCCCTCTGAGGGGAGGCCAGCACAGGAGCTGCACTCTGGGCTTACTACAGCCCTGTCAATGTGTAACTTTTCAGCAGTGCTGCTGCTCTGTTTTCTCAAAGCAACCTCTGAACTATTTTGGCATATATGGCTAAACCTGAGGTACAGAATAACTTGAACACAACGAAATTCGTGTTGTAACAGCCCCTGAAGCAACTGTGCCTGAGTGGTGGGTGCTGGACTTCCCTGGCAGGCTGTGTTCCCACAAATCCTGGCTGTGCTCAGTGCTGCTGGGAAGCCTGACACAGACCCAACACATCCCACAGTGCACACAGCAAGTCACTCCTCACTCTCACATAGATCCTCACTGAAATTGTCAGATAAGACTTTACAGATATAGATCAGTGCAAGCTGTACTAAACTGCTTTTTTTTTCTTTTTCCCCATTTGTGTAGGAATCTTGCCCTTGGGGGAGGCTTGCTGCTGCTTCTGGCCGAGTCCCGCTCGGAGGGGAAGAGCATGTTTGCTGGTGTCCCCACCATGAGGGAGAGCTCCCCAAAGCAGTACATGCAGCTGGGGGGACGTGTGCTGCTCGTCCTCATGTTCATGACACTGCTACACTTTGACATGAACTTCTTTTCTGTAAGTATCTCAGCATTAAAGTATGAATTGAGCAACTGGAATGTAGCACCAGTGCCCAGGTGGGCTGCAGGATCTGCTCAATGCTTATTGAAATCTCTAATTAAAATTTGTGGTGGTGTTTGCAGGGGTCCCAGGATGAGGGAAGAGATGAGAATCTTGACTCCATGTTTCAGAAGGCTGATTTATTATTTTATGATATATATAATATTAAAAGAAAATTATATATTATAACTATACTAAAAGAATAGAAAAAAGGATTTCATCAGCAGGCTTGAAAAGAATAGAAAGGAATGATAATAAAATCTTGTGACTGATCTGAGAGTCCAAGACAGCTGGACTGTGATTGGCCATTAATTAAAAACAACCACATGAGACCAATCACAGATCTACCTGTTGCATTCCACAGCAGCAGATCATTATTGTTTATATTTAGTTTCTGAGGCCTCTCAGCTTCTCAGGAGAAAAATCCTTTTGCTAGGATCCTTTCATAAATGGGTCTATAAAATTTTTTGTCTGTGACAAAAATTAATACTTTAGAAAATATTATTAGGTTACCTGTGCCATGACAACTGAACTTATCCAAGCTCTGCTTTGGTGTATTTATTTAAAAACTCTGCTCTGGTGTATAAAAATAAAAATATTTTTATTTTATTTTGATGTTAGTGTATCTACTTAAGAACTGTGTAAGTAAATGGCTTTTTTAATGGCTTTTTTTCCTTGCAGATTCTGCAGAACATTGTGGGCACAGCCCTGATTATCTTGGTGGCAATTGGCTTCAAGACTAAGCTGGCTGCCTTGACTCTGGTCATCTGGCTCTTTGGCATCAACATCTACTTCAATGCCTTCTGGACCGTCCCAGCCTACAAGCCCATGCACGACTTCCTCAAATACGATTTCTTCCAGACCATGTCTGTCATTGGAGGGCTCCTCCTTGTGGTTGCACTGGGTCCTGGTGGAGTCTCCATGGATGAGAAGAAAAAAGAGTGGTAACAGGAATAGCAACACTTCTTGGGACATACTGTACTAAGTCCAGAACTGATTCTCTATGGATTCAACAAAAACTGCCAGCATTTTACACGTACATGCCCCCTTCCTATAAAAGGCACAGATGTTTTGAATTTGATTTACTGTGGCACCAGTAATACAATAGATAAAATCCTGTTTCTTCAAGGAATGTTGCCTAGGCTTATTCTAACTTCCTAGATTTGGAACTAACCCAAGGAACCTGCATTTTGCTGATGCTTCAGTGAATTGCAGTAGAACAGTTGCTGTCTGGAATGTCAGCAATGTCTTAAAATTTGCAGAAAGGTGAGCAGACACAGCTGGATCATTCAGTGTGGTGTTGGGTTGTAGCTATAACTAAAAAAGTGGATCCCCTTTCTTGCCCTTATCAAAACTGTCCTGTGCTTAAGGAGTTCCATGGCTGGTTATAGCATTGCTTATCAAGGTGGAAAGCAGCATCGAAGAAAACCTAGAAAATCACTGTTATTTTGCTGCTCAGAGGCCTGTAATTCCTTTTTGTTCAGCAGGGAAGAGTCTTTCCTGCTCCTGAACAGAAGGCAAAAAAGAAAACCCTGGAAGTAGTTGTATTCCTTTCTGGGTAAGAAAAGGGTGAGGATTTTCTAACATGTCCCAGTTCTGCCCTTGAGGGGAACAAGGGGAAATCCTGTATTGTTAATCATGAATCCTGTATTGCTAATCAGATTTAAAGGAAGTGGGGGAGATAATCCTGAAGAGACAGAACATAAGATTCTGTGAAATTTCTGTGCCAAAAGAATTCTTTATTCTACATTCTTTCCCCAAAAGTTGCCCCTCCTGAATTCCCAAGAAGGGAGCCAAATTGTGCTGCAGGTTCCATAATAAAAGCTCCTTTCTGCTATTAACCAGCTTCCATCCATATATACCCCAAATTCATATTTGAATTGCAGGTTAATGGTGAAAATGTCTTGAGAATTACAGAAACTCCCCTCTTCTGTGCACTCAGTACTTGCCAGATGAGAGCAGTCAATCTCCTAATCTGTAGTCTTTGCTTCTTAGATTCACTTCTGGCAGTCTCTTGGCTGTGAGAGTCCCAGCTGAATGAAGAGCTGGGCTGCTGAGCTCTCCAGGACAGCCCCTCCTCCTCTGCCACCTCAGAGCACCCTGAGCTGTGCAGGGTGGAAGGGTGGAAGTGGCCCCTGTTCCCAACTCTGCAAACGGTTATAGCTGAGGAATGTGAGTGCAAAGCCTGGGCAGTGAAGAAACAGCCAGGGGTGAACCTTCCCTGGGAGGAGCTTGGGAGGGTGAGGAGAGGAAGGCCCTGTTTGGCTTCTCAGTGCCACAACCTCTGTGCCATGACCATGCTTAGTGCTGCTCAGGGGAGGCTTTTTGCCCTCTCTTAGTCAACTAGGTGTGAACCTGTTTCACTAGATTGTGGAGGAATTCTAGACAGCATGAGCCCTACCAACTTCCTGCCATTACACTGATTCCTTGCTCTGTTGCCTCCCCTGAGGAAGATGCTCAGCTCTTTGTTCAAGGAGGAATTCAGCTGAACATCTCCAGTGGGAGCTGTTCCCCAGGGTCTCCTGATAAGGACACTCACCTGGACAGTTCAGTTAAACAGTTGTTTTTTAAGAGAGAAAACTGGGCTGAAAGAACTAATGAAAAATAGAAGAGCACTGTTGAAAGTTAAACCAGTGATTTCATCATCCTAAGGGGATAATAGCCTCTGTAAGGGCAAGATGTGCTGCTGCTGGAGGAAACCAGTTGCTATCCCAGAATAGTTAGGGTTGGAAGGGACCTCTGGAGATCATTAGTCCAACCCCCATCTCCAGATTGATGGGAGGGGAATTCAGCATTAAGGTCAGGTCACTGATGGCTTTTTTTTCAAGGAAGTTTTGCAAGAGAAGTCTTCAGCTCAAAGTGTTTTGTCTTCCTGACTCTTCCTGGCTAAACAAACTGGTCCTTTCAATCCCAGATCTGCAGCACAGGAGATTTTCACTGTTCCACTGCAGGTCTTACAACGGTTCTAGACTGATCAAGGCAGCCACTCTCAGATACCTGAACTGCTGTTGATGTTCATAGTATTTATAAATGACACAAACTACTCCTGCCATAGCCCCTTGTCTTTCTCAACTTCCTTGTGTCCTGTCTAACTAAGGAGCTGGATGACAGACTAGTCTGAAATATTGACCAGTTTCCTCTGCAAAAATCAAGTCCCCTTTCCAACAAAAGACCCTAGAAAGGGAACTGTTGCTGTCCCCTTCAGTATTCCAGGGGCACAGTTAGGTGGAGGGCATTATCAGATACTTCTAGGCAGCACAATGTGCAGACTTATTAACTGTGAGTCCTGATGCAGAAGATTCTGGTTTTCCTACATACACTGCTGTACTTGTGCATCTCCCAGAAATTCAGTGACCTCTCCCTGTGGCTGAGAAGCTCTCACAAGCAGGATGTCAGCTACCAATTGGCTCTGCAAAGTGTTCTGGAATTCATTCTGAATATATTTTTGCTTTCTATGTGGAAAAAAAAAAAAGAAATAAGTATAAATTCTCATTTTATGCTGTATTTTGTACCTTAGTTGTGTTTGAAAATGTTTTGATTTTTGAAAACAATCAAAATAAAACAATGGCATCTTTGTATCCACTTGGCGTGTGTGGCTGGTGATGCTCCACCGCTGAGCTGCTGTGCTTTCCTGCCTAAGAAAAAGCAGTTTTCTGTAAAAAACTGAGCTGAGCTGCTGTGCTTTCCTGCCTAAGAAAAACCAGTTTTCTGTAAAAAACTGAGCTGAGCTGCTGTGCTCTCCTGCCTAAGAAAAAGCAGCTTTCTGTAAAAAACTGAGCTGAGCTGCTGTGCTTTCCTGCCTAAGAAAAAGCAGCTTTCTGTAAAAAACTGAGCTGAGCTGCTGTGCTCTCCTGCCTAAGAAAAACCAGCTTTCTTTAAAAAACTGAGCTGAGCTGCTGTGTTCTCCTGCCTAAGAAAAACCAGCTTTCTATAAAAAAACTCTGCTACCTGGACTTGACTGCAGCAGGCATCCTTCCCTCAGTGTGGGACTGGCTTGAAGCTCTTGGAATTCCACTTAATTCCAGCCCATTATTCCCGTCCACACCTTTAACAGTTAACTGGAATGAGCAGACACTTCATCCTGTACTCCAATGGAATTGTTACACAACAGACTTCAGTCCAGGTATTTATCATAAAATTTATTTCCCATTGGTTGCTTTCTTGAAGTTTTTGGGTTTTCGATGATGGCTCTTGAATTTCTTCTTTAAAGGGCCTGTCTGTTTCTGTAGGGAAAAAAAAAAGTTAATCAGCTTATTTCCAACGTGCAGATCAAGCCTTGCCTGAGACAGCTTAAACAGAAACTGAGTGGGATCTCCTTCAACAGCCAGAATGAGCCCAAGTCTGCTCATGGAGCCAGGATCCTGCAGCTCAGCAGCCCTTTCTGATGGTTTCATTAGGTACAAACTGACAGGCTCCCTGCAGCAATGAATCCTAACTTTATCCAGCCCTAACTTTCTGACACATTTATATAGTAAGGCAGTGCCTCAGAAGTGGCAGGAAAATGGTCTAGAGGGACTCTGTGACTGCAAAACAGTTACATTTTTTTGTGTATTTGAAGAACAATTACAGAACCCACAGGACACACATCAGCTTTCCTTTTACAATGGTGTGGGGCAGGATCCCACCCTAGATGAGCTCTTTGAACAGTCAAGAACATCCCTCACTACCCCAGCCAGGATAAATATTGCCATAAATATGGCAGGAATTCACACCTCAGAATGCAAGTCACTGTCTGGCACACAGGGAAAAATCTATTCTGAACAGCTTTGCACCTTCTGCTGGCTCCCAGACAGGAATAGCTGGCACACCTACAGGCTGGGATCCCAGCTCCACACCCCCTGCTGCTGCAGGCACTGCATGACTCCCACCTTTCCTCTCTTGCCAGCTGCTCTGCTGCTGTCCCTCCTTGCCCCGTGCTCTCCGTTCTGCTTGGTGCCATCGTCCTCGCTGTCTGTCACAAAGTCATCGCTGCCCTTTGTGCTCTCTGCAGCTGGTGGGTTTTTTTCTGGAAGAGCGCAGCTAAAAAAGATTCAGCTCAAAATCAGTTCCCTGTGCACACAGGCTCTGCCTCCCCTCACTTTGCTTTAAAGCTGCTTCCAGTCACCACGTGTCACTACTGAAATACTTAGGAAATAAACATGCTGGTGTTTTTGGAAATGTGCCTTGGTGCTCTTTCTGTTCCCATTCTGGGAATGTCAGCACAGGTGGTGCCATGTGTTACAAGATGGATTTGCACCTCCACATCTATGTCAGGAGAACAGCCTGACCATCTTCTGTCAAGGATTTGCTGAGAAACATGGAAAGTGGAGACTCCTAAAACAGCAAATCTCAGAAGATCTTGTATCCCTTCCCTCAGACCTTGCATGATCCAACTCATTATTAGCATTAATTATTTATTATTTGGTGGAGGTAAGCTTTTCCAAAACCCAAGGACTCCCAGCTGGATGAAGTCAGGTGCCTCTGGCACACCAGCATCAGGCAGCAGTGTAAAGAAACCAGGAGACAATTAAACAAGCAACTCCCTTGAGGACATGGATGACACCAAGGTTCTCACTCACGTGGGTACAGGTCACTCATGCTGTCGTCTGTGTCCTCTCCATCCTCCTCGCTGGACTTTGGCTCCCAGAACTCCTCTTTCCTGTGACCCTGCTTGTTCCCATTTGTTTGGTCATCAGGGTGCTGTGCCCGCTGCTTCTTCTGTCTCAGGCAGGCAGGGACGTACTCCACTCCTTCCCTTTGGCATTCCTCATCTAAGAGAGAGGGTCAGGCAGCACTGATCAGCTGTCCAGCCCCTGAGTCCTCTCATTCCCAGCTCAAGCTTGTAGGAAATGCAACTCCAAAGTCCAGCATGCTCGAAATATACATCTACAGTGACACTATGGACCAGGGAAGATGTTAACACAGGTTGTGCTGGACACATGTATCACTCCTTGGGGGAGTTTCAGAGCTGATCCTCTTAAGGAAGGATGTTCCAAGGTATTTGCTAGAAGCCAATTGCCCCCTACATCTTGAGACCTTCCTTCCTAGCTGAGGACACATAGTAACACACTGCTGTCAATTTAAACAAAGCCATCCCACCCACTTCAGAGAGAGGCTGGAATCTCAACAGCTCAGGAAAGAAATGCTGCCTGGTACAGCTTCAGAAAAGCTACTTACACATTTTCAGGGCCTTCTGGTAGCGTTTCCCTTGGACGTGACGCAGGACGTGCTCTGGAAGCTTGTTGATGTGTCTGAGGGTGAGTTTGCAGAACAGCTGGTGTCTGAGAGACACAGAAAGGACAAGCAACAGAGTTAAAGCGTGCTGTGACTTCAGAAATTTTCACTTACAAGCACTGCAAGTTGCTCAAAGTTGATAAATACTTTATAAAGCCTTTCCCAGTCTCCTCAAATCCATAAAGACCTAAGAACTTTGTAAAGCCCAACCACTTTATGTCTGAGATTGAACAAAGTGTAAAGCACAACACACAGGAGGGAGAATACGTACAAATTCTTCGTGCTGGGCACTATGTGGGGCTCAAACGTGCCATAGTCGAACTCTCTGGCTGCCTTTATGAGCCGCTGGTACTTCCTGCCGCTGGTGTAAGCCTGCAGCTCCGACAGGCGACAGGGCAGCTCATGTCCTGTCAGCCTGCACCTCACCTGAAAAACACGTTAATGGTCAAGAAACCCAGGGGTTTATCCCACTGAATCTCAGAATCCATTCGGTTGGAAAGAACTTCTGAGATCATCGAGTCCAACCTATGACCGATCCCCACCTTGTCAACCACACCATGGCACTCAGTGCCACGTCCAGTACTTCTCCAGGCATGGGGGCTCCACCACCTCCCTGAGGAGCCCCTTCCAGTGTCTGATCACCCTTCCCGTATCCATTCCCGGGCTGGGGAGGGCAGGACAGACCAGACCAGCGCTCTGCAGGACAGACCAGCACTGGACAAACCCCTCGGGCAGGAGCTGGCTGGGGCTGAGCCCATCGGGAACCACGCGGTGCCGTGCCCATCATGGACCCATCCCCTCAGGACCCTCACGGTGCCCCCCAGCCCTCACAGCCCTCACACGGCCGCACCTTGCCCGGCCCCGCGGGGCTGAGCAGCGGGTGCTGCCTCAGGAAGAGCCGCTCCGCCTCGGGCACCTCCGGCACGGCCGCGCCGCCGCCCGGGCCCGGCGCCGCCATCGCGAGGGGCCGGGCCCGGGCGCGTTTCCCGTTCCGGGCCGCGGGCAGGGCGGGGGCAGCGGGGCCGGGCCGGGCCGGGCCGGGGCTGCCATGGCCGCGCTGGTGCTGCGAGCGGGACCCAGGCTGCTGAGGGAGCGGCGGGGCCCGGGGAGCCTCGGGGCAGCGGGGCCGGGACGGGTAAGCCGCTGATCCTGTCCCCTCATCCTGTCCCCTGATCGTGTCCCATTATCCTGTTCCCTCATCCTGTCCCCTGATCGTGTCCCATTATCCTATCCCCTGATCCAGTCCCTTTCTCTGTTCCTGATCATGTCCCCTCATCCTGTCCCCTGTTTCAGTTCCCTGATCCTGTCCCCTGATCATGTCCAGTCATCCTGTCCCCTGATCCAGTCTCTTCATCCTGTCCCTTGATCCAGTCTCCTGATCCAGTTCCCTCATCCTGATCCAGTCCCTTGATCCCATTCCCTCCTCCTGTCCCATTTTCCTGTCCCCTGTTTCAGCTCCCTGATCCTGTCCCCTGTAGGCCCTTGTTTCTGTCAAGAATAGATTAAGCTGTTGTGTGTTTGCTGATAGCATAGATAGAACTTCATTGCTCTGCTATAGGCAGCTCTGTAACGGAAATTTTACCTTATTTCATTTCAATTATAGCCTAACCCATAGTGTTGCACAGGCAGTTGTTTATTTGAGACTTAAATCAATGGATAAAAAAATATTTCACACAATCATCAATCACTGATATTACCTAAATACAAGGTTTATAAAGCAGCAACATTACAAAAGATCTTTCTTATTCTGTGTAGGCATCACAGTGCTTGATCAGAAGAACATTTTTTGGATGTCCTCTAACTAAGGGAGCTTCTGGTCTGGTTCAAAAGACTAAAGGTAAGAAAATATTTGTCTGGGCTTCTGCCCTGTTTCACCCTAGTACCAAGATGTAGTATTTCGTTCAGGAATTTAGCATCTCTTCTCTGAATCCTGTTCCTCATTCTGGTTTTCTGTAGATGTTTGTTTGAGGTTCTGCAGACCACAAAGTTCTACAGCAGCTGCTGGCAAATCTGGAGAGGATGCCTTGCTGAAATGGGGCCTTCTGCTCGTCCCTCTCACCACGTTTGGTCTCGGCACATGGCAGGTACAAATAAATATTTCATTTTTTCAAAAAATGAGCACTTAAGGACTGTCAAGTTTTTCCATCTATTTGATCTCGTTCAGACAACAGGCAGGTTGAAGAGTTGCTGTTATTTTACATTTCTTGTTTTCCAAGTGTCCACTTGTAAGTCCTTAAAGGAAGTCTTTTTTTTTTTACACTTTTATTTTAGTATAAATATTTTCTCAAATTAAATTCAGTAGCCTCTATTTTCATATCTCCAATTACCCTGATTTAGACCAGATCTGATGAGAAAATTATGACCAAGGTTTTAAGACTTGCTGGGGTTGTCACATTGCTCTGTTCTACCCTAAGGAGTTACTTTTGTGTTTGTTTATTTCCAGGTTCAGCGGCGCAAGTGGAAATTAGATTTGATTGCACAGCTGGCATCAAGAATCAGAGCAGACCCCATCCCTCTGACATTAGAGTATGGAAACAGGGATGGTTTGTTGTCTACAGAGCACTGGGAATATTAGATATGGACTGTGCACTAATGAGCTTGTGCTGAATTGACCTGCATGAAAATGAAGGGATGCAATGGCAGTTGGGATGTGCCAGCAAATTAGAAAGAGATCCTGATAATTTATTTATTTTTAGTAAAAGGATATGTCAGTTCTTTCTTGTGGGATACTCTAAATGCATGGGGAAGGATGAATCTCTGTTCAGGAGAGAATGTGGGATGTAATTCGTGGCATTTTTAATCCCACTGGGGAAAGAGGACTGGGGTGTCTGTGGTGTCCCAAAGGAATTTTTACTGCAACAGGGAGTCTTGGAGCAACAGCAGGACATGTGGAGCAGTTGTGTCAGATGTGAGAGAGATTTTTAGGATCACTTGGTCACCTGGCACAACTCTCAGAAGGGCTCAGTTGTTGGATTTCATGGTGTGGGATGGGAAAGAAACGCTTCCCTTGGCTGGATGCAGGGGCAGTGAGTCCACCTGCTCTGTGATACCTGGGTTGCAGATATTGTGGAAAACAGCTTCTCCCTGGATGCTCCTGATCATCTCTATTTGATTCTCTGGGACAGTTGAAATACATTAAGCCATATTCCATGAGCTGTTTGTCTTCTGCCTCTGTTTGCCAACAGACTCCATGCAGAGTGAACCATTAGGGAAAAGGAGAACCCCGCAATAAAATCTCCTGATTGAACTCACCTAGCACAGCTGTGATTTTGTTTTCCTCCTGTTCCGTGCAGCCCCATGGAACTGAAGGAGCTGGAGTACAGACCCGTGCAGGTCCGGGGCCGTTTTGACCACTCCAAGGAGCTGTACCTCCTGCCCCGCTCCCTGCTGGACCCCGAGCGCGAGGCACGCGAGGCCGGCAGGATCTCGTCCCACCCGGAGAACGGAGCCAACGTCATCACCCCCTTCTACTGCACAGAGCTGGGGTGAGTCCAGGAGGGCCCTGCTCCACGGGAGCACTCACTGCTCCTTGGAAAATCTGAATCCTGGTGGTTGGGTTGGTATCTCTCACTCACAGAATTCACAGAATCACTCAAGATCATCGCATCCAGCCCAGCCCCTACACCTCAACTAAACCCTGGCACCCAGCTCCACATCCAGTCTTTTCTTAAACACATCCAGGGGTGGTGACTCCACCACCTCCCCAGGCAGACCATTCCAGAACTTTATCACCCTTTCTGTAAAAAACTTCTTCCTAATATCCAACCTGTATTTCCCTGCCTTAAAAGGTATCTCTTAGTCTATGACATCATCGAGGCTCCATTTGAAATTGTATTTAAATTCCTTTATAATGTGCGTTCAGGTGACAGCAAAAGTAGCAGCAAACACATGGGTTGCTTCTTTCTTTGGTCTTTAGTTCTAGGCAGCAGCAGGATTAAATTCCCTTTCACTCCTGAGCAGTGCTTCTTTATGTAACTCTAGGGTCACGATTTTAGTCAACCGAGGATTTGTGCCCAAGAATAAATTGAAACCAGAGACCAGGCAGAAGGGACAGGTAAGGGGGATCCAGGGAATGGGGGGTGTTACTTTGTGCCCTTTGGTTACCCAGAGGCACCACTCACTAATCCAGAAAGGCAGGAGCTATGTTCAGCATCATGGGAGATGATTTAATTAGTCATTGCAATTTTCAAAGACAACAAACCATTAATTCCCACCTTTTTGTTAAGTAAATAATGTGTTTTACAAACAAGGAGCTGTTGTTCTGCTTTTTTCCCTGCTGTGTTACAGCACTGCCCCACTGCGGGGAAAAACCACTTCATTTATGCTCAGACCCCTCAAGTGCCACATTTTCCTGACAGGAAATGTGTCAGAATATGAAATCAATCTTGAAACATTCTTTTTTTCTTCCTGCACTTCTCCTCAGATTGAAGATGAGATTGATCTCACAGGGGTGGTGAGGTTAACAGAAAAAAGGAAACCCTTTGTTCCTGAAAACAACATCGAACAAAACCGCTGGCACTACCGGGACCTGGAGGCCATGGCCAAGGTGACCGGTGCTGAGCCCATCTTCATCGATGCAGATTTCAGTAAGTCACAGAGGGGCCCAGCCCACATCCAATTTATATCACCCTCCCTCCCTTTCCCCCTCAGTTCTCTTCCTGTGCTCTGCCAGCCCTCTACTGAAGGTGACAGGGAGCCTACAAGAGAGCTGGGAAAGGACTTTGTCAGGAGCATCAGAGATAGGACAAGGGGTGCGGCTTCAACTGGTTATATGGGATATTGGGAAGGAATTCTTCCCTGTGAGGGTGGGGGGCCCTGCACAGGGTGCCCAGAGCAGCTGTGGCTGCCCCTGGATCCCTGGAAGTGTCCCAGGCCAGGTTGGACAGGGCTTGGAGCAACCTGGGATAGAGGAACGTGTCCCTGCCCATGACAGGGGGTAGAATGAGGTAAATTTTAAGGTCCCTTCCCTTCCAACCCAAACTATTCTGTGATTCTATGAACTTGGGAACCCCACTGGCCAAGTGAGAACAGCATATGCACCAGATTGATCACTTTCTACCCCTCTTACACACAGTGCAGCTCCACGCTGTGCAGGGAAGGATTTAATTTGGCTGTGTTGTCCCCACAGGAAGCACAGTCCCAGGGGGGCCCATCGGGGGCCAGACCAGGGTGAGCCTGAGGAACGAGCACATGCAGTACATTGTCACCTGGTAAGGGAGCAGCACATCAGTGCATTGTCACCTGGTAAGGGAGCAGCACATCAGTGCATTGTCACCTGGTAAGGGACCAGCCTGAGCACATCAGTACATTGTCACCTGGTAAGGGGCCTGCCTGAGGGACCTTCCTGGGCTCCTCTTGAGCTACAGAAGGCCAGTTTTAACCTAAATAGTTTGTGCCAAGTTATTGCAGCTGTCTTAGGGAGGCCCAGTCCACCCTGGAAAGTTGCCAACATGTGATTCTCTCACAGGTACGGCTTGTGTGCTGCAACTTCCTTCTTGTGGTACAAGAAATTTATACAGAAGGTACCTCTGTGAGGGGAAGGAAAAAACATCTCTGTGCTACAGTCAAGAGCAGACTTTTATGGATGACAGGAGCCTGATGAGTCCTAAATAACTGAAGAACCTGGAATTCCAGAGCAGTTTGAGCAAACAAATTATCAAGCTGCAAACAGACTTGAAGCAATCCCTGCAAACTGAGCTCCCACCAGTGTGGGAGAACTGAACTTCAGTAGTAACCACAAAAATACATTTTTCTATCCTGGTTGGTTGTAAGCTACATTCTAACTCCATTTTTTTTTTCCTTAAGACAAATCCAGAGGATTTTGTCAATCAGCCTATTTGCAGCAAGTCCTTCCTAAAGTCAGGAATGGCTCACAGCAGATTCAGCAGATAAATAAAGGCCTTCAGGTCTTTGCCTTGTGACTTGCATCATGCATCATACATGGAACAGCAGCAAAGATGAATTAGAGGTTACTGTGGACGCTCAGGTCTAGCTGGGGAAGGCAGCCTGTGGCTTTGCAAGATGAGGGCTGGCAAAAACAAGCA
The DNA here is from genome assembly GCF_012460135.2 of Molothrus ater. Taxonomy (NCBI): domain Eukaryota; kingdom Metazoa; phylum Chordata; class Aves; order Passeriformes; family Icteridae; genus Molothrus; species Molothrus ater. The sequence goes on along the minus strand of NC_050497.2, from coordinate 7,797,419 downwards.
ACTAGACCAGCTGGAGCCTTGGTAGCCTCCATCCACAGTGCCATCAGACTAAGTCAGCACTCAGGAAACTCCTGATTCTTCCCCCCTCAGCCTGTCCTCACTGCAAGGGGCACTGCAGGTGTGGAAGGCTGTACCACTGTGTGTAACCCATACTGTAACCCAGTCCTAAGGAGAAATCAAAAGATATTTCCAATGTAGATTTGCAAAACCAAGCCAGCCTTAAAGCCAGAACTAGACCAGCCCAGTCAACTTCAAAATCCCATGTGCAGCTGAGCTGCTGGGCTGTGTGTTCAAGAGAGAGTAAAGTTACTCCAAGGTAAGTAATAACCAGCTCTAACCAGCAATAACCCTGCAGCTGGTTCTGCCCAGCACTATTCTGCCACTGGATGCAAAGCACAGAAATACAGCAATGCCACTGTGCCTAGAACACTCCCATGAACAGAGACCACTGAAACAGCTGGGGTTTATTATGTACAGAGAACACGGTGCAATGCAGTTCATCTTCAGCCCAGCTTTGTAGCCAGCTCTTTAGCCTTTGCCTTTTCCAGCTTGGCAATGCGAGCCACTGACTTTGGACCCAGGACATTCCCGCCCCAGTGACGACGGATCTGCAAGGAAGGGACAACAACAGGTTAGAGACCTCACTGTGGCACTCAATTCTGCACAAGGGGAAGAGCTCCCTCAACTAAAAGTCCTGCACATTTCAAGCATTGCACTACATTTTGGGGCAGCAAAGAGAAAAGCTTTAATTCTTTCCCAATGAGGGATGTTGGATTCGGCTATCCCATAAATCCTGGATTTGGGATATGGAGTTTAGGTAGCAAAAGCTGCTGCCCTCTCTACAATCCTTGCCCTAGGGTTGCTGTTTACTTCTAACCTGGTGACAGCTTTCATTTTACCCCATCCTCAGGTAGAGAATCTGAGTACATTGTAAGCAAACCTAGGTGTAACACACCCAAGTATAAACTGATGTCACTATGACCCATTTCTCCCTTCTGGGAATGTTAACAGTGTACAAAGACAAGGCCAGCAGCACACAGAATCTTACCTCATCATATCTGTCATTGTAGTTGGTCTTCACAGCCTCCACCAGCTTTGCAAGGGCTCCCTTATCCTCCCTGTTGAGGAGAGTTTTAGTTCCTTTAGAGCCTTGATTTAACATTTTCCATAAGTATTTTGCCATAGAATTTGAGAGCCTCTACTGACAACCCAATTTTTCAGGTTAAGCAAAAGCATCACTTACAAAGGGTTAACACTCAATCTGCACTGCTTGGATTTTAGACTAACCACCTTTTTTAGTAAACCAAAATAATCTGCACCTTCAGGATTCGATAGAGACATTTTTATCAGACACTACAGAGGTGGCATTTATATTTTACCATTTCAGACAAACCCAAGTTTGCTACCCACCTGGCTAGAGCCTGTTTAGGGCAGTTTGCTTTCTCCACAAGACAAATCAAGCGAGCTCCCAGAACACTTACGGGTTAACCTGGGTGAAGGCCACGGAGGTGCAGGTCTTCCTGTGGACCAGCCTGCCCAGCCTGGCTTTGCCCTTGATGATGCAGTAGGGGACCCCCATCTTGCGGCACAGGGCTGGCAGGAAAACCACCAGCTGGAAGGGAAAGGAGAGCTGAGCAGCTGAAGGAGAACATCCCTTTGTGCTGCCTGTCAGCCTGGGCTGCGCCAATTGCTCAGTGTTAAAAAGCTCGTTTTGCTCTTCACTGCTGCTTCAGGTGAAGAAATTCAAAACATCATTGCAAGGGCCCAGCCTCACTGTCCAACCAGGACAACTACAAACATGCACAAGCATCCAGTTCTGGCAAAAGTGTATTTTTTTTTTGGTGCATTCTCTTTCATGCAATTTGTCCTAAAACCCATTTCTAACCCCAGTTACACAGGCAGCTGGTAACATGCTCACCTCAATGGGGTCTACATCATGGGCAATAACGACAAGCTGAGCTTTCTTGTTCTCCACCAGAGTTGTGACAGTATTGATACCTGAAAAACAAATTCTAGATAAGCTTTGATTCCTCTCAGTCCATTTTCAGAGCTTTCTTACAAGCCAACTCTGATTCCATAGCATAGCATCACTATGGAAGTTACAAAACCTTTACAAAAACATCAGTGGCACAAAGATATTTCATGGACAATTTGCTAAAGCTCAGGGTTAAAAAGCTCGTCTATTTTGCTCTTCACTTTGAGCTCAGGTGAAGAAATTCATAACATCATTGCCATAGCTTGTCCAAGGCTGGCTGAAGAACCAACTCTCCATCAGTTTTCTCTCTGCCAAAGTGCCACACTCCCATGTTCCAGAAGCTCAGGTATAAAGTTACCTGCTCGGAGGACCGGCGGCCGCTTGGTTGGAGCATCTCCCTTTCCTGCAGCTTTCTGCTCAGCACGAGCCAGCAGCCTCTGCTTCTTCTCTTGCTTATTTTCAGGCCTGTATTTGTGTGCCAGCTTCAGAAGCTGCGTGGCTGGAAGAGAACACCTACTAATTAGTTGCATGACCTGAAAATCTAAGCACTCTTTTTTAAAAACACTGCAGTGCATCAGCGATCTTGGTGGTTGGCATCACATTTTTTTTCACAGCAAAAAATGATCATCATCTGCACAGTCCAAGAGAAGAGCACCCTGAGAGCCCCTGTTTGCATGCAGATCTGATGGCCCTGACAGCTCCTTGACTGTCTGGATGAGGAAATGCCTGTGACCCCCACAGCAATTACAGTTAGAGGTGGTGCATGGCTCTTTTAAAGTAAGGAGCATCTATGAGGAAGAATTATTCTACACAGGTCCAAAGTTTTTTGCATTCACAGAAGACGCCTAAATCCCTTCTTCCTACAGTGCCAGTTTTCCCCCAAAACCTGCACTCCCACAGATGTCTCAAGCAATCTGTTCATACCACCCTGGGTAGGTCTACATCAAGCTGGAAGAATGGAATCACAGTTAAGATTTAATGCAGGGTTTGGGTCAGTAAATAGAGCTTTAGTATTCTCTAAATCCCTTTTCAGGGTACACAGCAGCAATCCAAGAGTTAAACCAGCAAATTTATTTTGACACCACTCTGGTTGCTATTAAAGCCTCCCTAAAACACTTCCACAGTCACAGCCCAGTTTAGCTTTGTTAAGGCTCTTTTTGGTTTCTTTGCACATCCCATTTACAACCCAAGCCAAGAGAACCTCGTGGGGCACATCCTCACCTGTCTGGCGGTCCAAGGCCTGGGTGAACTGGTTGATGGCAGGAGGCACCTTGAGGCGTTTGTAGAGGATGGACCTCTGGCGCTGCAGCCGAATGTAGCGTGGCCATTTCACAAACCGGGTGAGGTCACGCTTGGGCTGGATATCCTGTCCTAAAAAAACACAGCCTTTAGCTCAGGGCTGCCCCAAATCCAGAGCAGCAGCACGGGAAAGGCACAGGAGCATCAGTGATCTTGGTGGTGATGTGTCAGCACAACCACTCAGATAGCAAATATTCTTTCACATCATCTGCGCCTTGGATGATAGCAGCACTGCACAAAGTCTGCAATGGTTTTTAATGTTTATAACTTAGGCATCTGTTCACTGAACAGGAAAAAAGCCATGGGAGCAACTATCCAAATGTCCACTTACTCACCGATGCCAAAATTCTTGGGCCTCTTCTCAAAGAGAGGATTGACAACCTTCTTGGCCTCCTGCTTCTTGACTACAGCAGGGGCCGGTGCCACCTTCTTGCCCTTGGCCTTCTTTCCTTTCGGCTGCAAGAAAGAAACATACTCTGCCTTCTTTTGCCTCCGAAACTTGCATGCTTGGAAACTACCAGCTCACCCTAGAAATGCATTTGTTTTCCCAGGCATTTCAGCAGCATGGCGGCCTCCCATGCTCTCCCAGAAAGAGGAAGTCCTTTGCTTTACGTTTACAAGGTTTATAAACCACGCCGAGAGGGAAAAGGATTAAAATGAGCGTGATGATCTCTTCCCCGAGAGCAGCCGAGATACCCCCACGGCGCGTTTCTGACCACCGGGACGGCCCCACGCCCCAGCCGGGATGCCCGAGCCCGCAGCAGCCGCAGGCTCCCGGCCTGGGCTGCCAGGCCCATCCACGGCCTTCCCCCATCACAGCAAATCGGGCACGAAACGCCGCTCCACCGCCTCCACCGCCAGCCGAGCACCCTCGCAACGCTACCATAGCCCATCGGCGGCGGCGGATGACAGCGGGCGGCCGCAGATGGCGGCGGATGGCCCCGGTCCCCCCGCGCCGCCGCCATCACTCACCATCTTGGGCGGCGGGAGAGAAAGGGGGAGCGAGGCATGCCGGGAGATATCTACGGCGAGCGAGATCTCGCGAGAGCGCGGGGGGGCGGGGTCGGGGCCGTGAGGGGAGGGCGCGGCCATGGCGCAGCCTCGGGTGCTGCCGCAGAGCAAGGAGACCCTGCTGCAGTCCTACAACAAACGCCTCAAGGACGATGTCAAATCCATCATGGACAATTTCACCGAGATCATCAAGACGGCCAAGGTGGGCCTGAGCGGGCTGGCCGCCCCCCCGGGTGCTAAGCGGAGAAGGGCGGGGGTACGCGAGGAAGAAGGGGCTGTGAAGGGAGAACCTTCCGTAGAATCCCCGAATGTTGGAGGCTTTAAAGGGACCTTAAAGATTGTCTCGTTCCATTCCCTACAATGCGCAGAGACGCCTTCAGGCGTCTCCAGGTTGCTGCAAGCCCTGTTCAGCCTGGCCTTGGTCACTGTGTGAATTGAACTGTAATTCACATACAGATGTAAATTTCATATACATAATGTGTGATCTCATTTCACATCTGTAGGAAATTCACACACATATCCACATCTGTAGGAAATTCACACACATATCCACATCTGTAGGAAATTCACACACATTTCCGCATCTATAGGAAATTGACACATTTCCACATATGCAGGAAATCAACACACATATCCGTGTACATATACCCATATATTGTACCTTATAACATAGTAATTGTCTGTTTGAATTTTAAGCACGTAGAGGTGGATTTGTGTACTTTTCTCTTTAGATTGAGGATGAAACTCAAGTTGCTCGAGCAACCCAGGGTGAACAAGATAACTACGAGATGCACGTCAGAGCTGCAAATATTGTGAGTAGCACTGTACTGTTCAGACCTGTGGGCAGCACGTCCTGCAGGAGCTGTTGGGTTCCTTTTTGGATCTTTATAACACTCCCAAAGACTGCTGCCAGGAGAGTAACTTCATGTTTGGGAAGACTGGGTCAGAATTCTGTCAGAATTCTCACATTGTGGGAGTTTTTATCCAAAGTTTGGGCTGAAGGAGCAGCTTGGGAGATGATGGAACTGGAGCAGAGAGCCCTGTTCTGATGTGTGATTTTTCTCGCTGCTGCAAGGTCCGAGCTGGTGAGTCCCTGATGAAACTTGTGTCTGACCTGAAGCAGTTCTTGATCCTCAACGATTTCCCCTCTGTGAACGAGGCCATCAACCAGCGCAACCAGCAGCTGAGGAGCCTGCAGGAGGAGTGTGACAAGAAGCTGATTGCCCTGAGGGATGAGATCTCCGTTGACCTGTACGAGCTAGAAGAAGAATATTACTCTTCCAGGTACAAATAGGGCAGTGGACTCTGCCTTACAACTCCAGGCCTTTTTGGGGTAGTTAGTCCAGACTGTCAAATAGCCCTTAGAGTATAGGTGTTGAGAATGTTCCCCAAAAATTTTCAGTCCTACTCTTAATTAGGTCAGACTTTATTTCTTCAACTAAAGCAACTGCCTTTTCCTTGTAGATACCCTACAGGGTTTAAATATACTGGTGAAGGAGATGTTCACAGCATCCCAGGTTTGATAGGTAATTTCCTTAGGTTTCTGTTGTAATCATTAGAAAAGAAGATGAATTTCCTTGGGGGAAATCCCTCTGAAGGAGCCTCTGGCTCTCTCCCTGCAGAGACCAGCCTGCTGAGCTGGGTCCTGATGCCAGCTGGTGTCACCTCACCTTGGTGGTGAGTCCTTTCACAAGTGACCTGGTCACACATTGTGCCTTTTCCTTCACAGTCCACTGCCCCCAGCTGCCTCCAGTCCTCCTGGGGTCAACATTTGCAAGGAGCAAAAAGACTTGCTCAGTTTCATTGAATTATGAAGTATTGTGATAGGATTTTCTAAGGAATGACTTATTACTGATTTGTTTGTGGGATTTGTAATATTTTTAAAAGCCTCTTATTTAGGAAACAGACTTTAGAGAATTCAGACACTTTATTTTTTATTTTTTTTGTCATGCACTCCAGCACTTCTAGTTAATGATGCAGTAAATGAAAGCAGAAGAAAACAAATGTAAACCTGGTTATTTTGACTGCACTTTCCAAGCTAAGTGAAGTCAGTGCAATAATTCTAGGACTTTTAAACAAACACTTAACTTTAAAAAATCTTACTTAAAATTTTACTGACCAGATTTTCTATGTTTGCCTTTTCCATTTTTCTAAGAATGCTGAATGCCTATAACCCTAGCTAAGTCAACTAAATTGCTCAATATCTTTGAAAGTAAGGCCATTGCTTGTGAGTAATATATGTATTTTAAGAGTAAAAAGATAATAATATTACACAGCTTAGAGGTAAAAACTTAGAGTTATTTTTCAAACTTTATTCAGTTTTTTGAGGAGGCTGTGACGATCACAAACCCAAGCACCTGTGCAGGTGCTGATAGGTCCATGACATAGCAGTGAGCTTATCCAGAGGGATGTGGTGTGGGATGAGAGTGCCCCACATGTGCAGGTGCTTCCCTCACCCTGTCCCCAAACTGCCACCACTGTGTGCTGGTCACTCTCACTTTTGCACTGAGGGGTTCTGGCCATGCTGGCGTGGTCTGTTCACCTGCCTGGCCCCAGGTGCCACATAGAGCAACCCTTGCTGGCAGAACTAACGTGGAAACACAAATGTTGGTGTACATCAGATGGATTTGCCTTCCTGCTCTTTCTTATGAGTCATGAGGTGAGGAAACCTGGCAGCTCTGCAGAGCTGTGATCTGACACTTTATTGTGTAGCACTTGGTCATTTGCTTTTAGCACTTCCTCCCTTCCTGTGCTCTTTCCTGTCTTTTTTCTGCACCAAAGAAATTGTGTCTGTGTAAATACAGAAACAGTGATTTACTCAAAGTCCTTTTATAATTAGAATATTACAATTTTTTAAATGAAATCTTATTGTCTAATGTTGGGGGAGGGTTTCTGTTATGTCACAGCCATGTTTCAGTGGCTCTTAACACAACAGCCTGTTTGCCCCCAAGGGGAGTTCCTTGCTGTCCTGGGAATGCCTGGTCAGTTGTAGGGACAGGTGTTTGCCAGGCTTTTTATGTGCTTTTGATGGGGCTTTTGATGAGACCCAAAAGCAGGTCCTTGACACTAAACCCAAGAAGATTGTCCTGAAGGAATCTTTGTTTTCCTGCCCTGTGATCATGTAATTTTCTAGAGCTGTCCCTCTGCCCTCAGACTGGCTGGGTGCCTCAGGGGAGTAGTGAAGCCCCTTCCACACCCTGAGGAGCCCTCCCAGGACAGAGCAGCAGGCTGGCCAGTGCTCCTGGGCTGTGCAGAGCTGCTCACTGAGCCTGACTTCTGAGGAGTGTTAGCTGAGGGTGGAGCTTAGGCTCTGGAACTGTTCTGAGTGGGGCAGCAGGAGAAGCAGTCGTGCTTCTGACACAGCTGAAACATGGGGAGCAGCTCCCTGCCATGAGCTGTGGATGCTGTGGTCAGGTTCTCCTGGGAAATCGTGGCCTGAGGTCTATGACAGAACAGGAATTGTAGTTCTGGTTCAGTCCTGATGGTCTTTGTTAACTGAACCCAGCTTCACTGTGTTGGGGACTGATCTTCCAAGGGATTTTACAGAAGCCCCAGATATAAAACCTGTACCTACTGCCTTCTCACTTCTGCAAAGCCAGCTGGGTGATGCTGCCAGAAAAGAGCTCAGCTTGCACCTGGTGCTTTGTGTGCTTGTTCCCCAAAGTGGTAACTGCAAGTCCAGCTTGCCCTCTCTCATCCTAACCCCCAGACCTGCATTTGTGTTCCATTGCTCTCTCCTCTGAGATCACAGGAGCTGTCTTGAGTGTGGGGTTAAATCTCACATGTTTCATGTTTGTGCAATATGAACTGTCTCATATTTCTATACTTAAAATATTTCCCTAAGCATCAGTCCATACATTACAAATGTAAATAAAGCTGCAACAACAAAAACACTTGACCCCCTGGGTTTGTTTTTCTCTGAATGCAAGCTGCTTTCTGCTCCAGCACTCACTTTGTCTTGGGTGTCTCTTGTGTGTGCAGCTCCTTCTTCTCTTTGGGATTTGTGTTGGTTTTGTTCCAGTTCCTTCCATGTTTCTTTTTAGTTTTGGCCCTTCCACATTATGTTTTCCTCAGAGTATGGGCAAGAATTAGCCAGTTGTTTAAAAACCTTATTTTCCCACACTGCAGGTTCATCCAGTGTTGGAGTCCAGCCAGCTGCTTTTAGAAGCACTGTTAGCTCAGGCTCTTTGGGAAAAGGCAGGAGCTGTCAGTATTTTATAATCAAACTGGGAAGCTTCAATGGAAGATCCAAACCTGTGGAGCACTTTCTTGAAAGGGCAGGGGTGCAAATAGGGTTCTTCTTTATTGTGACAGGGACACGCCCCAAAACAATTGTGGCAGGTTTGTTTGCTGAAGTAAAATTTAAAGCAGGATTTCTATTTTTTCCTCACATAGGTTACAGTCTAATTCCAAGTAAAATAATTGTGGGAAAAGTCCATGTCTCACTCATCAGAAGCAAAAGTTGCATATTTGGGGGTGCCAGGACTTCAGCTCAGATCTTTTCAGAGACTTGGAGTGTCTGGACTAGAATTGAGCCTCTGTTTTATTTTGTAGCCACAGTTCTTCTCTAAAATTGCCCCGATCCTCACCAGGCCCAAGAGATTTTAGGACCAGCCCTTGGCAGGGTATCTTAGGGAAAGCCAATGTCACACAACTTTGGATGATTTCATGAACACAGACCTTACATCCAGCATTTTTTTTGCCATTTTCTTAATGCTTTGCTTCTGTCTTGCTCCCTCCACCCTTTCCATCCCTCCCCTCCTCTGTCACCACACCTGCTCTCTCCTCACTGGGGTTGTTTGTTCTGGAAAGCTACAGTCTGTGTGACAGCAATGATCTCCCACTGTGCGAAGCCTACTGGAGACAAGACTTTGCCACGCTGTCCCCCGAGAGCCTCTCGATGCCCCTGGCAGCCGCCACAGCCGAGCAGAGCGTTGCCACCTCGCAGAGTTCCACCCCTTCGCACCCGCACGTCAACGGGCACGGGGCGGGCCCCGCCGAGCATTCCTGAAGAGGATCCGCTGCTGCCGGGCGCGGTTCAGCCGGGGATGGCCCCGCCGAGCGTTCCTGCCCAGGATCCGCGGCTCAGCCGGGCATGGCCCCGCGCTGCTGGAAGGCTTCCTCCTGCTGTGCTGAGCAAGCGGCTCCTGCTGCCGGGAGGAGGCACTGGAGCTGTGCTGGCAGGGCTCTGCTCCCTGCATGGCTGCAGTGCTTCCTCCACGCCAGGACCTTGCCAGGAGTGCTCCTGTCCATAAGAGATATAGAGATGTGTAGACACAAAGTGAATCTCATTATAACAAATTAGAGTCGGGTTTGCTTTAACGTGGTAGTTGTGTGTAGAGTTCATTAGAAGTCTTAGAAGTTTGTTTCCATGTGAGTGTTAGGAGTTGAATTTCTTTGGGATAAACTTGAGCCAAATATGGGGGCAGTGATTGTGCTGGGGTTTTTACTCTGCTTCCCAAGGTTATTGACATTCTGGCTGCTTTAAAGCTCTCTCAGGGTGGCATCTGACAACCTCTGGTCTACTGTAAAGAGTCTTATAGTATTTTTACACAACAGTCTTCACTGTCAAAATGCTTTACAAACTTGAACTCTTGATTTGGAAGGAAGATCCCAGGAGACCCCTATGGAAGAGGGGTGTTCCTCCCCTGGAAGAAGAACAGGCAGGCAGGGATCAGACTGAGGGATCAATGACACCACTTGCTCAAAGCCACAAAGAGAAGCAGTGTCATGCTTTAGTCAGTCGATTCCTTCCTCGGTGTTTACACAGAAATTCCTGATAATGTAGTCTGACCTAACATGGAGCCACTGTTTATGCTGGCTTTTAGTTTTGTCTAATGAAAAAATCTTGAGAGCAGTGAGGAATACTCGGTTACTCTCAGTTTCCTTCCAAAGAAACACATTTGGTGCTTGGTCTGCAGCTGTTCAGCAGCTCAGCACATCTCCTGTCCTTTCCTTTTGTGGTGGCTCTGCCTTGGCTCGAGCTGTGCAGCTGAAAGGGAGATGCCACTGACCTGAACAGTGTCACCCCAGCTCGGTGTCAGGGGCACCACAGAGCCACCAGGGCATTCCAACAACTGAGCTGAGCTTCCCCAGCTTTCTGCTGTAATGTCTCATTTCTTAGGATGTGAATTTTTGCTATTATTTTTTCGTTCTTTTTCTTCCATTCCATTTATTTTTGTAACTAGGTGATTAAATAAAACTCACTGTTTTGTATAATTTTTAAGGCGTTTGTTTTCAGCCACGAGGCTTTGTGAAAATGTCACAATTATGAGCGTGCACATGCGAGGAGGGGATGCGCTCCCTGCAGGGGCTGTAGAAACCATCACGAACCTCGCCCGTGCTCTGGAGACCTCACCCCGGTGCAGGGTTTTGTCCTGCAGTAAAGGGAGCTTTGGCAAACAAAGGTTTGGGACCTGCGGCGGAGGCGAACCGGGGGCTGCCCGCGGGGCTCCGGGGAGGCGTCTGGAAGGAGCGGGCATCGCTCTAAGATCCGTTTTAGTGCAATACAATAGGTCGCAGCCCCTCAGGACAGCCCGGAGCCCCCCTGGCGGGACCGACGGACGCCGTCGGTCCGTGCCGAGCCTGGGCAGCCCCGGCGGGGGCGGCTCCGGCGCGGCCGCTCCGTGCGCCCGGCGCTGCCGTCACTTCCCGGCCGGCGCGCTCCATCCATCACTTCCTGCCTGCCGGGGCTCCGCGAGGGCGGCATCGCTGTCCCCACGCTGTCCCCGTCCCCGGGCAGCTCGGGGACCCGGGGTGGCAATGGCCAGCCTGGCCGCCCAGGACTCCTACCTGCAGGGCTTGGCCAGGAGGGCCGGCGTGCAGCACACCCCGGAGTCGCGGAAGAGGAAATTTGGTACTGGAACTGTAACGCTTCGGTTCTGTCCTCTCCGGCCGGTTTGTGGGAGGCTGGGCGCGATAGCCGTGCCCCCACGGGGGCTTGGCCCGGGATTGTGCCGGTTTCTAACAAAAAAAACCAATCTGCTCAAGCACGGAGCTCCCGAACACGTTGGGCACGTTGTACTGGGAGCCCTGGAAGTCAGTGGTCTCCATTCACTGTGGCGATGGATGTGGAGAGCTGGGGTTTTAGAGGATGTTTGATCTAATTAAATAAATCCCAGAACGTATAATTTTTGAACATTTAGCTATGCCGTTGCAATGTTGGAACACTAATGTTCAGTAATAACTGAATGTTATGAGTGGAAATGTGACATTGTCCTATTTTGTGTAATTTGTTTTTATTTTCTAGTCTCTAAGCCAGGCCAGCCCGAGGATGCTGGCAGACAGGTCAAAAAACAGAAGAAAAAGAAGCCCAGGAAGCAAACTGAGAAGAAGAATGCTCCTTCAGCCAAACAGGATGTTTCTAACACCAGTAAACCCACTCCAGGACAGAAAGCAGCTCCTCAAGCCAGCAAATCATCTCCACAAGGTGGCACACAGAACAGAAAGGAGAATTTGGCTACAGGTAAGAATTTCAGCTTTGCCATGGCCTGGGCTGAACTGGCTGCTTTTCTTGCTTCACACAAGTCTTGTTTGGAAAGCCTAAATTGGGAACATCTTTGCTTATTTCATGTGTCCCAGAAGCTTCTGCCTATGGACAGGAATTTGTGCCATCACCACTGGGTGGCTCTCTGGAAACAGTGTTTAACTGAACTGCAGAGGGTTTGTGCATGTGAGTAACTTTGGAAATTACACGTGGATGCAATCCCTGTCCTGCCAGCTCAGCTTTCCTTTATGACAATGAAAAGCCAGATCACAGAGAAAAGATGTCCTGAGCCTCTCTGTTCCACAAGCTTGGTACTTGTCTTTGGCTTGCCAGGCAGCCCCAGGGCATGCCAGGCCACTGCTGGCAGTGTTGAATGATGAAAGGGGAAATTCTAAAGAAACCAATGAAATAGAAACTCTGGGTTTGTTTGGATTTTCCGTTCCATTCACAGCATCTAAAGAGTTCCCAGAGTTTTTCCCATAGCCAGAGAAAGTGCTACTGTTTAGCTGGTGCTGCTTTTTAAGTATTTTTATTTTCTCCCTCTCATTTTCAGGAAGTAAAAGTGAACTGAGTTCCCCTTCTGTTTCTGCAATCAGTCTGTTGCGTCAGAGACTCCACGAGAAGATTAAAAAGGCTTCTGGACAGGTATGGGGACTCTGGATGTGTATTCATATGTGTGTTTGTGCACCTGAAATCCTCCCCAGCCTCCCAGGGCGTGTGGGGACAGGATCTCAGGGTTTGAGCTGATTCCAGCTCATAAGGAATTGCCTGTAGGGATTGCCAGGGGACCTCTGTGTGTTCTGTGAGAAAAGATGTGGCCAGCTTCAAAGAGAACGTGCCTTTGGTGATTTTTAGGAAAAAGCAAAGTAGTGAGAGCCTGCAAGGGAACAGCTACAGGCTGTTGAGGGAAAGCAAAGGGTTTGAAATGTTGTTAACTGTGTTTAGTGTCTCTAACAGCTGAGTCACAGCTTCACATCACAGGTGGTGCTTCTGAGGAGGAGTTTGAAATCAGGAACTGGGGCACAGCCCACTTTTGCTCTAACCCTTTAAAGCTTCTCATGCATGTCCATCCTCCTCCTTAGGATAATGCCAAGGAGTTAACCCCTGCAGTGCTGGAGAAGAGGCAGCGAAGGAAGTATGAGAGAGAGAGAAAGAAACGCCGGCGGAAGGAGTTGAAGATGAAGGCAAAAATGGAGAAGAAAGAGACTGAGGAGGTACCAGCAGAGCCAGAAAACAAAAAGGAGGAGAGCAAAGCTGACATTGTCTTCAACAGGGTTAAAGTTCATGAAGAGAATGAGTTAAACAAGATCCAGAAGAAGAAAGAGAAGAGGAAAGCAGTGAAAGGCAATATCACTCCTCTGACAGGCAAGAACTACAAGCAGCTGCTGAGCAGGCTGGAGGCCAGGAAGAATAAACTGGAGGAGCTCAAGGAGAAGGACGAGAAGAAAGCTCAGGAGCTGGAGACCAAGATAAAGTGGACAAATGCCCTGTATAAGGCAGAAGGGGTGAAGATCCGTGATGATGAGGAGCGTCTGAAGGAGGCCCTGAAGCGCAAGGAGAAGCGCAGAGCCCAGCGCAAGAAGCAGTGGGAGGAACGGACTGTGAGGGTGGTGGAGAAGATGCAGCAGCGGCAGGACAAGCGCAAGAAGAACATCCAGAAGAAGAAGAAGGAGAGGATTGAGAAGAAAAAAGCCAGGGCTCGGAAGAAGGGCCGAGTTCTGCCAGAGGACTTGAAAAAAGCTGGGTTAAACTGAGCGAGGCTCTCCTGGCACTGGGGTTCCAGGGTCTGTCACATGGGGCTGTCACTGTCCCAGGCCACAGCTTCCCAGCCTCATTGTACTAAAAAAAAACAGTTGTATGTTTGTTAATAAAGTTTTTTATCCTAAAGAAACACCTTCTGGCTGATTTCTAATAGGAATTACTCTTTTTCTAAAGGGGAAATGTCAGTTGCTGTCACTTCCTCTGATGGGCAGCAGCAGTGTCTTTGCATCCCCTGGGAATGGGAAGGAGGAAACAAAAAGGCAAAAAGCCCAAACATGGGATTCATCTCAACACAAAGATACTGCAGGTGTTGTAAAACCTTTGCTTATGTGAACTTGGACAATACCTTTGAAAAGAAGAGTGCATCTTGGATATATTTATCCTCCTCACCACAAGAAAACTGGAAATAATTTTCAATTTTAGGCAGTGCTGTTCTTTTATAAGTTATGTTTTATCAGCATTAGGTCAATATAGCTATAAACACACATGTACACCTGCATGGATTTATTATTGTGGAGCTAACTGATCTTTTTGGATCATCCATAGGACACACTGACTGATCCTGATGGTAGAAGGATTGGCTCCAAGTCTGTCTTTGGCAATAATAAAAAATTAGGTTAAAAAAAATTTCTGGCAACCACAGGTGCCTGCAAGGGTTTCTTCTCTGTGCAGTTCACCAGTGCAAAATTGTATTTGGTCATTACCAATGTTGTCTTTTATTGTTGTTTATACAGAAATACAAATGTGAACTTGAGCAGCTGTTTGCCCAGCTCAGGAGGGAAAGTACAGCTTGGCTGCTGGCAATTCAGCCTGGGGAAGATTGGTGGGAACAATCCATCCACAAAATAAAGCAACTCTGCCCCTGAGATCAGTCAAACCTTGCTGATGCCCTCCTGATCTTGCTTGGTGTGAACTGATAATTTGTACTGAGCCCAGGGATGTTATTAATTGAGTCCAATTGAATTCTCTTGATCTGGCTCTTTGGAAGAAGCTCTTTTTTGCCTTATGACTAAAGCTGATGAATGTGCTGTGAGGGAAATGCAGGCTGTGCTGTGCAGTGCTCCCCAGCTGGATCCCTGCCAGAGCCCAGGTAACTCCCTGGTGCAGCTGCAATCTGAGACTCTGCAGTGGTTTTGTGCTAAATTCCTGTTCAAGCCTCAGGTGTGACTGAACACATTTGTGTTCCTGCAGCCTGTTCCACACTGGAGTCCAGCAAGGAAACCTCTCCCCATGGATATCTTCTCTTTCTTCACTTTCTGAACAGCCTTGCACTCACAGTTTGCCACTTCAGTTCTAGAAATCTGAAATCCACGTTTGGAAATCTGAAATAGTTGCTCTGTAAAGAATATTTTCCATGGAACTCTCTACAAGTGAGGTATTTATCAGCTGTCCAGAATGCCTTCCAAGCAGGGCTTGAAGATAAAGTAATGCTTTGTTCTGGGAGGTCAAGCAAGTTCATTGGGGAGTAACAGAGCTACTTTCAGCCATATCCCTTTTAAAAAACTGAACAAATTCGAGGAACCTGAATAACTATTAAAAATGCTTTAGCTGTGATTTCTATTTGGTTGGAGATTTTTTCATCAGCTGCAACCACATCTATTTAATTTCTGTTTGTATTCATATTAAACTGTAAATCAGTTGAGGTAAACCTCAGTGAGATGGCTTTAGATGCAAAGGATGTTTCAATCTCAGCTGGCTCTAGTGCTCTGGCAGGTTTGTACCACAGAAACTGAAAATAAGAGGGGAATGCATCAGCTGTGCTCCTAATGATGTAATATTTCAAAATATGTGTACTTATCCTCCTGAGGGATTAGATGTTTACTCTGTAAAAAGACACATGGAAGTGCTCTATGCCTGTTACAACAGCTGAAACTGCACTAAAATAACCAAACACCCACTTTTTTTTTATTCTGTGTTAATTTTACTGTCCAATTGATATCAGTCCCCTTTCTTCTCTCTGTTCTTGATCCTCTGTCCTTCCCCATCACCCAGATTCTGTGCTCTCAGCCTCTCTATGCCATGGAGATAAGAGCATGGGTCAGGTGCAGAAAATGGGAATCCCCAGGAGATTCTGCAAAGGGATTGTTTGTGTATTCCTTTATGCTTTGGGTGGAAATGTTGAGAGGATATTTATGCAATGGAAAGTGGCATCAAGCTGGGAGGGGCTGCAAACCCCAAGGAAAACAGGATTCAGTCAGGGCTTGATGTTTTAGAAAAACAAATAGCCTGGAAATTGAGTTTGTTTCCATGAAGTCAAGTACCAGGTTTTATGTGCCTCAGACCTGGCTGGGAGAGGTTCCACAGAAAACACATGGATTGCATCTGGGCACATCCTGAATGTCACCCCAGTGCTGAGGTCCTGCAAAGCAGGCAGATGTCCTGTGGGATGTGTGAGCTGTGACAGCTTCTCAGTTTTGGGGGGCAATCCAGCTTTACTTCACTGCTGAAGGCTCAGCAGGGGAATTTGGGGTGCTTTGAAACCAATTTCATGAGAATGGGTTGAATAAAGAGAGCCCAGTCAGAACTGACAGAAATAATCCCAGATCTTGTAGTTAGACAATTACAAAGAAGGATTGAAGGAGGTCACAGGAGAGAAGAGGGGAGGAAACATCAGAGCCCTCAGGTATGGAAAGGGAGATCCCAGACCTGGACTGCAGCAAGTGAGATCCTGGCTGGAAATTTGGAAGCCTGCTGATGAGAAGGGCTTTCCTACCTGCTCTGTGTGCAGCCATCTCTCAAAGAATGCCTGAAAAACAACTGCTTGATCCCCCCCTCTGCACATTTATCTGCTTTCCATGTGCTGCAAGCATCAAGCACAAGGTAAGAAACGTGGCACTGACAAATCCTGGTGTCAGCACAGCAGCTCTCATGACACAACTAGCACAGGAGTGAGATAAAGCTGGTCAAAACACAGAACAGCTGCCTGAGGGGGAAGGCTGTACTTCTTTCTGTGTTTGTGGATCTGCAGCATTTTTAGGCAGGAATCCAGAGCTGCTCAGCATGAATCCATGAAGGCTTTAAGCGGTGGAAGGCCTTAAGATATATTTTTATATAGATGCACACACATACATACATTTTGTGTGTATATATATATATAGTCAGTCATTATTTTTAAGGAGGATTTTGTGATACTTCCTGGTGAAAGCAAATTAGACTCTCTCAAAGGAAAGTGAGGGAGAAGCACCAGAGAGGATTTCTGTGTAACACAGTAAAGCAAATTAAAGAACTTTTTGCCACTTGTCTATTTCCAGCCAAAGAAATTAAAGCAGGAAAATCCCTCCTGCCTGTTCAGATCCATGGGCACTGTCCCATGCCTTACCAAGGGCCAGGAATCATCTCTGGGATTACTTCAACACCCTCCAAGAAGCATCATGTACCAGTCCCTCCCCTCAGTATAAATACTACCATCCCTATAAATGGTTGATAAACAGCCTTCTTCTCTTTTTATTTTTTTTTTTCCTTCTCTTCAGGCTCCAATCACATTCTGGAAAGTAGAAAGCTCTAACTGGAAATACATCTGGTCCCTGCACCCAGCCTGGAAGAGCAGTTGGTGTGGAGGACTGGGGCTTGAGGAGAGAGGAGAACATGGGCTGGGTCCTGAGGAAGGAGGAGAACATGGGCTGGGTCCTGAGACAGCAGGAGAGCATGGGCTGGGTCCTGAGGAAGGAGGAGAGCATGGGCTGGGTCCTGAGGAAGGAGGAGAACATGGGCTGGGCCCTGAGACAGCAGGAGAGCACAGGTTGGGGCCTCAGACAGCAGCAGTGAGATGAAAACCCATGAGCCTGATCCCCAGCTCCCTGCTGCTGTCCTCACTGAAGGTAATAATGAAAGGAATAACAATTAATGTGCTTGTAACCCCTTTGGAGACACCACACAAATGCATTTTGTGTTCATCACAGGGACCAACAAAAGTTCTCACTATGCTTCCCAGTGAGCAGAAAAAGAGATTGATTTGAGCTTTTAAGGTAAGACTGCTGGGCTTGGGAAAGTTGATTTTCATGGTTGTTGTGGAGGAAATCATTTCCTTGGCTTAACCTTTACCCAAGGTGCATTAGGATTGTGCAATGCTCCTTTGCTGGTCTCAGACCTCAGTTTACCTTTCCTTCAGGCACCTTTGCAGGATGTGCCCCCTTTGCAGGTGGTTCCTGGACTGTGAAAGGTGAGTTAATCAGCCCAGGTGATAACTGTGTTAGCTCCCTGATAGCACAGGAGGGGGTGATTTGATTCAATTGCAAAGGGTGTGTGCTTGAGGTGATAAAATGGAATCTACAGAAAGTGGGGTGAAATCAGAAAGGCTCCCCATGCACCAGAGCTGGGGTTAAAGCTCCCTGGAATGAAGAACTTGCTCAGACATTTTACAGATGCTGCCTCAGTGCCCTGGCTCTTACAGTCTGATGCCTTCTGTGTTTATCACTTCTGAAAGACTGAAAGAGAAGCTACCAAGAAACTTCATCCTCTGAGGAAATTATCCATTTCTCTCAGAGTGAGGCACTTACAGTGAGATTTTCCCTTTATGTCTGTTCTTTGCAGAATGAAAGCTGCTGGAATTCAGAAGTTGCCCTTCCTTCTCCTCCAGAAGATGATGATTTCCAGGAAGGTGCTGGTGGGGTCTCTTGTCTGCCTGGGTGCTGTTGCTGCAGTTATCTGGTAAGGATTTGCTGGCCAGCTCGGTCATACCTAAAGCATCCTGTGTAAATCCTGTGCTAAAACTCCTGGAACACAAAAATAAAGGCTGTAAAATACAAATTTTATGGGAAGCCTCTCTTTGAGCTGTAAGGAAGAACAGCAATTTATGTAATAGATAAAGGAGCACTGGTAGAGGGAGAAGGTCCTCAGGGAAAGAGGAAAAAAGAGCATTTGGGTGCAAATCAGGCTGCTAAGACCATAGTGACTCACAAACAAATGCTTGAGTGTAGAATGTTCCAGTTACATTTCAGCTCAGGCCTTAGCAGAGGTGATTCTCTGTCTCTTCACACAGTCCAAACTCACACCAGGGGCAGCTCTGTAACTATCAGACATCACAGCTTTCAAACACAGAATTTTGTAACTGAATATTCTGACAACTGATTATGGCTTATGGAGCAAGCTCAGTCATGGAAGGGAATTTGAGATAAGGCATTTCCATTAAGTATTCAAATATTATTATTAAATTATCAGGAATTATTGCATTTTTATGATGCTGCAATTTGCTGTACTTTCACCCGGTGGGTAGTGGCATTCTGCCTCAGCAGTGTTAAAATGTGAACACAGCAGATCCTACACTAATTAATAAAGTAGATACGGAGTTTGCCAGAGTCACCTCTCAAAATCTTTGCCAGGTCCTTAGGTGATGTTGGAAAATCCTAGGAAGGTTTCCTTCAACATTTCCTATCTTAAAACATTTCTTTACTCTCACAGGGCTGCAGCTGGGAGTGGAAAGGTGCATTACCTGCCCTACTATCTTCCCTGCCCTGAAATCTTGTAAGTATTTTGTTCTGTGCCTAGTGAGTAACACAGATCATTGTTCCAGCCCTGCTCCTCCCTAACAACACAAACAGTGGTTAACAAGGGGCTTATTCTTTATTTATGAACCTGTAATTAGTCACTCTCTCAAGACAAAAAGCTACCCCAAAATGCCATTGGGGCCTGTTGGGACAGCTCTGGGCCTCTCAGGTGAGGGAGGCTTTGTTTGTTGTGGGTCCCAGAGCCCAGGACTGGAAGGTTAATGCAGCTTCTTTATCAGGGTGTAATCCCACACCTGCTCATGCACAACTGCTCCAAGTGTCCACTCACTAGACAGAGACCTGAACAACAGAGGGAGATGAGCAGGCACAGGAGGAGCTCTGGCACAGGCAGGAATAAGCCCCAGTTGTTCTCATCAGGCTCCTGTTCCTCCCTCTGGGATCTGCCCCTGGATGTGTTTGTGCTGTGGCTGCACCTGAGCAGGTGAAGGGGAGCTGCTGCTGGGAAATGCCTTCTGAGCTGGCACCTGACCCAGCCTGGGTGCCCAGAGCTGCACAGGAGGGAATTTACTCTGTGCAGGGGCCAGGGCCATGGCCCCAGGACCTCCCCACTGCCCCATTGCCCCAGGGCTGGGACATGACAAGCTGTGGCTTTTCCCATGACCTGCTGTTCTTGTGAAAACAAAACCAAACCATGCAAATAGAAAAAAAAAATATGTTTAGTGGAGGTATTTCTGATTATTCCAGCCCGTTCCAAACCACTGTGTCTGGTCAGGTGCTTATTTCTCTGAATGCTGTTGGAAATGTGATTATCTCAGGTAGTTCAGCCCTCCAGGTGACCAGGAACAGTTTTGCAGGGCATGGAGCACATACATGATTATTGCTGACAGTTCCACAAGGATTTTCACCCCTAAACCCCAGTCTGATTTCCTCAGAGACTGGGATTGCTGCCAGCACCTCTCTGTCCCTGTTGTGTTGTGTGTTCTGTCCCAAAGCTGTCCCTTGGGGAGCCCTGGAGGTGTGTGCAGGTGATGCCAAACCCTGGGCCAGTGTCCACAGCAGCTGGGGCTGGATTCAGCAGGTCCTGAAGCCAAACTTGGTTGATATTTTAAGAAAAGCATGACAATCCCTTTCATTTCCCACCCCATCCTGCAGCTCCACAAAACTCCAATATACACAAGAGAAGCCAATCCAGCTTTTCCCCCAGTAAGTACTGGCTTTTTTATCTCCTGACCTTTAAACTGCTGCTCCTCTCCTCCAGGCATATTCATGTATTATTCAATGGATATTTCTTCCTTTTTACAGATTATTTTATCTGCAGCCAAGAGTGCTGGCGCCAAAGTGAGTTTCTTTGTTTGAACTTTGTTTCTGCTGAGTTTGGTTTGGGCACTTTGCAGCACTCACAGTTCCAGAGTCCTGGGGCACGCTGAGCAGGACCTTGTTCCATGAGAATCCAACCACAGGGGTGTGTCAGCAGCTGCCTGTGCTGCTCTGAGGCTGCCTTTGGTGACTGTACACTCATTAACACGCTCCCTGTTAATTCCCAATTATTACATTAGCACGCACACATTCTGTCGAGGCCAGGAACTCTTTTTGAGGTGGCAGATCTGTAAGTAAGAAATTACTTCTCTTATCTGTATGTAAGATATTACAGATCTGTAATATCTGTAAGTGGGAAATACCTTCTGGAGCTGTGCTGAGGCTGGAACCAGCTGTGGGAGAGCTTTGAACCCATTTCAGGGCAAAATAAAGCAGCTGCTCTGTGTGACCTGCAGCAAACACAGCCAAATCTCTGAGATGAAGCCAAAGCAGGGAGTTTAAGGGAAGATTTGGGACAGCAGCACTAAGAAGTGGCTTGGACAAACTCTGTGTGCAGCTCAGGTTGTTACAGCTTCCTTTGGCCTGACTTTTATCTGGAGCAGTTCACCTTCAACAGCCACATTCCTTTGCAAGCTGATAAACACACCCTGTTGGTACACACACACATATATATTTTATTTCCCCCACATATTCGGGATGTGCTCAGCCTGAATATTTCTTCCGTATTGGAATGAATTTCTGTGCTAAATCAGCTGGTAAATACTGGGTTAAATGAGGGGAGAATCTTGAAGCTTTTCATGCTTCTGGAAGGAGTTCACTGGCACTGAGAGGATGACCATGACTCACTGGGAAACCCAGGGCAGCCCTTTAAAATCAAATTTACAGAGCTTAGAGAAGTGAACATGCCTGTTTCCTTCCCTCTCCAATAAAGAGGATAATCAACCCAGAAACAGGACAGATCAGTCAGTACATTTTCCCCAACCCAAATTCTTCTTCCTGTATAATTTAATCTTTCAATCACAGGCATTGCTGCAGGAAGGAGTGAAAGTGTTATTCTTGTATCCTCTCAGACTGAAAGCATTAGATCTGGCTTGGAGGATCTGGCTGGATTTGCTGCCTGAGGCTGCTCCCCACAGCTCCCCCAGTTTGCTCCTGGTGCTGTTTTATCTTGGAGCTGTGTCAGGTGGGAGCCTGGCAGCCCCCAGGTGTGGCCACGTGCTGGGTGCTCTCGGGTTTTGGTTGTCAGTTGCTGCCCTGAGATGTGCAGGATGTCTCTGCTTCGGCCCATGCGGCTGAAGAACGAGTCTGGACTCTTCACTTTTCGCTCTTGAGGTTGTTTATTTATTCTTATCTATAAAATTTTCCTTCTGCCCAGCCGAGGTCTGCTCAGCAGGGCAGCCACAGGCACTCTGACTGCCCCTGAGGTAGTGTTGTCCTTTTATACTACAAACTACATAGAACATATTTACACTTAATTCCCAACACCTATCATCTGTGTTAGACAGTGCACTTCTACTCTAAACCAATCCCAAAGTGCCAACAGCACTGCAGAAAATGGAGAAGAAGAAGAAGGAGAAAGGCTGGACATGCCCAGATTCTTCTATCTTGTCCCATAACCTCCACACCAAAAAGCTTAAAATCTACATCTTCACCTTGTGATCATTTTGTTATTACACCACTTAAACCTGTGTGACTGTCATGTCCTCATACAAAGCTGGCAGCTTGCTCCAGGGGTCACAATCAAATCTCCAGGTGCTCTGGGCTGTGTGCCAGGGTCTCTGAGCCCCTGGTGGGGTCCTCAGCAACTCTGGACACCCGGAGGGATGCTCTGAGTTCTGACAGGTGTGACAAATTCCATTAGCAGAGGGCTCCAGCTCCTGGTCTGGAGGGAATGTGAGCAGGCTGGGGTGAATTCCACCATAAATGACATCTCCTTTTAAAATCAAAAAGGTAAGAATGAAACACTGAAAACAAAGCAGCAAATTGAAACAGCACTGCAGAGCTGCAATAGGGGCAGAATCAGGCTCTGCTGCATTTATAGTCAGTATTTCCACTTCCCTCACAGGAGATTAAGGGGTTTTTTTTCTAACTTTGTTACACATTTGAATGCTGGCTCGCATACAGCATTTTAAATTCTATCTGAATGTGTTGGAGCTATATATAAATACTGGAAAAATAAGCTGTCATGCTGCAAGCTGTGTTTTAATAACACAGCAATGGGCTATATTTAATAGTAATTTTCATATTATTATTATTACTTGTGTTTTAATCTGCATCAGGCTGATAGGAAATAGGCACAGCTTCCCATTCTGAGAGTTCAGTGGTCATTCAACTCTCCTAAGCAGAAAAGTCCTTAAATGAGATTTTAGCAGATCCTCAGGTTTTTGCTGATGTGTTAAGTGCTTAATTTCAGCACAGGAATTGAAATATCCATGCTCTGTAACCTCAAATAAGAGTGTAGGGAGAAAATATCTGAGGTTAATACCCTCCATGGTGAGTTAATGCTGATTCACACACTCCTCTAGCTGCCTTTTTTTTGTGCTTCTTTCCCATTAACTGGCCTCAAACCCAACAGGAACAGTTACATTTCATGACCATTTGTGTTTTTTTTCCCCCTCCAGGCGCCGGGATGTGCTGACAGTCACCCCATGGCTGGCCCCCATCGTCTGGGAAGGGACCTTTGATCCTGAGGTCCTGGACAGCGCCTACAGACCCCTGAACCTCACCATAGGGGTGACAGCCTTTGCTGTGGGAAAGTAAGGGAAGCACTCAGTGGGCACAGTCCTTGGGGTGATGCCCTTCCTCTGTGGGAAGATGATTTTGGCTTTCCTTTCCCTGAAATTTGCCCCAGTTTATAGGGGGGGTTTGTGCCCATGTAGTGTGTCTGGAATCACAGACAACTTGAGGTACCTGAGGTGTGGGGACAGTGTTTCTTAAGAATTAGCAGGTGCCTTGGGAATTAGAGCTGGTCAAAATTGGGATAATCCACTTATCCTCACCCTCCACTCCACCTGTTGCAAGTGTAGTGTGTGGATTCTTGCAGTGGTAATCAGTGAACTCTCCCCACTCCTTGTCTTGCATTCTCTAATGTGCTCTTCGTAATCCACCACACATCCCCTTGGAATCCCAGAATGGTTTGGGTTGGAAGGGACCTTAAAATTCGTCTCCTTAAAATTCATTTTCCCTTAAAATTCATCTCCTTCCACCCCCTGCCATGGACAGGAACACCTTCCACTACACCAGGTTGCACCAACCTGTCCTTGGACACTTCCAGGCATGGGGCAGCCACAGCTTCCCTGGGCACCCTGTGCCAGGGCTTCCCCACCCTCACAGGGAACAATTCCTTCCTAAAATCTGATCTAACCCTGCCCTCCTTCAGCTGAAGGCCATTCCCCTGATGCCTTGTGAAGGCTGCCCTAGAACAGAGACCAGATGGAGCTAAAGAATAAAGTAGGGATTTATTAAGGGGCCTCAACAGGTCCACCTTGGGCAGCACAACCCAAAATGGGCACCAAAAATTGAGGTCTCACACTTTTATGAGTTCTGCTCCATTTGCATATTGGAGTTAATTGTCCAGTTATAGCTTTAGGTTATGGAGTCCCATCCTTCTTGTTTTTCTCTCTTCAGCCCACGTTGTTTGTGCTCTTGGGCTTGAGATTTGAATCATTTGTCCTTGGTCCCCTAGACCAAGCTAGGGCAGCTAGACCAGCTGGAGAATTGAATAGAATTCAATTTTTTGAATTGAATAGAATTCAATTTTTTGAATTGATTTTTTTTTCATGAAAAGAATAGAATTCCTTGTTTTGTCTCCCTGCTCTGTGCAGAGAGCTCACCATCCCCTAATAGGAAGCCCAGACCCTAACACTAGAGCAGCACCGAATCTGAAGAATACAAAATCCAAACCTGAGGCATCACCCCTTTCCTCTATCCCCCCCTGCCCTTGCAGAAGGCCCAGAGCAAGGCCCTCCCTGTCCCTGCTGCTGTGCCCCACGGGCTGTGTCTGCTCAGGTACACCAGGTTCGTGCGTCGCTTCCTGGACTCGGCGGAGCAGCACTTCCTGAGGGGCTACAGGGTGAACTATTACATCTTCACTGACAGCCCCCAGAGCATCCCCCGGCCCCAGCTGCAGCCAGGGCGCAGCCTGGTCACCGTCCCCGTGCAGGGATACCCCAGCTGGCAGGAGATCTCCATGCGCAGGATGGAGGCCATCAACCGGCACGTGGCCAAGGAGAGCCAGGGCCAGGTGCGCTACCTGTTCTGCCTGGACATTGACATGGTGTTCCACAACCCCTGGGGCCCCGAGACCCTGGGGGACATGGTGGCAGCCATCCACCCTGGATACTTCGATGTGCCACGAGAGCAGTTCCCTTACGAGAGGAGGAGCTCCTCAGCAGCCTTCATCCCCGAGGGAGAAGGGGATTTCTACTATGGAGGAGCCGTGTTTGGAGGCTTGGTGGAGAAAGTCTACGAGTTCACCAAGATGTGCCACATGACCATCCTGGCAGACAAAGCCAACGGGATCATGGCAGTCTGGCAGGAGGAGAGTCACCTCAACAGGCACTTCCTGTCCCACAAACCCTCCAAGCTGCTTTCTCCAGAGTACATATGGGATGACAGGAAGCCAAAGCCCCCCCAAATCCACCTCGTACGTTTCTCCACGGTGAATAAGAACTACAAAGAGGTCAGAAACTGATCCTCCCTGCAGAGAGATCCTCCACGCAGCCAAACCCACCAAAATTAGTTCCTGCAGAATGTGCCCCACCTTGAATTTTTGTTCCTGGAAGGAGCAAACTGGGAAGGGGCCATGTTCACAGTTCCTCTGGAGAGCAGGGTCTAAATGCATTTCAGAAGCAGCACTCAAAGTCCTGGTGAGACTGAAAAGGTTTGTGGATTCCCACTCTTCCTAAATACATCCTGCTTGAGGCTGTAGCACACAAAAAAGCATCCACAAGGCCAGTTATCCAATGCATGGCTGCAGTTGCCTTTGATGAGTGTTTTCCCGAGGTCTGGTGGAAATTTAACAAAATCAAAATGGTATTTGACGTTCGTGTGGAGGAGAAGACTTTGGGTTTTGGTAAAGACCTTTTCACTTTAAAAAAAAGAACGTTGCAGGGCAATAAATTTTCCTGAATTGTGATTTATACTAACACCTTTTGTCAGAATCAGGAGGAAACTTGCGCTCAGAGCTCGTTATCCCTGACTGGTGTGCAGCAGGACTTCTTGGACATTCTCAGCAGAGAGCTGGTGCCAGGCATTGCCAGTAAGAGCCCTGGTCTGACAGGACAAACAGTGTGAACTCATCTAGCAGTTATCTCCCAAATTCCAGCCTGTGCTTTGGAGACCCAAGTTTAGACAGAACTGGCACAGCTCAGAGCAGACTGAACTTCTTCAGGTTTATTTCAATCACAGATGTGCTCTGAACCTTTTCCCTGGGTCACATGTCTCTGTGGATCATGTAATCTTTTCCAACACAGAAAATCTGGTTTTGAGATGTTCATGTTCCTCTCCATTGCTCCAGCCCTTTCCAATTTTTCTGAGCTCTGTGAAATAAATTGGCGAGGAGCTGCTGGAGCTGACAGCACGAGCTGATGCCTTTCCAGCAAACAGGATGATTTCATCCCACAATGAAATGCTCTGGAGGAGCTGGGAGTTCAGCCTGGAGCTGGGGTTAACATTCCCTCTCCCTGGATGTGCTGAGGAGCTGAAGCAGGCGCTCAGAGCCTGGCAGCTCCCTCGGGTGGGCACGGCGTGGCTGCCAGCTGAGGTCACACACAGGGGGTGCCTGTGCCACCTCCCTTGTCACAGCAGGGCTGCCACAAACGTCATCTCCCTGTGCTACAGAGGGGCTGAGCACCTCAGTCCCTGTTTTCTGGGAGGGAGCAGCAGAGAGGCCACGGGGAGAGGAGGAGCAGGGTGAAAGGGTGAGCTGGCTGTTTCTAAGGGAACAGCTTGCGGGGGGGGGGAAAGGAAAAAAGAAAAAAAAAAGAGGAGAAAAAAAAAAGCTAATTTGGCAGAGAGAGGAAAAATAGGGAAGAGGTGCCTGACTGTTCCTGCTTCTCTTCACATGAGAAAATTGCTGTATGGCAGGGAATCAAGTATGCAAAGCTTTAGGGCCCCACCACTGATTGCAGATGACTTAACGAGCCATTTCAGTCCCGTGAGCAGGCTGGAAATGGCACTTGCCACTGTCATTGCAGGCATTTCATCTTCCAGAAGACTAATTAGAAAAGCTTTCACGGACCCATAATATAGATAAGGTACCTGAAATACCTCCAGCCGCAAAGCCCCAGTGGCAGCTGGGTTAGCTGATTTGTGCTTAATCCAGCAAAGGGTCTTTATTACATTTTCTCCAGTCTGTTCTTGGTGATGTGGTGCAGGAGGAAGATGCTCCTTTACATAACTAAACCAGAACTGAACACCCTGCCATGTATGTTGGGTAACCAAGCACCTCATCTAAGCCAAAATGGTGAGGAAAAACACTTATCCAAATATTGCCAGAAAGATACATTTCCAACCAGCCCAGGATTAATACTGTCTGTTTCTTATTTGTTAAAAATGAGTTAGTGCCTCAAGGCCATGCTGAAACTGGGTTCTCATTATGCTAATTATACATATATGCATATGGATTCTTTACCAGCCAGAAGAAACTGTCCAGTCAAGGCAGATAATTTTATCTCCTGGTGTCAGTATGTGGCTGGGCTGGGCTAGACCTTGTAGAAGTGTACTCAGATTCCAAGAAAAATGTGAAGTTCTATAGCAGCCACAAATGCACAGATCAGGTGTGGCAATGGCCAGTTCCCCTGATGGTTAATTCTGCTGGAAATTGCTCTGGGTTTGCAGCCATAGGGCTTCATTCTGCCACATTAATTATTGGATTCCTGTGCAGATACTCACAAACCCTCTGTGAGAGGAATTTCTGCAGCACAGATGATGGGTGATGGAGGGTGGTCTGTGTTTCTGGGGTACCTGTTTTGAACAAATTGTGAAGGGCTCGGTCTGAGCTCTGCATTTGTGCTGCCTTTTGGCTGAATCCTCAGCCCTCTGATTGACACCATAATGGCCTGGTTTGTGCTGTGCCAAACATGTTTATTTTCCTGGCAGGCCTGCAGCTCCTCCCCAGGGGAATGGCTTGTGTTGTGTGACACAGTTCTGCTCCACAGGGCTGTGGTTTGAAAGCAGCACCTACAAACTCCCGGTGCCTCCAGGGAGAGGAGAAAATGTCTGCAGAAAAAATCCCCCACAGCGCTGTGTGGGAGCTGCTCCCTGCATCAGCTCGTGCCCTCCTGTAATTAATGAAAGGCTGGACTTCTGCTGTCATCTCCTGCTGATTAATCCCCTTCCCCCAGCAGCAGCAGGCAGCTTTCCTTCTCCCAGTTTGGATCGTGCAGCCTGAGGCTTGTGTGCACTGTGGGAGCTTCACCAGGACCTGCTTTCTGGTGTGCATTCCCCACCCACAGCCAGTGCTCAGTGGGGAAACTGAGGCACGTGGCAGGAAGGCAGCACAGTGCCACTCTCATCGCGGGGGACAATCTTGTCTTAGGTGTTCTTGTGCCAAAGGAATTGGGACTTAGAAACGCAGGGAACTGCATGAAAACTGAATCACCACATGTAAATAAACCCCACTGCCCGGGGATGTGATTGTGCTCTCCAGGTATTTCCCACTCAAGCCCTCAGCCCAGCCTCAGAGCAGCAGCTTGTTGCCTTCCCAAGGGCCCCTTTTCCCTTCCATCCCTCTCTGCTCAGCTGGAACAGACTCATCATTCATAGTCCCTCTAATTTAAGCACCCATCTGACAGGCTGTTTCTCTCCTTCTCCCTGCTGCTGTCTTGCCCAGTGCATCCACCCCCAAAGGGCAAATTTCTCTGTGTGATGTGAAACAGAAACTTCCAGCACTGAATATGATTTGAGGTGGGGCCAGACTCTGATCCCCTCGTTCTCCCCACTGATAGGACAAGAATCATTTCCACTTAGCCAGATTAGGATTCTTTTCCTCTCTGGTTTGGATTCACCATAACCCTCCCACAGGTGACGTTCCCTGTCAGTTTTAACCAGAAATGTCATTTTGTGCCACACAGAGGCAGTTATGAAAGGACTGGCTTAGTCAAACCCTCTGTGGGTGAGATCTGTGCCTGTGGGGCCCGGAAATGCGATGATCTTTGAGCAGAGGGGGTAAGAACATCAGTCACACATTCCCTGCACAAAACCAGCCTGTGCAAAGGCCACGTGCATCCGGCTGCCTTCATGCAGCTGTGGTGGATGGGAGCTGGGTTCACTCCCCTGCCCTTTGTCTCACCTGTTCAGCTTTTTGAGGGAGGGAAGGAGGGAGGGACTGTCTCTGTCTCTTGTTCTGTGTTTGCACTCAGTGGGGATTTGCTCCAATCTCAAAGGGCAGCTCTTAGCACCGAGGTTATTATTATTTTCTCACTTGAATCCCACCTGCTCTGCTTCACCTCCTGCCCCAGCAAGTCCCTGTGGGACCCCAGGGGTGACACACAGAGCAACAGCTGCTCTCCAGTGACAGTGACAGGCTGTTCTGGGGACAGCAGGAACTGGAGCAGGAGTTACAGGAGTGGGTTGGGTTGTACTTTACTCACGGTAAATCCCCAACACTGGAGTTCTGCTCCACACAATCAAATGATTTAGGGAAGCATCACTAGAAAAACCCATCTGAAGAGTGACATTTGAATGTCTGCCTGCCCACCAGACTCCCTCCTTTCCCCACGAGTGTTGCTGTACTGACGTGACTTTTCCTGTGCTATATTTAGCTTGAACACAGATCCGCCAAATGTCGCTGTTTTGTGTAAAACTAGTGTAAAGCCTTAGGAGTAAAAAGGCAGTTTTAACCACAAATCTCCACTGCTTCTATGCCCACATCATCCCCCTGCTCCCCTGCTGAACCTCCAGCCAATTTAAAGCGAGCCAGATGAGTACAAATTACATTTAAAAAGTGCTTCATTCCGGTGTGGCTTTTAGTAAGTTTTGCCAGCAGCAAATCACACCGCTCTCGACCTTTTGACGCGCGTGTTTTTCTCACTGTGTTTCTCACTGACACCGTTACTATAATTAGAATGATGTTGCTCTGTAGCAGCATCTAGTGCCAGAGGCAGAGCCCTGGCAGCACCTTTTCCTTTCCTGGCTGCTCTCCCCGGCCGGAGCTGCTGGTTCAGCTGGCCCGGAGCCACGGAGGAGCGGCACGGGCAGGTGCTCTGGGCTGTCCCTTGTCGCTCACTGTGGCTGTGAACCTGCAGAGAGCGGGGTGGCTGCAGGGGCCAGCCCGGGCTGTTGGTGCCCAGGACCAGCCCTGCGGCGGCTGGAGCGCTCGGCCACGGACTGGCGCAGCCTTCTCCCGGCTCCTTCTCCTCCTGCCATCGCTGTCACGGCTCGTGTCATCGGCCTCATCATGACAAACCACGGGCACCGGAGCTGTTTCCAGGGCAACCCCGCTGGCTCCCAGCTCCCGCACACACCGAGCTCCCGCCGCTCCGGCAGCGCTGCCCCCCGTGCCCCGTTTCGGTGCCGGGCTCAGTGGGGAGGAGCAGCCGGGGCTCCGTGCGATGCCCTGGCTCCCTGTTTGTCCTCTCCTCCTGAGCGGGACAGCCCGGGGGGCGTCTGTCCCGAGCTCTTCTCCTGTTTGTGCCGCACGCAGCGGGGTCTGCACGCTGCCTTCCCACGGCTGCCGGGGGAAAACAAACACCCCGAAAAACCCGAGGGGTGGCACCGAAGAGGTGCCCACGGCTGTCCCCGCTGCAGACGCGCCCCCTCTCCCGGTACCGGGGCTGGGCGGAGCCGGGAGCCGCCCCTTCCCTGCCGGTGGCGGAGCCGAGCCTGCCCCGCTCCGTTCCCGTCCCGCCCCGTTCCCGCCCCCGCCCCAGCTCGGCTCTCCCGGCCGCGCTCGGCGCTCGGCGCTGGCGGCTCGGCGGGGCCGGCGGGGCCCCATGGCCGGCTCGGAGCATCGCCCCCGGCCGCCGGGCAGCGCGGCGGGGCGCTGAGCGCGGCCCCGGGGCTATGAGCGGGGCACGATGATGATCGACAGCCAGGTGAGTGCAAGGGGCACGGCCGCCTCCGTCCCCCCGCATTGCCCCGGGCCGGTGCGGCGCTGCCGGGCTCCGTTCCCTGCGGAGCCCTCGGCCCACGCGTGTCCGCGGCCGTGACCGATGGGGGCGCCGAGCCGGGGGGCTCTGCCGGGGCTCGCCGGGCTCTGTAGCTGCAGGTGGCCGTCCCTTGCTGTCTCTTGGGGCCGGGGTCGCTGTCCGTGCCAGCAGCCCCGACCCCCGGTCTGCGGAGAAGCAGCAGCTTTGCCGAGGGAGCGGAGGGAAGTCTGTTTGTCAATGTTTTTTGGTTGATTTTTTCGCTTTCTGTTTGTGCAATGGTCAATGCGGCTGGGAGAAGAGGAGCTGAAGGATGGGGAACGCGAGGGACGTGGTTTGGGACAGGCTCTGAGGGCGCTGCGATGCTGCAGCAGCCGCTGCGCTGCGATGCTGCCGGCGCTGCCGCCTGCTGTGCCCAGCCAGGGCCGGCTCCCCTGGCACCCCTCAGGCCAGGGGGCATCCGCAGCTCCCTTGTCTCTGCCTGGTGTGTTTATGAGGCCAAAGAAGCTAAGGTGGGCTAAAGCTTTGCAATCGAGCCGAGGTTGGGCTAAAGCTTTGCGCTCCCAAACCCCCTGGTGCTTTTGGGGTAGGGGAGGATGAAGCAAAGGGATGAAATTTGGGGGTGGCAGCAGAGCATGACTCTGGCTTTGGTCCTGATGCTCCTCCGACTTTTTGCTTCCTCTTCTTCTGATGTTTGGTCCCATCCCTGGGAAGGGGGGGCTGTGCTGCTGCCCTTGGGGGGGTGCTGGGAATGTAAGTGGGCAGCAATGGCTCCTTGGAGACCAGGGATGAATCGAGGGAAGGGCTGATGCTGTGCTGGAGAAGTGGGCTGGGATCCATTTTTGGACTGGAAAACTTGCATTCCAGAGCTGCCTCCTGCACCCTCTGGGTCTCTTTGGTCTGGGCCTCACTCACCTTGGTCCAGCCCAAAAAACAAAAGCTGAATGAGCTCTCCTGGGGGCCCCTGTGTGAGGCAGGCCCTGGTGCCACACCAGTGTGTGCTGGATGGTGAAATGTCCCTATGGAAAAGGGGATTGGCAACCAAAATACCAGAGTCTGGGTCCTGACCCTTCCTAGGGTCATGAACGTGAGTTTTCTGCCATTATGGAGTGGGAAGATTGATCTTGCTGGGAGATGCAAAAAATTAAATGTGTAAGGTTGTCTGGAAAAAGATGTTCAAAGCCTCCCAGGCTGGGGAGTGCATGTGGCATCCTACAGAATGTTTTGCATTAAGCTCTCAGCTTTAGTCTTCCTGTCACGTTTTTATGCTCACCCCATTTTATATATTAATTTATAGGTATATTTTATTTATTTATTTATAGTTATATTTTATATATTTATTTATAGTTATATTTTATATATTTATTTATAGGTATATTTTATATATTTATTTATAGGTATATTTTATATATTTATTTATAGGTATATTTTATATGGGTAAACTGAGGCACGTAGCAATATTTGTTCCAAGCCCGGGATCCTGTGTGGGTGGAGGGCAGAGGTTTAAAGTCCTGGTTCCTCCTGCTGAAGGGGATGAACCTCTCTGCCTTTTAAGGGGTGCAATTCATTGAGGTCCCGTTGTTTGTGGCTACCAGTTAAGAGGAATTTCCAGCTGCAGCCGCACCCTGCCAGTTCTGAGGGCTGCACAGCTACATTTTTCATGCCTTATAAATGTTCCTCTCCCTGGTTGCTAAGGGAAAGACCCACACAAACAACTGCTAAAACTGAGTGTTGCAAAGTAAATAAGCTGAGCAAACAGGGAGGTTTTTTTCATCTCTGAGTGCTGCAGGTGTGTCGTTCCAGGTGTCCCGACATGTGAAAGCCAAGGCTCACGTGCAAGGCTGAATTTCAGCCTTTAAAACAGAAACCTGCTCTTGAGCTGGGTCAGGAGGTGGCTTCCATCCCGATCCAAGCTCCCAGGGCTGCAGGCTCATCCCCTCTGTCCCTCTCTGGCCGTTCGGGAGGGAGAAGGGAGCAGATGGTGGATGAGCAGCCTTGGGCTGGCTGGGGGCAGGAGGGAGCTCAGCTCGGCGGGAGCTGCATTCGCCGCCGTCTCTTCCCTTTCATCTGCCCCCAGTGTCTGAAGTGGCTCCAGGGCTCGGAGTTAACCCTTGGTGCTGCTCTGCAGGGGCAGGGGGGGCGAGCTGGCAACAAGTGACAGCGAGGGAGGGTGCAGCTGGCAGCAGGGGCCGGGAGGAGCAGGTGGAGGGATGCAGAGTCCCTCCTCGGCATGGCTCAGCCGCTCCATCTGGAGCTCCCACTCACACAGCCCGAGTCTGTGTGCCTGGGCTGATCAGACACGAGCAGAGGATGCAGCGACTGCTGCAGGCTCCAGAATAAATCTCTGGGATGTTGTAATGATGGATCTGACATCCCCTAGCTCGGTGCAGTGGGTTATCTCTTAGCCAGTTTGCTCAGTGGAGAAATGAGGGTCTTTTCAGGACTTTGGGGCTGTGTTTTCCATCTCCTCGTAGTGTTTTCACTCTGTCATTCCCTAAATGGGGCCTGACTGCTGGACCTGATCAGGGCAATCAGGGCTTCAGATCTCAGGTGGTGATCTCCAGAGCAATCTGTACTATCCATCAAAATGGATTTTGCTTCTGATACCTTTCCCATTGCTATAGCAACCCATCTGACGGGGATGCCAGCACGCTTCCCAGGCAGTGTGTGCAGGGAAACTGCTTCACCTGCCACCAAGCTGCCACCACTCATGGGGCAGGGCTGCTCAGCTGGAAACTGCACTCAGGTGCTGAGCCCGGAGGGGCAGAGGAGCTGCTGCCAGCTCCCTCAGGCTGACCCTGCTCTCCCAGGTGTCCCCACCACCTGGAGTTTCCCTGGGATATCGGGGTGATGCAGCACAGCTGGGGGAGTGCACGGTGCCTAGTGCCAGGATCTGGGATTTCTCTCCAAAGGAGATGCTCAGGGTGGTGAGAAGGAGCTCATCAAGTCTTGGTGAGTGTTAGGGGCTGCTTCCCTCTTCCCCCTCCCCTCGCCTGTGGAGAGGATGGAAGATGGGTCTCAGCTTCAGGGGCTGATAGAGAAGGAGGGATTTTGCCTGCTTTGAGTGAGCCCGTTCCCTCCTCCATGTCCTTCACACTCTGCAGTCACCAGATGGACTCCAGCACGTTCTGCTCTGCCTCTCATCCTGCTGTCCAGTGCTTTCTGTGCACACCAGGGGCCATCCAGCTGTGGCATCCGCCAGGACAGCTGTGGGGCCGCCTTCCCTCTGCAGTGATGGTGCTGCCCGGGGCTGTGCTGTGCCCGGTGGCACTGCCATGCTCTGTGAACCTGCGTGGGCCGGCCAGGGCTGCCCGGAGCCCGGCGGGGCCGTGCAGCAGATGGCACTGTTGTTTTCCCGATGAGTTATTGCCGTGGGTTCGCTTTCCCAGCGCTGGGAAGGGTCGGCGGTGATGGCAGCGGGGACAGAGCCAGGGTCCGGCTCCTTGGGAAAGCGCAGCTCGCCAAACTGGGCCGTGCTGGGACAGCAGAGCTCGGTGTGCGGGCACTGCTCGGCCAGGAGGAGCCGTGTGTGTGTTGAGTGACACAGATCTGAGCTCCATCTTTGGAGATTCCGACTCCATCCTGAGGAATCCCAGCTCCGTCCTGGGGGGATCTCGGCTCCGTCCTGGGGGGATCTCAGCTCCATCCTGGGGGATCTCAGCTCCATCCTGGGGGGGATCTCAGCTCCATCCTGGGGGGGATCTCAGCTCCATCCTGGGGGGATCTCAGCACCATCCTGGGGGATCTCAGCTCCATCCTGGGGGGATCTCAGCTCCATCCTGGGGGGATCTCAGCTCCATCCTGGGGGATCTCGGCTCCAGCCCCGCAGCCGCCGTGGGAGACCCCAGCAAGGCCGCGTCAATCACTGCGTCCTTCCTATAAAAAGCAATCCCTGATCCCGCGTTCAATTGATGCCTGTGGCCGCTGTCACCAGCCCAGCCGTGTCCCAGCTGTCCCCAGCAGTCTGTGACCAGCAGGGACCGTCCGTGACCTTTCCTGGGGCCGCCAGGCAGAGCCGCTGCCGCATCCAGGAGCTCCTTCCAGTGCCCGGGGCTGGCTCAGCCCTGGCATCCAGCTGTGCCAGCAGTTTGGGTGCTCCCAAACCAAATCCATCCCGCCCCTCCCGGCGCCGGCTGCGCTGGCGGAGCCTGCAGATGTTGACAGCTTTTCCCGATGGGATCGCCCGAGTCCAGCCTGTGTGACTGCCCTGGGGCTCACCCGCCCGTTTTCCTCCAGGATTTGCGGTTTTAAGGGGCCGGGTTTCCTGGGGACCTCTCGGCTCCCAAGGCCCCGCGGGTGTCCCGGCAGATTCCCGCTGTCTGTGCCGACATCCCCACCTTGGCTGCAGGTCAAGAGCAGCGTTTGGGGATTTGGAGACATCAGCCAACGCCAAAGGCAGCTCGGTGCTGCGGGATCACCGAGTTTCTGCTCCCTCGAGGCCCTGCAGTGCAGCAGGAGTTCATCCTCTGCACGGATTTACAGCCCCCGCAGGGTTTGCTGTGCCCCTCAGGGCTCCTGTGCTTGGGGCTGCCGAGCCTCACATGGAATCGGTGCAGCTGGAATTCAGTGTCCTTCACCACCCTGCCCCCATCCAAAGATGGGAGGAAAGGGAAGCAGGGTGAAGGGGCTGGGGAGAAGGAAGGGCTGCAGTGATGGCCTGATGGGTCAGAGAGGGTGGAGAAGCCCTTCATTGGTCTGTCCTGCCCTGGAGAAAATCAGAAGCTTGAGGTACTGGTGGCAGAGCTGTGGGATGTCAGAACACGTGGGATGGCACCCCAGATCAGGCCCCACACTCCCCTGTAGGGTCCAGAAGAGAAAGGAGAGGAGAGAAGCTGGGTGAGGTGTGGTGCACACATTGCTGTGGGCTGGGCAGTGGCTGCTCAGATCACTGGAGGAGCACTCCAGGCAGCCTGCAGAGTTCCCTGTAGGGTCTGGAAGAGAAAGGGAGAAGCTGGGTGAGGTGTGCTGCAGACATTGCCGTGGGCTGGGCAGTGCTGTTGGGGGGATCACTGGAGGAGCACTCCAGGCAGCCTGGAGGGGATGTGCAGGTGGCTGGCACAGCCTGGGGGTGATGCTGTGCTGGGATTCAGGATGTGGCCGTGTGAGCCTGCTCTCCCTGGGCTGCTGACACCCGAGTCTGCCTCACGGGCTGCTCAGGACTTCCGCTGTCCCTTTTTATCTTTCTTTTCCGTGCAGTCCCACTCCGTTCCCACTCCCCTGCCATAAACAAACACCCGGAGCTGGCGGCAGGAAGCAAACCCTGCAAAGCCCTGGAGGAGCCCGGCCGGCTCCGGGGAGGTCGAGGCCATCCCTGAGCACAGCCAGGAGGTCCCTTTGAAGTGCCCGGCAGCCACCCTGCCCTGCTCCTTTAGCCCCGCTGGCTCCATCCCACGGCGCATTTCCCACCCGGTGTTTCCTGCCTGTCCCTCTGGCGGTGTCCCACAGCTCCTCACCTCCCCGGGGCTGTGACACCCCTGGTGTGAATCACAACGGGCAGCCAGGGGGGTTGGCAAAGGCCAGGGCAGGCAGGAACAGGCTGGGCACACCTGGGGGCTGCTGCATGTCCTGAATTGCAGGGAACAGGAGCACAGCCATGGTCCTGAATGACAGAGAACAGGGACACAGCCATGGCCCTGAATTGCAGGAACAGGGACACAGCCATGGCCCTGAATTGCAGGGACAGGGACACAGCCACAGTCCTGAATGGTGGGATCCACGAAATTTTCCAAATTTTTCCAGATTTTCCCTGTGCCGGCCACCACTGACCCCTCCCTGGCCACTCTGGGTGTCACAGCCCAGCTTTTTGGGGCATTTGGGGCATTTCCTGGGGCTGGCTGCTGCACAGGGTGGTTCTGACTGGTTACACAAGCTCCCTTTGCACTCCTCCCAGTGCTGCCTGGAAGGGTGTTTAGTTAATAGGATTATAAAGCTTTCCTGTCGTCAGGCAATGGAAATCAATGAAGGGCCCCTGGGAATGAGCCTCATCCCATTTACAGCCCAGCCCAGCAGGGCTGTGTGGCGAGGGCTGCTGAAGGGGGGACGAGCTGCCCCCTCCCTGGTGTCCCCCACGCTGCTGGGGCCTCCTGGAAATAAGGAAAAGAAGGATGCAAAGCTATTGGAAAGTGTTTGGACCAAATTCCTTCTTGAACGCCAAGAATTGAAAATCCTTGCTTCTGTAAAAATGGATTTTTGCATCAAATTTGGTGGGTTTCGCTTGAACAAAACAAAGACAAAACTTCAGACATCACTCCCTATCACCCTGTGGATAAAGATGCAGATTCTTGGTGTAATTATAGCTCAGTGCTGTTTTCAGCAGCCAGTCATACCCATTCCCAATTACTATGGGGGATGCTTTTCATGGGTGCAGAGAGAGTCTGTGGAGATATCTGTGGAGATAGATATCTGTGGAGATATCTATGGAGATAAAGCATTTTCCAAAGAAAATGGTGAAGGGTTCAGTGGGGCCATCTGAGGAGTGGCTGAGGGCACTTGGCTCTTTGGCTGGACAAAAGGACACACTGATGTCTGCACTTCCCTCACGAGGGGCAGCTCTGATCTCTCTGCTCTGGGGACCACTGACAGCACCTGAGGCAATGGCTGGAGCTGGCTTCAGAAGATTTAGGTTGGACATCAGGGAAAGGTTCTTCCCCAAAGGGTGCTGGGCACTGCCCAGACTCCCCAGGGAATGGGCACAGCCCCAGAGCTCCAGGAGTGCTTGGGCAATGCTCTCAAGCACAGGGTGGGCTCGTTGGGGTGTCCTGGGCAGGACCAGGAGTTTGATTTGGTGATCCTTGTGGGTCCAGTTTGGGATTCTCTGAAATGCAGAGGCTGCTCCCAATCCACTCGTGCCAGCTGTGTGTCCCACCAGCTGCAGGGATGCAGCTGGGGCAGTGCCTGGGATCCCACAGGCAGGCAGGATATTGATGCAGCCCCTGTCTATCCCAAAGTGCTGGATGTTCCCCAGCTCCTGTGTGTGCTGCTGGGCTGGTGCACAGGAATCCCTGGAACCCAGGAATTTTCCCTTTCTGCAGTCAAAAACGATGGCTTGGCCTGAGAGCTGAGAGCAGGTGCTGCTCTGCAGTGCCTGGGGGGCTCTGCCCTCCCCTCTGCTCTCAGTAACATCAGCAGCTCGGCAGGATGGGCTCATTCACGAATTTCTGTGATGCAAAGGGAGCTCCCAGCTGCTGTCCCCAGCATGCAGCAGGCTCCCAGCCCCTCCCTGCACGTTTCTCTGCACAGGGGCAGCTCTGGAAAAGCCCAGGGCGGGTCTGGCCACAGCCCCCAGGGAGGTCAGGAAGGCTCTTGGTGCTCTCTGGGCTGTCTCCAGCAGCGCTGGCAGCCCCGGGCTGTGCTCAGCGCCTCCCTGCCGTGTCCCTGCCCCTGCCGCAGGGGTTTCCAGGCGGGAATGCCTCTGTCTGTGTCTGACCCAGCACGGAGAGCTCTGCCCAAGGCTCCCCTTGCAGCCAGGGAAGCCACGGAACCTCACTGTCGCAGTGCGAGGGTGGGGAGCTGCAGGGAAACTTCCCGAGAAATCAACCTGCTGCGGGAATCTGGCCGTGCAAAAAGTGTTTCCCATCCCCTTGGCTGCCGGAGAGGCGACTGCACGTGGTGGAGGCTTCTTTAACCCCTGGAGGCTGCAGAACAGGGTGAAGAGGGAGGATTGGGAGAGCCCTTGGCTCAGGGCGCAGGGGCTGGGGACCTGCAGGCTGCCAGAGCTGTGTCTGTTATCTCTGGAGCCCGAGGCTCGCTGTGTGCCAGGAGCAGAGGTGTGGATGTGCAGATAACCCCTGGGCCATGGGAGATGTGGGGTACAGCACGGGAGGAGCTGGGCTGTGTTAGCGCCCTGAGAGCAAGCTGCAGGGCTGGGGAGGCTGCAGCTCCTCCTTTGGGTTTGTTTCAGCTCCAGCTGGGCCCTGGAAGTTGTGCTGAAGGGAACAGCCCTGCCTGGTGCTGGGGGCCCAGCCAAGTGGGGGGAATCAGTGGGTGCCCCATGTCTGGCAAGCACTGCAGGGTGTGCTGGGCACCAGCTCTGGTTGCCTGCAGGCTTGTGCCCCCACAGAGGTGCCCTGGCCTTGCTGCCAGCCTGCTCCTGCCACACACAGCTGCTGCTCTGGCCTGCTGGCACTTGGGAGGAGTCCCTGTGGAAAAATCACCCTGGGTGACAGTGGGGATGGTCCTGGCTCACTGATACCCTCAGCTCTGTGTCCCCCTGGCATCTTTGTCTTCTCCAGCAATGGCATTTGCAGTGGAAGCAGCTGGACTGGAGTGGGCACGGCTGAGCCTTGCTGTCACCTGTGCTGTGCCCACCTGGTCCCTGCAAGGCCCAGAGCTGGCCCTAGAGGGACAGGATGTGCTGGCATTTGGGAGCTCATTCCTGTCCCCAGTCTGCCTGTGCTGCAGGCTGCCCTGGCAGGCTGGTCTTTGGGGAAATGATGAGGCTTTTCCTTAGGTCTGGAGCTGCAGGACACACATGGACACACACGACAGTTTGTGCCATCGTCCTGCAGTGCCAGCTCCAAAGGCTGAGGTGTGTGCCCAGCCTGGCAAGAGGGGCAGGGCGCAGCCAGCCCAGCAATCCGGGCACTGAGCAGGTGTGAGCCCTGTGCCAGGGATTTCCCGGCAGCAGAGCCACGCCCGGGTCTCCCCGTGTGCTGCACCTGGGGTGGGGACACCACGGAGCTGTCACTGAAAGGGCTCATTCTGGTGGGAAACCATCCTGGGGTGAGCCTGGAGGGTGATGGGAGCAGCCATGCACTGCAAGGAGCTCTGTGGTCCTGTCCACACGGCTCCTTGGAACGGGGGCAGGAGGGAGAGGGGATCTGCCCACGGACACCGGCTCCTTGCCCACCCTGTGTGAGCGCTCCTGGCACGGCTGTGCCAGGGTGGAAGGGCAGGAACCCCCTCCTGGAGCAGCTCTGCGCACCCGGGGGCTGCTGCAGGGCTGTTCCCAGCCTGATCCCTGTCCGCAGCTCCCTGGAATCCCCGGGAAGTGTTGCCATGGCAGCCCCGAGCGCGGCTCCCTCCGGTGCCCACCGGGAGAGCTCTCGGCATCCCCGGCACCGAGCTCCGCCTGGCACCGCGGGCAGCAGATCCCTTCCCCCGTTCAGGAAGCAGAAATGTGTCCAGGGAAGCAGAAATGTGTCGTGTGGGTTCCCTCTGCTCCCTTCCCCAGCCGGGAGCTGCGGTCCCGGTGCCCTTGTGTTGGGGAAGATGAGACAGGGAAGCCTTATCAAAATGATTGTCTGGGAAAAGATTTTGAGAATATGGAAACTATAAGCGAGATTGAAATGAAAGCAAGCTTTGAGATACCTCAGCTACTGAACAACTGGAAAACAATGGTGTGGCAGCTGAAGGTGATCCCCTTTTGATGGAACAACACCCTCTGCTTGCAGACAGGCCCAAGGGTCAGAGCAGACCCTGCCAGCTTGGCAGAAGGGGCCCAAAGAGGAGTTTGTAGGGTTTAAAATGTAACACAGAACAGTAATGTAATGATTCTTATAGGCTGTATGTAAATGCTATAGGATTTGTATATTATACTAGATTGGTTAGTGAGAATCAGAATATTCAACACAGAAGAAGATTTATTGTATTGTAATGAGAACCTCGCTCTCTTACCCCTTATACTTCCTTACCCCCTCATCCTCTCTCCCCCTCTCTTCTCTCAGGCCTGCTCCAGCTGTGCCTGGCAGCTCCCAGCAGGGCCCTGCCCCCAGGCCCTTTGCAATAAACCCCAAGTTCCAGCCCTGGCTGCAGAGATCTCTCATCTCCATCCGTCCCGACCGTGCAACCCCTGACGCTCCCACACCCCTGCATCCTCTCAGCCCCGTTGCTGCGGTGACCGTCTCCATGGAGACCGAGCTGCATCCCGGGCACCGCGGCAGGGGATGTGCCCCCCTCCCCACGGGGACACACTCAGCCCCCAGGGGAGCGTGGAAAATGGAGAATCCCTCAAGTGTGTGGCAAATGTGTGGAGGAATCCCAAGGAAACTTAATTGGTTTTCCCCCACCCCTGCTTTAATGCTTGTTGGCTTTCACTCCACGCTGGTAATTGCTGCTCTGCACCTATTAAAAGGCCGTCTCATGCTTTGCACGGGCTTGATTGGGAATTAATTTTGCATATGTATCTATTCTGGGGAGCATGGGGAAGTTATTCAGCATGCTGAATGCCAGACAGGCTTTCCAGAGGTGTGAGGTGCAGCACGGGCTATGCCTGCTCCCTCCTGAGAGGAAAATGACAGTGGCTTCTCCAAATAAAACCCTGAAAACGATGATGCAGATTCAAATCAATGGGATTTACTCCCACAATTAGTTTGGGAGAAGATAGGTTGTGGGTGCTTGTGTGTATCCCATTAGAAATCCCTCTTGGATGTCAAGGTGATTTTGATTTTCACTGGGAATTAGGTATCCTACCTGCACGTGGTCTCCTGGAAATCCCACCAGGCTCCATCTCCATGCCTGCCTCTCTAAACCTACCCACAGGCTTTCTGTAAACACCACATTTCTCCAGAGAAATGCTGTTTGGTTGGGATTTCTGTGGTTTTGAAACCAGATTTCCTCTTTCTATTACTGAGAAGTGTCAAAAGGGAAGAGCTGTTGGGATTTTCCATTTGCCATTTACTTGTCACGGCCCTTTCTTTCCCCCTTTGCCTTTCTATCAGCCTCACACAGTGACAATAAACCTGCAGGTTTTGTGTCATTTCTCTCAAGTACCTCACTCTGGTGCAGGATGCTGTGATGTTTGGGCATGGAGTTGCAATTTCCTTTGAAAAACAAACTCAGCATTGTAATTCCTGGGGAATTTCTTTCATTTTGTGGGTGTCTTTGATGCTTGACATCAAGCATTGGAGTCAGCCTTCCTTTGTGAGTCACTGGGTGTCAGGAATGCCCAGCTTCACGGCAGAGGTTGGTCACCGGTTTTTGGGGCATCCCAAATGTTCAGCAGTGCTGAGTGCTAAGATCCTCCTGTGCATGAATTTATCCCTAGAAGCTGCACTTACCTGTGCAGGGGTTCATGGGGTGCTCAAAATGATGTTTTTGCAGGGTGACAGAGGCTGTTTGCACCTTAAGGAATGGCTGCATGTCCCAGTGCAGGAGCCATTCTGTCCCTGGGGCAGCAGCAGAGCAGTTGGGAGCAGGATGCACCCAGCATAGGAATTGCAGTGAATTTCCCCTGCAGTTGCTCTGTTCCTGCCAAGACTCTTACTGGAAAACAGTATTTTCCCAGTAATGGTTGCTAAGCACTGAGCTCCTGTGATGGGCTTTATCTGCTCAGCTGGAGCTGCCACAATAAAGCTCCAGAGTGAAATGAAACAGGGAAACATCAGAGCCTGAGCTGGGGCTTCCCTGTCCTCCAGAGGCAGCACCAAGAGATTTCCCCTCACCCTGGAGCCTGTGGGGCTGCAGCAGCACCTCAGTCCTGTGCCAGAGGGGAGGGCTCCCCTGTTTTCCTGCTCAGGGATGGTTCCTCCTGGCAGATCTGGGATCCCAGCAGGGTTTGTGCTCACATCAGCCAGGCTGGGGGAGCAGGAGGGTGAAGCTGTCGCTCAAACCCCTGCGTGGGATCATCCTGTCTGGGCTGGTTTGTTTTGTGTCTCTGCTGCAGATCTCCCAGTGGGAAGGGTTCAGAGCCACTCTGCTGTCTCACTGAGGGGCTGTTCCATTCCCATTCCCAGTGGGAAGGGTTCAGAGCCACTCTGCTGTCTCACTGAGGGTTCCCCAGTGTCTGGGGCAGGTGCATGGGGACTCTGGTGGGTGGGCATGCATGAGCTGGCCCCAGCAGAGGAGGGGAAGGCTCCCCACCATCTCTGGGGCTGTGGGAATGCCCACAACATCTGGCTGCTCGCCTTTGACTGAAGCATTCCCTGCACAGCAGCTCCCATGTCCCATCAATCCACCATGTCCCTGTTCCTGCTGGTTTGGGATGGATCTCTGGAGCATCTCTTCTTTTCCCCAGCCTCTGCTGCTGCTCCTTTGCCTGGTGTCCCTCCTGGGACTCTGCACTCGGAATTTTACTTTCCTTTGCAGCCTGCCTGTGTGGTTTGTGACTTTTCCAGAAGGCTTGTCCCTTTTGGCATCTTCATGGCTGCCAGGCTGGGAGGTCACTGGGCTGTAGGGGCCAGCAGAGCACACTGAGCCCTGGCAGAGGTGTGTGACAACCTCTGAGTCTGTCCCTAGCCCTGGAAGTCCAGGGAAGCCCTAGAAACCAGGGAACCAGCAGGTTCCAGCAGGACTCCTACACCTCCACACCACCTCTGCAGAGATTCCTGTTCTCATAGTACACATCAGCTGCTGAACAGGATGATGAGCTCCTGGGAATGGTAGCCCTTGGAGACTCTGGCACTTGAATGTGAAATCTGTGTCCTTCTCAGGATGTTTGGAAGCTGCAATCTCAGCTGACCAAGCCCTGCTTGTTACTGGAGAGTTGTTGTTGGAAAGCCAAGCTCTGCTGACCGATTGTTGCAGGCAGGTGAGTAACCCGAGCTGGGGCTGAAGCTCAGGTTTGAATCACCTTTCCTGGAAGCAGAGCTGAGGGCACTGCCTGTGCTGAGGGCAGGGTTTGGTGCTGGTGAAATGTGGGACAGTCCTCCATGGGAATGCACTTTGCACTGAGTCACCAAGGAATCATCAAGGAGCAGGACAGAGACTGCCAGGGAGTTTCCAGGGCTGGGGCACTGCCTCTCTGCCCTGAAAAGAGTTGCCAAAATTCTCTCAGTCAGCAGCTGGGGCATGGCCCTGGACATTTGCCTTGTGCACATGTTCCAGCTGTGATCCCCCCTCTCTCCTCCCCTGCAAATCCATTCCCGGGGCTGCTGCAGTGCTGCCTTCTCATCCTCGCTGCTGCTCATCTCAGCCATATGGTGGATGAAAAATCTGCCCAATTTCCACTTAAAACTTAATTTATGGTGAGTTTATC
The DNA here is from genome assembly GCF_012460135.2 of Molothrus ater. NCBI lineage: Eukaryota > Metazoa > Chordata > Aves > Passeriformes > Icteridae > Molothrus > Molothrus ater. The sequence continues at coordinate 7,754,125 of NC_050497.2, read as the reverse complement.
CCTACTTGGTCTTGTTCCAGGCTTGCCCATTAGCTCCCATTCCTGCAGCATGTAAGGGCTGGTTTTCTCATCCTGCATTTCCCCCAGGAATGATGGGCAAGACCCACACTCAGCTGGGAAGGGCCCCAGCTCCCACTGCGATGGCAGGGAGGGTCCGTGAGCGTGTGAGACCCCTCTAACCCCGGCTCTTGGCTCTGGCTCCTGCGAGGATGAGTCAGCCCGGGGCGCTGGCTTAGCGCTGAGCGGGGCTCTGCCAAGCCGGGCTTACCTAACGCCGCAGGAATGCCTGGCTCAGCGGGGCTCCTCGGCTCTGCTCCGGCACCCGGGCGTGCTGGAGCTGTGATTGTGGCCTCGGGCAGGGCTGCGTTTGGGAAAGCTGGGAAAAGCTGCACAATCCCAGACCTTTGCCCTGCAAGAGGCTCCTCAAAGTGGGACCCACAAAACCACCCCAAAGCGCCCAGGAAGTGCAGGGTCTGTCCATCCTATTTATGTCACCCCTGCAAGAAGGGCAGTGTAAGGACATCAGCTCCTGTTTGTCTGGGATTTTCAGTGGCATTTCACCCTGGTCCCTCTGTTGGGTGTGGATTTTCGTTGGCATTTCACCCTCCTCACCCTGTTGGGTGTGTGGCTGGCCCCAATGTCTCCCCTGGTCGGGTGTGAATCAATGAACCCACCAAACTGCTCCTGTCCTGCCGTCCTCACTGGGAGGGGACACCCTGAGTGTCCCCCCTGCCACTGGGCCCGGCCTCTGCAGCTGTTGAGGGTGAGGTGGTGGCTCATGGGCTTGGCCCAGGCTCCCTCCTGTTTGTGAGAGCAATAACGCCCGTGTGATCTGTGTCTGCAGGTGATAACATGGATTGCTCCATGTTGAGACACCCATTCCACTGCTGCTCTTGGTGATTTTCACGCCCGATTTCGTGCCGTGCTTCCTTTAGCAGAGCTCCAGTTTGGGTTCGCAGGTTCTGTGGTGGGAAAGGCACCTGGGAATGCTCACCTGGGCAAAACCTTCCACCCACAATTGTGCTCCAGATGAAGTGATCACCAGCACTGATGGTCTCTCAGTGCCATGCTGCATTCTCAGTGCCACAAGGTTCCGAGCACCCTGGATGTGAATTATTTAAGCCTCACTGTGGTCCTTGGAGCACAGGAAGGCGCTGAGCTGAACCTGCCCCTGACAATGGAAAACAGGGATGGGAGAAGAAAAGGGGAGGCTCCAGCTCCGACCATTCATTCTCCCTCCGTTTCACACCCTCTCATCCTTCCAGCCCTGCCTGTTTTGCCTGTCACAACAGCCAGAGGGGAATGCTGTAAGCGCCGCGGTTTGATCACAGTCGCAGCCCAGCAGCAGCAGGCAGGACCTGTTGTGCGTCTCCGAGACAATGCGCGGGCTCGGCGAGTGCCACGCATGCCGATGAGGCTGGGGAGCTCCCGGCGGGGCCGAGCCGAGCCGAGCTCACCCCGAGAGGAAGGAGAAGCTGGGGGAAGGCAGGGAGGGAGCCGGGGCAGGCAGGGAAGCGGGGCCGCTTCCCCAGCCCCGCAGACGGGCGCGCACACGGGCGCGCTGCTGACGGGCGCGCACGCCCAGCTCCCGGTGCGGCTCCTCGGCGCTCTTTGATTCGCGAGGGAGGAAATAAGAGCTCGTAGGAGCGGCAAGAAGCAGCAGCTGTTGGAAAGATGTGCTGACAAAATTGGGAGAGAGAAAGAGAGAGAGAGAGAGAGATATCTCCGATCGGTTTCGCCGCCTGGGCTGGACCTGCTCCCGGCGGAGGAGAGAGAGGAGGAGGAGGAGGAGGAGGATGAGCAGCCCCTCCATCCCCGGGAAGATGGAGGCGAAACCTTTGTTCAACGTGCAGAAGGCTCTGGTGCAGCCCGTGCAGATGTGCATGTTGGATATCCCCCTGAGCGTGCAGGATGACGATGTGAGTAGGAGGCTCGGGGACACGGTGGGAGTGCGGGGGCAGCCGGGGGCCGTGACCCCACCCCGGCACCAGCCGGGGGTGCTGAACTTGTGGTGGCAAAGTTGACGATGCCAAGAGCTGGCACCGCCTCCAGATGTGACCGTTTCCTCTCTCAAGTGCCGTATCCCGAGGCAGGCGGTGGCGCTTGCCAAATCCAGGGCACCAAAACCAAAGGAGGGGTTTGGGAGGCAGGGGAAGCCTTCCTGCTGTTGTGGCTCGATGCAAAAGGGAGGGTTTGCTGTGCGTGTCCTGGCTCTGCTGCCCGTGAGACCCTGGATTCTTGGTGGCTGCCCTGCCTGCTGTCCCTGTCACTGTCACCACCCCTGGGCTTCGGTCCTGCCCTGCTGCAGCTGCAGGGTTTGGTTCACCACGCAAAAATTGGTGTGGATTGCAGCATTGAGGGAGGCAGAGCTTTCCCAATGTGGGTCAGGGGATTCCTGCTGATGGCTCCTCTTGCCACCTTCACTCTGCCCCTCTCAGAAACACACCCCGAGTCTGACTGCGCATGAGGGACCCTGGGATAAACCTGCTGGGGAACCCAAAATCAGGGGTGATGCTTTTTAGGGCTGGTGGGTGGTGAGTGGTCAATGTCCCACCTGTGTAAGGGTTTAGGGTGTGATCCAGGTGCTGTGAAAATTTGAGGCCAAACTTGCTTTGATTTTTGGAGCAGGGAAAGTCCATCTCTGCTGTATGTGCTCAGGGCGTGTAGTGTCACTGCAGGAGCCTTAAATCTGGATTTTCTCCATGGCCACCAACTGTTCTGTCACAATCACTGCTACCTTCTCTCCAGCATTGTCTGTGTGTCTAAAGAGGTGAAATGAGAGCACAAAAACGAGCCCAGTTCTCTGGGAGGAGGGAGCACTTTCCTGCAGGGAGGTGTGTTGGATCCTGGCAGGGCTGGGGAGCCCCAGCCCAGCATCCTGAGTGTCCCTGCAGGCACAGGGGACTTGCAGGGAGCCTCCTATTTTTAGAAACAGCCCGGGGGGCTTTGCCAGCCGCGACAGTGTTGCTGCACTAATGAGGATAATGAGGATACCTGTGGCGGCCACTGCGGAGCTGCTGGGGTGTGCCGGGGTGGGCAGGTGCCTCCTGCAGCATTCCTGGCAAGGAGGGAGGCTGGGAGGTGGCTGGAGCAGGGGATGGAGCGGGTGAAGCAGTGCCTGGGTGCTTTATTCTCCTTCAGCTCCATCCCTAAGCAGCAGATTTCTCCAGGATTCTCCAGGCCATCTCCATTCCTGCTCAGCAGTGCAGTCTGGTGCTGGACTTCCCTGCAGCTCCTGCTGCAGCAAGGGGGATCCTCAGGGTTTGCCTGACACAGGTGGAGGCTTCCCCGCTTTCCCTCCCTGCTCTGGGCATCGTCTGGGACCAGGCACGGGGAATGCCCTGGCCTGGGTCACTCAGGACCTTTGCTTGCTCATCCTGTTCCTGGTTTTTAGCAGAAAAGAGAAGTAATTGTTAAGGGGGCTGTGCAATATGTTAGTACCGGGTTATTTTCTCATTTGGTTGGTTGGGTTTTTAGCAATTCCTACGAGCCCTCTGCAGGCTGCTGGGTGACAGCCAGTCCTGGCAGTGAGGTTGGTAACTGGCACATCAGGGTGTCCCCAGATCTCAGGTCATGGCTGGGGCATTAGTGCAGCATGGGAGAGGTTGTTAGGGCTTCCCTGGGGAGACTCCAGCTGCCGGGGGGGTCACACTGGGTCTCCAGCATCCCCATTTTTACATTTCCCAGCCTTGCTCACTGGTGCTTTCACCCCCTGCTCTCTCCTGCACTGGGCAGAGAGGGATGAAACCCCCAGGGGTGAGCGCTGTCTGGCAGCCCCCATGAGCAGGAGGTGGGTCAGGGACTGCTCTGCCTCTCCACGCTCACGTCCCCCTGCTCTGAGGCTCAATTCCCATTCCTGGAAAGCAGGACCACAGTGGAATCACTGGAATCTCTGTCTGCTGCAGAACACAGACGGGGAATTTCCCCAGCAGGGAAATCCTGGGTGGTGTTTTTGTCTGTGGGGTGATGGAGAACCTCCTGTTTCAGAGCTGAAGCGTTCCCCCAGCCAGGCAGGGTTTGGAGTCTCACACCCACCCTCAGGTCCCTGCTCATCTCCTGCCGTCGCTTCCCCGTCTGCGTGGGCAGCAGGGAGGGAGCAGTGTTGGCATTTCCCCCTCTATTTCAGGGCTTTAATTTCTATTTCAGGCTCCTTAATTTCCTTTCTTCTTGGAGATGACACAGGCAGGTTGGGAAAAGTTATGGGGCTGCATTACCTGGGGTTTTTCGGCAGGATTCTGTCTGTGTCAGTCACATCTGGGCCATCCCTGTGGGAGGGCCTGGCTTGAAAATGGGCTTTCCTCCTGCTGCAAACCCATTCACTGAGCACACCACTGACCTTTTTCAGGCTGGATTCCCAGGGAGAAAAGCTTTGATTTCAAAAAGGAGCAAGGCAAAGCCCAGGCTGGAGACACCTCACAAAAACTGGAACCTCTGGGTCAAGTCTCTTCTGCCAGGGCTGCAGCTCTGTTGGGTTCTCATCTCATATTCCTGTTTTTCAGGGAAGCTGCTCTGCCCCAGCAATGGACTGGGTCTCCTTTGGGGGCCATGAGCAGGCAGGGTGCTCATGCCCACGTTCAGTGGGTGGGTGGGGGTGAGCATCCCCCCCAGGGTACCCTCAGTGTGGTGCTGTGTATCAGGCAGAGGAGGCTCTCATTTCTGCCTCCCTTCATCACTTTCAGCGGGGCTGTCAATCCCCCCTTTCATAATTCAGCCACAGCAGTTGCAAAATTGCCCAGACTGCCTCTTTTGCTACGATGGGGAGGAATTTCCAAAGCTTTGCTAATAAAAGAGCAACAGCTTCTACGCGTGGAAGGTGGGGAAATCAATGAGCAGGCTGTTGCAAGTGATACAACGGCTTTTTGTGGCATCTCAGGCAGTTCCCTGACATGATGGAGCTTTATGGCTCGCTGTTTGTCAGCTCAGTTGGCGACATCCCCTCCCTGCTAGGGCTGGCAGGGAGCAGGGAGGGATGTCCCCGGCGGTGGGATGCTGCTGCCCGCTCCCAGTGCATCCCTGCTGCCTGCTGGGCATCCCAGGGCACGCCAGGTTGATGCCATGCTGCTGTCACAGGCCTTGTGCCATGATGGAAAGCGCTGGGAAAGCCCCCCTTGCTGCAGGACAGGGAAGAGCAGCACAGCCCGGGGCTCTCCCAGCACTGCAGAGTGAGAAGAGACCAGGGGAAGATCTCATTGTCCTGCTTGCAGCCTCCTCAGCCTGTCCTGGAGGTCCCCCCATCTTTGCCTTCTTCCTTTCTCCTCTCTGATGTCCTAATAAGTGCAGTCGGCCTGACTTCAAAGTGGTTAGCAAATATTTTCCACTCCAGTGAGCTAATTAGTTAAATTACATTTCACATGCTAATTTATTCCTCTAATATTATTTTTTTTTCCCTCAGCATAGTGAAATATAGGAGAAGATAAAAGCTTGGTTTGACCTTAGAGCCAGGCTCAGAGGAGCTGGAGATGGGAACTAATGATTATTTCCCGGGTTTGCTGTAGCACAGGCTTATTCCCTGCCGCATTTGAGATCTCATTCGGTGGAGTTTTAAGAGTTTTAGCTGCCTGCAACCCGGGCATCGTGGGTGAAACGTTGTCCTGTGGCACAGAGAAAGAAAACTTTCAGACCAGCAGTAATGAGCTGCTAATTTCCGTCTTCATTGTTCCTGTCCGCAGCCCCGGTATCACCTCGGAGCACTCAATAAAACGGCCAATTAATCCTTGCAGGACTGGGTGGGAATGGTGTTACTTCCCCCATCGGGGCTGGAAAGGCTTTAGCTGGGAGTCAAACAGGGCCAGGGAGCTGATGCTGGTGTCAATCCCGGGCTGAAGTGACAGCTGCCAAGGGCCCCGTGGTGAATCAAAGTCTGCCGTGTCTGTATCAAAGGCTGTTTCTTTTCCACTGCGTGCATATGGTAGATGTTATCGAGAGGGAGGAGCCGAAAATGAGCTCTAGGACCATTTCCTGACCACGGCTGCAGTCAAAAACAACAAATCCCTCGATCCCCGCTCTTGGCCAAACTCTCCTTTTCCCTCAGGCAAATCATCACTTGGTTTCTTTGGAGATAACGAGAAACTATGGAAAAAGACTCCCAGGTTCAAATCTCATCTGTAAGGGCAGAGACTTAGGAGCACTCGGTAGAGTCTTGGGATTTCTGGGAATTGCCCTGGCAAGGCTGAGGGCTGAGCCCATCCCAGACCATTTGTGCACGTCCAGCTCTGAATCCATGAGGCCATGAACACACTGCTTTGTGCCTCTGGCTGGTGCTGTCCAAGGAGCTTTTGGGGTGGTGGCAATCCCTGTTCCCAGCCCTGGGTGAGGCCTCAGAGAGGGAAAAGTTGGTGTGATGGCTGAGCCCTTACACTGGTTTGAAAGGGATGGGGAAAAGGGTGCCCAGTTGCTGCTGTTTGGGTCACTGGTGCTAAAACATCCAGAGTCTTCGTGTTCCCACACTGAATAAACATGAGAAACACAGCCCTGGGAGTGCCAGGCCAGTAATACCAGGGTTACTACAAATAAGCAGGTAGCAGGGTGGTGTAGATGCAGACAAGAGCTGCTGAAGGAGAATGAGAGCACAGACCTCTGGAGCCTGAGCCAGCATCTGACACTGCCTGGGGTACAGCCTGTCTTGGGGCTCATGCTGGCCAAGGGCTTGTCATTATTGCCTGGGCTCTGTCACCTCTGGGACAGGCTGGCTGCAGGTTTTGAGGTGCCTGGTGCTCACCAAATGTCTGTGCCTTGCCCATGTGTGGCCACACCAGAGGTCACCCCACGTGTGCTCACTGCAGGGGCTGGAGTTGCCTGCCCAGCTCTCACTGCTGCCCTCAGAGATTAAATTAAAGCTGGGTGCAATTAAAGCTGGGCTAATTCTCTGTACTGTGAGGCAGAAGGAGCTGATGTTTCCAGGAATTGTTCAGTCTATCTATTTTCAATGTATTTTTTTAAGTGGCCTGGCTGGGTCTGTGCTTGTGAGAAAATGAGGTAAAACACCCTGTGCCACATCCTCAGCTGGTGCACATCCAGGTCAACCCTCTGATTTTGGTGGCATTACAACCTGTCCCTAGCTAAGAATGTGATGTTCAAGGTGACCTCCTGGAGTGTTTCTCTGCCTCTTTGCTCTCCCTCCCCATCCTTCAGCACCAGCTTCTCTGTCTGAAGCTTGAGGGCAATGTGAGAATTTGCTCCTCGTGCAGCTTTTACTCTGCAGCCGTGGTTCTCCCGGCGGTACAGGCTCTGCCTCTTGCACTTTCCCTCTCTGCAGTGAAATGGGATCTCTTCCCTGCACTTTCAGCCTTCTCTTTCTCTCTGCTCTCAATTTCCATCCTGACCATCCCGTGGGATCAGCAGAGCCTTTCGGGCGCTGCCGAGGTGGCTGCAAACCCAGATCCCTGCAAACCCAGATCCCTGCACAGCCAGGTCCCTGCATAGCCAGGTCCCTGAAAACCCAGATCCCTGCACAGCCAGATCCCTGCAAACCCAGATCCCTGTTCAGCCAGATCCCTGCAAACCCAGATCCCTGCACAGCCAGGTCCCTGCAAACCCAGATCCCTGCAAACCCAGATCCCTGCACAGCCAGGTCCCTGCACAGCCAGGTCCCTGCAAACCCAGATCCCTGCAAACCCAGATCCCTGCACAGCCAGGTCCCTGCAAACCCAGATCCCTGCAAACCCAGATCCCTGCACAGCCAGGTCCCTGCAAACCCAGATCCCTGCACAGCCAGGTCCCGGTGCTGGCTCCATCCCTGCCCCAGGGCTGGGCACCCTGACTCACGGCAGATCAGGCAGGGAACAGCTGCCTCTGACAGTTTGGTTCAGTTAAGGGCCTGTCAGTGCAATTTGTCTGTCCCTGTGCAGAGGGCTCGGGGCAGCTGCTGCAGGAGTGTGCCCTAAGCGCTGCCAGTGCTGCCCAAATGTGCTTGGGCAAATCCAGGCAAATCCAAATAAGGCAAATCCACTTTGCTGACTGGTTTGGCCCAGCACAGGCTGTTTGCTGCCTGCTTTGGGTCTTTGCCAGAGCACGGGGACTGTTTGCCCCTGGCCATCCTGCCCTCCCTGGGCAGAGGTGCTGAGTTGGAGGTGTGGGTGTTGCCTGCCCGTGGCTCCGTCCCCTCCTCTGCACAGCCTCCCATTCCAGGTCCTGCAGCTGGGGCAGGGACAAGGCTGCCATCAGCACTGCCATTAATTCAGAGTGTGCAAGCTGCAAACAGAGGGGAAATGCAGGGTTTGCCCCACTCACAACCCTTAACACAGCAGCAAAGCACAGGTATAACCACGGGCATCTCCCACCCAGGGACTCCATCCGAGGTGACCCCAGGTAATTACCCCGTGTTTCAAGGAGCCCTGGGGCTGTGCAGCAGCAGAGACAGCTGAGAGTGGCGATCCTGAGTGTGCCTGACACGCCGTGAGCTGGACCCTGCCTGTGCCACCACAGAGCTGACACCAGCTGTGCTCTGGTGGCCCCGTGGCGTTGCTGAAACCTCCTCCTGTCACACACAGCCCCTGCAGGGCCGCTCTTCGGGCAGCACGGATGAGCCCCGGGGCTCTGGGCTCGGCTCCAAAGCCATCACACGGCAGAGAGCAGCTTGCTTTTGTCAGGCATTGCCCAGCACAGAGAGGCACCACTGCTGCATCCAGGTAGGGCTGGATTTAGCCGTGGGAGCTTCAAATACTGCTGAGAAGAGCCCTGGTCTGTATCAGCTCGATTTGGCCAATGCTGTTGAGATGCAAAGAGCATCTTTGGTTTCAGGGCAATTGCTCCTGAGGTGGCAAAACCCTACAGGGAGAGGGGACAGTCAGGTGCAGCTTCTTTTATGAACCTGGAGAGCTTTGTGGTGTCAACACTGCTGGAAGGATTGGCTCTGCTGCCCCAGGAGCTGGTTCTCCCCAGAGCCTCCTGCCTGCCCCATCATATGACAGTGACAGGACAGGCAGGGCTGCTGGTTCAGTTGGGGCAGAACTTGTGATATTTGGTGTTTTTAACTCTGGGCTCCTGGAGTCATGCGCGTGGCATCACGCGTGGTGTCTGGGGAGGGCAGCACGTGGTGCACCCCAGTGTTGTGGTCCAGAGCTCAGGCTTTGGGGCACCACCTCCAGAAAGATGCTGCTGAAGGCCTGATTTAGGAACCTCAAAGGCTGTTTGCATCCAAAATCTGATTTGTTGATTTTCTTGTGTCACCTCTGTGCAGGGCATCTCCTCAGCCCTGTGTCCTCACTCCTCTCCTGGTTTCTCTGGGCTTGTGCTGGGGCTGCAGCAGCTTTTGGCAGCAGGATTTTGGGTTCCACTTGACAGCTCGGGAGGGGAAAATACCCAATCCCATCCTGCTGACAGCTGCCTTTGTAATTTGGGTGCTGTGAGCTCCCAGAGAGCAGCTGTGAGCATCAGGCCCTTCATCTGGAGGCACTGAAGAGCAGTTTGGGAGGGGAGGACAAGGCTGATTTGGGTGTATTGAGGAGCAGTTTGGGAGGACAGGGATGATTTGGGTGTATTGAGGAGCAGTTTGGGAGGACAGGGATGATTTGGGTGTCTTGAGGAGCTGTTTGGGAGAACAAGGCTGGTTTGGGTGTGACAGTCTTGGTAGTGTCTGGCTGTGATGTTGGTGACAGGGAAATGCAGTGCTGACCTGACACGAGGGGGCTTCCTCTTCTGCCTGCCAGGACAGCAGCACCCAAAAATCTCCCTGAATAACCCCTTTCTGCTCATCCTTCTCCCTTTAGGCTCCTGTGTGCATTCTCTGAGAGTCAGGGGTTTTTCTTTCATCACAGGGCTCTCCCAGCACTTCTCCTTCCCATACTGGAAACCGAGTGTGAATTAGAAACTGCAGCTGAGGGAGGAAGGAGGGGCAATGTGGTTTGTGGTGCCAGAGCCTGGGCTGGCTGAGCAGAGCGGCTGGGAGGCGCTTCTGGGGGCTCTGGGGAGAGGAGCTGAGGGCAGGGGAAGCAGGGTGGAGGAGCTGTTCCTGCCCTGTGGGGTCTGGCAGTATCGGGGAGCCCCTGCCCAGGGGGATCCCGCATGGGCAGCCCCGGAGCTGTCTGGAGTCAGGAAATGCAGAATAATCCCTCCCCACCCAGCTGTGTGCAGAGCAAGAGGGACTCAAAAGCAGCTGAAAATCCCGGATTTCCCTTTCTGTCTGGCGGGGAAGGATGCGGGAAGCACAGGGGAGGAGACAGATGAGTTAAGTGGGCACAGCTCCACCTTTTCCCCACAGCCCCTGGGGGGAACTGGCCCTCCCAGCCCTCCCCAGCTGTTTATTTGTCTATAATCGAAGACCTGGCTGCTGCTGACAGTCCAGCTGGCCTCAGAATGGCACCAGACCCCGTCTGAGAGCTGTGACACAATTCCACTGCCAGGGGCTCTCGAGTGCCAGCTGTGCCCTGGGAAGGAGCTTTGTCACAGGTGACTCTCAGCCAGGGCTGGGGCAAGGAGGGGCAAAGGGAAGCTCCCCAGGGGTTTGGCTGTTGTGAGAGATGACTCAGTGCATGCCCTGGCTGGGTGGCACCCTCTGTGCCACCGTGCTACGTGCCCACATGTCATGGAAACCCTGACACTGCTCCGTGACCGCGTGGCACGGGTGGCATTGGGAAATGATCCTTGGTGTGGGTCTGATCCTCGCTGCTGGGGTTAAAGGAGTCACCCTGCAATGGTGCTGGCAGCTCAGGAAGGGATGGATCAGGCCATGCACTCACAGGCAAAGAGGGGAGAAGCCCCTCAGGGCCCCACTGCTGTGAGAGGCTGGGTGAGCCCCTTGGGGAGCAGCTTGTCCCACTGTCTGCTCCCTGACCCTCCTGCAGGAGCTTGGGTCGTGTTTCCTCACTGTTTTCCCTGCAGTTGGGGGAGCCAGAAAGAGCTTAAAATCTAATTTCCTACCCGAATCAGGCTGATGCTGTCACGGTGTCCCTCTGGCTGTGCCCTCTCTCCCCAGATGACTTCTGAACCCGCCGACCTGCGTCGCGCAGATCTGGCTCAGGGCTCACAGATAATTAAGTCTGTGCTTAGAGCTGATGAAATGAGACGGTTGAGAGGAGGAAAAGAATCTTGTAAATGCCCCAAAACAGCTGTAGCATGCGTTCATGTATTATTAGACACCAGCAAATCCACGTGGGAGATGCTTCTTACAAACACTTAACCGCAAAAACATTTTCATTCTTGGTTCATGCATTTTTAGGCACCAAAAACAGTCTCGGGACACAAAACCATAGGAAGCAACACAAGTAGTTTCAGTGCTAGTGGGATAACCTTTTATTTTAATAAAACCTGAAATTCTTTTGGCACTCAATGTGATTCCCAGAGCCAAGGCTTGAAGGAAAAACAACATAAATCATGGACTTGACAGTAAAAAGTTGGGAGGGTCAGCAGCACTGTGGTCTGACTCAGCCATGGTGTGACTTGGTGGCACTTGATGAGTTTGTTGATATTTCTGAGGGACAAACCTGGCCCTCAGCTGCTGGCACACAGTATTGTTTGGGAGAGCACTGCTCCTCCATGCCAAAACCCCCACCACAAAAAGAGTTCTGCTGGCCATGGAGAGAGGCCCTGGAGTAACTTCCCCCTCTAAAACAATGTGGAGCGGAAACATTTCAAAGTGGTAATTACCAAAGGGAAAATAATTTTTTTTAAACATCCTTTGTCTGAGCGCCTAACAATACCTGGGAATACTGAAAGACTTTTCCAATCCTTAATTGACTTTTCAGCCATGTCACTGTTTGTTTCATCTCTGCAATAGCCAGCTCGGGGCTGGGCAGTGAAACTTTCCCTTTCCAGCTCTTGCCATCCCCTTTTCCCGACTCTCACGTGGCCAGCACCAGTAAGTGTGTGCTCAGGCTGTCACAGCACAATGTTTTCATGTCCAGTCACTGCATCCCTGCCCAGCCCATGGTGAATTTGGCCCAGATGTCTTGGCAGGGGCTGTGCAGTGTCAGCACTGGGGCTGCTGGTCCAGCTGCCTGATGTCTCTGCTGCTGCTGCTCCTCCTGCAGCTCCTCTCCCTCATCCCTGAGGCTGCTCCAGCCCTCTGGCTCCTCTCTTGGCTGCTGGCTTTCAATCACATCAGCTCTTCACTCTGCTGGAGCCTGGCTCCAAGGTTTCACTCCTCACTTCAGATCAGGCTTTCCTGCAGCCTCCCGACGTGTCTGGGGTTTGATTTATGCTTTCCCTGACGTTTGTGCGGTCAGAGGAGATACAGGACCATTGTTGGAACATCCTTTTCATATCCCCTCTTAAGGGGCTCTGTTCCTGTTTAACTGGGTTTCTTATTTTCAGTAATCTCAGTTATTTATTGGTGTTATTAATGTTGTGTGTGTGGAACTTTGCTGTTGCTTTGTTTCTCTCCATGATCTGGCATTTAAATCTGTTCCACCTTATTCCTATACTGGGATAACTTTCTGCAAATCTGTTTTATTTCCCTACCTGTATCTCTTCAGATCAACTCAGCACCTTACAACCTGTTTGGCTCCATTTTCAAGCTGGCCTTTGAATATAAAATAATTTTTTGCAAGGTATCACCCCCATGTGCTTCTTCCCTGTGCCTGTGCTGTGGCATCACTTTTCTCTTGGACCTCTCAGCAGCTCTGTGGCATCATTCCCTCCCCTGTGTGTGTCCAGGCATGTCCTCACAGCAGCAGGGCAATGAGTGGTGCTGTGCAGGCTCAGGGAGCTGAGTCTGGGCGTGCTGGGGTGGTGACACAGCCACCAGCCTGCATCCCTGTCCCCAGGGGGAACAGCAGTGTGGGGTCACAGCACGTCCCCAAGGGTGCCCTGCGTGTGCTCTCACCTGGGCAGGGGACACAGGGAGCCTCTCCTGGCCTTCCCGAGCCCAGGAGAGCCAGTGGGAATAAAGCTGGAATAAAAGCTGGAAAAAAGCTGGGATAAAGCTGGTATAAAGCTGGAATAAGGCTGGAATAAAGCTGGAATAAGGCTGGAATAAAAGCTGGAATAAAGCTGGGATAAAGCTGGGATAAAGCTGGAATAAGGCTGGAATAAAGCTGGAAAATAGCTGGAATAAAACTGGAATAAAGCTGCCCTCCTGCTCTCCTGCCTGGATGCACAGCCAGTCTCAGTTCCCCATCTGTAGGCACAGGTGAGGTGGGTGTACCTGTCCCTGCAGCAGCACAGCCCACCAGGGCTGGAGCTAGGAGCTGAGGAGGAGGAGGAAGAGGAAGAGCTGCTCTGCCAAGCAAAGTTTCCCTGATATCCACTGGGATTTCTCCATGGATCAGTTTCCAGAGCCTCTTGTTTCTGGGATTCTCCTTTTACACGACTCAGCTGAACGTGTCATTCTGGCTGGTTGCTGTGGGTGGAAAACTGTGCTGCCTGCCCTTGGATGTGTTTTTGAAAGGTGAGCAGAGCCAGAGCTTTGCTCTGCTCTGTATCCACCCAGGTGGTGGATGTGTGTTTTCAATGTGAAATGAAATCTCACTGTTTCATCTAATTTTTCTGGCAGATGAGAAGGAACAGCTTGATTTCAGGACTGAGTTTCCCTTATCCTGAAGGGCTACACCTATTCCCACCTTTCCCTGGAATTTTTTTTGTGGCTCCATAACCTTTCCTCCCTTTTCCACCAGTGGTTTTCCTTTCCCTGGCTGTTCTGCAGAGAAGCCAAGCAAGCAAGGATGGAAATTACAATAAGGGAGCACCTGGGAGCCTTGAACCCGCCACACTCTGATTGCTAAGCAACAGGGAGAAATGTTTTTCCTGTTTTCCTTTCGGTTGCAGGCACCTTAGGTGGTATTTATTAAAAGAGCTGACTGAAACATTCTGGCAGAAAGGTGATAGGGAGATAAAAGCTGCTTTTAAAGACAAGAAATAATGGTCCTTAGCAGAGGGGCTTAAAGCCTGCTGAACTCTGCACTCTAGGGAGAGCCAGGTGGGAGAAGGGACAACGCTGCCCCCAGGAGCTGCAGCTTCCTCCCGGGGTGGGGATGTCCCTAACAAAATTCAGTGTGGGGATGTCCCTAACAAAACTCCCTGAGTGCCTTGTGATCCTGAGCTTTGGTCCCTGCATCCCCCTGCCAGCAGTGCCCTGCAAAAGGCTCTGAGGTCTCTTGGTGCTTTTCCCACCTTGGGCCCCGCTGCCTTCAGCTTTTGGGGCACATTTTGATATTAATGGTTGTATCTTTTCTCTTATTTTTCTGAGTATTTTCTCCTTTGCTGTGGAGGAGTCCAGGTGCCTGCTTGAAGTGTGCTGTGGTTGCTTCTTTCTGAGAAAGTGGCTTGATCTCCCCCCACCTCACACGCTGGCCTTGTTCTGATGAGCTTTTAGAGGTCAGAAAGTTTGGAAAACAGATATTTGTGTTGTTGCTTGCTGCCCTAACGGAAGCTCCTCAAATACTTGATAAATTGCCTGGAGAAGAGAAGGTTCTGGGGCAATCTTAGCATCCCAGAGCATGAAGTGGCTTCAAGAGAGCTGGAGAGGGACTTTGTACAAGGGTCTGGAGTGACAGGACAAGGGGCAATGGCTTTAAAATGAGAGTGGATTTAGATTAGATATTAGGAAGAAATGTGCCCTGTCAGGGTGGTGAGGCCCTGGCACAGGTTTTCCAGGGAATCTGTGGCTGCCCCTGGATCCCTGGAAGTGTTGCAGGCCAGGCTTGGAGCATGCTGGGCTAGAGGAAGGTGTCCCTGCCCATGGCAGGGGTTGAACAAGACAATCTTTAAGGTCCCTTTCAACCCAAACCTGTTGGAATCCAAAAAACCCAACCCCTCAAAAAATCTGTGCTTCTGCCACAGCCAAGGGAGTGATGTAAGGAGTAGGATGGAGGAGAAATATTCCTGCAAGCTCTTGAGTCTCCAAGGCTTGTGGAATGATTGCTGAGCTTCAGGAGCCTCGGCAGGAGCTGCCATGGGCCAGCTGTGCACAGGGGCTGCAGGAAATGAACCACAGAATGGCTGGATGGAGACTTTTAGATCCTGATTGCCCAGGGATTTGCTGTGCTTCCTCTGCTAGGAACTGACAGTAATTAGGGGCTTGCCTGGCTGTGTTAATGCTCGGTGAGGAGGAGAGCTGTGCTCCTGAATTAACCCGGCTGGCCGAGGGGAGCAGGGGGTGCTGCAGCTGGGGAAGGGCACAAGGGGCAGCAGAGCCTGAGCCAGCCTTCCTCCCTGCCAGCACAGGGTTCACAGTGCCTGACCTGTCGAAAACAGCTCCAAAAAGCACCCAAAGCCTGGAGGCAGAGGGATCCAACTGCCCTGGATCGGAAATACTCAGCAGAGAACCTCCTGAAATCCATGCCTGCTGTAAGCTGTGGCAAGTGGTGGGTGGCTCTCATCTAAAATCTGGTTAAATCAGGGTATTGATCATGCTGGGAGTGAGAATTGGGTCTGTGAGGGTCTGAGGTCTGTTGGTCCCCAAATTTGGGGGGACCCAATCTCACATCTCAGTACAGATTGTATGGACAGAGCAGTGACATTGTTTTCCCTTCTTTCTCAAGCTTTCCCCCTCATCCTGAAGTGGAAGAGATAGTAGTGGTTGTTTACTGTTGGATTATTATCATTATTATTTCTTATAAAATAACTTCCAGCTGAGCCTGGGCAGTGAAAACAAAAGTATTTTCCAATTAAAATTGGAATGCCCAAAACGTTTTGATCTAGCACATAATGCCTAACCTCCAGTTAGTAATTCTTGTAACTAGGTAGCACTTTTCCTCTAAAATGCCTTAAAAACAGCAAGAAAAAGGGCTTCCCCAGCTGCACAATAGAAGGAAGTGCTGAGGGCTCCATGTCAGAGCCTGACACAGACTCGCCTTGTGAGCTGGTGCCAGAGCTGGGACAGA
Source organism: Molothrus ater (assembly GCF_012460135.2). Taxonomy (NCBI): domain Eukaryota; kingdom Metazoa; phylum Chordata; class Aves; order Passeriformes; family Icteridae; genus Molothrus; species Molothrus ater. Next base: position 7,738,367 of record NC_050497.2, on the reverse strand, counting down.
GGCCGGATAATGTTGCAACTCCCACATAAAGCAGCCCAGTTCCCCTCAGAGGCTGCTGCTTTGGGTCCTGGGTCCCTCTCTGGTCCAACAGTGAGAGCTGGAGATGTGTGATGCTCCAGAGGGGCTCAGTTTGAGGTGATGAGGGTGATTCCTGCCTCCTCTGCTCGGGGCTGAGATCAGCTCTTTGCAGCTCTTGGCATCGGTGCTGCTGTGCTTTCACTGAGGCTCAAAGGGAATGTGGGTTTGTTGGGGGGCTGGCAGTGCCTTGGGGGTGCTGGCAGTGCCCTGAGGATGCTGGCAGGAGCCCTGGGTTGTTTGCAGGCAGCTGATGGCAGGCAGGAGCTGCTCCTGTGGGAGTGTTTGTGAGCCACGCTTTGGGGTGGGCAGCCTCACTTGATGGCAAAAAACCCCCACAGGAACACTGAGCACAGGAACTGGGTCACTGTGGGGTTTGCTCTGTAGGAAATGTGCTGGGAAGCCCCACTCAGCAGCAGAGCAGGGAGAGGAGAGCAAAGGAGGGCTGGAGGATGTGGCTGAGGGAATGCTCAGACACCACGGGCTGGGGAGAGACAACTCGGGGTCCAGGCTGAGCCCAGTTGTTAACTGAGGTCTGAATCTGCAGGTCCTGACTAGGACAGATTGACCCAAATTGATTCCCAAACCAGAAAACTGGCTTAAAGTTCCAAAAGTTTCCCTGTGTTACCCTCTCCATGTTACTGACCCTGCAGGAAAGGTTGGAGGCTGAAGCAGAGGAGCAGAGCTGCTCCAGTGTTGGGCGTGTGGGTTTGTATTTATCCAGCCAAAAGCTGATTTCAGAGGGCTGGAAAGGCAAAAATTGGTGGATTTCTCACAGCACCCAATTCCTGGCCTGCCACAGTGGATGGGACATTTACAGATGACATGGAAAAGCTCAGTGTGTTGTGAAAAGTTTCTGGCTGAGTTTGCTAAGTGCAAGTTGACAGTATATTTTTTTTAATGAGTCACCCAAGCACTGATCCTTTTCTTAAATCCCTGAAGTCACATGCATGTCAATTAATCCCATTTTGCAACAATTTCTCGACCTTCAAGGGTGCCAGAGGGAAACCTGAGGGTGTGATGCTGCCTGCTCCCTTTCACCTGTGTGCTTAGAGGCAAATGAGAAGCCTTGAAAAGTTATTTGTTTTGAATCTCATGATTTTCAAGAGCCTTGCCCCTGAGTGTTTGGGGTTAGCTAGGCAGAGCAAACATCCTGAACTTGGGCTCCTGACCCTGCTTTGAGTGTTTTGCTTTTCAGACCCAGAAGGCTCCCAGGAGAGGAGAGAGGAAACTGACTGGCTATTTTTAAACCCCTGCAGTTGCTTTCCTGCCTTATATTATTTATTATCCATTATCAGAAGTGTTTTTCCCCTGAAGCCATCTTTAGTGGTCAACCGAGGGACGGTGAAAATGGCCCATCAGACAGAGCTGCGTCTTTCTGCAGAGGTCAGACGGAGCTGGAGGCTCTGGGAGGGTTTTGCCAGCTGAAAATGAGTGCTGCTGTTGTTTGTTGTGTGCACTCGAGCCCTGCCAAGCAGTTCCAGGGGTGGGCTGTGATTTCTCTGCCCTAGGACTCAAACATGAAGCAAAGCAGAGTTTCCCTCTGAAATATTTCACAGCCCAGAGAGGCAACACTGATTTCTGCTGGAAAGCAGGTCCCTGCCTCTGATTTCAGCAGGTCCCTGCCTCTGATTTCAGCATGTCCTGAGCAAAGGGATGCACAACACTGAGTTTCACAGCACATCTTGCAGTGCCAGGTGGTTCCTGCATGACGTGGCAGTGGGGCTGGGGACACCTCTGCAGGGAGCAGCATCACATCCTCCTGTGGTGGAGCGAGCTCCACTGACCCACCTGGCACTGCAGGGTGCCCTGGGCAGGATTCAGGGCTGGATCTCCATGCCTGGGCAGGCTTAAAGTGTGTCTATTGCCCCCAAAGATGTGGGGCTGCCAGGGCAGTGCAAGGCCCTGCTGCTGGGCTGGGTCCCCTTTCCCAGGATGTCCAGGAAGTCCCCTCTGACCTCTTTGGCTCCAGATAGAGCAGGACAATAGCCCACGTTGTCCTGGCTCATCCTTCTGCCTGGTAAACTTTCCAGTTGGAAGCCTATCACAGCCTGGCAGCTTTGTTAATCCCTTCCTGCCCGGGCAGGAGCTGCTGGTGCCCTGGGCAGAGCTGGACATGTGAGCCTTGGCTCCATCCTCGCTGGAAATAAAGCTGCAGGGCTGGAGGGCCCTGGGAGGCCGGTGTTATTTCAGCTGCAGAGGGAGCTGAGGCATGAAAGTCCCGGGTTTTGGTGGTGTCAGCAGCACTGCCCAGACCCTGGGATGCAGTTTCTGAGTTTGTGAGGAGGGAAGGGGAAGAGCAGGGGAGGGCTGGAGCACGCAGTGCTCAGCACAGGGGGCTGATGAATGACAAACAGTTTTGCTCATTTCTCTCTGCTTCTGAAAACAAAATTATGTTGCAGGGGTTCTCTAAAGTGGGATCTGCAGCCCTGCTGTGCCCCAGGCTCGTTTTGCTTTCCTGGAGTCCCTGCTGGGCCGAGAGCACTGCCCTGGCCCCTAATCCCCCCTTTGCCTGTGCTGGGGGGCCGGCACTGACTCACCGCGGGTCACATCACCGCAGTCCCGCAGGGGACACTGCCTGCTGTCCCCGCAGCGCTGTCACCGTGTCACCAAGCCCAGCGAGGGGCTGGGGGCTGAGCTCATGGGCCGGGATAACGCTGGGATGAAAGCACGTGCTGATGATATTCACGGGCTGGCAGTTCTCACTTTTCCTTTGGCTGGCGGTGTGTGACCCCCAGGTGCTTCACGAGCACCCTTGTGGCACAAAGCTCCACTCCCAGAGCCGTTGTCACCTCTGTGACTTTGCTCCCACCCGGTTACACAAAGCTCCTCTCCCAGAGCCGTTGTCACCTGTGTGACTTTGCTCTCTCCCATCAACGGTAAAAAAAAAAAAAAAAAAAAACAAAAAAAAAAAACAACAAAAAACCAACAAACCCGGTGTTTTTCCCCCCACCCAGCTGAGGCTGGAGCCCCGGCCACCCCATCCCGCATGATGATCATGATACGAGCAGTGCAATGGGGAAGAAGGTGAGGGAGTAGAAGTCTATTTTTGGGCTGATGGGGATTTTGAAGTTTATAATGAATTTTCATTCTCAGAAGGAGGTGGGGCTTTCTGTTCCGGAGTGGATGTAGATTGCTACTGGGATTAGGCTGATTAAGAAGGAGGTTTTGACTGTGTTTGTAATTGTGTTGGGGGTGTTCTGGAGGTTGTTGGATAGGAGTGGAAATAGGATGGGGGTGGAGAGGGTTACTAGGGTTAAGATTATGAATGTGTTTAGGACTAGAGAGGGGTTCCATTACTTTCACTTGGACTTGCACCAAGATGAGTGACTCCTAAAACCATTGGATTACTATTGTCCTTTGAAAGTAAGGAGACTGAGGTTTTATACTCAGATACAAGAGTTAGCAGTTCTCGCTGGTTTTACCTCTCCTTTCCTCCATCATCATCCTCCTCATCATCCTCCTCATCATCCTCCTCATCTCCTCCTCCCTCCCTCCTCCCTTTGTGCAGCCTCGCCGCCTTTCACACCCGCCGCGTCCCCATCCCCGTTCCCCCTCCCCGAGGGGGCCGAGCCGAGCCGGGCCGGCCCCTGAGGGCGGGCGGAGGCTGCGGGAGGGAGGAAATCCAGCCGCGCTTTACAGCCCAGCCGGCTCCGTGCCTGCCCCGCCGTGACATCAGCCCGCTCCCGTGCGGTGCCTGCCCCGCTCCTCTGCGCTCCTCTCCCCCCGAGCATCGCCCCCACGTCCCCGCTGCGGCTCCCCGGGCAGCCGTGGGGGCTGGCGGGGCCGGCGGCGGGGTTCGGGGCAGCCGGGGATGCGGCGGCCCCGCCGATGGTGAGCCGCCGCCGGGCCCCGCCGCACCATGGCCCCGCCGGCCCCGAGAGGATGTTCGAGGGCTGCCGGCGGGCCAGGAGCCTCTGGGGCGGCGTCAGGCTGGAGGTGGCCGGAGAGAGCAGCCCCGTGGTGCTGCACAGCTTCACGCAGCTCGACCCCGACCTGCCGCCGCTGGAGGTGAGTGCGGGGTCTGGGGGGTCTGGGGGGGCTCCGCCTCGCTGGCAGCGTGGGTAGGGCTGGCCCGGCGTTTGTGGGCATCCGCAGGGTGATTCGCAGAATTCTGTTACACAGAATCGCTGAGCGGTTTGGGTTCGGAGGGACCGTAAAATCGTCTTTCTCTCCAGCCTTGCCATGGGCTGGGATGCCTTTCACCAGCCCAGGTTGCTCCAAGCTGCGTCCAGCCTGGCCTGGAACGCTTCCAGGGGCAGCCACAGCTTCTCTGGGCAGCCTGTGCCCAGTGCCTCACCACCCTCTCAGAGAATAATTTCTTCCTAACATCTAAATCTGCCCTTCTTCGGCTTAAATCCTAACACTCCATGCCCTTGCAAAAGTCTCACCAGCCTTCTTGTAGAGGCCTCTAGGTGCTTTAGGGGTTTGGTGTTTCATTTTATTGAACAAATGGGTGCCCCTGCTTGTTTTTTTTTCTTTTGCTGTGAGTCCCCTGTGCCCCTGGGGACTGTAGGGAGAAACCAGATGCTCTCCCTCCAGGCACCCAGGGAAAGGGGCAGATTGTTAAAACTTCGGGCTTTTCATATTTTATTTGCGACTTTGGCTGCGGGAGGCAGGAGTCTGCTCAGATCTGAGCCGTTTGTAAAGGCTTCAGGCTTGTCCAAACCACAGAAGTGTCCTCTGGGAAGGTTACGGGCATTGGGAGGACTTTCCTGGAGGATGCAAAAATATTTGTGCTTGTTTGGATTCGACCCCGGGTGGTTCAAAGTCAGGCTGGTCCCAGCGAGGCCCCGAGCGCTTTGTTGATGGCAGCTGCATGTGGAGGCACCCGAAATAATCTGAGTCAGAGCTGCTGGGCCTTTTATCTTTTATCCTGGTAATGGATGATCGTCATCGGTGTGATGGGAGTGTCCCTGGTTGGGAGCAAACGGTGTGTCAGGAGGAGCTCGGCGGGAGGAAGATTTTGCTCTTCAGAAGCCGCAGCCCTGGCGGCGCAGGGGTTAACAGCAGCGAGGGTCAGCCAGTCTGGCTTTGCTGGGATTTGGAGCCAGCTGCAGATGTGCTGCTCTGGATGCTTCCCGCTGGAAAAGGGGCGGTGCAGGGGGGGAATCACCGCTAAAGCCTCTCTGGCTGCTGTGCAGATACCCGCCGAGGGCAGCCCGTGTTTCGGGGAGGGCAGCGGCTCCTTCTCCCAACCAACCAACCCCACAACCTGCCATGGAAAAGTCCTGCTCAGGAAGGGATGGTGAGCTCAGGCTGTTCCGCTTCACCTCTGGCCTGGTGGCGGCAGAGCTCATCAGCTCCGGGAGAGTTCATGGAAGCTCCATCCAGCTTGTTTTCCCTGCTCTCCCCTCCCCGCTGCTCTCTCCTGGGGGTGGGCGTGCTGACATGCTTTGGAGTGCATCATCTGGTTCGTGTTATGCCTGGCAGGAAGTCCAGCCTCGGGTGGCTCAGGGGCCGCGCTTTTGGCAGGGAGAGCAGGAGCAGGGAGGGGGGAAAAGAGGGGAAAAAGAGGGGGTGATGCAGCGTGCTGGCCCTCTCATGCCAGGGGACAGCCTGCCTGGCACAATGTGCCCTAGCTGGAGGAGGCTCTGGAGCTCAGGGGGGGATTTGGAGCATCTTGGGTGATGTGGCTGTGAGGGAAAAGGGATGGGGCTGAGGGAGGCTTTGCATGGCCCTGAGCAAAGCCCTGCTCACCTGAGCCTGGCACGGGCACAGCTGCCAGCCAGGGCTCCCCTCGAGCTGCCTGTGCCCACATCTCTGCCCTGGGCTGTGCTGGGGAATGGTCAGAGCACAGCCCCAGCATCTGCTCCCTCGAGTTTCCCTCCCAGTCCTGAACAGAGAAATTCCTCCTTTTATTTTTGTTTTTTTTTCCTATTTCCAAGTGATGGTGAGAAAAGGGGCAGCCCAGAGGGGTGCACAGTGACCTCCTGAGCAGCTTTGGGATGCACAGGGTGTTCACTGCATGACTGGGGAAAGGAAAAAATGTGTCACTGTTGTGACAACTGTGGTGGCCTGGTGAGGCTGCAGTCCTCAGGCAGAGCTGTAGCTGCACACTGAGAGGAGAAGGCAGATTATTTGAATAAGATCCCCCAGGGACCATCAGTGTTTTGCTGAGCCCCAGTGACAGTCCCCAGGACACGTTGGGACCTTTGTCACCTCATCAGAGGGAGCTGTGCTGGTTTTGGCAGAGCTCCTGGGTGGAGAGTCTGGTCCCACAGGGAATGGAGGCTCCCTGGAAAGCTGCTGGGCAGGCTGCAGGGATTGTGGCTCTCTCTGGTCCTTGCTGAGCCCCCAGGGGATGGCAGCAGGGCAGACTTTGCCTGTATCCCGCAGCAACGGTATCGATCAGCATCTGTGAGCATCACTGAGTGAGGCCTCCTGGCCCTGGGAGCCAAGGGCTCTCACCAGGATTCGAACCACAGGGGATGGAAAATTTAAACTGACTGTCTCAAGTGGGGGATTGACAGGGCAGCTTTGCAGACCTTTTGTTTTGACCTTTTCAGTTCCAGTCCATTCCATATTCAGCAGTGTCAATCCTTCCAGTCCAGCAGGAGCCACAGAGTGAATCTGGTGGCCCTCCTGGTTCTGCTGGCCAGGAGTGGCCTAAAACACCACTGCAGATGACACAGACTGAAACTTTCATGCAGCTGATGTTGCTGAACCTCTGAGGAGGCTGGGCTGACTCTTATTAAAAAAAGCCCTTATAAAAAAGTCCTTGTAATTCTGGCTGTGTTTGTTTTCTGAACAATTAGGAGATTTTCAGTTGCTAAATGAATCCTTGAAAACTTGAATTGCTCAGCCCAGATGCCTCATAGGTCAGTGCTTGTTCTTTACAGCTGGGAGGGAGAGGCAAAGATGTCTCTTAAAAGCCATTTTCTTTTCACTTCCTATGGTGCCTTTGGAATAAGATCCTTTTCTCCCAGCCTGTTCTCCCCCCCAGGCACAACCTGATATGTCCCCTGCAATTTGCCAGATGAACATCATCTGTTGGTATTTCTTGGATGGGGAGCTACCTTCTGGCTCCCTTCCAGAGGGGTTTGGTGAGGCCTGGAGCAGGCTGGGATGCTGATTGTTGGTGGCTGATGCAGGGTGGGAATAACAGAGGTGGGAGGGGTTTTTTATTATTATTGTTTGATATGGTTAGAGGGAAGCTGGAGAGAAGCTTCCAAATGCGTTTGTGTAATAATTGTTTTACTCAGAGGCTGCTGTGCCATGGTTTCCATAAGGGTGGGGATCCCCATACTGGGGTCTCACTGAGGTTTTAGTGGATTTAGTACCAGACTGGCAGCCCTGGAAACTGAAATCTGTGTTTGTCCACAGGATGAAGGGGCAAACAGCCCCCTAGGCCACCCTGAGCTTCAGCATCACTCAGCTTCAGCCCCCTGGCCCAGATCACACTATTGCTCCACTGCAGCCTCTCTTTGTGTGGCTCTCAGGGTGGCATCACCAGGCAGGGGCCAATAAATGCTGTCCTGGAGTATTTCCCCACTTCCCTGGGCCTGGCTTTGGGGTGTGATGAGCAAAAGGAGCATCAGGCCAGCTGTGCCTGCAGGGATGGGCCTCATTTAGCACCCACCACTGTTTGGGATTTGGGGTCTGGCTGTGATCACCCCACTCTCAGGGCCAGAGCTCTGCCTGGTTGGTCTGGCCAGCAGCTCCTCCATCTCCCCTCCCAGCTCTCTAGCCAGCCTCTGTGTCCCCCGAGGGGAGTGTAATTGAAGGAGCAAAGAGCTTATTTAGGTCACTCCAGACCCCATGTAAAGGCTGGGCATGCCCTGCTCACACTTTCTCTAACACCCTTATCTCCAGAGCTGCCTAATGCCTGGCTTTCAAACGTCCATGCTCCTTTTATTTAAATATATCCTTGCAGCAGGGCTGTCTCAGTTCTCAAATATTTCTTCATCTCCCACGGACTCAGCAAGAGGGGGGAAAAAAATGTGGTTGCTAAGGAGCAGGATTTGGATACAAAGCTGGCTGAGCTGCTGGCAGGGGGCCCCGGGGGGCTCCAGCACAGCTCGTGACCAGCCAGGGTTTGTGCATTGCTTTGGTGGGGTCTGGGGGGGGAGGATTGGGGTTTGAAACATTCCTTTGGCCTTGGGGAGAAGGAGTTGAGTTGTGGGATCGAGTCCTTTTACAGGTTAGTGTGATGTTTGTGTGGGTTAGCTCCCACAGCAGCAGCCGTGGCTGCTCCCAAGTGTGTGTTGTATTCCAGGGGTCTGTGGGATCTTTGTTTTGCAGAGGGAAGCATCTGTGGGCTGAAAGGTGATGCTGGCAGTGGGGTTTGGTGCCCAGGAAGAAGCATCATGCTGGAATTGTGAGGCAGCCCCCGGCTGGAGCATTCCTGGGAACACCAGCAGCAGGGCAAGGACTGGGGTGTTTGGATATTCCAGTTATCAGGTGTCTCAGTGCCCAGGTGGGGACTCACCTGCCCCTCACAGCAGCCCCAGTAATGATGCATTTGGACTTTGCTCCTGAGTCATTAGGGAAAGGGAGTGCTGAGCACGCAGCACTAATCCCAGTAATCCCAGTGATCCCAGTGATCCCAGCCAGGCTGCTTGAAGGGAGTCACAGGGAGGGGGTCGGAGCAGGGGCAGAGCTGCAAGGGCTGCTCTGGGCACTGGGCTGGCACAGGGGGTTTGTGGAGGGGCCTTTTGTTCTGCTCACACCTGGGAACAGCCCTGCCAGAGGTGCCAGGAAAGTCCTTTCCCAATTCTGAGCACGGGCAGCGTGGGCTGTGCTGTGCTGCTCTCCTCCTGCGCACTGGAGTGACTCTGCAGCTCCCCAGACCTCGTCCCTCACCTGGTTTGGGTTTGTTTTTGTGATGTTATGCAAATCACCTCTCTGGTTTTCAGTCACATTCAGCTGTGCTGGCCCGGGTTCTTGCAGGGCCGCACTTTCACATTAGATAACGCCGAGTTCCCTCCACCTGAGGGTCAGGAGTTATGTGACAGCTGAATGTCACTGGAGATTAAGCACAGCAGAGGCTCCTGGCGTGGCCCTTTTGCCTCGGCTGGCTCCACAGCAGTTTGTTTTCATTACACTGTTGGTATTTGGATGAGCTCTGCTGTCAGAAACGTGCTGGGACGAGAAAGGGCGTCTTCCCTCCACACGTGGGGTGCTGGGAGCAGCTGCTTGGGGAGCCCTGGGCTCAGCAGAGGCAGGATGGGGATGGCTCTGCCTGCCAGGGACCAGCCGAGCCCTCAGAGCCACTGGGAGGGGAAGAAAAGTTGGTCTAACTTGCAAACAGAGCAGATTGGAGAGGAAACTCATCGGAGGCAGCTTCATCTGGAATGCTGAGGCATTATTTTTTGCTTTCTGCTAACCACGGTCCAGCAGCTGAACTGAGGGCTGGTGTGGAAACCTGCTTTGCCAAGGGCTCGCTACCTGTCTTACCAGAACTTCTTTTCATGTGATGGAGCAAAACCGCACAGCCTTCCCCTGCTTCTTGCAGTGGTTGGGTCTCCATGGTGACCCTGAAGCTGAGAGCCTGCCCCAGGCTCCTGCTCCAGCCAGAGTGTGTTTGTGAAATGATGTGTTTGCTTTGGGTTCACCTCTAGGAGTCGGAACTGACTTCAGGAAACCAAGGCTTAGCCAAGCTGGGCGAAGCAAAGCACCTTGCCTGGGACTGGCAGGGGCAAAGCTCAGCTGTGGGAAGTCAATAAGGATGCTGAAGCTCCACCTTCACGTGGCTGGCGGGTTCAGGACCTCACCTTCCAGTTTAGGCTGAAACCCTGGGGATTTTGGTCAGAGAGCTGTCTAAGAGGCTCAGTTGGTGGCCTGCTGCTGGCAAGGTCTGGCTCTGTGCACTGCAGCAGCAGAGCCCTGGGAGCTGGGGCTGATGGTGTCACCCCAACAATCACTGCAGACCCTCCAGGAGAAGGCCAACCTCAGGTTGGTTTATCACCCTAAAGTAGCCCAGCTCTCCTCCAAAAGCTGCTATTTTTTTCTCCAAGAGCTTCTATTTGTTTGCTTTTGGTTGTATTTTTCATGGCTATCTGGTCCCCGCTGCAGTTCTGCTGCTCAGCAGCCCCGGTGCTGAGCAGTGTGTTGGTGGTGCCCGTTGCTGGTGACACTCACTGGCATTTCTGGGTTTCCAGACAATGTGCTTTACTCCATTCTGTCCCTGTTGCAACAGTGAGAGCTGGCACAGACACAGGACAGGCCTGGCTGGTTCTTCCCTGGCAGAGCTGGGGTGACTCAGAGCATAGCTATGGATCACACCAGTGTCATAACAAGCACTTCTTCCCTGAGGTGCTTCTTAGGGGGGTATTCCACAAACTCCATCTCTCCCCGTGCTCATTCCCATGGGTTTTGGTGTGTTCCTCAGCAAAAGTCAGCTCTGGGAGGATGGGGATGTTTGAGGCTTGGCTGGTCTTAATCCAGGGAACATCAAAGGAAAGGAGTCAGGGGATGAAGGTTGGCACCTCTGCCCTCTTCACATTGTTGCTGCCCCACAGCCATTGTGCACTCCAGCTTTTTGGATATCCCAAAATAATGTTTTTAAATGTGAGGGCGGGCTGTAGGAGTGCTCACCTGTAATGCCAGAGGATGGAGGGGGCAGGGTGGCAGGAGCAGGAGCGTGGGGTTGGGAACGTGTGTGCACCGGCTCACTGAGGTGTGTAGCCAGGAGGAACAGGCTCCTGTGGATGTTTGAGCTGCTCTGCAGTGCTCCATGGCCAAAACCCCGCACCTACAGAGCAGGGCTGAGGGTCTGGGGCAGGAATTCATCCTCCCAGCCCGGGCACCTGCATCCCTTGTGCCGCAGATCTGGCACACAGGGCAGGACCCAGGGGCCAAACCTCACTTTGGTGTGTGTTCAGACACTTGACAACAGCGCGATTTTTATCCTTTCCCAGTGGTTTTCTCCCCAAAGGTGCCAGTTAATCGTAAAATCTCATTTGCCTCAGCTGTGGAAATCACCGGGAGCTGGCGGAGCATCCCGTTCCCCCCCTCCAGGTGTCGGCATGTTGCCACCTGCTCGCGTCGCGCCTCCTGCCTCGTTGACACCTATTTAAGTAATGCTCCCAAGGTGAGATTTAGTTGTTTACAAAGCGGGAGCGCTTGCTCTTGCCTCTTCCACCTTCCCACGGGAGTAGCGGGATGCTCTGCAAGGGGAAAATCTCCTCGGAGCGAAGGGAATGGCCTGGAACCCGCAGCTGGGCTGTGCCGGGACACGCTGGGGCTGCGGGTGTCAGGAGGTGGCTGGGACGAGCCCGGCTGATCCCGGGAATCACAAACCAGCAGCAAACGGAGGAGCCTCGCGTCATCCCGGCCGGGCTGGGAGCTGGGCACGGCCGGAGAACAAAGCCCCGCATTTATTCCTGCCGTCCTTTCGCCGCCAGCCCCTCCGCGCTGGATTGTTCCTGCATTTTCTCTGCTTCAGCTGTTTACTGGGTCACCCTGGTGCAGACACGCACGCACAGAGCCGGGGCTGTCGCTGTGCCACCGGCGCTGCCATCGAGCCGGCTGGCACAGCGCGCCCGGGGCCAGCCTGGGCTGGGGGCATGCACAGCCCCCCGGGCACCCTCTCTGCACGGGATTTTGAGGAGGGGGTCCCTAAAGGTCCAGGATTGTCAGCTTTGCCCGGTTTGGTCATGCCGGGTTTGGTGGAGGGAACGCTGCTTGACGTAAGGCAGAGTAAACACATGGGTGGACGCGTTTATTTCACTGGGGTTTATTGCACTGGGGTTTATTTTCGGTTCAGTTTATCTAAGCTAAGGATGTGTCTGAGCTAGATTGAAATTAACCTTGTTCAAATGGAAACGGAGGGGAAAGGTGCTGTTTTAGTGTGGCCAGGCAAGGCTGTGGCTTTTGGACAGCCCCTGGTACGTGCACCTTCAGAATTCCAGGGAGATTTTGGCTTTGGCTGATTCCAGTGGCTTTGCTGTCTTTTCCCCTCCTCAAGCTGCAGCAGGAGAGTTACTGCCCAGACATTTACATTTACAATTTAATCAGGCTGCTGGGGAATACTGTGGGGTGAAACTCTCTGGGAATGTCAGTGTGGGGCCAGTGGGATCTGGCAGTTGGGATCTTTGCTTTGCCCTCTTTGCTTTGCCCCTCCTGCACATCCCACCTTGTGTGTGCCCAGGTGAGCTCTCCATTCGTGCAGGACGTGGCTGTGCCAGGGCAAGGGGCAGGTTTGACAAAAGGAGCTGATTTTATTGCAGATGATGCTTCTTAAGACAAATTTTTTGGCTGTCTGGGCTGGTGCATGGGCTGAGAGCTGAGAGTATTCAAGGTTTTGCATCTCAGGGAACGTAAAGGCTTTTGTGAAGATGGAGTCACTTGCAGGTGCTGATGCATGCAAAGGACAAGCATTGCCCTGGAGCTGCCACAAGGAACAAGCCTGTGTGTCCTGGTGAACATGTGTGACGCCAGAATTGACATTTTAGCTGTGACTGTTCCAATCAGTTTCAAGGAACATCATCTCTGAGTGCTAAGCTCATCTCCATCCCTTCCCCAGTACACCTGCCAGCTGTTGCTGCCCCAGAAATAACACGTTTGGTGCACCAGGGGCCTGCTCCAGAGGTGGAATTGATAGAGTAGATTAGGTCAGGTAGGCTGGAACTCTTCAGGGCACCCCTTGTGTTTAAATTCACATTTGAACAAGGCTGAGGAACTGTCATGTTGCATGTGACTTCCAGGTGCTACTGTACACCCAGAAAAACATCAATCAGTTTTTGAACTTGTTTCAGTTATGTTTTTATTGCAGGTTTTTCTGTTCCATCTCAGTAAAACGCAAACCTTTTGTTCTGAGCCGAAATGACTTGGAATGAGACGCTCAATCTTTATTTAACCTCGCGGAGCAGTACCCACATTAATTTTTCATGCACCGTTTTTCACCAGCCGCGTCGTTCTGGTTTCACTTCCAGTAATGCCCCGGGGGTGTGGGCGAGTCGGTGGCGCAGCAGTGGCTCTGTGAGCAGGGCTGTGTCCCTCTGCTCCGAGCCTGCCCCTGTGCTGGCTCCGGGCAGGGATGCTCCAGGGCCGTCACGAGCACGGGGCTCAGGGCCGTGGAGCAAGAGCCAGATCTGCTGTGTCGGCGGGATCTTTTTTTCCATCGACTTAGAGAGGAAGCAAAACCTGCTGCACTCAGTTTTCTTCGAATAGCCTGCGAGGGGAGCCCATCCCAGCACGTCCCCTGGGAGGGGACACGGGGTGGTGTTTCCATATGGGGTGCAGATGGGTGGTGGCTTCCTGGGTGTAGGAAACTCAGGGTTTGCAGTTCATCAGTCATCCCTGTTGTGGCTGGAGTTTGTTTTTCCCTGGGGAGTCCCCCTGTCAGCCTGATCCCCCAGCCACCTGCATTTCCCCACCTCAGGGGTCTGATCCTGCCCCTTGGAGGCTGGGGATGGACTGGTCATGCAGAGCCTTTGATTTCCAATCCAGAAAAAGAATGGAACAAGTCTCTCCACGTGGGAAGGCTTTTGGTTTTCTCTAAAAGCAAACCAGGAGCAAGTGGGGGAGGAATCCTGCTTATCTGCTTTGTCTCGTTCCTGGACTGAGGCTGAGCTCCTAATCCTTGCTCCAGCCACTGACTCACTGCGTGTGAGTCACAAGATGCCTCTGTAACCCAGCTGCCAGCTTCCCTTCCCTTCTCCCTGGCCTGCCAGGGTGGAGAAGGCTGCCTTTGGATACCCTCTGGGTCACAGACACAGGGTCAGAGCTGCTGTTGGTCTCAGAGCCTGAGAGAGGAGGTGTAAGATCCCTACAAGAGGCAGATATGGGGTGATGTGGCCTCTCTTTCTCTCTGCCCCATCGTGGTGCTGGGTGATGCTCTGGCTCCAGGGCTGTTCCCCTGAGGCACGGCTTTCTGTGCTGAAACATCTGGAGCAGAGTGTCAGGAAAACCCAGCTGTGGAGCCCAGCATCTGCTGGGGAGAGAACAGGCCCTCAGCTGTTGCCACTGGCCTGGTGTCCTGGCAAAATCACCCCTTTTTCATGGTGGGTTTGAGTTCAGCTTCTGGCCCTTTTTCTGTTCTTTTCCTGTTTCCCCTTTTGTTGCTGTGTTTTTATGGGCTGCTGGAATCAGTCCTGGTTGCAGGCAGGAAGGAAGGCAGAGAGTGTTGAAAACCCAAAGGAATTGTGTCTTTCTGCTGGACATCTCTGCATGGGGAGCAGGGGCTGGGTGCACCCAGCTGTGGCAGGGGACTGAGCTCCATCAGCAGGGGGAAAGGAGACAGTGGGAGATGAACTTGCCCAGCTGGAGAGAACCACCCCAGTGCCACCATGGCCATGGCTGGGAATTAACAGTTTAGCACCCATGGCTGGGATGATGTTTTGGAGCAAAAGTGCTCCTGCCCTCAGTGGGGCTGCTGCTCCACGGGACATGCTGTGAGTCACCAGCGTGGGTACCTTTCCTTCCCCTAAAACAGGGGATGTTTGTCAGCTTCCTCAGCACTTGGGGTAGTCCTTGGAGCCTTCCTGAGCACAGCCAGGGGAAGGAAACAGTGAGTGCCAGGAGTGGATGATCCCTCCAGGCAGAGCTGTGGGGGAAGAGCCACCACAGGGCTTTTTGCCTGGAAGTCCCCATGGGGGGAAGAGTGTTGTGCTGTGTGTGCTTATTTTGGACGTGTAGGACAGAGGGTGCTTCTGCTTTTGTGGTCTTTATCTTCGGTTCACAGAACTGAGCTTGTTTTCCTTTCACTACCCGGGGCTGACTTTTTTCCTATTTCCTTTTACATAATGTCATACACTCAGCTTTGCATAAGAGGTCCCAGAGTCGCTGCTGTTGCTTGCAGGGGTTCAGGGTTTGCTCCTGGGGGTGAAATGAAAGTGAGCTGGGGGTTGGTGTTGGACATGGGCCGAGCTGGAGCTGGTTTCCTCTGTTTCTGGAAAGGCCCATTTCCCGTTGCTAGTGGGAAGGGATTATTCTGAGAAAGGGCTGGGGATTGTAAAGACCAAACCCCCAGTTGCTGTTCCTGGCTTTACCACCTTTCATCAGGTGCTTTTGAGCTTGTGCAAGCACGGAGCTTCAATGGGAAACCCCTGGTGACGTCTCTGAGGCTCAGCTCTGCCTTTTCTTGTCTCTATTAATTCCCAACAGGCACACGTTCCTGGCTTCCCAGGGGCAGGGTTAGTGCCTGCTCCTCTCTTGTGGCTGGTAGCAGCAGCCCCTTTGAATTCAGCAGAGATACTCTCAGTGCTGCTCTGTACCTGTCTGTAGAACAGGCATTTTGTGTAACTCAACAGAAAAGGGAGCAGAGTAACACAAATATCTTGATTGTTAAACCAGCTGTGGTCCAGAGAGCATCAGCAAAAGCACTTTAAGCAGTTGTGCCTCCTCCACATGTGCTGAAATTAATACCTTTTTCCACTAACAGTTCATTATTTTTGTGCCTTTGGAGGCCAGTGCACTAACCTGGGGCGCGTGGGACCAGAGCTCTTAAGACCTGGTAATTGTTGGGTAATTGTCTGTGTGTAAGTGTGGGGATGCAGCCGTGCTCACACTTAATCCTGCACTTTGCTCCTGTCTAACTAAAACCACCTCTGTGACCGAGCTCAAACACTTTCCAAAATGCAGAGCCTGAGCCAATGTTTTGCTTTGCTGTTTGGTTTTTGCATTTTCCCCTCCTTTCATCTGTCGGGAAGAGCCGAAGGCAGAGTCCCTGCTGCTGCTGCTGCTCTCTGCCCGGCTCTCAGGGTCCCTCACACCCTTCCTCCAGGCTCACAAACCTTGGCTGCATCTTAGAGCTCCTTATTAATCCTCTGTGTGAAGACGTGGGGTTTGACACCACGCCGAGTACAAGAACATTCAGCAGAGAGCAGAAGAGTTTATTGCACGGAGCAGGAATTCCTCCCTGGTGTAGTCACAAAAGCTTTGAACCATCAGTGGGAGCTCCAGGGCTGGCTGCAATTGGAAGAGGCAGTCCCCAGGCCCAGGGCAGCCATCTGGTGCAGGCTCCCGTTTCATATTTCAGGGGATGAACTCCTGCAGAGTTCACTCACTGCTTCTGCAAAAGCCTCTGCTCTGCACAACTGGGGAGAGTTAAACATGTGGCTTTTCCTTGTGCCCCTTGTGCTCCAGCCTTTCTCCTGGTGTGGGGAGAGGACCAGGATTGCACACTGAACTCTGGAGAAATCAAAGAAAAGTTCATTTTTTCTGTGTATTCCCTTTTCTTGATGCCCATCTTGAAATGTGTTGGACCTCACTTTCTGGGCTGCCGAGTCCCACCTGTATGAATTTGGTGGAAGGTGCAGATGCCATAACCATCAAATCTTGTTGCAGATGTTTAAAGCACTGCCTGGGCTTGTTGGATTCATCCCTTGTGCCAACAGAAGGGGCTGTTCACCTGTGTCTCACCCTCAGGCTGAGGTGGAGGAGGGTTTGTGTGCTGGCTGACTCATGTTCCCTTCTGAGGGGCAGAAAATCCCAGCAGATGTGCAGGGCAGGCAGCGGGGAGCAGTGACTGTTGCAATATTCCGTGATTGCTGCCTCCAAGGCCCTGTCTGCTCCGCATCTTTTGAAACAGCGTTATTTCCAATAATCTAAGTAAAGGAAAGCACTCATCTGTCTCTTTAGAGACCATTTTGAAGGCATTCAGCTTTGGCTGACTCGCTGGTGTGAGTGCAGGATTCTGCCTGGCCAGCACAAACATAAGGCACAGGTCAAGGTTTTGAGTCTGTCCCTGCCCTGCTCCCAGCTCACCTGCAAGGGGAGAAACGTGTGCTTGGTGCAGGTGTTGGAATGAGACTCCTCTGCCTCCATCCTGCTGCTGCTTTTTTGCTTTGGGTTGGTTTTTAACCGATGTGCGCGGAATGCACAATCAGCATCTCACAGGAGCAGCCGTAGCAAAGAGGAAGCTCACACGGAATATAAATAGCCAAATTTTAGAATGTCCCAGTGTAGCAGCTCTCCTGGCTCTTGGCAGGAGCCTGCAGACCGCTGGGAAGCCGTGGCCTCCGTGTGTGGTTTGCAAAGGGGGAACTTTGGGGGATATCACGCAAGTCAGCAAGGCAAAAAATGAATGAATCTGACAGTCTTGGATATGGGAAGGAAATGAAATTTGCTTTTCTGCACATCAGAGTGGGGTGTATCCCCTGCACGTGACATGAAATGCAGAGTGAAAACCCTGCACAGTTGTGGCAATAATTTCCACTGTAGTTGCACAGCGTTTGCCAATGATTCATGGGTTGATCCTGAGATGGTTTTTTCCTCCCATATGATTTAATTTATGAATTTAATTGCATGTCAGCAAGCATCTAATTTTTCTTGATATTTTCATCTGGGGTATACAACTGCCTGGGCAAATCTCTTTTCTGAGTTAGATTGTACAGGACTCTGGTCCTGCTGGACCCAGAGCTTAAGTGGGAGGTACACAGGGGTAGGGCTGACATGCAGGTTGGGTGATGAAGGCTGGGAAAGAGCTCAGGACAAATTGGGAAGCATTTCCATGGCTTTATTTTTTTTGTTGTTGTTGTTTGTTTGGGTTTTTGTTGGTTTTTTGTTTTTGTGGGAAACGGCATCTAAAGGTGGAAGAAAGACAACTTGGCCAACTTGGTTAGGTGCTGTCAGTGTAGATGTTTGATCCAGAGTGGACACAAAGCTTTAGCTGTGCCAGGTTGTGCCAGTCCCCAGGGCAGTGTACTTGAACACAAATTTGTGCCATAATTTATCCCAGAGCACAGAATAAGAGAGGGACAGACACAGGTGCCAGGAAGGATGTTTGGTGTCTGCTGCCTCATGTGGGTGCTCTCAGGGTTGCTCTGGAAGCCACTGAACCCTGGGAAAGGTTCCTGATGTTCACAGCAGAACCTCAAAGTTCCTTGAACTTCAGCAAACCAAACCTCTCCATAGCCTGGCATGAAGTGAGAAAAGCAGGTTCAGCAGAAAGTGAAAAAGTCAGCAACCCTGCCCAGGGGGATTCTCTGCCCTCATTCATTACAGCCATGAATGAGAGGCTTTTTCAAGCTTCCCCTCAGTCTCTGGGCTGGCTGTGCTTCCCTGCCTTGATTCCTTGTGAGAACAGCCCTGGCTTGAGCAGGGTCTGAGAGCAGAGCAGTGGGCACTGCTGTGGTGGGGCTGATAAAGGAGGAGTGTTTGGGTGCACGTGGGATCCATCAGCTCAGGGTCCTGTGGTCCCTGAGGTGTGCAGCCTCTTCTGAGCCTGGGTGTGGCTGTCCCCATGTTCCCAGGGCAGTTTGGAGAGCATTTTTTGCAGGGAGCAGCATCACTTCTGGGGCTCCATCCTAAATCCTTTCATGGCAGTTCTTCCTGAGTGTGTTGTTGTCAATGCTCAGGGCTCTTTGAGGGGCACTTGCAGGGCAAGCTGAGGGCTGGCTCTGGCAGGAGAGCTTTGTCCCCACAGCCTTGTGTCCCAGTGATGGTCACCTCCCCTTCTAACAGCTTACTGCTTTCAGGCATTTTCTCCTTCTGCTGAGCTGTGGGTTTTGGTGTGTGTTCGTCCATGTCCTGCCATTTGGTGAGGGGGTTGGAGGGCGGGGGAGATCCCTGCAGTGTTTAAAAGGATCTGGATAAATCTTCTTAAGGGAGGCACTGACTCAGCAGAGCGTGGTTAGGGAGGAGGAGGAGGAGGAGGAGGGAACCAAATTGTCCTTGTGGGGCTGGAGCTGCTGCTGAGCCCGTGCTGGTATGTGGTGCTGGGAACCTGCCCTGAGAGCATCACCCCTTTCCTCACCAAATTGTTGGTGCTCTCCATCCTGCAGAGCAGAAATGGGAGCCTCATAGCTGGGTGCCTGTCACCCAGAGGTGCCTGAACCCTGTGTCCAAACTGGTCCTGGCTGTGCCTGATCTCACCCTGGTGCAGGTCTCTGGATTTTCCCCAGCTTTGAGCTTTGGATTTCTGACTTGTGCCATGGGCAGCTTGGTTTGACAGTGATTATTTTTATTATTTTTGTTATTTTTATTATTATTTATTAGGGAAGTGCACCAGGGTGGCTGGTTCAGATCACTGAGACTCTGCTCAGATCAGCAGCCAGTGTCACCTCACAGGAGAGGCAGAGGCTTGGGGAGGGGAGCAGCCAGGGCTGGGCACTGAGCTGTGCTGTCACTGTCCCCTTCCCTGCCTTGTGAGGGGTCCCACCTTGCACTGGAACAGCCTGGATCTGCTGAAGGGCTGAGACATGGAGCCAGGGGATGTGGGACAGACCAAGAGCAGCTTCCCAAAGTCCTGGCTCCACTGTGGGCAGGCTCAGCCAGCCAGACACACTGGTGTCACCTGGTTTGCATTTCTGAGCAGGTGAGGGAGAGTCCCTGCCAGCCAGCTGCTGCCTTTGGCTTGCTGGGATCCCTCATAGGAGCCACAAAAGCGTCTCTGCCACGCTTTGCTGTCCTTATCTCATGGTGTATCTTGTTTTTCCATGCAGAGCTCCACACAGGAGATCGGAGAAGAGCTGGAGGATGGTGTGATCTACAGCATATCCCTCCGGAAAGTGCAGCTCCACCACACGGCCAACAAAGGGCAGCGCTGGCTGGGGGTAAGCTGGGGGCTCCTCCTGCCTCAGGGGAGGATTCAGATGTTTCCCTGCCGTGGGAATCATGTGTTGGTTTGGGAGCAGGGAGTGGGAGCACCTGTTGCCCTCTGATGCATGGGAAGGGGTACAGGTGAAACAATCTGCAGTCCCATTTTGAAAAACTAGGGCAACTCTGATTTGTATCTGGAATTTGGCAACTCTGAGGCCTTTCCTGGGGTTTCCCAAGTGCTCAGGTCCTCTCAGCTGGGTTGCTGGCGTTTGCAGTCTGAGGAGACTCAGCCTTCCTTTCCCAGGAGAGGAAGATCCCTGTGGGGATCCCAGCCTAGACCTGACCTTGTGAAGCTGCTGGGAACACTTTGCACTTGATGGTGCCTGTCCTCACCCAGCCCACTGACCTCTGCTCCTGTCCTGGCAGTTTGAGAATGAGTCAGCCTTAAACCTCTACGAGACGTGCAAGGTGCGGACGATAAAAGCCGGGACCTTGGAGAAGCTGGTGGAGTACCTGGTCTCAGCCTTCAAGGGCAATGACTCCACCTATGTCACCATCTTCCTGTGCACCTACCGGGCCTTCGCCACCACCAAGCAAGTGCTGGACCTGCTGTTGAACAGGTGAGGCTGCCCTGAGCCCTAAAAACACAGCTGGGGGTGGCCAGAAAAGCCCCAGCATCTTCTGCTGCGATGCTTTGGGGGTTTGGTGGCTTCTCCCAGCTCTGTCAGCGTGAGGGTTTTGGGACAGGGCAGGGAGGACACAACTTCCCGGAAAGCTGGAGCTCTTCCAGTGAGGTGGCCAGTGCTGGCTGCTTCCCTTCCTGTAATGGGGAGGTGGTGGCAGAGGGAGGAGAGCAGGACACTGCCCAGCAGGTTCATCCTGAGCCCGTGGCAGAGCTGGGGGTGATGTGGAGGGAGAAGAGGCTGCTCTGAGAGGCAGCAGAGTGCAGGGTGCTCACTGCCTCCCCTCTGCCCCCCCAGGTATGGCAAACTCCACGTGCAGGCGAATGGGGACCATGCCAGGCACACTGTGGACGAGAGGATGGAGCTGAAGAAGTAAGTCTGCCTGTGCTCTGGTGGCTCTGCTGGCAGCTCTTTGGGAGGGATCTGTCATCCCAGCGCTGCTCCCGGGCTTGTGGACGTGCACACAGGTTTCTCCTGCCACCTGATTCCCTTTGCCTGTGTTTTCCCCCTTCCTGCAGCACCATCTCCTCCATCCTGGGGGCCTGGCTGGACCAGTACTCGGAGGATTTCCGCAAGCCCCCCGACTTTGCCTGCCTGAAGCAGCTCATCTCCTACGTGCGCCACAACATCCCCGGCTCCGACCTGGAGCGCCGAGCCCGCATCCTGCTGGCCCAGTTCCAGCAGCAGGAGCAGAGCGAGGCCGAGGCAGAAGGTGGGGTCCTCCCCTGGCTTGCAGGGCTCATTTGGGGCTGCAGGTGGAGGGAATGCTGCTGGTTGGCATTAAGGGCCTCCAAAACTTGAGCCACATGGATGAACACCTGTGAACTCTACATGGGGGTTCACTGGGAAGCCAATCCAACTGCAGCAGGAGTGGGATTTCTAAGTGGATTAGCTAATCTGCCTTTAATCCTCTGTAGACACTTGCACTCAGGTTTAAAATGACTATCCTTTTATCTGAGCCTTGTTGCTGGAGGTGCAAAGCTGGATGGGATGAGTGTGTCTGCAGGGAGTTGGTGTGGGCACTGCAGGGCTCAGCCTCACCCTTGTCTCCTGTAGCTGTGGACCACAGCAGCTGCACCTTCCAGCTGGTGGAAGAGAACGGGGTCAGTGATGGGAAGCCAGATTTCCTCTCCTTCTCCCCAGAGATGGTGGCAGAACAGTTCACACTGATGGATGCTGTGAGTAGTCACCCACCAGCTGGCTCAGTGGTGCTCTGGGCACAGGGCCTGGCTCTTCCCATCCCTTTTTCCTTCTTGCCTGTTCTCTCCTCAGAGAACACCAAGGAGCCCTTCTCCATCCCTTTAACTTCCAGGAGCTGTTCAAGAAAGTGGTGCCTTACCACTGCCTGGGCTGCATCTGGTCCCAGAGGGACAAGAAGGGCAAAGAGCACCTGGCCCCCACCATCCGTGCCACAGTCTCCCAGTTCAACAGTGTGGCCAACTGTGTCATTGCCACTTGTCTTGGGGACAGGTCCCTGAAGCCACAGCAGAGGGCCAAGGTGGTGGAGCGGTGGATCGAAGTGGCTCGGGTAGGACAGCTCCCCTCCCACCTCCACCCAGAAGGGATGAGCTTTTGTCCTGCTGGAATACCAGCAGATCCTCCAGCTTTTTTTAACCCCAATCCTGTTATGTCGTTGTCTGCCCTCAGGAGTGCCGGATCCTGAAGAACTTCTCCTCCCTCAGAGCCATCCTCTCAGCCCTGCAGTGCAACGCTGTGCACCGGCTCAAGAAAACCTGGGATGAGGTCCTGAGGTAAGGAGCTCCTGCAGGGCTGCTTCCAAGGGGAATAATATGCTGTGGCACTTGGATGTGTCCATGGGATCACCAGAGCTCCAGCATTGCCTCCTGGAGTGTGCCCAAAACCCAGGGGCCAGTGTAAGGTGTCAGGGACCTAAGGAAGGTGAGGAAATAAAAGCACCTCACCCTTCCATGTGAAACACCTTGGAATGCCTCCCAAACAGCAAGGCCCAGCTGGAGCTGAGCATGACTGGGGTCATTGGGGTGAGCAGAAGAGAGCCCAAGGAGGAAACCCCACCATGGCAGAATTGCTGACTTTTCCCCTTGTCCCCCTGTGCAGGGAGAGCTTCCGCACATTCCATGAGCTCTCTGAGATCTTCTCCGACGAGAACAACCACTCGCTGAGCCGGGAGCTTCTCATCAAGGTAGGGGGAAGGAGGACCCTCATTGCCCTGTTCCTGACAGGCAGCTCAGCTTTCCATGGTGTTCCAGCCACAGGGATAAGGCCCTGGCAGAGCTGCTGGAGTCCCAGGCATGGGTGCAGGCAGGGCGTGCTGAGTCTGGGGAGCAGGCAGGGGTTTCAGACCAAGGCTAGAATTTCTGTTTCTCTGCCCAAAACTTACTAGTTGGAGCTGGCAAATCAATTCAGGGAACAGATAAGCACTGGGATGGGATCCAGAACACCAGGTGACAGCTTGTCCCCAGAGGCAGCTGCATGTTAACAGTCCAGTGCAAAGTCCTCTTGATTCCAGGTGGGGTGGTGGAGTTGGTGAAAGGGTGCAGCAAAAATGCCCTTATTCCATGGAGCTTCTCCACAGATCCCAGCCTAGCTCTGGTTTAGGGACTGAGAGGAAACAAAATGCAAAAGGGAACAAAATGTCCCGTTAGGGAGGCATTTATACAGAAATGAGAGCAGCAGTTCCTATCCACCAAGGCTTTCCTCTCTGTGAGCCATGAAAAAGCTTTGATTCCCTCCTCTTTCCTACAATGAAAGTTACATAAATGAAAATGGGTGTGAATTTTAGCTAATAGGTATTAGTGCCATTTCCCACCTGTGCTGATCCCTCCTCTCTCCACCATCCAGGAGGGCACATCCAAATTTGCCACCTTGGAGATCAACCCAAAGAGGGCTCAGAAGCGGCAGCAGCAGCAGCGAGAGATGGTGAGTGCGGCAGGGCTGTCCCTGTGCCCCTCCCCAGGCTGCTGCCCAGGCTGCTCCCAGCTCTGCTGACCCCTCTGTCCCCACAGGGTGTGATGCAGGGCACCATTCCCTACCTTGGCACCTTCCTGACAGACCTGGTGATGCTGGACACAGCCATGAAGGATTTCCTGGATGTATGTACCTCCTCCCTGTCCTCCCTTTCCTCCCAGAGCCTGGGCTGATAAAAGGAAGGCTGTGTCCTGTATCCCACCCTACATCCTGTATCCCACACTGCACATCCTGTATCCCACACCCCATATCCAACTCTGCCCATCCACCTCTCTCCCAAGGAAATGGGCTACTTTTTCTCAGCAGGGTTACTCACACTGCAGTGGCAGCAAGACAGAGATAGATGGGGGAGGGAGCAATATTCTTCTGCCTGCTCCATCCTGACCTTCATCTCTTTCTTTTCCAGGGTGGGCTGATCAACTTTGAGAAGAGAAGGAAGGTGAGAGCTTTGCCCTGGCAGCTGCACAGCAGGGCTGGCCTGCTGCAATCCCAGGCTGTGCCAGTCACTTTGGGCTTGATCCCTCTCCTTTTTTCCTTTGTGTCCTTCACTTTTGGGGGAGGGCATTCTGGTCTCATGGCTTCCATTTGCTGCAGGAGTTTGAAGTCATTGCACAGATCAAGCTGCTCCAGTCAGCCTGCAACAACTACAGCTTCACACAGGAGGATCAGTTTGTGGAGTGGTTCCACAGCCTGGAGCGACTCAGCGAGGCTGAGAGGTGAGTGAGAGGGAGGTCCCACCACTCATTTCCTCTGACAGCAGCAGCTGCCCCCTGCTCCCTTCTCTGCTCTGCCTCCCTCACACTTGGTGGCAGCACAGGGATCTCAAACCCTCCTCTCTCCCTTCTCAGCTATGGCCTGTCGTGTGAGATTGAGCCACTGTCAGAGTCAGCCAGCAACACGTTGAAGGCCAAGAAAAACACGGGCATCATCAAGAGATGGAGCGAGTGAGTCCCCGGTGGGAGGTGGGGGCCAGCGTGGGGCATCTCTGGCTGGACATTGCAGGGGACCAGGCAGGCATGGCTGCTGTCCTGCCAGCCAAATGCACCCTCACCCTGCCCCCTTCTCACCTGCCCCACCTCTCTCCTGGCAGCCGGCAGCCACCAAGCACAGAGCCCTGTGCCAGCGGCAGCTCCCACTCGAAATCCTTCGACCAGCTCAAGTGTGGGCAGTACCTGTGCAGTGGGGACGCCACTGACTCAGTGAGTGTCACCTCTGCTGGCTCCAGCAGCTCTGACGTGGAGGAGATCAACATTAGCTTCATCCCTGAGTCCCCTGACTGCCAGGAGAAGAAGGTACGTGGCAGCTTGCAGGGTCCAGGGGTCCCAGGGCCGCTGCGGCCATGGTGTGGGGACTGTCCCACCTCTGCCCTGGTGTTGGGGCTGGGGGGAGCAGGCGGGGGGCCCGGGGGCTGCTCTGGCAGCACGGCAAGGCTCTGGTGCCTCCAGTGGCTGTAGCTGTGTCGGTCCCCCGTTGTCACAGGTCAGTGAGATCCCTCTGGCCTCCCTCCCCCAGCGCTGGTACGCCCCGTCTGTGGCCGATGGAGAAGCTAAACCCACTGTGTCCTCCGCATCCCCTCTCCTCCCTGCCCTCCAGTTCTGGGAATCCACCTCCCTCTCTTCCCTGGACACGTCAGGCATCGGCTCAGGCTCCAGCAGTGCCTCCTCCTCTTCCGTCTCCTCCACGCCGGTGACGGCCTCCCGCACTCACAAGCGCTCGGTCTCCGGCATCTCCAGCTACTCCTCACTCTCGCTGCCCCTCTACAACCAGCAGGTCGACGACTGTTGCATCATCCGAGTCAGCCTGGCTGTGGACAACGGCAACATGTACAAGAGCATCCTGGTTAGTAACATCCCCAGGGAGGCGTGGGTGGCTTGTGCTGGTTGGATATGGGCATGGCGCATTTTGGGAGGCTTTAGCAGTGTTCTGAGCTCACAGCACTCTGTGCTCACAGGTGACAAGCCAGGACAAGACCCCCGTGGTTATTCGCAAGGCCATGGCCAAACACAACCTGGATGGGGACCGGCCTGAAGACTATGAGCTTGTCCAGATCATCTCGGAGGAGAGAGGTGTGTGTGTGTGCTGGGGTGCAGGGGCTTTCCTGGGCAGCGCCAGGCTGGAGCTGGGATGAGAGGTGACAGCAAGAGGCATCCTAGCACCTGGGGACAAACCTTAGCCCCACTCTGGTCCCTTTTCAAGGAAAGGGCACCTGACTGACGCTCATCCTTGTTCACTTCCAGAGCTGAAGATCCCCGACAATGCCAACGTCTTCTACGCCATGAACTCCGCTGCCAACTATGACTTTGTGCTCAAGAAGCGGGGTTTCTCCAAGGGGGTGAAGATCAAGCACGGCTCCAGCTCCACCCTGCCCAGGATGAAGCAGAAAGGCCTGAAGATCGCCAAGGGCATCTTCTAGCCTCAGCCCCACTGCCACCCATCACCGACGGGGCCTTGGGGGCAGCTGCTCCGGGCTTGGCTGTGGCCACTCCTTGTGCCACCCTGCAGGGCAGAGGAGTGACCCTCACCCACGGGCGACAGCCGTGCACCTCCTTCCGCACCCAGAGCTGAGAGTTGGGCAACTGGTGTCGGCCTCTGCCTCTCTCTGCACAAGCCCCCGTTCCAATCAGGTCTTTTTTTCTACACAGGAAGGCAGCAGTGGGGGGGATTTGTCTATTTTTTTGTTTTGTTTTGTTTTTTTAAACTTCCACGGTGCGACACTCGGCCAGCCCGGCCAGCCCAGAGCTGGAGCCCGCCTCTGCCGTAGGTGCCTTGTGTCTGAGCGAGCCGAGGAGCAGTGACTTGCAGAGGGGCTGTGTGACAAAGCAGAGCAGGAGCCACCATCACCCCGGAAGGGGCTGCCAAGCCTCCTTCCCAGCTTTCCCAGTGTTACCTCCACGTCTGTCCTCCCTGGGATCACTGGCGTTTCCACCACCGCTCAGCTCTGCCTGTCCTTGTCCTTCCCTTGGGAGAAGCCACGGATGCCCTGGGCTGGGAGATGAGCTGGAAGGATGCAGCCCTGCACCAGCGCTGAGCCCCTGTGGAGGAGCCTGTGGCTGTGCCATGATGGAGTGGGTGCCTCATGCTCTCCCCAGCTGGAAGCCTGAGTGGTCTCGCTCCTCTCCCGATCCAGCACATCCTCCAGCTGGACTGGGCCAGTTCAAACTTGCACCAAAGATCAAATGCCAGTGTCTCTTCTGCCAAGGGGGAGCTTTGGGCCATGCCCCCAGCGCTGCCAGCCTGAGGAGGAGGAGAGCAAAGTTCTGTCTGAAGCTGTGTAAATAGAGACTTCGGATCTGTGTGGGCACAGAGGGGCCAGAGAGCTCAGGTGCTCCAGGTGCCCCAGCTGCCACTGCCTGACCCACAGAAAGTGCCACTCACCTTGGGCTTTAACCGGACTTTTTCAAACACTGACCATGGGAGAAGCAGCAATGAGACTTTTTTTTTTGTATAAAACAAAAAAGTTTACTGATTTTTTTTTCAGTATTTATTGGTTGTAAATAGAAGAGGTAAACTTGTACATTTTACTAATCCAGCCTCCCCCTGCCCTGCAGCCCAGTCCCTGTCCTGTGCCCCCCTGGTATTTAAGGCTGCTGGGAGGGATGCTGGCAGCAGCAGCAGCAGCAGCATTGCTCTGCTGTGCTCATGGGGTGCAGACCCTGCCAGCCCCCCCCCTCCCAAATTCTCTACCACTAATTGCTCGAGCAGGGGCAGAGATGCTTATTTTAATCATTGTAGGAAACACTAACCAAAGGGGGACCTTTTGTTGCTCCTGCCTCCATCTCTGTTTTTTAAGCGCGTCATTCCAGCAGATCTTTTCCGTTTCCCATCCGCCAGTATTCCCAGGTGGTTGTGGTGCCTTTCCCTGCTCCAGGACAGGGACCACAGTCCAGGGGCTGGGGCTGGTGAGGAAGAGGCTGCTTGGGTGTGAGAGTGGCTGGCACAGAGCTCCTCCAGCCCCGCGGCCCCTCAGGCAGCGCTGCCCATGATGCAGATGATGGGAGCTCCTGGTTCCCTGACGCAGGGGCAGCCTCCTGCCTCCCCCCTGCCCAAAGCCCCTGCCCCTGGGCACCAGCACCCCTGGGAGGGTGTTCCCTCTGCTCCGTGCCTGCCCACCCTGGGACTGTCCCCTCCCCTCCCGCTGGTGCCACCGGGGGGACTGGCTGTACCCTGTGTATTTTGTACCACTTCAATGAAGGAGCACACTGCCCGGTGTGACTTGTACACAGCAATGTAATTAGTCTTTGCAATAAAATACTGATGCTCAAATGTCTCTGCCCCAAGGCAGGGCTTGTCCTGTCCTCCTTCCTCAAAATGCCAGCACCTTCCTGGAGAAAGGAGGGATGGGCCTGACTGTGGGGGAGTTCATACTTTCTGTTCACTCTGGGGGTTGAACTTTACTTTGACAAATTGGCGTTTTGGCTGAGGGGCCAGGGCTCAATTTTGAAAAAACCTCATTCCTTTGAACCTGTGATTTGAAACTGTTGCACTTGTAATTATAATTTGTTGGGTTTACCACTGTTGTTACAAGTAACAGCTTTAAAAGCAACTGTAACAGCCCAAAGGGCCTCCTCAGTGGAGGAGAGGAGGTCTTAACTCCTTTTAAAAAAGAAAGCTTGGTGTTCAGGTGTGCTCAGAACACACTGGGGAATGCACAAGATCTAGAAAACGCCAGTAGCTCTTGAATTTTTTGGGGCTTTCTTTTGGTGGGAGCAATGTAGCTGGCAGTGGCCAACTTCTGTGCACCTGAAGCTCTGCCCCTCTGCCAGCTGCCTTCAGTCCTTGTTACCTGCTAGCTGGGGAAGTCAAAACAGACCTGAGAAGTGCATCAGGTAATGAGGACTACAAGCACTACACCCCAGGAAGGGAATTATTCACTGCCAGAAAGTGTATTTTCCTGCTGGCTTTATTTCCAAGATGACCAGCACGGCTCAGTGCTGAAGGCATGGCTCAGTATTTTCACTCCCTCTGGACAAGCAGAAGGGCAGAACCTGCCTTAGGGACTCCAGGAGCACTGGACTGCTTCTTCTCCCAGCATCTCCTCAGGCACTTCTTTTATTTCCCACATGGCCACCAACCTGGAAAGAGTGCACTCCCACACACGGAGAGATTTGGGAATGCAGCTTCTCCCATGTTCTGGTGTGTTTCCAGCTGGTTTGGATTCTGGGCTCGCTCTTGGGAGTTTGTTGAGCCAGTTGCTTTGAGGCAAGGACTTGGTCTGCCATGGGCGCCTGCGCTGCGGCGGGGGCCGTGGGCAGCTCAGGGTGCGCTGCAGGCGCTTGAACATCAGGGTGGGGGGGCGGCAACGCGCACAGGGGGCGCTGGGGACGCAGCACGGCCGCGCCAGGCGCGCTCGGCACCGCAGATCCGGGAGCCGCAGGGAACTGCAAAGACGCAGCAGCAGCGACGGGACTGGGGCCGCCACCGGCGCCGTGTTGGCAAAGGGGGCGAGGGCAACGGGGGGGGGGGGGGGGGGGGGGGGCGGGAGGAGCGGCCGCACACGCGGGGAGCAGGGAGAAAGCGGCCGCTCGGCAGGGGCGGCAGGGGGCGGGGCCGCGGTGACGCCGGTCGGCGGCTCGAAGGGGCGGGGTTAAGGGGCGGGGCCGCGAGCTTGGCGAAACCGGGGGCGGGAACCACGGCAGCCGGGACAGCAGGGACCAACGGGATGGGTGGGGCAACTGCTGCGGGCATCCCCCTTGCGGCAAAGAGCTCAACCAGCGCCCTGAGAGCTGGGACCGGCTCCACGGCAGCCAAATCCCGGCGGGAGATACTAATAAAGAGTCTAATTCTCACTGTGTCCCAAATATCTCTTCACAACAATGCTGCTATATGGCACCTTTTAAGACAGTCGCGCTTTACGACACCCTTTACGTCACTTTTGCTTTACGGCACCTTTTACGACAGTCGCGCTTTACGGCAGTTTTGCGACAGTGTTGCTTTACGGCACGTTTTACGACCGTCGCGATTTACGACAGGTTTTACGACAGTCGCGCTTTACGGCACCTTTTACGACAGTCGCACTTTACGGCACCTTTTACGACAGTCGCGCTTTACGGCACCTTTTGCGACAGTCGCGCTTTACGGCACCTTTTACGACAGTCGCGCTTTACGGCAGTTTTACGACAGTCGCGCTTTACGGCACCTTTTACGACAGTCGCGCTTTACGGCACCTTTTACGACAGTCGCGCTTTACGGCAGTTCTGCTTTACGGCACCTTTTACGACAGTCGCGCTTTACGGCACCTTTTGCGACAGTGTTGCTTTACGGCAGTTTTACGACAGTCGCGCTTTACGGCACCTTTTGCGACAGTCGCGCTTTACGGCCCCTTTTACGACAGTCGCGCTTTACGGCACCTTTTACGACAGTCGCGCTTTACGGCACCTTTTGCGACAGTGTTGCTTTACGGCCCCTTTTACGACAGTCGCGCTTTACGGCACCTTTTACGACAGTCGCGCTTTACGGCAGTTCTGCTTTACGGCACCTTTTACGACAGTCGCGCTTTACGGCACCTTTTGCGACAGTGTTGCTTTACGGCACCTTTTACGACAGTCGCGCTTTACGGCCCCTTTTACGACAGTCGCGCTTTACGGCCCCTTTTACGACAGTCGCGGTTTACGGCCCCTTTTGCGACAGTCGCGCTTTACGGCACCTTTTACGACAGTCGCGCTTTACGGCAGTTCTGCTTTACGGCACCTTTTACGACAGTCGCGCTTTACGGCACCTTTTACGACAGTCGCGCTTTACGGCCCCTTTTACGACAGTCGCGCTTTACGGCACCTTTTACGACAGTCGCGCTTTACGGCAGTTCTGCTTTACGGCACCTTTTACGACAGTCGCGCTTTACGGCACCTTTTACGACAGTCGCGCTTTACGGCCCCTTTTACGACAGTCGCGCTTTACGGCACCTTTTACGACAGTCGCGCTTTACGGCACCTTTTGCGACAGTGTTGCTTTACGGCCCCTTTTACGACAGTCGCGCTTTACGGCACCTTTTACGACAGTCGCGGTTTACGGCCCCTTTTGCGACAGTCGCGCTTTACGGCACCTTTTACGACAGTCGCGCTTTACGGCAGTTCTGCTTTACGGCACCTTTTACGACAGTCGCGCTTTACGGCAGTTTTGCGACAGTGTTGCTTTACGGCCCCTTTTACGACAGTCGCGCTTTACGGCAGTTCTGCTTTACGGCACCTTTTACGACAGTCGCGCTTTACGGCACCTTTTACGACAGTCGCGCTTTACGGCCCCTTTTACGACAGTCGCGCTTTACGGCACCTTTTACGACAGTCGCGCTTTACGGCACCTTTTGCGACAGTGTTGCTTTACGGCCCCTTTTACGACAGTCGCGCTTTACGGCACCTTTTACGACAGTCGCGGTTTACGGCCCCTTTTGCGACAGTCGCGCTTTACGGCACCTTTTACGACAGTCGCGCTTTACGGCAGTTCTGCTTTACGGCACCTTTTACGACAGTCGCGCTTTACGGCACCTTTTGCGACAGTGTTGCTTTACGGCACCTTTTACGACAGTCGCGCTTTACGGCCCCTTTTACGACAGTCGCGCTTTACGGCCCCTTTTACGACAGTCGCGCTTTACGGCACCTTTTGCGACAGTGTTGCTTTACGGCACCTTTTACGACAGTCGCACTTTACGGCCCCTTTTACGACAGTCGCGCTTTACGGCACCTTTTGCGACAGTCGCGCTTTACGGCACCTTTTACGACAGTCGCGCTTTACGGCCCCTTTTACGACAGTCGCGCTTTACGGCACCTTTTACGACAGTCGCGCTTTACGGCACCTTTTACGACAGTCGCGGTTTACGGCACCTTTTGCGACAGTGTTGCTTTACGGCAGTTTTACGACAGTCGCGCTTTACGGCACCTTTTACGACAGTCGCGCTTTACGGCCCCTTTTACGACAGTCGCGCTTTACGGCACCCTTTACGACAGTCGCGCTTTACGGCGCCCTTTACGACAGTCGCGCTTTACGGTACCTTTTACGACAGTGTTGCTTTACGGCACCTTTTGCGAGAGTGTTGCTTTACAGCACCTTTTACGACAGTCGCGCTTTACGGCAGGTTTTACGACTCTTGGGACACAGTGAGAATTAGACTCTTTATTAGTATCTCCCGCCGGGATTTGGCTGCCGTGGAGCCGGTCCCAGCTCTCAGGGTGCTGGTTGAGCTCTTTGCCGCAAGGGGGATGCCCGCAGCAGTTGCCCCACCCATCCCGTTGGTCCCTGCTGTCCCGGCTGCCGTGGTTCCCGCCCCCGGTTTCGCCAAGCTCGCGGCCCCGCCCCTTAACCCCGCCCCTTCGAGCCGCCGACCGGCGTCACCGCGGCCCCGCCCCCTGCCGCCCCTGCCGAGCGGCCGCTTTCTCCCTGCTACCCGCGAGTGCGGCCGCTCCTCCCGCCCCCCCCCCCCGTTGCCCTCGCCCCCTTTGCCGACACGGCGCCGGTGGCGGCCCCAGTCCCGTCGCTGCTGCTGCGTCTTTGCAGTTCCCTGCGGCTCCCGGATCTGCGGTGCCGAGCGCGCCTGGCGCGGCCGTGCTGCGTCCCCAGAGGCCCCTGTGCGCGCTGCCGCCCCCCCACCCTGGCGTTCAAGCGCCTGCAGCGCACCCCGAGCTGCCCACGGCCCCCGCCGCAGCGCAGGCGCCCACGGCAGACCAAGTCCCTGCCGGCGTTTCGGCGCAATCCCCCGGTCCCGGCACGGCACCGGGTGTGCTGGGACCGGGGCGCCCCAGCCCGCCGAGCCACCCCGTGCCGGCGCCGCGGCGTCTGCACCGGTGGCTGCTGCCTCCGCCGTGCCTGCCGCCGCCCCTGCCCGCCGGGCCAGCCGCCACCCCAGCTCCCAGCGGCTGCACGCCACGCTCCAGCCGCCGACTGGCCCACCGCCCGCCGTGCCCCCTCCGCGGCAGCCTCCCGCCGCCTCCCCGCCGCTCCTCCCGCCACCCCGGGATCATCTCCCGCTGACGAGGCCGCCCCGCCGCCGCCCGTGGCCGCTTTGCCGCTCCTGCCGCTGCCGCTGCATGGCGGGCCGAGCCGCGCCTTCCCCAGCGCAGCCTCCCGCTTCAGAGCCGCTGGATGGCGCGGCTCCGCCGCCTCCTGCAACCGCGGCCGTCCCGTCGTTCCCGGCCGCGGCCGCAGCCCCATCTCCCGTTGCCCCAGCCCCGTCTCCCGTTGCCGCAGCTCCGCCGCCTCCCGCACCCCCCCGCCGCCATCACGGCTTCCCTAGTGGCACCACCCGCGCATGCACAGTTGCTACAACCGCCCCCCCCCCCCCCCCCCCCCCCCCGCACCAGAGATATCACTCCGCGCCGGCTCATCCAACCACAGCGCCGCTTCCGGGATCAGCCGCACGCATGCGCAGTTCTATTTGCACGGCGCGCCGCCGCCGCCGCCGCCGCCGCCGCCGCCGCCGCCGCCGCCGCCGCCGCCCGCCGCCCCGCCGCCCCCGCCGCCCCCGCCGCCCCCGCCGCCCCCGCCGCCCCCGCCGCCCCCGCCGCCGCTTTGTTGCAGCCCGGTCCCGGTTCCGAGCCGCTGCGCGGCCACGGCCGCCATCCCTCTGCCCTGGCACGCCGCTTCCGCCGCCACCGGGTCCATTCACGGCACCACAGCGGGCGAAAACTGCAGCGCCTCGCATGTATCCTTCCGCGGTATTGTTTTTAACGGTTATTGTTTTTAAGGGTTAACCCTCTGTTAACGTGGGTCCTTTTTCGGGCTCGTGCTGGCCACAAAAAGGTACCCGGACGTCCGTAACTCTTTGTGTTTGTTGTCTCATATTGTCCTAATTCAAATTGTCCAAATTATTATTACTCTAATTGTATGACTATTTTTATAACCCTTTTATTACTATTAAACTATTAAAATTTTAAAAACAAGTTGGCGTTTTTAACGGGGAGGGTGGAATATGACAGCTGCTTTAATAAATACAGGACAGACAGCGAATTATTTTGCCCCTGCAAATGCCAACCCTTTGATCCCAACACAAAAGAATTTCGAAAAAGAACTGTTCCCAAACAGCTCCAGAGTCCCCTCAGTGTTTGGGACAGATTTCTCGACCCAAAATGAGACACTAAACCCTGGACATTCACCAGCATTAATCCCAAAATTAGA
Organism: Molothrus ater; assembly: GCF_012460135.2. Taxonomy (NCBI): domain Eukaryota; kingdom Metazoa; phylum Chordata; class Aves; order Passeriformes; family Icteridae; genus Molothrus; species Molothrus ater. Next base: position 7,705,134 of record NC_050497.2, on the reverse strand, counting down.
AAGCTCACAAAAATCTTTTGATAATTTTCAGCTAACAGACTGGGATGAAGTCAGAGGCCAGATTTGCAAAGAAGAAAGTCTAAATCCTCCGGTGAACCTTCCCCACCCCTCCTCTCCCCTTTCCTGTCAGGCACAAGCAGCACCCACTCCTCCTGCCAGCCCCCTGTCCCCCCTGCAGCAGCCCCATGCCTGGTGCAGCCCAATCCATGAGTGGTTGGAGGTGTTTCCATCCAGGCCAGGTGTCTGGAGTAGGGCAGAGCTCTGCCTGTTGGAGCCCTGGTGCTGCAGCTCCGGCAGCCTCGGCTTCCCTGGTGCTGTCACTTTCCCGGGCCCAGCAGTCGCTCAGATTCCCGTGGGTTACCATGGGCTGTATTTATAGTTTGCTGGGCTAAAAATAAAAGCCCCAAGTGCTGGGTTCCCTGATTCCAGCCTCATGGAATCAGGGATGCCCAGGAGCCCCCAGGACGGGTCTGGTGGGGGATGTTGCCCGGGGCTGTGATGCCTTGGGGCCTGCTCCCATGGAGGGTTGATAAAAGTTTATTTTTTGGAGATGATGGAGCTGCTGCATCACTGCCTGCTCTTGCTCAGCACAGAGCCTCGTGCAGGACTCTCATCCCACTAAAAATACTTCCTCTGTCTCATCAGGCTCAGTCTAGCAAAGCCTGTGAGTGGAGAGGATGGAGGCATCCGTGCTCCTGGCTGTGGCTACCAGATGGCACGTGAGGAAACCCCGCACAGCCCAGCTCTGAGAAAATGTGCTGCCAGATCCCTCTGAAAAACCTCTCTATGTGCAGCATTGGTTTGTGCTGGTGCTGAGCCCCCTGTGTGTGTGCCCAGCAAACATTCCTGCCTGCTCCTCACTGGTTTCCAAGCCAGGTCCCTCTGCAGCTCCCACCATGCCAGACACAAGTGCTGGGCACTGCAGGGCAGTGTTCCAGAGGGAGGATGTGCAGGAGAAACGGGCCTGAACGTGAGGGGTCCAATGCATCCCCTCTGAGGAGAGACCTTCAGCCATTCCTGGTACCAGGGGAAGCCAAAGTCAGTAATTTCTCAACTGTTTCTTAACCTGGGGCTTTGTGAACAGAACTGAGCTCCAAGGGCAGTATGGGGGAGCGGGATCTCGTCTGTCCCTCTGGCTCTGTCCCAGTCCCACCACGCCACCAGCACGGAGCAGCTTTCAGAGCCGATGGGCTCCAGCATCTTCCCCCTCCTGTCTCCGTGGCTCACCTGCAACAAAAAAACAAAACAACCAAGATCCCGGCGTGGCACTGCCTTGCAGGGCTGCATCTGAGCGCTTTCCCTGCACAAAACCTTGCAGATTTAACCAAAACCAAAGCAGGAGTATCTGCTGCCAGACTGGCTGTACCCTGTGTATTTTGTACCACTTCAATGAAGGAGCACACTGCCCGGTGTGACTTGTACACAGCAATGTAATTAGTCTTTGCAATAAAATACTGATGCTCAAACGTCTCTGCCCCAAGGCAGGGCTTGTCCTGTCCTCTTTCCTCAAAATGCCAGCACCTTCCTGGAGAAAGGAGGGATGGGCTTGACTATGGGGGAGTTCATACTTTCTGTTCACTCTGGGGGTTGAACTTTACTTTGACAAATTGGCTGTTTTGGCTGAGGGGCCAGGGCTCAATTTTGAAAAAACCTCATTCCTTTGAACCTGTGATTTGAAACTGTTGCACTTGTAATTATAATTTGTTGGGTTTACCACTGTTGTTACAAGTAACAGCTTTAAAAGCAACTGTAACAGCCCAAAGGGCCTCCTCAGTGGAGGAGAAGAGGCATTTACTCCTTTTCAAAAAGAAAGCTTGGCGTTCAGGTGTGCTCAGAACACACTGGGGAATGCACAAGATCTAGAAAACGCCAGTAGCTCTTGAATTTTTTGGGGCTTTCTTTGTGGTGGGAGCAATGCAGCTGGCAGTGGCCAACTTCTGTGCACCTGAAGCTCTGCCCCTCTGCCAGCTGCCTTCAGTCCTTGTTACCTGCTAGCTGGGGAAGTCAAAACAGACCTGAGAAGTGCATCAGGTAATGAGGACAACAAGCACTACACCCCAGGAAGGGAATTATTCACTGCCAGAAAGTGTATTTTCCTGCTGGCTTTATTTCCAAGATGACCAGCACGGCTCAGTGCTGAAGGCACGGCTCAGTATTTTCACTCCCTCTGGACGAGCAGAAGGGCAGAACCTGCCTTAGGGACTCCAGGAGCACTGGACTGCTTCTTCTCCCAGCATCTCCTCAGGCACTTCTTTTATTTCCCACATGGCCACCAACCTGGAAAGAGTGCACTCCCACACACGGAGAGATTTGGGAATGCAGCTTCTCCCATGTTCTGGTGTGTTTCCAGCTGGTTTGGATTCTGGGCTCGCTCTTGGGAGTTTGTTGAGCTTGCTGGAAGGTTTCTCAGCCAGCAATTCTGAAAATGCAGCAGTGGCTCCCAAACACCCAGAATGCTGCCTTCCAGCAGTCAGTGCAGAGAACATCATCAGCTTAGTACAAGCTCTGCCTTCCCAGATCCTGATGCTGAACCCTTGACTCTCAAGGAGCAAGAGCAGAGACAGTTCTGTCCACAGCAGCCACACTGCTTACTGAGTTCACACATAGTCCAGAATTTCTGTCTCCATTTCATTTTCACTCCCATCAGAAGGCTTGAAGTCCTCTTCCTCCTCCTCTTCATCATCCTCATCCTCTCCAGATTCATATGCCAGCTGCTCTTTGCCATCTTCACTACTTGTTGTATTTGAGAAAAGAGCTTAAATTGGGAAGAAAGAAAGACACTGTGATGCCTCTCTCAGTGCAACCCGGGGGCATTTGCAATTGAGTTCACAGAACCTGTGAAGGCAGCAGCCTCAGGGGCATAGCTAATATTGCTCATCTTAACAGAATTTGATCAAGGCCAGAGCAATCCAACTCCACACTCCAGGAAGGAGAGCAGAACAGCAACAGAGCTACAGTGCTGTACCTCCTCTCCTGTGTCATTCTGACCCAATTCACTGGGATATTATTGCTTTGGCCCAGCATCATCAAGAAATAATTTTCTCACTTTTTGGTCAATCAATAATATCAATAAAAAGTAAAATGCCACCAACAGATACATCAGTCAGAATTAAGATCTTGTTTATCACTGTGCAAAAGACATTTAAAAGCTGAAGGGCTTTTGATACTGGGAAGATGAAATAGAAAACCTTAACTCCCAGCCATCCCTAATGCCAGCCCACATTCCCACTGCAGGCCAGCAGCCTCAGCTCCCACACTGGAATGAGCCACATCCCAAAGAACACAAAGGATGCAGAACACTTCTGCCTCAGTGCCAAGCACAACATCCTCATGTTCAGAGCATCCTTACCAGGTCTGGTGGATCTGATGATCTGCTTTATCATCAGGGACATGCTGTCCCTGAGGTCATCACTTGTCTTGGCAAGGCACCACCCGTCCCGCTCTGTGCATTCCGACTCAGTGCCGTCATTCCGATGGATGATCTTCTGCAGGCTAAAGAGAGCAAAAGGGAAGGAAACCTTAATCTTCTGCACTCAGGTGTGAGTTTCAAATGAGACACACTGCTTTACTTCCATTTCCTTTCACTGAGCTGGAATAGAACAGTTGGTTATCCACGGTAATTGTCAGATGGGAAAGGAAGTTCATGTGTGAAAAAACTTTTCTGTTTTTATTGAGCAACTGAACACCTCTGATGTTCCTGCTCAGGGGGAGAGGGGTGAATGGACAGGGTATAAACAACAGGTTTTGAAATCTGTCTGTAAGACTCAGCTGTCAAGAGTGCAGTACCTTTCCACATTTAAGTCACACAGCTGGTAGAACATCTGGCGGTAAGGGGGCAAGGCTCCTTCTCGGAAAATGTAGACAGATTCCTAAGAGGAGGAAAGAAGGAAAGGATTCATGTGCATTTTATGCTGTAATAAAAGTACTTCCAATGGGCTGATTCAACAACATGGTTCTTCCATGAGAAACAAGTTATAAGGCATAGATCTGTATGTGGCAGAAGATAAAAGCTGAATGAGGAAAGCCCCAAAATGTCCCTACAGTCACATTAGCACTGCTGTGCAGAGAACACACTTCACCTCTCCAGTCTGCAGCCCTTCTGCAGCCTGTCACTGCCTAGCAGTGCATCATGGGCTTCACTCTAGCAAAAAGAAGGAATAGTAAGACTCATTTATTTATTTATTCCACCCTGTTGGATTTTGCAGCATGACCTCATAAAGACATGGTGATTTTTTTGCACTTCGCTGCCCATGAAGTTCCAATTTTATCAAATGAAGCAAAATACTCCTCACATCTATGATGAGGGTGGAAAGCAGCAATCCCACCCTGCAGCATGTAACAAAATACACTCAGGTGGTGTTCATAGTGCCATATCCAACTGGGAGCTTCCCAGGCAAACCTGAGCACATCAAATCACTCACAGCTGATCCCCTGATGACTGATAAGCCAGGAATCATCCCTATTTCACTGAGATATTTCAGTGAAATAGGGATATTTCTATACCAAGATTTTGGTATAGAAAGTCATGCTTACCTTCAGCTTATACCTGCTGGAGGGGGGCTTTTTTGCCCCAGATGTACCAGCTGAACCCAGCCCCTGTTTCAGGTCATGGACACTGACTGTGTGACTTCCTGAAAGGAAAACAAAGAGTCCTAATGAGGGACATCTTTCATAATGGACTGTCACTTCTCTCTGTTGATTCAACAAAACCAGACCAACCAGAGCATGTGCTTTGTTCATTCTTAAGAGATGTTACCGGACAGTCCCAGGAAAAGTGCTGACTTGGGCAGCTTTTTCCAGAGCCCATTTGTTCATAATTTTAACCTTTTGTACTCTCCTTTGAATTCACTGCACCTCAGTGAATTCTGAATTCCCAGTGTGGCTTGCAGAACCCCCTCCTGCCTGCTAACAGATATTGTGGCTCAGCCAGACTCTCACAACACTTCCCAGCAGATTTTTCTCTGGCTTAACAGCAGCAATATTATAACCAGAACACAAGCTCTAGTTCTGGCCCAGCTAGAACACAGGAAGACCCTTCACCACCTGTGACTGGGATGGAGCAAACAAAGAAGCAGAAGAGCCAGGCAGCCCTTCTGGGCCATACCTTGTTTCTTGACAGTGATGGGCAGGCTGTAGTTGTACGTGCTGCGTTTTGCTTTCACAGGCATGTCAGTAGCAGCATAACCTAGAGGTGAAAACCAAAATCCAATCATGAACTGAGGGCAAGCACTCTGCAGAATATCCCCAGCTCAGGAACACAAGGGCTGGACTGGTGTGGGAAGGGCAGGCTGGTCTTTGGGATATGCTGGTTTTAGCAGGGTGGGGAGAAGAGATCAACAAAACCCTTTAACTTGGAAATGTGATCTGATGTCAGTGAGTGGATGCCAGCTCTGTCATGGACTTAGTAGATGGCACCAGAAACTTCTTTTCCTCAACTTGTCCTTTGCAAAATCAAAACAGGGAATGCCATATCCAAGGTCTGAGACCAGCATCCTGCAGGAAATGCTGAGGTCCTTAAGGAAAAGCTGCTCTGTGAGCACCAGAATTCCTGCTTGGTGCCTCCCCTGAGTGAGGAGGAGGATGCTCTGCTACACCCACTTGGGTGTGGAACACATGGAATTGTTTAGAATGTGCCAAATGAGAAAAGTGCCATTGCCTATGAAAGAAAGTATTACAGGAGTTTTAAAAAGAACTACAGTAAGCAAGGAGTGCAAAAGGTGACATGTTCATCAGAGCAGAAATATGGCAAAAGAGTTTGAAAAACACATAAAAAGAAAAATACTACCAGGATTAACCAGAAAGCAGAGAGAGCAGCTCTGTGGGTTGGGCTCTTTTACCATATTTCATTCCACAGCGAATTCGGAAGTCCAGCACTTGATAAATCTTTGCTTCGGGGTGTTTCCTGGGGTCATACCCAAACCTAACCCACAAGCTTCTCCAAGGACCTGTTAACTGCACAAACACATGAGGGAACATGGTTACAAAAAAGCACCACAGTGTTGCAACTTCATTCAGTAGCAAGGTCCTTGGAAAGTTCTAATATTTTCCCTTCATTGCCCAAAGATATTGGTTTTACCAGCTCTTTGCTCACTTGCCATGCTAATATTTATACACTGAAATATATTTGTACACTTGGCAATCAAAGCACAAATATTTGTATGCTTCTACAAACCAACCTGCAAGGTCACAGCCAAGTGCTTGTGTGGAAAAGCTCTGGCTACCACTGCCAGGTGAACAGTCACTTGGAGTGACCAAAGTTTTTCTGATTTTCTAAAGTTCCCAGTAATGACTGTTTTGTTGTTTTGAGCTCCTGAGAATCTCTTGTTGGTGTTTCTTCAGTGAGTCCAACTCAGAGTACACAAACAATTGTAATTGCTCACAAAAGTACCACTCACCATGTAATAGGCCAAATAAGGCAGCAGCACCTTCAGCTTGTCTGGATGGACACTGATGTTGGCTTTGACTGCATTGCGAGACCACACGGGACGCACCTCAAAGAGCTGCAAGGACACACAGACAGCCACACATCAGTGGGAAGGGGTTCCCAAAGAGCTGCAAGGACACACAGACAGCCACACATCAGTGGGAAGGGGTCCCCAAAGAGCTGCAAGGACACACAGACAGCCACACATCAGTGGGAAGGGGTTCCCAAAGAGCTGCAAGGACACACAGACAGCCACACATCAGTGGGAAGGGGGTCCCAAAGGCAGAGCAGCTTTCCAAGTGCACTCAGGTCCATATCAGAGCCTTTGGCCCTCAATAGGAGTTGTTGGATGGTGATGTCAGAACTCATAGGGCTTAATGAGAGTTAAGCCACAGATTCAAAGCTTGTCTTGCAGAACTGAAATGAACAGAGCAGTGTCAGCAGCATCTACTTACACTTGGGTCAGTCAGTCACAATCACCAAGAATTTCTAGGGGAAAAAAAATCTACTTTTTCCTCCCCAGGACAGTGCTGAGACCAGGATAAGGCACACACCTTTCTCAGCTCTTCCTCCACCTTTTTATCCACAGGATTGGTGCACACTTTCTTCCAGTTCTGTACAGCAGCATCCAGGGGCTTAGTTGGGATTTCCTCATCATCAAAGTTGACAAAGATGGCATTGTGTGGGCGCCGGGCTCTGCTGAGGCCAATCAGGTTCTCACCAGACACCTGGGGATTGTTGTATCCCTCCCTAAGGAACAGGGAAAGACAAAAGGGACTCAGCAGGGTGAGCAATGGGTTGGTTTAACTTTGGCTCAACCTCCCTTGATCACACACACTGGTACCCTAAAAGACTCTCGTGGCACCACTGAAGAAAGAAAATTTAAATTTAAATAAATCCCAAAACTTCTAAACTACATCTGTTTGCACACTGACAGAGGAGCTCTGCCCTGGCTGGCAGGAAAACCCCCCAGCACTTGGGAATGATCTGTATGAAATGTGTTTTGGAAAGGCTTCACCCTCTGCATTTGTTCTCCTGGAGCTACTGCAGCTACTCACTGGGACAGGGGCAAAGCAAGAGGGAACTGCAGGTACCCACTCCATCTGGAAATTCCTTTTCCTTTAAAAAGAAACAGTGGAGGCCAACAGTGAGAAAATGAAAGCTGTTTCTTGTGGGAGATCTCCCAGACTGTTCTTCTGGCAAAGCCATTCGAGGTCAGGAGAGCACAGGAACACATGGCATCGATCCTTGGAAACTCTGCCCTTGGCTCCAGCCCTCTGGAAGCAGGCAGGAGCTGTGTTCTGCATCCCATAATGTGTGAGGTGAGCTGGGAGAGGCATCATCTTCACCTCAAGCCCAGCTCCCCTCACCTGGCAAATCCTCAAGTGGAATTTTGCTGAGGTTGCCACTGCCATGCAGCTTCTCGTGCTTTTTTGCCTCTGTTGTGCCAAATCAAGAGGGATGAAACAGCACAAGGCAGCAAATTAAAAGGGTGAAACACATGAAAAATGTATCATGAGAAAAGGCACTGACCTGTGCTGTATATCTGGGCGATAAAAATAGTCCACAGGAGTGTCCAGACGTGAGAAAATAGGTGGTGGGATGTAAAGAGGTAAATCTTTATTGAAAAACTCTTCCTTCTCTGGTTTGAGCATCAGGACTTTGTCATACATGGAGGTTTGTTTGCCATCAGGGCCAGAGTGCATTGCCAGGTACTGGAAGTCAGACATTCCTGTGAGAAACAAAAGTTAAAAAAATGTGAAGTTTGTGTGAATCCAACAATATCTCTCACACTCAACTTTCAGGAGCAGGAGTCTGACAAGTTTATGCAAAGGTTTATCCAGCAAGGAGGCTGTAACAACACTTGATTTTCCTTCCAGTCCTCAGCTGCTTAGGAGGAAACATTTCTCTTTCCCATCAAACACACCCATCCCTAAGCCACCTGCACACAATCCCAAGGGTTACCTTGAAATTTGTAAACAGTGGTGACAATCCCAAGAATCTCCATCTCAAACTGCACTTCTGGCTGGATTTGTTCCTCGGGGTCCAACTGCTGCTTCTTCTTGCTCCTCCTGGTGACCCTGAGCAGCATGGTGGAGGTGGGGAAGCGGTTGGCACACACGGGGTGGCAGTAGGGGTCCTTGGGACGGAAATACAGCTCCAGCCTTTTGGCAGGGTCAGCGTAGATCTGTCAGCAAGGGGGCACAGCCCCTGTCAGCATGTCACCCACACAGCCCTGTGCTCCTGTGCCAGCCCCCAGCCCCACACGCTGCTGTGGGTACTGGCTGTGCCCCTCACACAGCCCCAGGGGGATCATCCCTGCCCCACATCGCACTCACATCCTGGGTATCAGGAAAAATAAATTAAAAATATTATATCCTGGATATGAGGAAGGAATTCTTCTCTGTGAGGGTGGGGAGTCTCTGGCACAGGCTGCTCAGAGAAGCTGTGGCTGCTCCATCCCTAGAAGGAAAGGTAGGAGCAAGCTGGTCTAAAGGATGGTGTCCCTGCCCACAGCAAGAGGGTGGAATTGAATGAACTTTATGGAACCTTTCAACCCAAACCATTCTACGATTCCATTATTTTACTGCACACCGCCTGAATCCCTGCTCGGGGACAGCAGGGAAGGGGCATCACCCCCACACCACCCACGGGCCCCGCGTGGGGACACGCTGGGCTAGAACGACTCACACAGAGGGTCCCACGCGGAGGCTCTCCCCAGCCCCAGCCCCCCCCGCCTCCTCCCGCCCTATCCCCTTGCCCAGGGCCGGTCTCACCGCCCCTCACCCTCAGCCCAGCGGGCCCGCACACCCCCCGGCCCCCCTCACCCGCGACACCCCCTGCTCTCCTCCCAGCGTCCGCAGCATGGCCCCGACGTCCCGGACGAGCCCCGGGTACTCCACGCAGACCAAGCGCGGCTTGCGGGGCAGCTCCAGCACGGCCGAGCCCCGCGGGCCCCGCTGCCGCGCCGCCGCCATCGCTGCGCGCCGCTCCCTCCCGGCGCCGCCCCGCGCACCGCGGCACGAAGGTTCCGCCGCACCACGGTTCCGAGGGCGGCCGGGCCGGGCCTGAGGGGAGGGCGAGGCCTGAGGGCGGCCTGAGCTCGTCCTGTCCTGCTGGGGCTCCTCAGCCCGACTTGTGACCGTAAACAAATACAGAATCACCTCCCCCGTGGGTTGTTGTGTCCCGATGCTGCTTGGACAATCCTGAGCTGAGCAAATGCTCGCACTTACCCCTACATTTCTCTGATCGTGCAAGGAGTGTGGTGTTAATTCTCATTGAAATGAGGTTTTGCTCCCTAAGAACGTCAGCTTTCATCTCAGCAATGTTTAATGCCACAAAAGGTGGCAGATGAAGGATATGAAGGTGAGGGTGAGAATGTGATTTGCTGCAAGGACAGCTTGGTCAGGACTGACTGTCACAGCCAGAGGAGCACACACTGCCCTCAGGATGTTCCATCCTGCCTGACCTTGACATTACCAAGAAAACTCTGTCACAGCCAACACAGGGACACAGCAAACAGAGAAACAGAGACTCTCAGCTACAAGCAATCCTTTATTGATCTCTAAAAGGTGTTTTTTTCTTAGCTTCAGAACATTAACTCCGACTGGGAGATGTTGGCAACCTGCGGCAGCTTCAGATAGACCGAGTTCCAGAAAGTCACAAAGCGGGACCTCAGGTCCTGCTTCACAGAGTTCTTGGTCATCTTGTGGTTGATATCCAGGTAATACTTGCTCTTGTCGGTGTAGGCTGGCCAGGAAACAGGCACGTCCGAATGGCCATTGTTGGGATCACTGGGGAAAAAAGAAAACAGAGAAGCTCAGTTTTGAAGTTTTTGGCAGGAATCCTGTCTGCTCAAGTCAGGCTTTAAGTAAGAGGAAAAGAGAGAATCTGACAGTGAGACAAGCCATAGGAATTCTCCCTGCCGGGAATGAGTGCATGACCTGCAGTCTCCTCCCTCCATCCCCACTGGTATCATCCCCAAGCTTCACAAAGGGACTTAACTTGTATCAACACCAGGATTCAGGAATACAAAATACAGACATGGAACACTCTGATTTTGGGAATGATCCTGAAAACTTCCTGGACAAAACCAGCAGCCTGAAGGGCTGCATCAAGCCCCAAACATGGAATGGGAATCACTCACCCACTCCTGGCAAAGTTGGTCCAGTAAGCAATAATGGCCTTTGAGAGAGTCCTGTGCTTGGGCCGGTAGCCCAGGGGGGTGGCAAAGGGCTTCCCAAACACGTACTGCAGGTCATCCATATGATCTGCCCCAACCCAGCGAGGGTAGAGGGGCATGCGGGATGGCTCGGAGAACACGTAGCTGTAGGTCTTGCCACTCCTGGGAAATCAAAGAGACTGGCTGAGCAGAAAAAGGGAGAAAAAGCAGAAAAAGGGCTGCAAATCCCAACCAACACGCCAAATACTGTCAAGGCCACAGATTCAGCCTTGGAAGATGCTCACATGCATCACCTCACATGGGGTGGTTTCAGGAGAAAACATCCTGAGGCCATTTTTAACTTCCATTTCCAATTCTCACCCTAACCCTCCTCCATGTGCAACACCCCCAGGGCTGAGCTGCTCACTTGGCATTCTGCAGGTGCAGGTCCAGTGCCACCTGTGTGGGAATCAGGAAGATGTAGTCAGTGATCAGATCCACCACTGTCTTCTTCACGACCTCCTGCTCGGGTTTGTCACCCCAGCTCTGCGTGTAGATGTTGTAGGTGGCGTTGGCTCCAGCCTCGCCCCTGTCCACGGTGAGGCCTTTGATCAAGTTGTACACCTGGTCACTGAAAAGACAAATGATATTAATTAATTACTGACCAGCAGCTTGAGGTAGGGCAGGGCTCTTGCCTGGTCCTTTCTCTTGAAGGTTCTGGACTTAGCAACAAAGGCCTGGGCACCCAGGCTTGGAGTGACATCCTGTGTGGAATGTCCACTCAAGTCTGACTCCTTGGGGTTTGGGAGCTACTCTGAAGAGCAGATGTCTGCTGCTGAGGGTTCTAAGGGCTCTGTCACTCACGCAGTGACCTTCACCAGCGGGCGGTTGATGGCGGGTACATCCACGCCGGCAAAGATGTGCCCATCCATGTTGTTGACCCCAGCCAGGTAATCGATGTCAGCAGCGTTGGCAAAGAGCTTCTCTGGCATCTCTGGGAGGAAATCCCCATCCACAACTGGAGCGAGGGCAATGGTGTGCACCATGGGCACTGCAGGAGACAAGAGCAGAGTCTGTAAGGTGGTGAGGAAACACAGATGTGTGGTCTGGCATATGCCATGACTCAAAGAGCTCAGGAAAGAACAGGCTCAGGTAAATGACAGCTTGAGCAGTGACTTCAGCATGGGCAGGAGGTCACCCACATGCAGGGTAAGCCTCATGACTATGGCTGAAGGAGAAGAGCAAGAGATGTGCCAGCCAAATACCATCTGGTAACATCCACAAATCCTCTCCTCCTACAAATTCCTTCCCAAAAAGCACAGCCAAAGATAGGAAAGAGCTGAACTTCTCATCCCACCTGGCCATGCTGTCTGATTGCCAGGACAGCCAGCCCCAGAGTGTGCAGTTGCACAGCAGTGTTTTGGCCACTCTCTGTTCTGACCAAGGCTAAACGCTGTGGTTTGTGACCAGCAGCACCAGGAGAATCTTCTTGGGAAAGGAATCCCCCTAGCACAAAAGCAGCAGCATTCCTGCACTCCACCCAGCGACTCAAATAGAAATAGCAGGATATGATTTTTTTTTGTTTGCTTGTTTGTTTACTCACTGTTTTCTGGGATTGCTCTTGCTGCTTTCACAGAACAGCAAGCCCAAACAGTTGCTTTGAGGCCAAGGCAGTGCCATTGGATAATCCCTCAGCCACTGCTGCCATTGCATGGTGGGCAGTGTGCATCTGGTGCAATGTGCATCTGCCCACAGAAAGGGGACTGCAAGAGCTCTCATTAATGTCCCTTTTCTGAAGGGCACAAGCAACACCTCAACACTGCTGGCAGTTGCTCCAGAGTCCTGCCAAGAGCCTGGGGAGCCCAGGGTGGCTGATGGCCCACATCATGGGCTGGGAGACTTACTGGGCAGGTGGGTGAGCTGCAGGTGGTAGGCCAGGGTCAAGTCCTTGGGATCAGAGTGGCGCAGGCAGTTGGCCAAGACAGTGGTGTTGTCTGTGGAGCAGCCCACCTTTTCTCCAAGCTGTGGCAGAAGAGAGAGAGAAACATCCAGTGTTAGCTCCCAAAGCCAGGGGTTGTTGTTAAGACTCAGAGCTGTGGGTTGGTTTTAATCTCAAAGCAGCAATTTTCCACAGCTCTGTTGGGTACAGGTCTGGTCCAATCCCTTCCTAGCCCTGCTCTCCTCTAGGGAAAAATTTTTAAGTTTCTACAATGCTTCAGGCATGATTTGCATGTTACCTTTTTGGCCCAGGGAGTGGATCCCTCTGGATGGCCCAGCTGCACAGCCCAACACCGCTCTGGCTGATGGCTCTCTTGAACAGGTCCTTGTTCTTTGGGGACAGCGTCTGGGGAGCAAAACGGAAACAAGAGGGGTTTGGGTACAAACTCCTGAGGAGACCACGGCCTGCCAAACCATGGCTTTGCAGGATGTGCACCTGTCCCAGGGAATCTTCAAGGTCTTGTGGTGTTCAACAGTCTCAGGAGCTAAAGTTAAAAAGTGAGATATTGAGAAGAGGAGCAGAGGAGGGGGACATGGAAAGTAAAGGCTGTTTCCCCACATGTCCCAAAAGCAAGAACACCTGGCTGCACTGGTGGGGCTGATGAAGCTGAAGAAGGAGGAGCAGCTACAAAGCACTGAGGCTGAGGATTGCTGTGCTGGCCAGGGCAGGACATTAATGAGGCAGCAGTGGGGAGGAAAGCAGATGAGTGCCAAGGGGTCCCTCTCTCCCACTGGCAGAGCAGGGGCTCTGATCAGAAACAATGAGGATAATCCACCTGCAGGGAGACACTGACGGCACCGGCCGATTCCCCAAAGATGGTGATATTGTCTGGGTCCCCCCCAAAGGCCTTGATGTTCCTCTTCACCCAGGCAATGGCCATGTGCTGGTCCTTCAGCCCGTAGTTCCCTGAGGGACAGAGATCCCCCGGCAGTGAGCAGGGGCACAGCCAAGCTGTCAAAGTGGGCACCCGGGACAGGGTCCCAGGGAGGGATCGGCCCGGGTACCTGGCAGGTTTTCGTCCCCGGTGCTCAGGAAGCCCAGCGGCCCCACGCGGTAGTTGATGGTCACCACAATGACGTTGCCCCTCACGGCAATCTCCTCCCCATCGTACAGGTAGTTGTCCAGGAAATTGGCTCCCTGGCCGCCTCCAACCAGGAAGGCACCGCCGTAGATATAAATCATCACAGGCATCTTGGTAGAGACTGGGAGGAGAGGAACAGGGGCAGAGTGAGCCCCCACTGAGCTGGGAGGTGCTGCCCCATCATCCCCTCATCCCCTCCCTGAGCACTGCTCCACCTGCCCTGGGCAGGAGCTGACTTGATGCTCTGCAAGAAAATCCTTGCTCTCCTCAGGAGGCTGCCCCTCCCACCAGGGTGAAGGTGAGGTAGGACATTGTCTGACACAGTTCCCACCTTTCCCCCTGAAAATCACTGCTCAGCACCTGCCCACTATGGAACAGAGCTGCTGAGAGAGGCTGCAGCACAATCTGTGCACACAAGGCAGCTGGGAAAGTCCATCCCACATCCCTGCCAAGCTCGTACCCTGTTTTCTCCCTTGAGGGACCCAGATGTTCAGGTAGAGACAGTCCTCACTCCCACGGACATCAGTCTGTGTCAGCTTCACCTGCATGCAGCGTTTTTTGAATTCCTTTGCCTTCAGAGTTCCTGAAAGGAAATAGGGCTGACCAGTTAAGTGCATCAGCTCCATTCTCTGGTTGGAAGTTGTCTGCTCACCCATCCTTTCCTCTCTGAGTACAGTGCAATGGCAGCAAAGCCTTCCCAGCCACTGTGCCTGGTATGAGGGAGTGACAAACTGGGAGACCTTCCCTTTTGAACCAGCTCTGGACAGCCAAAGCATGGGGAAGGCAGGTGCAGGTACCATGCCTGAGTTTTGTTACTTCCTGGTGTTACTTGAGTTTCTTGGGAACATTTAGACACAGACTCTCAGACCCTTCAGGAGACAAAGAGATTTTTCTTGGCCGTGCTTAGTCGATGAAAGCAGGCAAGAACATCTTTAGCTTGAGGAAAACCAACTAAAAGAAAGAGAAGCAAGAATAAAGCCCCAAACCAAAGGCATTCAGAAGTTGGACCTTACCATCCCAGCCAGGATGAGGTTGGGGGTCTTCCAGAGTCTTTGGAGGAGCAGCAAAGGGGATCCCTCTGAAGATGTCAACATAGTTCCCAAGGAGTCCCAGTTTCTTGCTCTCTCCTTCCACAAATCCTCCCTCAGTGAGTACCACACCCAGCTACAGGAGGCACCGTGGAGAAGAGAAAATCCATTGCTCTGTCCTTCATAACTCTGGCTTCCCACATTGCCACACATTCCCATCCCAGCCTCCCCATCCGTGCCCTTGGTCCCTCATGGAAAGCCCCCTGGTGCCACTGGAGCTGTGCCTGTGCAGGTGTCCTGCAGGTGCCCTTGGGAGCAGAGAGGCAGCAGCAATTCCCCCAAAGCCCCAAGGACAAATGGCAGGAGCAGAAAACCTTCAGCTTTAGGGTGCAAAGCCAGCCTTTGTACTTACTGTGGCAGCCCAGGCTACCCCAAGGTAGGAGCACAGGGCCAAGGCCAGGATGTGCCAGTGAGCCATGGTGAGAGCAGCCCTGAGGAGAAAGTCCCAGCTGGAGGGCTGTGTTTATAAAGGCACCCGTGCAGGTGTGTGTGCCAATGCCATGGGCCAGGATTGGCTCTGGGCTGAAGCAGGGCAGCCTCCACAGCCTTGTGCTTCAGTAGTCTGAGGTCAGTCCATGGCTGATGGGCATGGCTGTGTGAGAGCCCTGCAGCTGCTGCTTGTTTGGGCTGGAGGCCAAACCAAAGTCCAAGAAAATTCTTCAGTCCAAGAAAATTCCAGAGAAATTAAATCACATGGAGTCTTGACAAGCCACATCCAAGCACAGGGGGCTGATATAGTATTGAGCTGTACAGTAGAACATAATATCAGCAACCTTCGTAACACACTGGGGAATGTAAAAGATTCAAATGACAGCAAGTGTTAAAGCTGATTCCATCCAACAGCAGCCAGATTGCTCATCGAGTTCACAGAGTCCAGAATTTCTGTCTCCATTTCATTGCCACATCTATCAGAAAGCTTGAAGTTTCCTTCTTCCTCATATCTCTGCAGGCTCATGGCAGCAGCTCTTTGTCATCTTCACTCCTTGTTGTGTTTGTCAGAGAGAGAGGGGAATGGACAGATACAAAAAATAGTTTTGAAATTTGTCTCTAACAGAAAACTCATCTGTCAGTGTGCAATATCTTTCCACATTTAATCCCAGAGCTGGTAGAACATCTGCTGATAAGAGAAGCAAAGAAGGAAAGGATTCTTGTGCATTTTATGGTGAAATGAGAGTCTTCTCTCAGAACATGCAAAAATGGAGTTTGTGTTCCAGATTTCTAAAAAGGGACTCAGCCAGGTGAGCAATGGGTTGGTTTAACTTTGGCCCAACCTCTCTTGATCACACACTGGTACTATAAAAGACTCTCATGGCACCACTGAAGAAAGAAAATTTTAAAAAATCCATTCAAAGCTACATGCACTTGCACACTGACAGAGGAGCTCTGCCCTGGCTGGCAGGAAACCCCCCAGCACTTGGAATGATCTGTATGAAATGTGTTTTGGAAAGGCTTCTCCCTCTTCATTTGTTCTCCTGGAGCTACTGCAGCTACTCACTGGGACAGGGGCAAAGCAAGAAGGAACTGCAGGTACCCACTCCATCTGGAAATTCCTTTTCCTTTAAAAAGAAACAGTGGAGGCCAACAGTGAGAAAATGAAAGCTGTTTCTTGTGGGAGATCTCCCAGATTGTTCTTCTGGCAAAGCTGTTTGAGGTCAGGAGAGCACAGGAACACATGGCATCGATCCTTGGAAACTCTGCCCTTGGCTCCAGCCCTCTGGAAGCAGGCAGGAGGATGGTTCTAGTGCAGGGGCTCCCTGACTCTGGCTCTCCCCAGGGATGGGCTCCCCATCCTCCAGCCTCTCTGCATGGAGAACCTCAACACACACACCAGGGTCCCATCTCCTGTGACACCCCCTGCTCTCCTCCCAGCATCCACAGCCCCGATGTCCCACACCAGGTCCAGGCCTGTGGGGCAGCTCCAGCACAGCTGGGTCCCCCTGCTCTCCCCACAGGGTAGCAGGGCCTGGACAGATCAGGCCCAGTGTATGGTGTGTGGATGGGGACACGTGGTGGATAAGGTTTG
Source organism: Molothrus ater (assembly GCF_012460135.2). NCBI lineage: Eukaryota > Metazoa > Chordata > Aves > Passeriformes > Icteridae > Molothrus > Molothrus ater. The sequence continues at coordinate 7,688,357 of NC_050497.2, read as the reverse complement.
TGGAAAGTTGTGCTCCTTGTCCTGCCCTGCTCATAGCTGCAGCTCCTCAACCCAATCCAGCCCAACCTCTGCCCCAAAACCAGTGGGGAATCACCACCCCCCATGGATTTATTCTGCCCCATCAGTTCCTGAGCAATGTCAGTGCATGATGAACAACAGTCAGGACTGGTTTGCATTCGCCTGTTGCAGCTGTAGCTCTCTATGATGTGGTTGGAAGTAGCAGGAACTTTGATGGTAACACAGGGAAATCCAGAGGACAGGTCAGGATTGGGGCTGTCCTGCCTGGGCTCACAGGGGCAATGAGGAAAAAACAACCCCAGGACCAAGAGCTGGCTGAGCAGGTAGAGACTGGACCCCAGCTGCCAGCAGCTTCCCTCGGACATCAGGGTGTCACAGCCAGGGGAACACACACTGCCCACACAATGGATGTCCTTTCCTGCCTGACCTTAATACTGGCAAGAAAATCCTGTCATGGCAAACAAAATGAGAACCAGAGTCACTCAGTTACAAGCCTTTAATGAACTATCTTTAAAGGGTTCAGAACATTAACTCCGACTGGGAGATGTTGGCAACCTGCGGCAGCTTCAGATAGACCGAGTTCCAGAAGGTCACAAAGCGGGACCTCAGGTCCTGCTTCACAGAGTTCTTGGTCATCTTGTGGTTGATATCCAGGTAGTACTTGCTCTTGTCGGTGTAGGCTGGCCAGGAAACAGGCACGTCCGAATGGCCATTGTTGGGATCACTGGGCATAAAGGAGACACAGAAGCTCAATTTTATCAGGGCATCTTGAGGATGCAGCTTAATGTGTGACCATGCAGAGTGTTTGACACTGGCACAAGCAATAGGAATTCTGCCTGCCAGGAGTGAGTTGATGACCTGCAGCCTCCTCCCTCCATCCCCACTGGCATCAGCCCAGCTTCACATGGGGACTTATGTCCTGCCTGAACACAAGGATTCAGGAGTAAACCTCATCAAGTGGAAGCAGAGATGGTAAGTAATGAAAATGCCTCTGTCTTTCCCAAGTGTGCTATGGATGAGGAGAATGCAGAGTAAACTCCAGCCCTGTGAGACACAGAGCCTTGCTCACAACACAAAGAAAGAGAACTTCTGGGAATGATCCTGAAAAGTTACTGGGCAAAGGCAGAAGCCTGAAGTGCTGCATCAAACCACAGATCACTCACCCAGTTCTGGCAAAGTTGGTCCAGTAAGCAATAATGGCCTTTGAGAGAGTCCTGTGCTTGGGCCGGTAGCCCAGAGGGGTGGCAAAGGGCTTCCCAAACACGTACTGCAGGTCATCAGCATGGTCTGCCCCAACCCAGCGAGGGTAGAGGGGCATGCGGGATGGCTCGGAGAACACGTAGCTGTAGGTCTTGCCACTCCTGGGAAATCAAAGAGACTGGCTGAGCAGAAAAAGGGAGAAAAGCAGAAAAAGGGCTGCAAATCCCAACCAACACGCCAAATACTGTCAAGGCCACAGATTCAGCCTTGGAAGATGCTCACATGCATCACCTCACATGGGGTGGTTTCAGGAGAAAACATCCTGAGGCCATTTTTAACTTCCATTTCCAATTCTCACCCTAACCCTCCTCCATGTGCAACACCCCCAGGGCTGAGCTGCTCACTTGGCATTCTGCAGGTGCAGGTCAGTGCCACCTGTGTGGGAATCAGGAAGATGTAGTCAGTGATCAGATCCACCACTGTCTTCTTCACGACCTCCTGCTCGGGTTTGTCACCCCAGCTCTGCGTGTAGATGTTGTAGGTGGCGTTGGCTCCAGCCTCGCCCCTGTCCACGGTGAGGCCTTTGATCAAGTTGTACACCTGGTCACTGAAAAGACAAATGATATTAATTAATTACTGACCAGCAGCTTGAGGTAGGGCAGGGCTCTTGCCTGGTCCTTTCTCTTGAAGGTTCTGGACTTAGCAACAAAAGGCCTGGGCACCCAGGCTTGGAGTGACATCCTGTGTGGAATGTCCACTCAAGTCTGACTCCTTGGGGTTTGGGAGCTACTCTGAAGAGCAGATGTCTGCTGCTGAGGGTTCTAAGGGCTCTGTCACTCACGCAGTGACCTTCACCAGCGGGCGGTTGATGGCGGGTACATCCACGCCGGCAAAGATGTGCCCATCCATGTTGTTGACCCCAGCCAGGTAATCGATGTCAGCAGCGTTGGCAAAGAGCTTCTCTGGCATCTCTGGGAGGAAATCCCCATCCACAACTGGAGAAAAGGCAAGGGTGTGCACCAGGGGCACTGCAGGAGACAAGAGCAGAGTCTGTAAGGTGGTGAGGAAACACAGATGTGTGGTCTGGCATATCCCAAGAAAAGGCTGAGGTAGGCGGTGTGCATCAGGTGCAATGTGCATCTGCCCACAGAAAGGTGACTGCAAGAGCTCTCATTAATGTCCCTTTCTGAAGGGCACAAGCAACACCTCAACACTGCTGGCAGTTGACCCCGTGTCCTACAGGAGGTTTCGAGAGCCCAGGGTGGCTGATGGACCAGAGCACAGGGCGGGGCACTTACTGGGCAGGTGGGTGAGCTGCAGGTGGTAGGCCAGGGTCAAGGCTTTGGGGTCAGAGATACGGAGGCAGTTGGCCAAGACAGTGGTGTTATCTGTGGAGCAGCCCACCTTTTCTCCAAGCTGTGACGGAAGAGAGAGAGAGAAACATCCTAGCATTACTTCCAAAGCCAGGAGTCATTTTTAGGCAGTCAGATATGTGGGTTAGTTTTAATCTCATTTCAATCTCAAAGCAGCAACTTTCCACAGCGCTATTGGCCACAGCTCCTGCCCAATTGCTTCCTAGCCCTGCTCTGTTCTAGGGAATTGATTTCTTTCTTTTAAAAGTCCTTCAGGAATGATTTGCATATTACCTTTTTGGCCCAGACAAGTGGATCCCTCTGGATGGCCCAGCTGCACAGCCCAACACCGCTCTGGCTGATGGCTCTCTTGAACAGGCCCTTGTTCTTTGGGGACAGCGTCTGGGGAGCAAAACGGAAACAAGAGGGGTTTGGGTACAAACTCCTGAGGAGACCATGGCCTGCCAGACCCCACTGATAATGCCTGGTGGTGTGGTGTTCAAGAGTCTCAGGAGTTAACATTTGAAGGTGAGATGCTGAGAAGGGGGGACATGGAAAGTAAAGGCTGTTTCCCCACATGTCCCAAAAGCAAGAACACCTGGCTGCACTGGTGGGGCTGATGAAGCTGAAGAAGGAGGAGCAGCTACAAAGCACTGAGGCTGAGGATTGCTGTGCTGGCCAGGGCAGGACATTAATGAGGCAGCAGTGGGGAGGAAAGCAGATGAGTGCCAAGGGGTCCTTCTCTCCCACTGGCAGAGCAGGGGCTCTGATCAGAAACAATGAGGATAATCCACCTGCAGGGAGACACTGGCGGCACCGGCCGATTCCCCAAAGATGGTGATGTTGTCTGGGTCCCCCCCAAAGGCCTTGATGTTCCTCTTCACCCAGGCAATGGCCATGTGCTGGTCCTTCAGCCCGTAGTTCCCTGAGGGACAGAGATCACCCGGCAGTGAGCAGGGGCACAGCCAAGCTGTCAAAGTGGGCACCCGGGACAGGGTCCCAGGGAGGGATCGGCCCGGGTACCTGGCAGGTTTTCGTCCCCGGTGCTCAGGAAGCCCAGCGGCCCCACGCGGTAGTTGATGGTCACCACAATGACGTTGCCCCTCACGGCAATCTCCTCCCCATCGTACAGGTAGTTGTCCAGGAAATTGGCTCCCTGGCCGCCTCCGAGAAGAAAGGCACCGCCGTAGATATAAACCATCACAGGCAGCTTGGTAGAGACTGGGAGGAGAGGAACAGGGGCAGAGTGAGCCCCCACTGAGCTGGGAGGTGCTGCCCCTCCATCCCCTCATCCCCTCCCTGAGCACTGCTCCACCTGCCCTGGGCAGGAGCTGACTTGATGCTCTGCAAGAAAATCCTTGCTCTCCTCAGGAGGCTGCCCCTCCCACCAGGGTGAAGGTGAGGTAGGACATTGTCTGACACAGTTCCCACCTTTCCCCCTGAAAATCACTGCTCAGCACCTGCCCACTATGGAACAGAGCTGCTGAGAGAGGCTGCAGCACAATCTGTGCACACAAGGCAGCTGGGAAAGTCCATCCCACATCCCTGCCAAGCTCGTACCCTGTTTTCTCCCTTGAGGGACCCAGATGTTCAGGTAGAGACAGTCCTCACTCCCACGGACATCAGTCTGTGTCAGCTTCACCTGCATGCAGCGTTTTTTGAATTCCTTTGCCTTCAGAGTTCCTGAAAGGAAATAGGGCTGACCAGTTAAGTGCATCAGCTCCATTCTCTGGTTGGAAGTTGTCTGCTCACCCATCCTTTCCTCTCTGAGTACAGTGCAATGGCAGCAAAGCCTCCCCAGCCATTGTGACCAGTCTGAGTAATATGTTGTACCATTTCCCATATGTGCCAGATTGAGGAGAGAGAAGTGAAAATAAAGCCCCAAACCAAAGGCATTCAGAAGTTGGACCTTACCATCCCAGCCAGGATGAGGTTGGGGGTCTTCCAGAGTCTTTGGAGGAGCAGCAAAGGGGATCCCTCTGAAGATGTCAACATAGTTCCCAAAGAGTCCCAGTTTCTTGCTCTCTCCTTCCACAAATCCTCCCTCAGTGAGCACCACACCCAGCTACAGGAGGCACCGTGGAGAAGAGAAAATCCATTGCTCTGTCCTTCATAACTCTGGCTTCCCACATTGCCACACATTCCCATCCCAGCCTCCCCATCCGTGCCCTTGGTCCCTCATGGAAAGCCCCCTGGTGCCACTGGAGCTGTGCCTGTGCAGGTGTCCTGCAGGTGTCCTTGGGAGCAGAGAGGCAGCAGCAATTCCCCCACAGCCCCAAGGACAAATGGCAGGAGCAGAAAACCTTCAGCTTTAGGGTGCAAAGCCAGCCTTTGTACTTACTGTGGCAGCCCAGGCTACCCCAAGGTAGGAGCACAGGGCCAAGGCCAGGATGTGCCAGTGAGCCATGGTGAGAGCAGCCCTGAGGAGAAAGTCCCAGCTGGAGGGCTGTATTTATAAAGGCACCCGTGCAGGTGTGTGTGCCAATGCCATGGGCCAGGATTGGCTCTGGGCTGAAGCAGGGCAGCCTCCACAGCCTTGTGCTTCAGTAGTCTGAGGCCAGTCCATGGCTGATGGGCATGGCTGTGTGAGAGCCCTGCAGCTGCTGCTTGTTTGGGCTGGAGCCCAATCTCCTCAGGTATCTTTTTGATTTTCCACATGGCCACCATCCCAGTCAGACTATACTTCCCACATTCAGAGAGATTTGGGAATGCAACTTCTCTGTTATTTTTCCTCTCTGGTGTTTTACTAGCTCATTTGGATGCTTTCCTCTCTCTTGGGAGCTTTTTGAGCTTCCTTGAGGACTCATTAGCCAGTTATTATGAAAATGTAGACACCCATTTATCCATAGCAATGGTGAACACTTTTTTCCAGGTCTGGACATCAGCATCCAGTGGTTTAGTTGAGATTTCTTCATGACAAAGATGGCATTGTGTGGGTGACAGGTCCTGCTGAGGCTAATCAGGCTCTCACCCCAAAACGGGGAATTGTTATATCCCTCTCTAAGAAACAGGGAAGGGACCAGGTTTGCACTCTGCCTGTGGCTCACAGAGACATGGGGCTGTCACTGGAACATGTGAAAATGAAGTTTGTGCTCCAGATTCCAGAAGAGAAGGGACTCAGCTGAGTGACCAGTGGTTTCATTTAGTTTTGGCCCAACTTCTGCATCAAGGGGCAATGCAAGAGGAGAAAGCCATTAAGATTTCTTTTTTTCTTTAAAGAGTGCAGACGAAGGCCACCAGTGAGAAAATGAAAGATGTTTCTTGTGGGAGATCTCCCAGATTGTCCTTCTGGCAAAGCAAATCAGGGTCAGGTGTGCACAGGAACACAGGGCATTGATTCCTGGTAGAAAGCCAGGTTTGCTCCATCCCAGGATGTGTGGGGTGTGCTGGGAGGGCAGTGCTCTTCACCACATCCCCAGGTCCCCTCACCTCAAGTGGACTTTTGCCAGGCAGTTTCTCCCTGTGCCTCCTCTGTTGTTCCCTAAAGGGATAAAGCAGAACAAGGCAGCAGCTTCAGCAGCTGGAGGTCTCCAGCCCATCTCCCCCCTGTTCCTGAGCTCTCCCTTTCCCACAGGGATCCAGCATGTGGGACATCTCTGGCACAGCTGAGCCCTCTGTCCCCCACCACTGTGGGGTCTTTGAGTCAGGGGTGGTGGCACGTCTGTGTGTCTGTGTTACAGCTGCTGCTCTTCCTCCTGCTCATCCCAGCAAGGTGGGAACTGTTGGGTTCCTTCTGTGAGAGCTCTGGCATGGTGTAGAAACAGAACCAGCCCCAAATACCTAGGAGACAGCCTCCACCATAAAGGAGGAGACAAAACCATAAGCCCGGCTTAGAAGATGTGATTAATGATAAAAGAACTGTTTTCAGCCTGTAGGGTGCAGCAGTAGCACATTTTAACGGAAACAGAGAATAGCAGCTTGGAAGGGATCTCAAGGATCACCTGATCCAAACCTCCCTTGGCAAAGCCCGGTCTAGTTAAGACAGCCCAGCACTCTGTCCAGCTGATCTGAGAAGTGTCCAGTGTTGGGGAGTCCACCACTTCCCTGGGGAGGTTATTCCAATGACTGATTGCTCTCACTATGAAAATTTGTCCTCTAGTACCCAATTGTATCTGCCCAGCAGTCACTCGTACACATTACCCCTCATTTTTTCCATGTGACACCTCCTAAAGGGAGTCTCCATCTTCTCTGTAGCCACACTTTAAACATTTGAACTTGGTGATTTCTCCCCTTTTCAGGTGGGCTGACACTGCAGTTCTAGAGCTCACCTGAGTATCGTCAGAGCTGAGGGGGGGCTCCCAGAGCTGTGAAAGCAGGTGGCAGCACAGCACAGGGAAATGCTTTTAAAGGAGCCACCCCTGGCACTCTTTACATGACTTAGACGGCAACAGCAGCCCGGGTGAGTTCGAGGGGAAAGCCTCTGGGTTGTGCCATGGTTTCTTCTGTTTTATTTCCTAGGGAAGAGCAGCAGTGCAAGTATGTACCCCAAAACCCTCTGGGAACAGTTTATCCATCCCATATGTGTCCACGGTTCCTGAGCTCCCCTTCCTTCTGTGCTTGCTTTTTGTGTTGCATTAATTCCAGAGGAAGGCTGCATCTCTCTCACAGAGCCTGGAGGACTCACTGGCCTGAGGGATTCCTCAGATGTGGCATGAGCTCTCTATAAATTCCAAACACTTATTTTCCCTAAGATTTCATGGCATTCTTGGAAGTCTGGGCTTTGAGTAGAGTGGAATGCCTTTAGAGGAAATATTACATCTCCTAGCTGAGGTCTGGCTGGAGTTTCTTTTTTACTTTTTTTACTTTTTATTCTATAGGGCTGTTACACTGATCCTGTGTTTCACCTCAAGCAGGAAACAAAACATTTATGGAAAAGGGGCTATGATTTAAAAATATGATGCAGTGGCCAAAGCTGTCAGAAGTTAAAGCATTACTTCCAACTGCCCTCTGCTAATGACTTCCATCCTTTTTTTCCAGGAACAGTGACATTCAAAGTGCCTGGCAAGGGGCTTCCAGACTATTGGAAGTCTTGGTTACAGAGAGAGAAACCCCTCCTGAAAATAGCTTTCTTAGGGGAGCTCTGTTCCAGTGTAAACCAGAATGGACTGTTCAGTTCTCATCTATACCAGTTCAAATCCCTATCAGCCCTGTGCAATGCCCAGATAGTAGAGGGTAGAATATGCTCCATTTCCTTCCACATTGTGTTCTCTTACTCTTAGCAGTGTTCCACAGCATTAAGTATCCAAACTACAACACTTTTTTTCATGTTATTATTGCTTCCCTCCAAAAAAAAACCCTTGTCTTTATTGGGCATTTTCATCCTTGGCTCTTGTAACTTCAACTTTTATCTCCCTCCTTCGAGCCACAGCTTTTCCCCGCTCATCTTTGTAATCTGACATTGTGATTTGTTCACTTGTGTGCTTGTTTTTCTCCTCAAAGAAGATTTGCTGAATCATTGGGGAGGAGGCAAGAGCTGTAGAAGCAGCTGGTGGGCAGTGATAAAACCAGGGCCACATCCAGCCTTGAGGGTTTGCAAGTGACAGCCCTTCAGTTGAAGGCCTGAGTCACATTCCCTTCTGAGCTAAGATTGCTGGGCACTTGGGGATTGAGGAAGAGAGGATGAGGAGGTGGCACCCCCAAAGCAGAAATTATTGTTCCTGCTGACTACAAAGTTTGTGTTGTATCTTCTGCAAAATTAATAATGATGCTGTGAGAAAACTTGCAGGCTGGGGGCTAAATGGATGTTGTGCCCCTTTGAAATCCTTAGGCACCATGAGCTATTGAAATGCAAAGTATTATCAATCCTGCTGAGTTCTCCACCACCACAGCTGTGGCACTGTGCAGCAGGCACAGGAACATGGCTCTCTGACTTTCCAGCTGTTTCCTTGCACTCCAAGGTAACCTGAGAAACCTCAGCTGTCTCATGCACACTCAGTCTGAAACCCAAGGTCTTCTGCCCTGTCAGCTCTGCCTTTAAGACACCAGAAAATGAGTTTTGTGCATCTGAGTTACTTATGCATCTCATAAGTATCATTCAGAAATAAAGTCTTACCAATAGTACATGATACTTTTCCTAAGAAAAGAGTTTTAACTTGGGATGTTCTACTTAGTTTTAATACTTCAAGGAGGTAAGATAAAATTGGTTTACAAACAAGACTGCAAGTCTGGCTCACCTGAGTTCCATTTCTTGTCCTACTCAAATTTGGGCAAATATTTTAAGGTGAGAAATGCAGGTTGGCAGATTCCAATGCAGAGCTTTGATGCTTTATGGGGTTTTTCATGATGCCACTCCAGTTCATTGCTGTGCATGTGCAGGTTCTACCTTGCTCTTATCTGCAGATTTTGAAGCTGCTACAGGCTGGATCTAAATAAGGAGCTGGGGTAGGGATGTCTGACTGACACACTGCTACACCATGTCCATACTCTCAGGATGGGGCCCTCTCAGGAACAGGAAAGCTCTGTCATCTCCAACTTCCCCTTCCTCAACTGAGACAAGAGATAACTTCTACTTTATAAAGAGAAAAAACCAGTGAACTTGACCACTGCTAAAAATCCCACTAAAGCTCCTAATATAGATGAGCCTGGGATGTAAGATAAAGTCCCATGGCTTTAAAATTATTCAAGAGGAAGGCAGAATCAATGGAGATGGGTTTTCAAACCCCTTGTTCTTCATCAGGAAGCCTTGAACATCAGAGTTGTGTTGGCTGGTGCTGAATGTGGCTGTTGGAGCTTGCTGAGGAGCCCTTGATGCACAGAGGAATTAAATGGCTTAGAGGCTGTTCATGACCTGGAGAACTGCAGATTATGGGCTGGAGAAGAATCAGCTGTGAGAAACTCAGCCTGAGAGTGGTGCAGAAACCACAGGGCTGTGACTCAGCTGGTGCAACTTCAGATGCCTACAGATACTGGGCTCCCTCTCTTCAGGGAGAGAAGTAGGTGCATACAAGGCAGGGCTTCAGCCCTGGTTTAGATGTGTGCTTAAAGAGAGAAAAATAATTTCCTAGGTATGTTTCTTATCAAAAAAGGGAGCCTTTGAGTCACCAGGTCACAGCAGAGATCTCCTGACCTCCTGCTGAAGGTTTCCTGCCTTATTTCCCATGGAGAGCAGGGGACAGCCAGGCAGCCAGGGATGAGCACATCCTTCCAACACAGGGGCAGGGCTTGCATCTCAGCAAAATCCCCAGATGCAGGCAGGACCCAAGACACCAGCCTGAACCAAAGGTAGTGGGACACAGGATGAGGGCTGTCCATATGGTCTGGATGAGCACTCACCTGATAACAGCATGGTCTGGCAGGCTAAAGAACCTTGTTAAAGCTGCAGGTGTGACACTGGTTCATCCTGCACGACCCAGCTCCATCAGGGAAACCAAGCAGAGGATCTCTCATCCCCCTCCCTGTCAGAGCTGAGGTGTTTGCACAGGGGGCTTGCACAGGTCCAGGGGAGCTCATCCAAACACAGGAGGGTGTCCCTGGTATGATCTTCAGTGGATTGATTTGGTTATTGCTGCCCTAGGAGAAGATGTGAAGGGGTATTTGCTGGATCTTGCTTTTTCAGCTCAAATGGGAATGGTCAGGATTTTCCCCCTTCTATTCACTCAGGGGTTTTTACTGTTTTTCAGAGACAGAGCAATTATCTGGACACCAAACCTTAGTGACTGCTGGAACTGTGAAGTGGGTGATCCCCCTCCCAAACCTCAGGGGAGGCAGCACAGGGAGAAGCTGCTCTGGGCACTGAACAGGAGCAGCTCACTCAGTAAGCATCAGAACTGTTTGTTGTAAATCTGACTCTCACACTCAGCAATGCCCTAAGAAAACCTTCCCCATGCACTCCCTCAGGTCCCAAATTTCACATTTGCAGCTCCCAGGCTGCACTTACCCAGGTTATTTGCATGGATGAGGGGCTGCCTGGTGCCTGGGTGGCAAAAGGCTGACAGGCCTTTCCTGCCAATCTGTCTGTTGTTCAGATGAAGTGGTTGGAAAGTGCTCACTCTCCAGTTCCCTCTTTGGCTCAGGCACTCTGATAAGGCCTGGGCTGTCCTATCTTGCCCTGGGAGCTGTTCCTCCTCCCTAACAGGCTCCTTTCCCTGGCTGACAGTTAGCAGCCGGCAGTGCTTGATAAACTTATCAGACCAAAGCTGAGCTCAGTGCACGCTCAGCTCCTCCCCAGCCCCAGATTTCCCCATTCCTGAGGACTCTCTGCTCTCTGCCTGCCTTGCTGGCTGGTGCAGTGAACACAGATCCCCCTTGGGCCCACAGGTCAAAATCAGCCCAAGGACCAGATTGAGGAGTGCTCAGATTGAAGCAGCACATTCAAAGTGAGGGCACTGAGTGGGATGTTCACAGCTCATATCCAGCTTTGCCTCTCTCCCTGCAATATTATTCACAAGTCAAAATGCTCCTGTCTGGTTTATCCTCCCTGTGTTGCTGCTCACCCTGTTCCTCTGCTGGTTTTGAGTTTAGTGGGTTCAATGCAGGGTCTCTGTGCCTGCCTGCAGGATTGCTGAGCCAGCCTTGGAGCAAGGGTGCTCTGCTGGATTCAGTTCCTATCACTGGTTATTGCTGCCACAGTTGGGCGTTCCAGCCCAGATCAAGGCTCCATTGTGTGAGGTGCTGGATGTGGCAGATAAGGAGGAGCAGTCTCATTCCTGACTATCTTTCTGTTGAAATAAACAAGTGGAATGAAGGGGAGAGGGAGAATGATTATCCTTCTCTCACAGATGGGGTGAAGATCTTCTGAGAGCTTCACAGTGTGCTGAGCAACTTCAGAAATCCAGCACTCAAGTCTTGCCAAGGTCATGCAGGAAATGTGTGGCAGATCTTAAGTCTCAGTTTAAAGTTGCAGCCTTAAGATGAGTGTGTGTCCATGGTGACTGTTAGTTTTAAGATGGTGGGCCAGGAATTCTGCAGAGATCTGTGTTCTCTTACCTCTCATCCAGCACAGAGATTCACTATCCCTGAATAATTTCTGTGTGGCTGTTCTGGGTTGCCTCCTCTGAGTGGATCTGCTATTCCAGGTGAAAAGGGGCAGGGGGGAAATCTCTGTTTTGTGATCAGATTAAATGTTTAAAAACTGGTTTGTGATGTACTTTCTTTTTATTATTCTGTAGCAGCACTGCAGGATGAGCTCCATATCCAGTCCCATGTTAGGCCCTTAACTGCAAGCAGGAATCTTTTCCCTGTGCAAGGAAATGTGTATGCAGCTATTTCTGGGAGATTGCCCCACACCTTCAAGTTTCCTTTTGTGTTCTGTGCTGATGGGCTGGATTTAAACTGCTGCTGTGTCTCCATCACCTGAGACTGGGGAGCAACCTGCTGTGAGGACAGGGGACTCTGCTCTTATCTTTTTTTTTCACTGAAAATCCTTTCTTGTGATGTCTAAGGTGGGAAGTGGATGCAGCAAATAATTTTAACCAGCAGAACCTGCACCCAACTTGAGTCTAATTCTTCCTGTCCTTCCTCTCAGTTCTGTTTAGGGCTTCCTTAACAATTGCCAACACAAGAAAGCTTCAGGATCTTGCCTCCTCCAGGACTGCACTCTGTGAAGTTATTACAACCTGAAGATAAGTTCCAGCCTAATGCTGTGCTGGCTGGGAACACCCCTCTGCTTCCTGCAGGTGTCCCCTGGCTCTGTCCTCATTAGGGAGACAGATTCATCCTGTGTCCAAACTGAAATCCACCCTTAATCACAGCTCTCCGGGGCTGCTGCTCTCAGTGCCTCAAGGCTGTCTGGAAGACACAGAGGCACCTCTCTCCTCCTGACAATGCCCGGGGTTAGTGCTTTGCATGTCCCTCATTTGTTAAACAAAACAGCCCAGAGACCAGGATTTATTTTTCCCTGGCAATAAAGGGAAGAAGTTGTGAAGGGGACTGGGGAAGTACAGGATACAGAGCAGGCTCAAAGAGAGACAAAAACAATCAGCTCTTTCTTCAGCCACAGAGATGAGTTGAGATTTTGCTTTTTGCTATCTGTTTCCTTGACTGACTGACCAGAATGTTTGTGATGCAAGGGGAGGTGGTGAGAAAGGGGCTGGACCAGAGTGATCAGAATTGAGGAGGATTTGCATGTTTGGAGAGCAAGGCCAGGTGTGTTTGGAGTTGGTGACAGCCATGGCCTGGTCCTGAGGGGTGCTGAGCATCCTTGGGTGCCTGTGGTGCAGATTCAGCAGCTCCAAGGACCAGGGCAGCCCATGGCTGGTGCTGTGCTGGGAGAGAAGAGGGGGCACTGGGGCTCTGCTTTGTTTTTCCTTTGGGCTGCTGGCATCCACAGGCCTCAAGCCATGCCAGGGGTTGGGCATTAGGTGATTTTTAAAGTGGCAACTCATTACTCAAGGGGAAGAAACTGTAGTATCTTAGTGAAAAACATGGCAAGTTAATTCCCTGTCCTCTCCTCCCTTTTGTCACCTCCTGTCTGTGGCTCACTGGTGCCTTTGCCAGTGCCCCCCCTGCACTGCCTGAGCCTGTGGGGATGGGTCAGGCTGGACCCCCTGCCCTGCTCTGGCCACAGCTGTGCTCTCCAGAGCTCTGCAGCACTGCCTGCAGCCACCCCAGTGTGCTCCTCCCCTCACTGCCCATCCAGCCAAAGCCAGCCCTGGATCTCCTGGGAGATTGTTAAGATTGCTAAGTGTTAACAACTCCAGTTCTCTCCTGGCACTGCCTCCTCCAGGGTAGCTGCTCTTCAGCAATGTCTAGGCTCGGTAACCCACCCTGGAGTGCTGAGGAAACAGCAGACAGGACTGGGGTGATATGTGCTGTGTTTGGGAGGGAGAAGCTGTAGGAGCACACAGGAGAGAAGATCCCAGCTGTCCATTGAAGGTTTTAGCTCCTCTGTACCTTGGAAATCAAGGACAGGAATGAAAATCTAATGGGCACAGCAGCTCTTCTTCACGAGGCTCAGAAGAACCAGCTGTTGGGTTTGGTTTTGTGAGGGGTCACAGGCACTCTCCCAATTGATGTGTGCCAGCACTTGACTCCAAATGGCCAAAATTGGGAAGCTTTACATGAATCGGTCACCTCTGCTGTTCCCAAGGAAGTCTGTGCTGGTGTGCCTCTGTGGTTTGGGGCTGGAGGGTTTTGCTCCTGAGCAGTCCAGATGCTAACACCCTGTTTGAATATTTCTGTTTGCAGATTAGTGGAGGACAAGGGGAATAACAAACACAGTTTGCATTTTGGGCAGTAATTTTAATAAGCTGAAGTGACTTTACCTTGAGCAAGGCTTGTGCATGTGTGGGTGTTCACAGGTGTGTGTGGGGCTGGGGAGCAGTTCCATCACAGGTTATGCACCTTCCCCAGAATGGCTCAGGGAAGGACAGCAGGGATTTTTGGGGGCTTTGGCACTGTCTGTTGGACAGACATTCCATGTACCTGGTGTGCCCTCCTGCTCTGCAGAGCTGGCTCTGCACCAATCTGTCTCCAGGATGAAATCTCTCTAATGGGTGCCCTTTCCTGCATGTGAATTTCCATCTTTATTCCCATTCAAACCATAAAGAGCAATTCTAGACTCCTTTTGCACCCCATCCCCACTGACTGTGTCCCCAGAGTCAGGTGTGAGCCATTCTTTAAATGAGTGTTTTGAACATGAAATACACTGTGTTAACCCAGTTACTAAGAAGGAACAGATTTATCAGATAAATCCCAGCAGGCCTGTACATGTCACTGTCTGGTATAGTGCAATAAAAATATCCATTAGAATAAGTATAAATACATATTTACAGTGTACAAGTAAAGCCAGGAGTACAGACTCTGGGTTTGAGCTTCCATGTACATATTAATGACTTACAGCTTAGGCACAGCATAAAAGGGACAAGAACATTTTAGGTCTTAATAGAATAAGTTGGGATTTACAGCAGCAGAACTGAGGACAGTTTTCTCCTGGTAATACATGAATTTTCCACTTGGATCATTTTTTCTTTGCCCACGATGGGCACTCCTTCATAGGCCTCTGGAGTGAAATGGCCCCAGCCTGTTCCCAGGGTAATTCCCACTGGTGTCATTGTCCAAGGCTGTGTGTTCAGGGATGCAGTTATGGAGTGAGCCACGTGCTGCTACAATGCCCCAATTAACTGAAAACAATTGTCTGTGTTATAATTATGTTATAATAATACTTTGTCCTTCCTGTTAAGAACTCAGGGGACTCCACAAACCTGAGTGAATGGCCCCGCTCCACCAGGAGGGGTGGAAAAACAAAAGCCCAGTGCAGTGCCTTGCCAAAGGTTATAGAGAGAGAATTTGGCAGAGCTTGGAGGGAAACTGGTTCTTTACTTGCTCCAGTGCTTTGCTTCAACCCCTAGACCTGGCAAAAGGAGGAAATACCACTGCTGTCTTTGTATAATACTTGTGAGGTACTTGCATGCTCTGCCAACATGTACAGGCTCAGTCACTTCCTCCTTGAGGAGAGTGCCTGGCAAGCAGAATCCTGACCCTTGACATCCATATCCAGGGTCACTCCTGCCCAGGCAGTGACTCAGGATTGCTCAGGACAGCTCTAAGCTGGCATGTGCAGCATGCAGGGAACCATTGTGGGACATACCAGCCCTGATTCCAAGACTCTCCCATTGTACCAAGACATGGGGATCATTAGCTCCTGCCTGGTGCTGTGGTCTGGCTCTTCCTGGAGCCTGCTTGGGATCTCTGCAGCATGGTGTGTCTGAGGAATGTATTTAGAGACCCCTGTTATCTGCTAGGGATAGGAGCTGTTTCTTCAGTATTTTCCTCCCACTCCAAGCTAAAAATACAGCACAGTTAACTTGTCATTTGATCACAGTAAATGCTCTGCTGAAAGAAATTACTTTAAGGTGTCTGTTGGCAGAATTTATGGCCTGGGCAAGTCTCTGCAGAAGGCCTGTCCAGGTTGAACACAGCTGACTGAATGCAATCTATTTGCATGCCCTGGGTTTATCTTCCCAACCATCAGAGCAGAACATGGTTACAGCACCAGCTTTGTACAGATTGTTGCTGCCACCAGCCCAGGAGTCCCCTCCTCCCAGCTGGGCAGCCTGACAAACTGGATCCTGCTCCTGGTGTAAAGCCAGAGTAACAGTGACCTTGGAGGAATTCCTCTGGATTTACACTTGAGCAGATCTGGGTTGGTACCTGTTGCAATCAAAAGTGAAAGCTCCCACAGGTTTCTTCTGGATGTGCAAGGCCCTGTGGTGCATCAAAGCCAATGCACGATTTGGCCATTCCCCAGGGGAACACAGGACACCATGGGAGCTTTATGAGCTGGATGGAGGTGCTGGGGACAGTCTTGAAGGTGGAGCTCCAGGAGAGACCCCTCACTTGAGGCTGTGCTGGGTCTCGCGGTGCCTGCGCAGATCCACCTTGCGCTGGAAGCCCTTGGCACAGAGCTCACAGCTGAAGGGTTTGAAGCCTGTGTGCTTGCGGCTGTGGGTGATCAGGTTGGAGCTCTGGCTGAAGGCTTTGCCACACACCTGGCATTTGTGGGGCTTCTCCCCTGCAGGGCACAGAAAATGGTAAAAAAAACCCCACTTTGTTTAACAGGTGAACCAAGAGAGATAGAAATGCATTTTAGCAAAGTCAGACCTGCTTGGGCATCAGAGTGCTGCCAGCCCAGCTCTCCTGGTGATGTGTCTGGATTGAGATCCAGAAGAACCAGGGACACTCCTCACAGGCTGGCCAATAACCACCTCCTTGTCAGGCAGATGTGCTCCAGCCTCCTGCTGTCTCACCCCACGTGGAATAATGACTTTGCAGTGCCTCTGCACACTTATCCCCAGTCTAATACCTCTGTGTCTGGGGTCTGGGTGTGTACATCAGCTCTAATTTTGGTTTTCTCATGGAATATTTGGTTTCTCACCTGTGTGGATGTAGGTGTGCTTCTTCATGTCTGACTTCTGGTGGAAGCGCTTCCCGCAGTACTGGCAGGGGTAGGGCCGCGTGTCCGAGTGGATCAGCAGGTGAGTGGAGAGGGTGGAGGAACGTTTGAATGTCTTCCCACACATCTTGCACTCAAAGCTTCTTTCCTGTTGGGGAAGGAAAATCATGGGATGTCTGAGGCTGCAAGACATGTGACAGAGCTTGAAGAGTGATGAGAATTGTAGATTTGATAAGCAAATCTCCTTGGCTCGTGGACTGATAATGCTGGGTGCAGCACAAAGGGAACGCAGGGAGGGTTAATTATGGAAATGGATCACATCTTGTGATCCCAGCTCCTGCACCCTTTAGCAGGAGGTGAGGCACAGAAGAGCGAGTAGCAACGATCCTCCCTTGCCTTCCAAGGAATTCTGAAGGGCAGGCTGAGATTTGTGAGACCAAGAGCTATGGCCTGTGGTTTTCAGAGCTCCTGTCCTTGTCACTGCGAGCCACAGGAAAAGCATCGCGTTTGTAACCTAGGAAGTGTCACTTCCTCTGTAATGGGTTAAGCAAGAGGTGAGGTCCGGAGCTGGTTCTCTGGAACCATGCCACCCACCTGGGAGTGGATGTTGGTGTGCTGCTCCAGGCTCACAGCGTGCCCAAAGGTTTTGCCACACACTTCACAAGCAAAGGGACGGGTCCCGCTGTGAGACCTTCGGACATGGACCTCCAGTCCATGGGGAGTGGAGAACACCTGCAAAACAAAATCCCTGTGATTTTCTGACACGAGGTGGCTGCATCTCCATCTCTGTTTTCAATTCCTTCTCTTTATTTAATTCTCCCCTCTGTGAAAGCTCATGTGAACTGCAGCATTCCCACTGCCTTGTTCTCCTGACTGCAGGCCCTGTTCTGAGGCACACTTTGGTGTGCCCAAATGAAGAATGGGTTTCATACTTCATGTGTGCCATGAAAAGGCCCTCCCCATCCCAGAGGCTCTCATCCAACACACACCTTGTTGCACTTCACACAGTGGAAGGTCTCCATGTCTGAGGAATAATGCAGGCTGTAATCCAGGGGGGGCTCGGTGCTGGGCAGGAGGTGGCTCCCATAGAGGCTCACAGGGTGCTCCAGCAGGGCTGACTGCATGCTGGAAGACATCTGCTGGTAGCTGTATGGCATGTGGAAAGCATCCCAGGAAAAGCCAGCTTTGTAGAAGGTTGGGGTGCTCTCTGTGTTAGTGCAGTCCTTGATCTGCAGCCCTGGCATGGCCATCTCTGAGTTTGCAAAGGAGAGGGAGAGGGGGGTGTCACACCATTGCCTGAAGTTGGGCACCTGTTAAAAAGTTCCCCATCTTGCCTGACCTCGGGAGTTGCAGTTGGTAAATTCTCCTTGATTCAAATCCTCATTCCCCAGGTAAAGTTCCCATCATGACTTTGATTTCAGTCTGAGGAAATTTTATGGCACAGAATGCCATGGAAATTTTCTGGCTAAGGGAATACTGAGCCCCCTGCTCGCCCTCCTTGATGAGGTGTTTGAACAAATATCCTGTGGGCACCTGCCTTAACCCACATAGCACAGAGCTGCATTAATGTGGGGAGGTTCATTCACTGGGGATAACAGCACAATCCTTCATTCTTCCTGGTACAGACCAGAATTGTAAAGGGAAATACAGAATGCTCCTGATGAGCTCTGCCTGTGGCAAGTTTGACCATAGATGTCAAAATAAAAGCTCTCATTTACTGAAAATCTGGGTCCAGTTTTAGGGGCTCCATAACCAGCTCAGCCCTGACCTCTTCTGCAATTGGGGTTTTGGGTAGCCAACCTTGAGCTGAAGGGCCTGGCAGCATCCTGCTCAGGTACTGCACAGGGACACTCTCTTCTTTCAGTTCAGGTGGGTCCTTTTCTTGTTTTGGAACCACACATCCCAGGCCCTGTTTCTTGATGTCCTCTGGTGTCCTGTCTCCTGTGGCTGTAAAGAGCAGTGTCACACTTATGTCACAGTTATGTCACTCTTGCTGCTACCAGAAGAGTCTGTTTAGGTGAGTTTTGCACTCATGTGTGAACTCCTGCCTGGACTCAGCAGCCCATGCTCAATTCCCTAAGGAAGTGCAGAATGATGCAATCAGCATTCAAGGTCTGCCCATTGCTGAGGAAGGGAAATTCCAAGCAGGATGAGATAGGCAAGGCAGAGGGGGGCAGGATGAGATGATAGAATCCTTGATACCTGATACAGTTAGAGAAAATCAACCCTAGAATTGTGTCTGTAAGAATAATTTCCCTATTTAAAACCATTTCCATTTGTGTGGGTAACTAACAATCACTAACTTATTAACCTCCCCACCCTCTCCTGAGAGAGCTGGGTATTGTTAACTTGGATTTATGGACAGCCAAGTGGGGAAGCAGAGGGGGGAGGCAAGTCCTTATGCACTGAGCCTCGTCTCCTCCCATACTCCCATTTATTTTTCCGTGCTTGTCCCAGCCTTTAAAGACACCGACCAACCCTTGCTAAACTTTGTACTAAGAATCTAAAGTCTTAAAATGCTGGACAGAGGTCCAACATGTGTATCCTTTCTGCTGGAGATGGGATAGACCTGATGAAGGACAGTATTTATCTCTTGTCAAAACCTGCCACTGCAACAGAGACACAACAAATGGCTGAAGGATGATGGCAGGAATGGAAATTAAAATGTTACCTCCTTTCTTTTTTATCAAACTTATCTCAGGGCTAGACTCTAATTTGATAGCCAGGGCTAGAACAAAGGGTAAACTGATCCTAAATTTGAATAAAGAAAATTTGAATGGTGCCTGAAGGAAGGAGATAATTACCCTGGCCTTGCCACTGCTTGATGGCTGTGGGAGAGCAGGAGCAGGAGCAGAGGGAGCACAGCAGGGATGGCAGAGCTGTGTTGAGTGGTGTTAACAACAGGCAGAGATGGTAACACACAAGGTAGAGAAGATGCAGTCCAGAGGGAATGTGGGCAGTGAACACAGGAAACCAGAGGTGGAGGTGGCAGGGTTGTGAATTTGTAGAACACTAACAACCCATTGCAAGCTCTTTTCCCAGCTATAAGTGGCCTGAAGTTGGTCATTTTTCCCAAATGTGACCAACTCCACACAGCATCTTACAGCTCAAATCTCCCCAGCAACCCAGCAGGAAGCAAAGGGAGGATCAGAATGGATTTGGTGCAGAGAAAGGACACACAGTAAGGGATCAGCTTGCCCTTACACTGACATCCCTGTGTGGAAGCCCTTGGATGCTCCTTAGCTCACTCATCCCGCTCCCTTAGCTGCCTCCTGAATGATTGATTTGCCTTGGTGTGTTCCTACAAGCCCAGGGGATGGACAGACTCACCAGTGAAGGCAGAGGGGACTGGACCCCAGGGGAGTACTGGCAGGTCATCTTCCACACAGCGGGGCTGGTGATAGGTGTGAGCCTTTTTGCTCTTCACCAAAAAGGAACGTGGCATCTTCCATTCACCTTCTGGGATGAAACAAAGAAAAACACCAGCTAAACCTCTGTGGCTTGGGGAGTAAATTCCCACTTCTTTCAGATTAAGTGCACTCTGTAAAAATCCCACTTCACAACCTACCCCAGGCTGAGGCAAAGGATTACAGAAAAAGAAACAGGGACAGGCTTAACCTGAGATCTGAGTTACAGACCAAAACTGTCTGTGGCAAGCATGTTGGAAGCCAGGACCTGTCTCTTGCAGTCCTGCTCTGACTTGTCATTTTTTCATTTCTGATCTTCTCCTCCCTGGCAGGACAGAGGGAACCACAGGTTAGAGATCCCCACTGGAGAAAGTCTGAGCATTTGTGCTGCATCTGCAAGGGCCCTGTCCCAAGCCATGGCCTGGGCTCTACTGTGAAATTATTATATAAACAATAATGATAGAAACTATACCAATAATAGGGGAAAGACAGGGAGATCCCTGCAGAATGGTGTGTGGAGGGTTTCCCTCTAGCTTGAGCAGTTGGAGTTCTGGCTGACAAACAAGAGAGCAGAGGCAGAGCAGGAGGGCTGGCTGAGAAGTCACCTTTTGGACCCAACTCAAATACTGCAGACCGTTGAAAAGGCGGGTTAGGGACAAACATAAAATGCTGAAATTTAATCATACCAAATTCTCTTGCAATGAATGTGTTATCTCTGCTACCCAGAACCCAGCCCACCCTGTGCCCACTCCCTGGGGCTGGTAACTGCTCTGATGGAGGCAGGGTGGCAACAGGACTCAATGTTGTGAGCACTAATATCAGCTGGTGCTTTATTTGCATGTGTATTTGCATTTTCCCTTGTAATTGTTTGGGATAGAGGCACTAAAAACAAATCTTGCTATATTTCATTTGAAAAGTCAGCATTTAAGTCCTGACTCTCTGTTGACTGGAAACTGTTATTAAATTTTGTTCCTTCCTGAGAGCAGTTCAGTGGAACTTATTTATTTACTAAAGAAAAATCCCCCCAAATCCATAAAGTTTGCACCTGTTAAGCAGGAATGATGTGAAATGTCTGCCTAAGGACAGAGCAGTCCTGAAATCCCAAACAGGCAGGGATGGAAAGGTCTGTTCCCCAGAGATCAGAAGTGCCTGTGCTGCCCCTTCATGCTAAATATAATTACAGAGCCCAGTGGTGTTTTGTTTAAAGGTCTGAGGGTGACATTTACAGAGGTGCCTGCAGCTGTGGGGTTGCCACAGCCAGGTCTGCTGGGGACAGGGGGATTGCCAGGGTGCCCCCAGCCCAGGTGCCTTTGGATATGCTGCTGTCTTTTTAAATCTGGTCCAGGATTCCCACTGTTCCATCTATGAATTCAGGGATAACTCTTGTTGGCTCTAACAATCTTTTTCTTCTGAAATGACTCACCTGTTTTTCTTCATCTTTTTCCAAGAAATTTACGTCTAGCTTGAGATGAATAATAGAAAACTGAGGACAAGAGCAGACTTGTAATTTAATTTTAGAAAAAGGACGGAACAGCACTGAGGAGGGACCATAAGCAGGCCCTTGAGGGAAGGGTCACTGAAGCACACATTACTGCTTTTTGCTCTCCTGGAACTCTCTAATGAGGTTTATTCAAAGATCTGTAAAGAGTCCCTGCCCAGTGAAAAGCTGCAGGCACAGAAATAGCTCCAGCTCAAAGACAAGGCTGTTCTGCAGTGGGTTATGACCCTTCAGCAGCTCTGCTCAGCCCCTGTCCCTCCCATTCCAGCAGCACTGCTGAGCTCCTGGTCAGTCCCAGCTGAGCCACCTGTGCACTGACCCAACCCTGCACTATACACCCGCCCCAAGTTAAAGTGCTGCCTCAAACTCTTTAAACCTGGAATTTCCACTCTTGTCACAGGGGTTTTCCCATGTGGTGGGGCAGCACTGTGTCCACAATGAGGGAATTCACACCAGGAAACTTCGGACATCAGATTCCTCTGCCCGAATTAACCAGCTCCTGGTTTCCCTGGGCTTCCTCCACGGTGGAGGAGCTGCGGCAGTGGGGAGAGCCTGCATCCAGCTGTGCCTGCTGGAACAGCCACTCTCCCTGCCCTCAGGCTGGAGAACCTGCAGAATCCTGTGGCAGCAGCTGGGCAGCTCAGCCAGGTGAATCAGATGGGAGATGCGTGGTTTAAGCGATCCAGCAAAGTTTTATGCCAAGTGCAGACAGCACTAAATACAGCCCCTCTTTTCCAGTGGTGCCTGAAAGCAGATGTCCATGAAGAAAAAGAATCTTTCTGGATGTGCTTGCCCCAGGCTGTGTAAAAGTCAAATTTGGTGCAGTATCCTGAGTGCTGATAACGACTGAGCACAACCATCCTCAATGGACTGAACGTTGCAAAAGGAAGTCACCTTCCCCCACCCCATTTTACAGAAAAAAAAGGAACTGGGAGCCCAAAGCAGAGTTAATTAACAACTGCACTGGACTGGCTTTGTGATTCACACAACCAGGCTAGAGGAAAGCTACAAGCAGAGATTGTGGGAGGAAAAAGGACTGTTCTTCCTCGAAACTCCAGATTATCTGTAGCAAGAGATCTGCAGCTCCTAATGGCTTACTGTATTTCTCAGGAAAAGCAGAGCTGTGGACCCTGCCACCAGCTACATTTTAGAGTTATTGAAGCTTCTGACAGAATTTAGCTTCAACCTTTTGCTGAAAATTAAACTTTCTTTTTTTTGCTCATTTCAGCCCCTGTGGCAGCTGTTTCTACCTGGACTGGTGGTAAGTGCACAAGGGAATTTATTGCTTGGGCAGGAGTGCCCATTCAAAATTGAAGTGTTCTGGCATTTTTATTAATTCAATATAGGATATAAAACCAGCAGGTGGCTAAAATTGGCATTCTTATTAGCCTGCCATTCATGCAGCTGTATAATAATGTTCTAATGTGCCTCGAGAAAAAGACAGCGGCAGCCAAGGGAAAAAAAGCAGCTTCACTATTTTGGGTACCTCACCTGAAGCACTTTAGAAGGGGTTTCTTTCACCAGTTATAAATTCCCCAGTCAGATCTGAAAGCAGATCCAGCATTTGCATGTTCAAATTCAAAGTTCCTCCACCCTCAGCAACACTTTTGGATGATTTTGCAGAGTATCCCAGGTAAAACTCTAATGGGACATTGAAACATTGCAAGTGGGCTTGTTTTTTAGTTTGGGGGTGGCTTCTGACTCCAGGATCCTCATTTTTCTGGATCCCGTGTTCCTCATGAAGCCCTCACTCACTTCACTGCACAACAGCTCTCAGTTCCCAAACCCACAGCACTGGTCCTTGATGTAATTTAGAGGAAATTCAAACTCTCAGTGAATTAGGTTATGGAGCCTTTGGTGGGGACAGTGTTTGCAGGATTGTGCCACGCTGAACCCAATTTGCAGTGAAAGCTCCATTCTAAAGCTGACTTGCATTTTCCTCTAAATTCAAGTAATTCTGTTTTCAGATTTCCAAGGTTAATTGTAGAGATTAAATGCTTTTTCTTGCTACATTCAGTGAAACATTAAATTTTAACTGGCATTAGAAGACTAGAACTCACTAGTAGTACATTACACCACATCTTCACATAAGTTGATGAGCATACAAAGTTTTAGGCCAAAAAGCACTTTTTCCTTTCCATTGTTTAATTGATATTATTTATATTTATATCCTAATATTGCCCTTTTTGTGCTTTTTTTCTTTCTTTTTCTTTTTTTCTGGAAAAAGTGAAGCTTCCAAAAATAAAGAATAGTTTCTCTTTCAAAAGATTACATTTTAGAAGAAAAAAAGTGCAAAGTAGAACACAATGTGTCTGTGGTTTAAGAACCCAAACAAAATAAAATAAGAGGTTTTATGGACTCTTGACTCTTTAAATATAAAATCAAATTTGAAAGAATTTCAGCTCTTTACAACAAAATTAATAATTTCTTCACTAGTCCACCGTTGCAAAATCAAATGTACTTGGGGCAAGTAATTTAAACACCACCTTTTATTGGAAAAATTAACAGGACATTTTTAATTCTTGTGGTAAGACTGGATAAATGGACATTGTGGCAGGGGCAGCAAATTATGGTGGAAATTTTGTCAAAGAAGTGGAACAGAAATGCTGGTATAGCTGCAACATCCAGAACAAAACATATTTAGACATTAATTGCAGCACTTGTTCTCTGGAAAGCTCACATAGCTCCCTGAGATGTTGGGAATGCCACTGGCTTAAGGAAACTTTGCCTTAGGGTTCCATGGATGGAATTATACAATGCAATCTCCCAAATTCCAGATCTCCTTAAAGTACAGATGCAATTTCAATGTGAACTTGCAAACCATTAATGTTTTGGATCAATCTTGTGATATGAGAAGTGCCTATAAATAGCTAATTCCATATGCTAAAAAATTGTTAGATTAATCAGCCTATACTCAAAAAGGGTGGAAAAATAATCAAAGATGAACTCAAAGCAAAAATCCTGAATGGGAGAGGAATTGTCATCTACAAAAAGTGGCACAGGTGATGGCAGCAGAGGTGTGCTGCTCTCTGAATGTAAAGGTCTGGCCCTATAAAAGAGCAAATAAAAGGAAAAACAGTCTTCCCTCTCCTCAATGGCAAAGTAAAAAACTCCACAGCTCCTGGGACACAGGTACCTGAGACCATTGTCACATCTCTCATATTTTGTTCTATTACTATTTTCACCTTTAAAAGTGAAGCACATGGCATATAATTCCAAAAGGTTCAATTCAAATGAGTCAGGTGAACTATTACCACAAAGGAGCCCTCAGGACAAGTGGCTTAGGCAATGGAATATATTACATATTTGCAGATATGAGCAAAGAAGAAGGAGGAGGAAAAAAGCTTAGAAAAACATATCAGAAAAAGGAGAAAACCAATGCAGTTAAAAGTGTTTAAAAGAATAAATCAATCACCTGTTTGAGGGACTTTGCTTTACTGGATTTACCTTGAAATCTCCCCAGACAAGCGAGACGTCGTCCTCTCTCGGGACTCCTCTTCCACTTTTTCACTTGGTCGCAGTCAGTTGAAATAGATACTTCTCCTTTTTTCTCTCTGTTTTTTTTTTCCCCTGTTCCCCTCCCTGATTTTTCAATCAGATTATTTGTGTCAAAATCTGGCGGTGAAGAAACAGCCAATAAGAGGCAGAGCCCAGAAAGTATTTGCTTATCAAAACTTCCCAGGACTTTGACAACTTGAAGAGAATTCACGATGCCCAGCTTGAAGCCCTGGGGGCAGCACCCTTCACTTTTGGGGGCAGCTTTGCCTTCTGCAGGAATACTCCTCTGTCATATTGACAAAAAGCATGACACAGGAAATAATGTACTGAGCAGGCATTTGTTATTTTGTCTTTCAGTTAAAAAAAAAAAATTAAAAAAGCCCTTAAGAAACCTGTATTTTTACAGACATTCATCCCCGCATCATATCTCTCACAAACAGACACACCATCTGTCTCACACACACACACACACTCACATACTTGGGGCTCATAAACAAAACCATCAAGCACATGTGCACAGAATTATTTTATTCCAGAATGGATCTTTTATCTCTCCTATTTCCAAGGAAAAACGAATAAATACTTGCATGGTACAACTGAAGAAGATGCGTGTTAATCACCCTTCATTTTCCCAGGCATATGTGTGTGCAATCCACACATATTTTAGGCATTGCTCTATCTATATACAGCTGTATACAGGGTATAAATATAGATTTAAGAAAGCTCATTAAGCAAGCTCATTAACAACAGCTTTGCAAAAAGCTCTTCAAGAGCAATAATAAGAATTTGCACTTCTATCGCTTGCTTTCAAAAAAGGTTTGAGAACGGGTTTGCAAATGTGGAATAATTGAGTGTCAAAGTAATGGCCCAGTGGAAGGAGGGAGGATGGAGCAGGGGCAGAGTGACTGTGCCCAGGTTGTTCTCTAGCATGGCTGGGAACAGGAGCTGGAGTTTTTTCTTTTAAAATCCTTGGGCATCACTCTTATTTGGAAACAAACAAGGAGAGCCGAAATCCCCAAATATTGGGAGAGAGAGAATGGGAATAATTCCTTGATTCCACCTATGCTCTAGTTATTCTCTATTCTCACAACCCTCCTGGCTGTGCAGGTGCACAGTGGCATGAGCTGTGTGTGCCCTCAGATGTCCCCTCTCTGTGCATGGGGGAACTGAGAGTGCAGAGATGCCTTCCAAGGAATTCATCAGCGGTAAAGTGTAAAGCAGCCGTTGTGTGCTGAGTACTGGACTGCCACCAGCAGGAAAACTCCTCTGGAGATGGAGTTTCCTGCTCCCTGTGAGCTTCCAAATGCATTTCACTGCTTCCTACAGCTCTGCTGGGTCCCTTTTCCTGCTGCAGCCCGGGGTGGGGAACACCAGGAACGAACAACCTTTGTTCTGCGCCGGGCTCAGCGGGAGGCTGGGGCTTCCCTGGCGGAGCAGATCCAGGGACACTCGGGGCTGAGAGCAGAGGGATTCTGCACCAGCCACAGCAGGACCTGCTGTCCCCAGTGCTGTGCCTGTGCCAGCCACGGTGGCATTGCCCCATGGCACCGGCCGGGCTGTGCAATGAGACTGATGCAACTCGAGATAGGAGCGTGGATTTCACCCGCATTGAGAAAGATTCAGATTTTGATCTTAACCCATCTGTCATAATACTGAGCATAATTAATTCTCGTTGTTTAGAGAAGTGAACAATCCCTTTTCCCCGCTCCCTCCTCCCCTCCATATTTATCTAGGCGAGTTTTGCATGAAAGAAACGTTCCCAAGGCATTGTGCTGGGGAGCTGATTTGCATCCTCTTAAACACAGGCATTTGAGGGATTACATTTCCCGCTACCAAAACAAGCATTGTAACAGAAACTCAAAATGTACATTGCAGCTTCAGGGTTTCGTATGAAGACAGTTACAGGAATTAAACAAAACAGGAAAATGACAAGCTGCTGAAAAGGACTGAGATGTAATTTTACCAAACATTGGAGCTGGCTTCTGGCAGCACCCCTGAGCACAGACTTCCCATTGACACAAAGTGCAGATGGGTGCAGAATGTGCCTCTTAAACTCGAGACAGTCCAAGTAAGTCAACCACACAAAAAAGAAACCCTAGAAAAGTAGTTGTGTCAAAATATTTAAGGTCCCTTCCAGGCCACTCTAAGATTCTCTGTTCAGTAAAACCTCCCAGCCAGCAGATTTCAGAGGGCTGTGGAAAAGGAGGCTGCCTCCATCTCCAGTGTCAGTAACAGCTGGAGCAGCTCTTCTGCCTCCCCATCTCCCTCACACGGCCAGATGTAAGTGCAGACAGACTGATCCCTGAGCTAACAGCACAGAAACTCTCATTCAGCACCAAGGTCACCACACTGCGAAGCCTGAAGGGACATGGGGACACTGCTGGGCTTTCTCCAGCTCTCACCCACTCCTTCTCCCTTTATTTGATTTCAGGGATTCCTGTGGAGCAAAAAGCTGCAGGATGGGAGTGCAGTCAGCTTGGCTTGTTGTGTTCACTGGATTTCTGTCTATGGCTTCTGTTCATCTCTCCACTGAAAAGCATCATCAAAAGGTGACTTACACAAGCTGAATTATAAACCCAGAGAGCTGGAGGTGCAGTTGGAGCTGGGAGAACCTTTGAGCTGACCCCGTGTGGTCATTCTTATTTTATGTTCTTCCTGTTGATATCATTTTCCCCGTTCTCTCTTATTCAGGCTCAGCAGAGAGGGGAGAGCCACAGAGAGCTTATCTGGGCTCCCAGAGGCTTGTCCTGGCCCTGACCCACACAGGCCACAGAGGATGTAGAGAGCCCTGCTCGCACACAAGGACAGTTTAATTCTGTGTGGAATTAAATTCTGTGTGCTGCTGTGAGTGCTCACTATGTGGCACATGCTCCAGTGCACCCTAAGTAAATAGATTTTTAAGTGTACATCTCAGTAATAATAACAGGTTAATTACAACATAACACGTCCTTTTTAGTGCAGTTGTTTCTCCTTTCAAATCCAGCAGCAAACCCCTGCTATAGCATCCATGTTTTCTTTGTCAATTTGACTGTTACAGCAATTAAGTCCCAGTAAAATAACATGACTAATTGCTTCCAGCTCTTTTCTGAAGTTCATCTTAATTTCCACTCTTTCTGTGGCAGATTAAACAAACATGTCTTCTGCACATCAAGAAAAAAAAAAAAAAAAACTACCATCACTCCGTCCAGACCATAATAAATATTAATTGCCAGGCACAAGGCAGGACTAGATTAAAAATATGCTGGCTCCAAGCAACTCTTATCTCATCATGAAGCAGGACGACCCATTGCAGGTGCAGCAGGAAGGAACTATCTCAGTCCTGCAGGGATCAGAGCTGGGAAACACAAAAACTGCTGCAGAAGTTAAAAACCAACCGATCCCTCTCAGATGGGGCTCTAATCTGGTGGGTTTTTTTCTTTCACCTCGTTTCCACCTTGCAAATGTAATGCCTGTGGTTCCTGCAGGGCTCTGGGGACAATTCACGGAGACTCCAGAGTCAGACCGAGCACCCTCGGTGTGTCCCTGGCAGAGCTGCTCCTCCTTGGAGAGGGAAAAACATTGAGATCCCACCAGCCTGGGGAATAAAATGCCGAGTGTTAAACCTGTTGCACTGGCACACCAAACCGAAGGCTGGAGATCCTTCCCCGGGATGATTTCCTTTCTTCCACAGGGAAAACTTAACCTTTATCTGCAAGGATGGGATGTTTGTGTCCTATGTTGCTGCATTCTAGGGGGGGAAAAAACAGAAAACAAAAACAAAGACAGAATCCTTGTGCACGGTTTGGATGACTAAGTCCTGAGGGATCCAAAACCAGGAGAACGAAACGAGCTTTGCACGCTCATCAATTAAAATCAATGAGATTTGGGGCGCGTGCCCGGGGGTGCTGTCCGGGAGCCACCAGAGCCGTGTCCCGCCAGCACCGCCGCACACAGCGGCACTTCCGAGACGCTTTTTTATTTCATTTCAGCACATCCCCGCACTTTGTGCAGGATCTCCAGGTGAAACCCAGGAGAACCGAAAGAACCGGGACCGACCCCCACCCGCCGCGTCCCCTCAGGGCCGGGCCTTGTTTACCGCCCGCGCGCGGCCCCGCCCCCCGCATCACGCGACCTCCGCCGCCGCAGCGCTGACCCCGCCGAGATCCCTCCGCCGCGGGACTCCGCGGGGGCGCGGCGGCCGCAGGCCCGCCCCCCGTTCATCCCCCGCGGCGGGAACGTCCCGTGAGGCGGAAGGGGTGAACGGAACGGGGAGGGACCCGGAGAGAAGCCGAGCAGGCAGCGGAAAGCGAGGCGGTGAGGCGGGACTAGGTTGTGCGGCGGAGGGAGCCGAGGGCCGAAGCGCTGTGGTGGGAGGGGGAGGCAGGGCCAAGATGGCGGCGCCCTGTGGGCCGGAGGAGCCCGGAGTGGTAAACAGCTGAGGGGAGGAGAGGGCGAGGTGAGTGCGCCGGGCCGCCCCCCGCTGCCACCGCCGCGGCGACACCGGGGACGGCCGCGGGGACGGAGAGGAGGAGGCAGAGCAGAGAGATGAGCGGCGAAGCAGGGAGAAAGGGCTGGGGGAGGAGGCGGCAGGAGAAAGGGAAGGGGTCGGGGGGATGGGGAAGGCGGGGGGTTGATGTTCCCCCTGTGTCCCCTTTCCTGCCTCCCTCTGTCCCCTTTCCTTCCTTCCAGACAAAGTTGCTCAGGGGTGCTGCCCCTACCCCCCCCCCCCCCCCCTCAGGGTCCCCCAGCCAGCCAAAGCCCCCTTTTAATTCTGTGCTTTTCATTGAAAAAGGCTCAGCACCCCCATTGCAAAGGCGGAGTAGCGATTTCCAGGTTTCCCCTGCCTTGGTTATTTGCTAAGGAGGTTCCCTTGTCCGGGGTTGGGCTTTAAATAAATCAGTTGTTAGAGTCTGTCCCCTCGGTGAGGAAGGCTTTTCTCATTTCCTTGCTCCTGGGTAGGTAATGTGAAGTCAGGATGTTGTTTACTTCTACAATAAAACATTTTGCTTCCTGTTATCACAAAGAACTTAGGAGGCTGCAGTTCTGAAGTTTTCACCCTTTGTTTGCTATGGATGCAGCCTCTGTCATTGTTTTATCAGTTTAGGCAGAGCTTCTCTCCTTGCTCTTCGGCGTTGGGGTTTTTTTAATGAATCTCTTACACGGCAATGAGTGAAAGGAAGAAGGTGCCTTAAAGGAATGTATGATTCAAAACCCCTGGAAATGACCCAGAAACCAGGATCAGGTTTTGTGTGCAGAACTCTTTCCAGAGCTGCTGTTTCCAGAGAACCTTCCAGTGGGTGCTAATACAGGTTTTCATTCTTTGTGTGGTCTGATCCTGCAGTTTCCTGACATTAATTTCTGGGGATAGTTGTTGGAAACCTGTCAGAATCAAAGCACTGCTGGAGTGATCCCATTAGGTGAAAAAAACCCCTCTTCAATTTACATGTATGAACAACTAGAAAGTAAATCTTTGAAAACTCTGGGAGCTCTAATAATCAGTGCAAACCTTGGGAATCCATCTGCCTGCTGTTGTCTTTGCTGAGCAGCAATCAGGTGCTCTGCTTATCAGAAACAGCTGTGCCACACTGAAGTTTAAAATGAAATCAAGAGCTTAAAAGCCTTTACTCAGTAAAAAACTGAGAAAAGGATTTTGCTTTGGTTTGTTCATTTGTTCTGGTTTTGTAGCAGCCCAGTTCACCCAGGACTACATTTGTGGGGAATTGCAGGGACTTACACCATGAAAATATAGTCAGAATATCTAATAAGTCATGAGATAAGCTTTAATTAAAATGATTTTATCTCTGGCTGTGTTTAATCCTGACACCTTAACTCTTTGTTACCTTACTTTATGTTGACTAAAAAGTGGCATTATTAATGGATTCCCATGTGAGATACACTGGCCAACTGCAGATGTTTTGGTGTTTGGACAAATATTTGTCTTCAGTAACTATTTGTAGTTTAAAATGAATGCTGGCTCTATTTGCAGCTGGACTGCTGGGATGTTGACTTGTCCTGATTCCTGAAATTCTTCCAACTGCCAGGCACCTTCTTGTCAGCCCTGACAGGAGCTGGGGATGTGATTCAGCCTCTGTGCAAACTGAGTGGCCTGGAACACACGCAGGGTGCAAACACACGCAAATATATCTTTGGAAAAGATGCCTTTTTATTTATTAGGAAGAAATTCTTCCCTTTGAGGGAGGGCAGGCCCTGGCACAGGGTGCCCAGAGAAGCTGTGGCTGCCCCTGATCCTTGGAAGTGCCCAAGGCCAGTTTGGATGGGGCTTGGAGCAGCCTGGGATAATGGAAATTATCCCTGCCCATGGCAGCATGGATGAGCTTTAAGGTCCTTTCCAGCCCAAACCATTCTGGGATTCATCCATAATAAGCAAATAAAATAATCAAAGCACTTTGCAGTGATGGAAGCAGGGGAGGGCACCAGATTTTGTGGCAGTTGCAGACAGGTGTGTGTTTTAAGAATGTTACAGCTTAGTGTCTGGTATTATGTGTTCATGTCGTTTAACAAACATAATGAGCACAAGTAATGATGTTTCCTTTCTCAGCAGAAGCGTTTCTTTGAGTAGCACATTAAGACCCAGAGTAAAGTTCTTGCAGTGGTGAATTGCTGTCACTTTCCTGGGCATTATTCATGTTTTGTTTTTACTTTACAGTTTCACATCATTTGCTATTGTTCTGTGTAATGCTGGGTTCAATTCTTGGAGCAGTTTTAAAATGCCTTGATGAATACATTAGATAGGTTGCAGTGGTTTCAAGGTTTACTGAATTGCTGCCTAACTCTGTGAATATTTTAAAAGGTTCCTCTTGGGGGCAAAAAAAGAAATGCTGCAGAGATTTAGGAGTCTCAGTCCTTGTGTTAGTGCCAAGTTTAGAGCTCTCTGATCACCTGTTTGTAGTTAAAAAGATTTCATAGCTGGGCTGACTTTCTGTGTGTAGTGTTAATTAAATTATTCTAGAAAGCCAGGGCTTGTTCTTATTTATTTATTTGCTATTAATACATGCAGTTGTGTGTGAGGAATTGCAATAATCCCTGACTCCCTTTTGTGGCTGGCTGGTTAGCCTGGCTCCTGCCAGAGGGTGAAGTGACAGCCCTTCCATGTTTGGGCTTTTTGTGACATGGATTGTTTTTAAACAATTTTCCTCTGACAGAAATGTGATGAGTAGCAATTAGCAGTAGTGTATTAGCACAGCATAGAGCCCAAAGAATCTTAAATATTGCTGAATATGATTTTCTCTCTTTGTTTGGGCTTGCTGGGTTGGTTTTTTTTTTTTTTTTTGTGATATTCCTGTTCCCACGTCAGTTAAGCACCTGTAACAAAGTCCAGGAGAATGTGTATAATATCAAGTTATAACTATAAATAATGATCTAATTTAGTTATGGAATCTAATATCAGATCTTAATATAACCAGGAAAATATTTACTATTAGAAGAAGCCAGACACCTTCTTTCTTTAAAGATGAATAAATAAATTAAATTGATTATATTGCCAGTTGTAGTGATCAGTTTGAAATGAGGTTTAGAGTGTTTAGAGTTATTATTTCTGGGTGGTGAAAAAGGGAATTATCAGCTGCTTGCTTTCCTATGCCACCAGTGGTTTTTCTCCCTGCTGGAACTTTTCATTCATTGCTTATGTCACTCGTATAATGGCAATGTTCAATTTAACTGTGAGGGAAATGTAAGATTGGGCATGGTTAGGAAGCATAAAATGGGCTTCAGTTTTTTGTGTGGTGAAAGGGAGGGGGTTAGGCTTAATCCTTTCATGAGCAACATTTCAAAGATGTGAGTGAAAAGGGCTGCTGTGTTGTCAATCTGAATTTTTCTTTGAGCACAATTGCTGTAAAGTCCTTCTGTCCTCATTCGTGGCTTTTGCCAGAGCAATACCTGGGGGTGTGACCTGACCCTACCTGCCACAGAAATCAGATGGAAAAGTGTAAATCTGGAGCTTCTGGTCCTGTGGTGTTGAGATCCCCTTTCCTCTTGGGGCAGAGGGGGCAATAACCATTTACTGGCACACCCTAAATTTAACTGCTGCTTGATGAGGAGAGAGAAAATGCTGCTGCTGATCCCCCTGGCCCTGAATAGGTGCTCCTGGTGCCTGATTTGGGTGTTGTTGCAGCAAAGGCTGAGGGTGTGTTTGTGGTGTGTCCCCCTCCTCCCCACCCCTGCGAGCAGCATAACTGGCACTACCAGCTGCTTTTTCATTTGGCTTGGGATAAAAATACACTGAACAGAAGAACATCTTCTCTTGACAGAAATACTTACAGAAGTCATAATCTTTGGGAGTACTCTGCTTTTTCTTTCTCTGTTTAGCCTTTTCCAATTAATATTTCTACAGTCTCTCCCTTTGTCTCGAGTTTGTAGCTTAAACTGTTTTGTGTTGTTAAATTAACCACTGAAAAAAAATAAATTTAGACTTGGTTCTTGGCTTGTTGGTTTCTCCTTTTCCTTCTGTAAGATGGCTCCAAAGCTGTGTTAGTACTTTAATACTTTTTACTAAGTATATCTTAAAGAAGGCTCTTGAATATAAGAAATGCTGTGGGTGTGATATTTTTCAGTGAGATTAAAATGCTGCATTTTTAAAAGGTATTTAAACAGACTTTTTTCTACACTTCACTAACCAAGTACTTTTGATCTTTTGTATAAAACTAGTTTTAAAAGTTAGTGAAGAGTCAGTGACTCCAATCACATGGAAAACGTACTTGTTTTAATCCTGTTAGTTGCAAGAATGGCTGCAGGGATGTGGAAATTCTTGTGATTGCAGTACCTGGGGATGGAAGCATTAGAGAGGCTCATCTTGTAACTGTGTATTTGAGCAGAAAGCTGTGCTGGTGCTGTGATACTGTAAAGGTGTCAGGGATGTCCTTTTCACAGCACAAGTATCAATTCCAGATACAAAATACCCTGACAGTCAGTGGCTGCTTCACAGGGTGATGGGAGCCCCTTAACCTGGCCTGTGCTTATCTACAAGATTTGAAAATCACATCCCAAATTCCTGGTGGGACTGTGATAAATCACACTGACACCACAGAGCTGAACTCATCTGCCAGCACAGGGCCTTTTCTGACTAAAAGCCTGTTGCCTGTAAACTACTTACTCAGCTGCCTTTGCCTGAAAAAAGTGTGACATGATTTAAGACTATTGCTGGAATTTCCTGGCTTGTTCATTTGTGTTGGGCACAGATTTAGAGCATCTCAGTCTTACTTAGAGATTAAAATGACTTTACCTTGAGAAAGCTGTGATTTGCTTTTTTCAAGTTGTGGCCATTTGTGTGCAGTGGGGTGACAGCATTGACTGGTTTGGTGTAACTTCAGATGAACTTCACCTCGTGAGGCACCTGTGTGTAACATTGCCCCATCTTCAGATGTGCTTTGAAATACTTTGATTCATATTTTGAATACTTTTGGAGTGGAGACTGCTCTACTTTAAAGAACTCCAATGCATTGAAATAATGGATTGAAAAGTTGAAATAATGGATTATTGGATTTATTGGCACAAGGTCACTCCAGCCATCTGTTTTAGTCAGGGAGCTTGGGAAATGATCCGTTACCTACGTGTGTGTGGTGTTATCAGTGCTGAGCTCCCTTATCAGCCTCGCCCTTATCTGATGGCAGGCACAATGGCACAAAGTTTGAAATCCTCTTACCTGCATTTAACAGGGGTTTTCCCCATCTATCTGCAGAGGTATTGTTGAGCCTGACTTCCAGAACCCATCCAAAGTGTGGTTTATGATCTCACCAGGCTGCAGGTTTTCCTCTGGCAGTATCAGAATCTGTGAAACTGCTGTTGAGGTTTTTACTGGTGTGACAAAGATCTGGTTCAAAAGAATGGTATTGCTCAAGGACAATGAGAAAAAAAAATCACTCTTTTCACTGGTATGGGATGGGGGAATCAAAGAGAAGAGAACTGACAAGGTTTTTATGGGGTAAAAAAGCAGACACTTGTGTTTCTGCTGCTTTAATTCTTAAAACAGGTTTTCCTTGCAGTTGCTCTGGGGGTGTGGCCGTGCATCTCTTTTGTTAACAATACTTAAAAGAACTAATTCCTGTTGTTTAGGAAGCTGGTGAATCTGTTGCTTGACCATAGCTGAGACTGTTCTGATAGAAATTGAGGGACAGCCAGGCCGGTTTGAAAATGTGCTCTCAGAAATGAAGGAATGGTTTCCCTGGAGCGAGCTGCTTCCCCGTACAATGTTGCAAATGCAGTCATTGAGTCAATTCGATATTATAATGATTACTAGAAGTGGAAAAAGCTGTTGATTCCTCAAAATGATTAACAGAGTGGAAGGCTGACTTCTTAGGTTGCATAGATGTGTGGCTTTAAACCTTTGAAAGGATGGTGTCACTCTCTGAGCATTGTTTGTCTCCTAAACAGCAAGTGCTTTGAGGAAGGAGTGGAAGCTTTAGAGTCTGCACAATGTAGGGGGAAAAAACAACAAAAAAACCCAGACCAAAATCCTAAACCACAACAAATGGCAGCTCTGATTTTGTGGAAAGCATAGATCCATTCTGCTTTCAGTAAAAGGCAACTTCCCTCACTCCAAGTCTCCATTCTGTTATCATCCAAGTCTTGCTCACACTACCAGCCAGTTTTAAGGCAGGTTTAGCATTTTGCCAGCATTAGACTAGAAAGGAAATAGCATTTACATCTAAACACTTCAGTGATCAGACTCTGCTGGCTGCTTGTACATGACCTGGAGTTTCATTTGGACTATTCAGTTATGATCATTGAAAACTGAGGCTGAGGGGTTTTTTGTTCTGCAGTGGTGATTCCTGCAATGCTCCAGCCAGTTTGTTGCTACTGAAATGCCAGTTGGGAGAGTGGTGCCATATTTTCACCTTTGAATTTGCAATCAGTGCCAGGTTAAGTAAGCTGATGTCTGGTGGCACTAAGAAAAGTGACCTTGGGCAGTTCTGCAACTGCAGAGTGATATGTTGCAAATGACAAAGTTTACTGGTGGACACGTTAACTCCTGCTGTCCAGTGACTTTGTTAAACATAAATATTCAAGAAAGTAATATGTATATAGGTAATTACAGCATTATCATTTGAAACAGAGCACTGTTCTGTGGTCCTTGGCTAATGCCTAAAAATGTTTGGAATAGAATTTAAAGGCTTAAATTAATTACTGTATGTTCAGAATAGAGAAGAATCCTTTCTGTGTAAGATTCTACCTACCATAAATAAAACTCTAGCAGCTTTTGAAGGGTCACAGTACAAAACCACGGTCTTGTGAAAACCATGTAGTTTGAGGTAATTGCACAGCTTAACCTGTGGACAGCTCTGGAAAGAGCAACTGCAGCACCATTTGGTGTTTTTCAGACTGACTTCTCATGCAGGGGGTGCACAACTCTTCTGTTCTGTGTCAAAAACTTAGTGATGTTCTGGACATATACCTGGTGTGATAAGGAAGAAATAAATTGTGCCTTTTCTTAACCTCTTTCTGTTTTTTCTTTATTAGTGATCATGAAAGGTGTGTGGCTGACAGCACTGCAGACAGAAGCTCGGCTCATCCACAGAACAGGTGTTGTAAACAGAACTGCAGTAAAAAACCAATTTTGTGTGTAAATGTAGTATGTGTCAGTCTTGCCTTCCATGGGGGAAGTGAAAAATGTATTCTAGCTTGGAGTAGGAGGGAAAAAGAAACCCTTGCTGATAATATGAGTGTGATCTAAAGCCAGATTTGTTCTTCCACTGGGAAAGGTTTGGTATAGGATTCTTCTGGATGAAATAAAACCTGATTCATTTGGTGGTAGGTAGGTCAGTGTGACACCTGAACCCCTCTGGTGCTGGTAGATGGGAAGAAGCCATTTTAAAAGCCTGACATGGCTTAGATTTGCTCCAGCTGACCAGTTGTTACCTGCACACTGTTGCATTTAATACTTTCTGCAGTTTTTGCACTGCAGAGTTTGGGATCACAAATCACACCAGTGAAGTCAAAGTGTGTTGTGCTGCTCAGGCTGCCCAGGAGCAGCAGCAGCTGCAGCAGCCCTGCTTGAGTTTCCCAACAGCTGCAGCCTGGCCACAGCTGCAAAGTCTTAAAGCCCAAATCTCTCAGAGTGCAACAATGCAGAGCCCAGGGCAGTGAATTCCTGACCTGGTCACAGGAGTGGAGAAGGATCTGGAGGTGTGTATTTTCTCCAGATTTTAGTCTTATGCAAAGAACTGGAAAGGTGGTTTGAGGAGGAGCTGCTGTAAGAACTCAGGAATGGAGGGATTCCAGGCAGCTTTTTGCATTTTATTACAAACTTTAGCTTCAGTTTACTGACCTGGAGAGTAAATTAAAAAAATATGGTAAGAGAATGCTCGGACCGTATAGATACTGAGATTTTCTGCAAAACAGATTAATATCTTTGTGAAAAACATGAAGAAAACCCTACTCATGACTCATTGGCTTTTTGGAAACTCTTACAGCTTTTATTGCAGGTGTGGAAACCCTCACAATCCTCTCAGTGTTAAATGGGCACTTGTGTGGAAAGGGAATAGGAGGGATGAGAGATTTTATATGGAAAGGGAAAAGTTCACTCATCTGCTGTCTCTTCTCTCCTAGTCTGGTAGAAAGACACCAATGAAGAACTTCCTGAAGTTTTAACCTCCACATTCATGTCAGTACGTGCATCATGGCACAGCAAGGAAATGTTGGTGAGCTCCTCTCAATGCTGGATTCTCCAATTCTGGGTGTCCTGGAAGATATAACAGCTGCATTCAAAGATAATCTCATTTGTGGTATGTATCCTTTTGTGTAGTTTTGGGAAGGGTTTTGTTTTCACATCAATAAAAAGGTAGAATGATGTAGGATTTTTTTTTCCTATCAAACACTGTCTTTGCAAATGCAGCTTGAAAGAAACTCTTGATATTTGGGTTTGAAATTGCTTTAAGGATTGAGGCTTCTCTTCAGTCCATTTTGCTTAATGGCATGGCTCCTGGAAGGTCTGTTACATAATTGTTAAAACACTATTACAAAATGACTGGCTTTTCCTGAGGCAGAGCCTCAAGTGTGAGCTGATGAAACTTTCTTTGTCAAGTGTATCTAGAAGGAATTAAATGTCACCCACATTATGGGAACCAGTGGGATTTTATTAATAAAAAAAACCCTCAAAAAATCCTACTCCCAAACAAAACAACAGACTGAGACTTTGTGAAAAGTGATTGCTGCTGTTGAGGCATCACTTGTGCTGACAGAGCCTTTTCAGAGCATGAGAGCACTGCCAGTGTCCTTGTCCCTGAACTTGCTCTCTTTATCTGCTGAAGGGAGAGAACATCAAGTCACTCCTGAGCACTTTACTGGGTAAGGCACCCTTGCAGCTCAGCTACCTGTGGGGTTTTATGGTTAGACAGGAATTGTTGGTTGTTAAAAAACCCTGTTCCTTTGCCTGAGCTGAATGCATTCACTTGAATGGTTTGGAGCCAGGAAATGTACTTGAGAGGTCTCATTTTCCCAAAGGTCTCCTAAACACCAAGCATTATGGTAGAAATTGTGTAATAATTGCCTAAAAGTTCTGCAATGTCCTTGTAGCAAATACTTCATTTTTAGTGTATTGAGAATGTTTTTGGCTTTTTTTCCTTGCTGTCCCCAAACTGACAGACCGTGGGCCTATGCTTGTCAACAACCTGGTGGACTATTACTTGGAAACCAATTCTCAGCAGGCACTGCATATTCTGTCCACTCTGCAAGAGCCTCATGACAAGGTAAAAAAAAAATCTTGTTATGGCAGATTTTAGCAGCCTTTAAATAGCATCCATTAAAACTCAAGGGGTTCCACTCTGGTGTAGAATTACCTTGCTGTGGAGATGTAGTATCTCTGTAGTAAGAGTAGTTTAAGCTTTAAAAAAAAAACTTCAGAGGTCTCTGTTTCTTACAGAGTTGCTTAAACTGACCCAATTAAGCAAAGAACCTCTGTAAAGGAAAGGGTTTGGAGGATTAATGTTGTCTTTTTGCAGTGCTCCTTGTGCAGGATGTGTTAGCCTAAAACAAATTGGGTATTTTGAGAGCAAGTACGGATTTAAAATAGATTGGAAGTGGCACTACAAATTGGCTGCTGCCCATATTTTTTTTTATTATTTACTTATAAACATTTCAAAGTGCAGTGGCCTGTATAGTTTGTCTACCAGTAGCCTCAAAGTTATTGCAGGGTTCTATTTCCTCTGGGACCTTGTATATTTGTAAAATGCCCATAGTTTCCATATTGACAAAGTGCTGAATGTGGACTGGTGAAATAGGGTATAGAGCAGTTAAATATAAATACCTTTCTTTTTCTACCACTCTCTGCAAAATCCTTTGTCAGCATCTACTGGACAAAATTAATGATTATATGGGCAAAGCTGCTACTCGTTTACCCACCCTCTCTCTGCTGGGACATGTGATAAGACGACAACCATCTTGGAAACACAAACTTTCTCAAGCACCTCTCCTGCTTTCATTACTTAAATGTCTCAAGGTAAGAACTGTCAGGGCTGTCTGTAAAACACCTGATGTAGACTTGCATGCAGATGCAAGGCATTTGATTCTTGTTTTGATGTCATTTAGCTAAGCCACAGTGCTATTAATATCAGCTGAATGCTCTGTGCTGATGCTGTTACTGCTGGCAATCTTGTTTCTAAAAGCCACTGTCAGCGTGAGTTAGGAATGTTTATTAAAACTTTCCCAAAATAGGTTAAAGACAAGAGGGCCCTTGGTAAAGTTGGTGGATATCTTAATAGAAATACAGTAACTTCCCACTGGTGCAATTTGAATTTGTGTGTCCTCTACTTGCAGTGTAGATGGGCCATGCAATGGACTATTCCCAGGTGAAATTACCTTGGAATTAGCAGATTTTCCCTTCTTAGCTGTTGACATGCTGGATTACAAGGCGGTAGCTGTTCCCCCAAGCTTTGTGGGTTTTTTCCCTCATCTGCAGATTGATCAGGTATAATACTGTACAGCACTGTACCAGTGAATAAGGAATGAAAAGTGCTTTGAGACCTAGAATGCATTGGCAGTAATGGAATTTATTATGATAGTGAAGAATCCACATTAGTCATGAAGTCACATTTAAATGCACGATGCAGTCAAGTGCCAGCACTCTTCAAAACAAAACCACCACAAATTTGTAACTGCCAAAGGAGCAGCTCCAGCTGCTGTTACTGGAACTCCTGTCGTGCCTGACAAGATCTGTTGTCCTTTGCAGTGTGACTGAGGGAGGAATGAAGTGTGTCAGAAAGCTGCTGGCAGTAGGACAGAGATGTGGAAGTTCTGGGGATGTGGACAGAGGGTGGGGATGGACAGGAAATGTGCTCTGATAGGTTTTGTGTGACTGAGGGAGAGTAGACACACAGAGGAGGATAAATCCCTAAAACCTCTGTCCCATCTCCTGGGAGATACCCAGAGAGCTCAGCAGCACCTGCCCCCAGCCTGACCAGTGCTCTGTGCACCCTGTGCTGACAAAGCAGAGGAGCTACCAAGAAAAATGTGCATTAAACTGAGGAAGCAAGGAAAGAGTTTGAACATTTTACATGTCCTTCCCTAAAGTCTGATTCTCTCTTCCTGTTTCATCCAGCCAAAGGTTTGTCCTGCCACGTCCCTTTCTTGTGGGACAAACCAAGGTGTTTGGTCATTGTTTGAATCACTGCTGGGGGAAATTTCCAGCAGCCAGGTTTAGCAGAAAAGCTTTTGACTCCTGTGTTGGTAACTGGCCAACACCCTTGAACACCCTGATCAGATCTGCAGTTTCTGAGCCTCTGAGTGCTGTGTGTGTTTAGCTGTGGGAAGGAAGGAAGGTGGCACATAAGATGCTTCACATACCAGTAATTGTTTTTACTCAGCTGTGGAACTGTGGTGATGTTCCCTTTTTAACTAAGCCAAGTATTTCTACAAAAAAGCAGCAGAGTAGGAGCAAGAATCCCAAATCTATTTTTTCTTCAAGTTGTTCTTTATGAAAAACTCAATAATCTTGGATCATTAAATACTGGTAGGTTTCAGAGGGACTGTTTCAATAGAAAACTTTTTCCATGCTGATGATTCAATGGTCACTTCATCCTTGGAAAAAAATTAAGTTCAACACATTTGACTAATGCAGGTTTTTTCCCTTCTTGCAGACTGACACAGATGTAGTAGTACTCACCACAGGTGTCCTAGTGCTAATAACCATGTTGCCAATGATTCCTCAGTCTGGCAAACAGTACCTTCATGATTTCTTTGGTATCTTTGGGCGTCTCTCAGCCTGGTGCTTGCAGAATCCAGGTGAGATT
Source organism: Molothrus ater (assembly GCF_012460135.2). NCBI lineage: Eukaryota > Metazoa > Chordata > Aves > Passeriformes > Icteridae > Molothrus > Molothrus ater. The sequence goes on along the minus strand of NC_050497.2, from coordinate 7,647,336 downwards.
TCAACTTTGTTGCATGCAGTTGTGGTCTGCAGTATCCTTGTGACTCGTGTGCAGTTGGTGAGCACATTCTTTTGTGAGACTCTTAGTGGTCTGAGATTATTTAAACACGTGTTAAGCCCACAAGATGTTCTGTTCTTTGAGAGCATGGGGGAGTTCTTTGCTCAGAATTTAGAAGTCTCTTGGAATCTTCCATGTGGTGCTGCTACTGTGTGAAATTTCACTGAACCAAAGTACTGCCCTGATGACAGTGAAAAGCAGAGATTGATCTTAATGGAGAGAGAAGGGAAAATGCTAATGTTTCAGGCAGATTTTGGGGAATTTGATATTCCCAGATATAAACGGCGGGGGGGGGGGGGGGAGGAAAGAAGCAACATATATAACAGTTTGATTTAATGTGCAACTATCAATAGTCATGAAGGTTGATAAAACTGGTTTTCTCAGAGCCCTGGCTTTGCTGAATTTGTTGTAAGGGGTCTGATGTCTAACACCAGCAGTATCTGTGAGTGTGGCTCATGGCTGAATGAACAAATGCTGTGTTAAGCACATAGAAGTGCTATTTAGAGAGCCATTCTGCATTGCAAGTAGGATTGGAACTTCTGAGGTGAATACTAAGATTTGTCTGCTGTGATTGCTTTTAGTGGCTACAAGCTTTTAGTTTTTACCTTTTAAAGTGAAGCAAACCTTAGTTTCCTTTTTTAATCATTCAGTCAGTCTTACTCTGGCTCACTATCTCGAGGAGTTTCAGGTTTTAACTTGAATAAAAATAAAGCTGTGCTTTGAGAATGACAGCACACTGGTTGGAATTAATGGTCCTTATTTCCTGGGATTGCTATGAGCTGATGACTAAGTGTTGCTTGTTTTCTGAGAAGACTTCACAGTTTCAATAGGGACTATTTGTACCTCAGAAGACTTGTTCCAGTTAACATTTCAAATTTAAAAGTACTTTGTTTGCATTCTTAGAACTTTTATTCTTTTCTCCAGTGTAATGAAAAAAGATTCTAACTACTTTTTCCAGGTCATGTGGCAGAGATTTATCTTGTCCATCTTCATGCCAGCGTTTATTCTCTCTTTCATCGTCTTTATGGAATGTATCCTTGCAATTTTGTCTCCTTTCTGCGCTCTCACTACAGTATGAAGGAAAACCTGGAGACCTTTGAAGAAGTAGTCAAGGTAAAATGCTGCTCCATCTCTGTGTTATCTGAGGCAAGAAATGTATAGCTATATATTCCAATTTAATACAATTATTTTGTCAATTCAGTTGAGGGCTGTTCGACAAAACAGTATAAAAATGAGTGATTTGACTGAAAGCTCATTGGGATCAACTCTTGAAGCTGTGGTGATGTGTATTAACCTTACTTGTTAAATGTAACTTTCTGAACTGTTGGGATCAGTAGTTTGCTCATCAGCTTTGTGTGGTTTAGTGCAATCCAAAGTGCTGCACTGATAACAAATCCTTCTTCTTCCTCTCAGCCAATGATGGAACATGTGCGTATTCATCCAGAGTTAGTGACTGGATCCAAGGACCATGAACTGGACCCACGAAGGTATTATATGTTCTCTCTGCTATTAGGAAAGGCTCAAATTGAGCAGCTTTCTCTGGGGTTATTTCAGAAGGTTGCAGCAAAACCTTTTCTGTCAGCATTGGTTTGTGTGGGGGTGTTTTGCCACCCAGATTTGTAGGTGCACCAGGTAAACATGTAGACTTTCCTCATCCCAGCTTTCAGCTGGATGAATAAGCAGAAACTGTTGTGAAAGGTCATTAACAACAATGTTGGGGTTCTAAATTCATTTTGTGTCTGGGATGGCATCTGTCTTCTACTTTACTTTATCTTATTTTTATGACTTAATGATCAAACGTCCTCATAAAGATTTAAAACAGTTTGCCTATAATGAATAAAGTGAAATTGCCAGAGATGCTTCATTGGCTGAAGGTTTGGGTCATATCCCTTGGGGTTCTTGAAGTATTTGATGGGATTTAAGTGTTTAAAATGGCTTCAGTGTGTCTTGTTTTGGTACCTAGATATTGGTTCATTTAACAGATCAGTTCTTTTAACAGGTATGTGTTAACATTATCAGCTGTATTAGTTTTCTTTAGCAATAGGCTCATTTGCCTGCAGCAGCACCACTTGCTGCTTTTCTCTTGTCTCCACAGGCCCAGCCACTGAAGAGGAGAATTTGACTCTTGTTGCTGCACAGTAGTGCTCTTGCCCTGCTTTTCAGAGCCACTAGGAAATCACTCCTAACTGGGAACCCATTGAATGTCACAATGCTCAATTTTGCAGGGGGGAGGGTGGCACCACTCAGGAGCACAATTGGCACAAACCTTCCAGTGGAAGCCTTCTCTTTTGGTATTTTGGACAGAGAGTATTTTACTTTCCAAAGCAACCCAGCCTTTCATAGACAGCCTTCTGGGCTTTCTCTTCTTTACAGTGAATTTCCATCCCCTGAAATATTGGGCAGATCTAATCTGGCTGTTTAATTTAGCAAGAAGTAGTTCTCAGGATGAAGGAGTTAGTAAAAGTAAAAAACATTCCCCAAACTTGGGAGGAAAAACACAGATCTGAAACTGGCATTGCAGACAGTGTTTGCTTAAGTAATACAGATTCCCTCACTGCTGGCATGTCTAAATTTTGACTACCAACATCTGAGTGTAGTTGAGCTGATCTCTACAGCTGCTGAAGCTCAGGATCAACCAAGTCTTCGTATGCTGTTCCTCCTTTCCAGAGTGCTCCATGGCAGACCTTTATGGATCTCTGTGTCAAAGCTGTTTGTCTCCTCTTTGAGACCCCCTCTCACAAGTCATCTGGTTGCAATTTCTGTCTGGTGCCTTGTTCCAGTTTGGCTGGGAGCATGCAAAGCTGCCTGGAACAAATGAGCCATCCTACAAGCCAATTCCTCCTATCTCCAGGAACTCTTGTTTTTAACAATAATTGACTAACTTACTCTTTTGGATCCAAAAACTGTCTGCAGGTGGAAAAGGCTAGAAACTCATGATGTTGTGATAGAATGTGCCAAAATCTCCCTGGACCCTGCAGAAGCCTCCTATGAAGATGGTTATTACTCTGTGTCTCGGAAACTCTGCACATGGTGCAGCTATGGTAAGACCTGCCTGATGGCTAATCAATACCCAATTGCTGGAGAAGAACTGACCCTAGAGCAAAAAAACCCATCTCACTAATTTATCCCACTTAAAAGTCTGATTCTTAGGCACCAGAAAATAAACTATCATTAAAAAATAAATACATTGATATATTTTCTATATGCAGACATACAGCATATTCTCAGCATTGTCTCTTCATCTCCTGTCCTCCCTACCCCAAAACAACAATAAAAAAAGAAAGCTGTAGTACAATGTATTCAACAGATATATTTTTGGGCTGTAAGAAAAATCTCTAGCTACAAATGTGTATGTGGAATTGAATTTGAAATGCTTTGATTAAAAGCCTTTAAGTCCTAGCCAGAAGAATCATGGGTTTGTATTTGATGTGTTGGATGCTTTGGAATTTTGATTTTCTCTTTTAATTGACTTTCAGGGACTTCTACCCCATATTCCACTCCTCGGCTAACACTATCACAAATGCCAGGGCAGCTACCTCAGATTCTGAGCCCACAGTCCACGAGGCTGTCAACTGAGCCACAGCAGGTAAAGCAGAAGATGAAGCCCAGCAAGTTTGCATTCTTTGCACTTTCATAATTTCTTGTGCCAGTCTTAAAAATCCATGCGCTTTTGAGCTGTGCTGTGAATTCTTCAGAAGTTGGTGTTCGTTTCACATTTAATTAAATTTCATGAGTTTAACTGATCTCCTGTGTGAAGACCTGGATGCAGGTGCTTCACATGTTCCTTTTCTGAGCTCTGCTGTGTTTTATTCTGTGCACAGGTCACCATCTGGAGCCCCTCTGCAGTGTGTGGTATGACCACGCCACCCACGTCCCCCGGCATTGTCCCATCAGAGTCATCCCAGTCTGCATCACAACCCTACAGCAAAGCTTTTGGCACATCTGGTACGTGCTGCAGTTTGGAATTAGGCCTTCAAGGTTTGTTTTACTGGAAATTCTGGCTGTAAATTTTACTGGCAGTTCTTAAGTGGGAATACCACATCATGCCAGTTGATAGGCTGGACTGATTACTCCTACAAACTGAGTACCTCACCTAGAGCAGTGCTGATGCAAACTGAGAGGGAATTTGTGAATTCAGTGCCAAAATCAGGAACAACTTTTGGGAAACTGCACTTTTGTGTTGATGGAAGTTGAAAGAGATTTAAGAAGTAAATGCTATGAGGTGTTTAAATGTACAATTCTTCACATACAATGTTCAGCTGAAAGGAGGAAGGGGGAGCCTGCTGAGAGAACTTGTGTTCCTTTTCAGCAGGGGGGAAAGGAACACCTTTGGGAACACCAGCCACATCTCCTCCTCCACCCTGCACTTCAGATGACTTTGTCCATGTTTCACTCCCTTCAGCTGCTGCCACACCTCCTAAAAAGGTATTACAAAATTCTTCTGCTGAACTAATCTGGTTTTTTTTCATTGACTTGCCTTAATGCAGTGACCTTAACTGAGAAAGAAAAATCAGAGTAGGTGGTTTATAAAACAATTTTGCATTTCATTGCAAAAACTCTTCTAAATGTAGACAACTATTGCCACTTCCAGTCCAGCTGCACAGTTGCCAATGAAATCTAAGGCAATTAATGAGTTCTGGGTTTCTTTTGTTTTCCAGGAGGACAAACCAGATTCTGGGAGGCCTTTACTGCACCGACAGCAAAATGTCATAAACAGCGATAAATCATTGGGTAAACTCCATTTTCCTCTCCCCATTATTACAACCTATTGTAAACAACTCCAGTTTTTATTGACACTTGTTCCAATTCCCAAACACTTTTCCACACGTTCTTTTTTCCCCTGAGTTCTTTGTAGTTCTAGGATCCCACTTGAACCTCTGATTCAACTTAAAACCTTCTTGTGATGCTTCTGATTTCAGTTTAACCATTCATGTTCAGAAATAGCTTGAGGGTTTTTTTTACCTTACTCTCCTGCATATTTAAAAATGCAAATATAAACTGAAGGCTGAAAAGGGATATTTATTTTTATAAAAGCTGATTTTTTGAGGATTATTATTAGAAGCAGCAAGTTCTATATTGAATTTTGCTTCAGCAAGTTATCTGTCACGTGTCTGGATCAAACTGTAAGGCTGCACATAAGGATAGATATGATGCTCCCTCTTAAAGGCATCTGGTAAAACTTTGTTTTCTATCTACAATTATATTGCTGTACTTGAACCTATTTTAAAGTCCTGTGGAATACTGAAATCAGTATGCTGACGAATTCAACTTTTAATAGATAAATGTAGATTCCATTTTCCATTCTCTGTCATCTACCTCTGTGACAGCTGTAGAAAGGGATTTTGGAACTGTATTTGAGACTTCTGTGCTGTGAATCTTAATCATCTTCAAAGTGGAGATGATAGTGAAATCTAAAGCTGGTTTTCTGTGGTGTAGTTGTGTAATACCACTGGAATCTGAATATTCTGAATTCCAAGTTATGAACAAGCCAAGTTTTTCACTGAGTTCCTGATCTGTGACTGAGCTGAGCATGAGATTTCTATCTTGCAGTGTGTGTCCCACAGCTGCTGTCTCAGTTTTGATCAGTAGCCACATATTGGCAAGTTTGTATTACATCAGATTGCTAAACTTCCTTTTTTCAGGCAGGTGCTGTGTGCTTGTGGAGCCAGCTCAGAAGCTAAAGGGGAGGTTAATGCTCATGTGGAAGTGCAGCAGTCACAGTGCACAGCAGCCACCTTATTTTATTTATTTAATGGGTTGAATTGCAAACAGCACATCCTTCCTCACAGAGGTTGTGCAATAGCAAATTTCAAGCTTACAAAGTTATGTTTTGGGATCAGGACTGGCCTGTGACTGATCTCTGAACTGGTTCCATGTGGAATGGAACAGGAGTCAGATACCTTCCTCCTCTGAGGAAGCATCTGAAAGAGGGAAAGCTTTTATTCTGAGGATCTTGCAGCAGTAAGACTTGTGTTTTGTGCTGTGCTAAGGCTGGAGAAAACAGCATCTGTACAACTAACTTTTTGTTGTTTTTTTTTTTTTTTCAGACATACCCAGTAGTAAAAGTTCAGTAACCTTAAGTGATCTTCCAGAGTTTTTAGGTGGGTTGTCGTTTGAAGATAGCGCTGAGAAGGACAGAGAGGAAGGTAATGTCTGCCCTCCTTACCTACATCTTAGCTAAGGAAATGCTTGTCCTGTTGAAATACCAGATGCATCATGGTGCTCCCCCTCTCCTCAGATGCAATATCTAAAGAGATCTCCGAGATCACCACCGATGCTGAACACATGGTGCCTAGAGGAGGATTTGACTCCCCGTTTTACCGCACAAACGAAAGTCTGTCAGGCTCTCAGAAGAAGACCCACTCAGCAGCCTCCAGTGTTCAGGGACACAGTCAGACCTCTGAGCCTTTAACATCTCTGGACAAGCCTGGGCCTGAGGGTGCACGGGAAACACCCAAACAAACGTTTACTCCCATAGACAAGCCCTGTGGAGGCCCTGGGGAAAGCCCTGCTGGGAACAGGGAAGGAACCTCTGGGGAGCCGAGTATTCTCACTCCCAGCCCTTGTAAAGTACCAGCACAAAGGAGAGTGGTGTTTGGGAGTGGGCAGCCTCCCCTCTATGAGCACCTCTTTGAGGTTGCATTACCAAAGACTGCCTACCTCTTTGTTGGCAAGAAGACTGAGGAGCTGCTAAAGAAAGCCAAGGGAAGCCAGGATGAAGACTGCATGTCCTCGACTTCTCCCGTGGAAGTGCTGGACAGGCTGATTCAGCAAGGAGCAGATGCACACACTAAGGAGCTGAACAAGTAGGTGACTGAAAATCTTACTTTGCAGACTTTATTGTTACTCTTTTTTGTGCTGGCTTAATTTTAAGTTGTGCCAAAAAAAGCAGCTGCACAGTTCCTCCCTAATCTTTTTATACCAACTGACCTTAATTGTACTTTTACCAGGCTATAAGCTCTTTTGAGGTGAGCATTCCATTTTTTTACTTAAACTTACCTGTTAATGCTGCATTTTCTTTTTTCAGATTGTCTCTGCCAAGCAAATCTGCTGACTGGACTCACTTTGGAGGTGAGGAAATTTCTCATGTTTTGGCAATCTGTTCCTCTATTATTAGACTTGCTTAAACAATGACCTGCATACTTTTTGCTTGTGGGTTTTTAACTAATGCTGCAGAAAGATTATGCCCTCCACTAAGTCATGGTTTATCTGCTTAGCAAATAGCTGTGTTCCAGAGAGATGAGCTGCTTTTTTTCATCTTTGAAAAGTGCAAAATTCTAGACACTTCTTGCTTTTGACCATTTCAGCCTTGCTAAGCTTCAGAGTGCTGCTGGTCATCTGGCAGATCCTTGCACCTTCTCACTGCTCATTCAATCTACAACTGATGGTTTTTCTTGCTTATTTATGTGTCTGTGTCTTAGTTTTGTGCTCTGAGGCTTTTGTGGTGATGGTGGCTTGGCTTTTTTTCCTTAATCAAAGGAGCAATCCATTTGAGGCACATATCCGTTGCTTTGGGAAAAATGTTTACGATTTTTGTGTTGGAGACCAAATAAAGCAGAGAGTGCAGCTCAGTAACCTCTTCTGTGTCCCACTGCAGGTTCTCCCCCCTCAGATGAGATTCACACCCTGAGGAACCAGCTGCTTCTGCTGCACAACCAGCTGCTGTACGAGCGCTTCAAGAGGCAGCAGCACGCGCTGCGCAACCGCCGCCTCCTGCGCAAAGTCATCAAAGCCACGGCCCTGGAGGAGCACAACGCTGCCATGGTGAGCAGGGACGCAGCCCCACCAGTGCCTGAGACACACTGGTGCTGCTAAAAGTGTTAATTGGCCTGGCTGGTACCACTCAATTAACAAAGAAGCCTCATTTGTCGCTTTATTGAAGCGTTTGTGGAGTGACTGGTGCATGAGTTCTGTGTGCTGTCATTATTAATGTCAGCAGTTTGTAGTTGACTGCAGGCACCTGAATCCTTCCTGCTTGACCCCTGCCAGCACTGCCAGCTTCCCTGTTAGTGGGGTGGTTGTTCAATGCCTAAACACCTTACTGCATATTTGATACAGTATTGTCCTTTTGCTCCTCAGATGAGGACTAATAGAAAAAGCTTTGGAAACTCAAGTGTTGTCTTCCAGAGTTGTTCACTGTGATAGAAGGGTGTCTCAGTACAGATTTAGGTGTGTTTCATAATTTATTTTCATGTTATAACTAATTCCATCAACAGTTTCACCTTCTGATAATTAACTACAAGAGCCAAAAATAAACTTCCAAGTAGGTTTTGGAAGATGGAGTGTTGCTTCAGCAGTGAGGCCCAAGTTCCTGTTGAAAGTATGAGAGGCAGTGGAAAAATAGACTATTGCTCATTCATGCTTTGAATGTGGCTGTGAGTTTTCAGTCTGTCCACCCTCATCACCATTTCGTCTCCTTTTCAGCCAAAACCAAGCCAAGCCCCAAAAGCCTTGAGAACATGCTCTGTAGAAAATGTTGTGTGTGTGGAAAAGTGTTTTCCTGCATGCTGGTAATGACAGCTTTGCTTGGCTGAACATAGATGTCCTAGCTGCTGAGCAGGTGTCTTGTCTGATGCCTCATGTGGGATTCTTAACAGAAAGATCAGCTGAAACTGCAGGAAAAGGAGATCCAGGCCTTGAAACTGAGTCTGCAGAAAGAACAGGCAAGGTACCACCAGTTTCAGGAGGAACATGATAATATTGTGGCTCAGCTTCACAGCCAGATCCGACAGCTGCAGCACGACCGGGAGGAATTCTATAACCAGAGCCAGGAATTGCAGGTATGAAGCAACAACAAATTTGTTGTCTACTAAATGGTTTTAAAAATAACCTTCTTTGTATCAAGTCATGAAATACCTGAGAGAAAGCTGCACATTTTTATTAGAGATACTGTCTACTGATTCAGAATAAGACAGTGCATAACTAAAAGTGCTTCACTTAATATTGTCCTTTTATAGTTCTGTTTTGTCCTGTCTTCAGCTTGGAAATAGGAAAAGGCAGGTTCTTAGCTGGTTTGGAGGGGTCAGTATAACTTGATTTCCAATGCTGGGGGTTTACAGCCTCACAGTTCTGTGCCCTTGCTGTCCTTAGTGAAGTTTCAGAACCCTGAGTAATTTTTTTTGTCACTTGAACAGACCAAGCTGGAAGACTGCAGGAACATGATAGCAGATCTGAGGTTAGAGTTAAAGAAGGCAAACAACAAGGTGTGTCACACTGAATTGCTGCTTAGCCAAGTTTCTCAAAAGGTAAGAAAAGTCAGTGTTCCCAGGGTCCCTTTGTGTCTCTCTGATTATTTTTTATCTGATAGTTTTCATCAGGTGCTTTTTCTTGATCTGAAAGAAGCCTGTGCTGAGCTCATAGAATCTGATATTAATTGCACAAAAACAACACAGAAAAATGTATTTTGGTGAAGAAACTCTAAACTCAGTTAAGGAGCTTCTGAAACTTCTTATTTTGGCTTTTTCCACAGCAGGGATTTGCAGATTGAGCATTATGAATTTGTATTAAAGCTCTGCTAAATCTTGACAACTGAGAGATACTGTTTATATCATAAGTTAAATGGAGATGAAAAGTTCTTTATGAAAACAATTTATTCAACACTTAACTACCTATGAAGCATTGGATTTTAGCCTTTGTTTCCCTTCTTCATAAAAATACCCTGTGAACACAGTGCCTGTCAGCTGTGACTCTCCTGACCTGTTCATCCCAATGTTGGATTCTGTTCCATTTCCCTTCCCAGCTTTCCAACAGTGAATCAGTGCAACAGCAGATGGAGTTCTTGAACAGGCAGCTGCTGGTTCTTGGGGAGGTCAATGAGCTGTACCTGGAGCAGCTGCAGCACAAGCACACAGACACTACAAAGGTACCAGTGCAGAGGACTTTTGGGGAAACTTCCCTTGAGGTCATCATCCAACAATTCCCAGCCCTGAGTTCAGAAGGAAAGGCTTTGTAACTTAACAGGCTCTTTGTTCTGAAATTGATTTTCAGGGATTTGATTGTATGTTTGATCTTCTGTTCAGATGTTTTGTGCCCTGTGGGTTTGAGGAATATCTTCAGTGCCCCTTTTGAAAGCTAAGGAGGAGTTGCTGGGGTACACCTGGGATCTGTTTTAGCCAACTGATGTAAATTTTAGCCAACTGAGCAATTTCTTTTCCAAAAGCCAAGACTTTACTGTGCTCAGATGTAACTGACAGCAGATTGTTGGTACAATAATGCAGGGTAGTAGTGCCAGAATTCGTGGAAAGATCTTAACGAGGATTTTACGGGTTTTTTGAGGTGTTACTTCAAAATGAGCATCTCAGCCTTCCCACTCAGTCATTTTCCTATTAAAAGTTAACAGTAACTTCAGTGAAACTTCTGTGGTTCATATGGTTTTACTTCCTGACTTCAAAGAAACCTTTTTTTAATTAGAAGCAAGTAAATTGCACAACAATATAACTGTTCCTGCGTGAGAGCACGTAATTAAAGAAGGTGAATAGTACACTGAAAAAAAGTCTTCTACTGGTATTTAATGAAGGTCCTGTTGGAAAATGGATTTAAAATAGAGTTTGTCTACTCTAATCCAGTGCAGAACTGGCAAGAGTTGCTTTGATGAAAAGAGGTTTTCATAAGAAGCATTAATGTGCTAATAAATTCCAGTGATGTGTAGTTATTTTAATAGTGTACATCTTCAGCAGGGCTGGTTTTCTATATCTGTTTTTAGAAATGCTGCTTTTATTCTGGCTTGCTTTAAAATGTGCCTATTTATAACATCAGAAACATGTCTAAACACCAATAAAAATAACACAGGATCAAATTAGACTTTACCATTGTGTTGTTTGCTTCAAGGAGGTTGAAATGTTGCACGCTGCTTTTCGGAAAGAACTGGAGAAAGCAAAGTTGTGTGTTCAGCAGCAAAGCCAAAGGCTCGATGCTTCCCAGAAAAGGATAGCTGAACTGGAATCTCAGCTTGCAAAAAAGGACCACCTCTTCCTGGAGCAAAAGAAATACCTGGAAGATGTTAAAATCCAAGCAAGGTAGGGGCTTTCCTATGTAACATTTTAGCTGTGCTTTGACTGATGCACTGTCACAGCTGAGGCAGAATCTGGAGATTTTGGACATTCTGGTTTCTCTCTTTGCTCAGGGGTCAGCTGCAGGCAGTAGAAAGCAGGTACAAGGCTCAGAAAAAAATCACCCAGGCATTTGAGCTGGAGATCTTGGATCTGTTTGGGCGGCTGGAGAAGAGCAGTCTACTGAAAAAACTTGAAGATGATAAAACAGAAGCAGCTGAAGCAGCAGAAGAAAGGTGAGGGTGGTGGTGTGAAATCTGCATGACCCATGTGGGATTATGTTAGTTTTGGACTTAAAAACAGTGGATGTTGCAAAGCTGAGTGTATGACACATCTGGTTACCCCCTGTCTCTCCTGCTTCGCCCCAGAAGTGTGAAAGGCAACCTGTTGAAGTACATACCCAGAGGCAGAAAGGGAAAGTAATCAAAGTAATCTGCCCTGGCCAGCATTTCCCTCTCCACTGTTTAATTACTGAGATTTCCTTGACACTGTGTCCTCTCTCTTCCCCAAGCAGGCTGGATTGTGGTAATGAAGACACAGCAGGACACAGTGAAGAAACACTGGGTAGAAATGGAGAGACCAAACCTCCCAGCACCCGAGGCAGCAGTAGCAGTAAGGGGGGCAGCAGCAGCGAGCTCTCCACCCCAGAAAAACCCCAGAACCAGAGGCTGAGCAGTCGCTGGGAGACATCCATGTTGCTGGAGCCCTCCACTACTGTCCCACTGACTGTAGGTTCACTCCCCAGCTCCAAGAGCTTCCTTGGAATGAAGGCACGAGAATTATTTCGAAACAAGAGTGAGAGCCAGTGTGATGAGGAGGGGGTCAGCATCAACAGGCTGTCTGATGCCCTAAAGACTGAACTATGTAAAGATCCAAGCATGGAGTCAAAGGCCCCTCCAAGCCCCGAAAACCTCTCGCCTAAGCTCCAGGAAAGCAGTGTTGGACAGCTTCATATCATGGACTACAATGAAACTCATCATGACCACAGTTAAAGAGGAAGATAGTCAATCAGTGTTATTTTCATATTCTTGGCATAGAACAGGAGGCGTGAGTGCAAGTTTAACTAAAAGCTTTTATGTTTCTTTGGTCTGAGCAGTGGCTCATGCAGCGGAGCAGGATCGATGGCCAGGAACGGAAGGAGGCTGCTGAATGAATGCAAAGTGGATTTTTGGGTCTGGAATTGAAAATGCCCAGCCTAACTCTTGCTTCTTTCTCAAATTCAATCCTTAGCAGCGTGTACTAATTTGAAGGGACAACTGTTAGCATTTGCAAGTATTTTTTTCCCTTTCTCCCTGTCCCCAGTTGAGTGGCTGCGTTTATGAACTTGAGTGCAATATGAGGCCAAATTAATATTTGTGAGTTTACTCTGAATGCTTTGTATTTCTTTGCAAGCTTCCCATTTAGAGCAGTTGGTTGTGCTGCCTGTCCAGGTGACTTTGGTTCCTTTCATCCTGGAAAGAAGCAGCACTAGAATTTCCAGTGCATTCTCTATTTTTGCCTGTCCACTGTCCCACATCCTTCAGAGCCCAACCTTCTTTAAGTTGGAGTCTGATTGAATACCCAAATGTTTAAAGAACATTGTACCTCTGCAAAATGATTCATTCACCCTAATTCATGATCATTGTTTATGTTGTCCTTAACATTTCCTGGGAAGTTACATTTGAACAGACAAAAAGGAACTGGAGCTCGTAATGCAGAAGAGACCGTAAATGCTGAAGACTTGTTAAAACACCAGCTTGAGATCTTCTTGGTGTTTGAAGTGTTTGCCTGATTGACCTCACCCTGGTTTGTATGTGAAAGCAGTTGGGGTAGGAGAAGAGGGAAGAGGAAGCTTTACTCAAGTAGGGAGAGGATGCAGAACATGGAGGTAGAATTCCAAGCTTATGAAGATCTGCAGAGGAGGATTTGCTTCTCTAATCAGGGAAATGTGCTGCTTCACACTTCTTCATTTGTTCTTGATCTGAACAAGACCACCATGTTTCGAGAGCAAGAAATTGGCTTCATTCTTCCTGGCAATACCTTTTCAGGCTTGCCTTGGAGAGCATGGTTTCCTTTCAGTGCCCTCCTACTCAGATTGCAGCACATTTTTGAGTTCAGCAGTGTCAACTTGGCTCTAGGTCTCTCCCTTCACCCTCATCCTACTTCCTTAGGTGACAAGGCTGAGGAGGAATCCTGCTCACACTGAAATCAGAATCCTGGCATGAAGCCTTTCGGTGTTAATCATGTTTTAAGTCAATGATGAGCCTTCTGTGAAGGAGGATTGTGGGATCAGAGCTTGTCAGTGATCAGACTCAATCTCCTTCGTGACAGAACAGGGCCTGCTGTTAGGAAGACAGTGCTTGTTTTAAATGTCCCACGTGGCTGGGTCCAGGTGTACTCAGACGGTTCCGGCTTCACAATTCCCCTGCATCACTCATGGCCTCTTCTCCTAAACATTCTGTGGGTGGCAGCTGCTGTTTAAGAACCACCTCACATAGAAATCAAGTCCAAGCACACTTGCATTTGTAGTTCAAATCCCTTCTTAGCCCAGCTGGGAACGAGGCTGTCAGAGCAGCTCAGCTCATTGCTGACAGGACTCGTCCTCCCATTCCCGCCTCCTCCGTAACTCCGAGGTCTGAATACATTTCTGCCTGTCTTAAATTATTCTCCGTGTCCTTTCAGTTGGTCAGTCCAAACTCTGAGAGTAGAGGTGAACTTCAGTGGTTGTGTCAAAGCTGACTCTGCATGGAGTAGAGAGTAGAGAGTTGGTTGTAAGTGGCAGCCTGGTTTTGTCTTTAGGCTTTCTCAGACGTAGTGGTAGCAAACGTGGTAGCGCGTGTTTCGGTGAGATTCGGAGCTTTCCTGCCCCTCTCCCACTGGATCCCAGCCTGGGGAGTGAATGGTTTGCACACAAAGGGCCTGATGGGCCAGCTCAGCTGGGAATGTTGGAGGAGCTCCTGCCCATCCTGCTCTGCCAAGCCCAGGTCTGGCATTCCCAGGAGAGGCAGGTTTTGTGTCAGTCACAAAAATGCCCTGGCAGCAACGCAAGCTCTTTGGTAAGGTGGCTTTTTTTCTTCTTTTAAACAGGATTTTAGCACCAGGATAGTAATGGAAACCACTTTAGGTTTGTTTATGGACCACAAAGATTATGGAGGAACAAATTTTGCAATTTTCTTTCCTAAGTCTAAAAATCATGGATCTGCTGTATGTAGTTAACTTGCAGTTTGTTTGAAGGGGTCCCATCAGTGAAGTGGAAACAGATTTTTTTAACTGACTGCTTTTAGTTAAATCTAAAATTGCTGTCTTTGTCAAGTTAATCTGTTCCCTGCCTCGCTCTTTGTAAGCATGTTAAACAATCCACATTAAATGCCATAAATATGAAATACGAGGAAATGGTACAATCGTAAGCTAAAGAGAACTTAAACCAAAAGGAGGTTTTGCTGTCCTTATTAGAATGTTCTAAAATGTCAAGGCAGTTGCTTGTGTTTAACTGTGAACAAATAAAATGTTTTGCACTACTCTGTGTTAAATTCCCTGCCAGACTTTTTTGGGACCAAACACATGGAAGGGAGTTCAGTGTCCAAACATCTTCCCAGATGGGACAGTCCAGAGCAGGTCAGTGCTGCTGCCCCTTTGCACAGGATTCACCATTGGAAGCTCATTTTTCTGCATGGAGCCAAAGCCTTTTTTTTTTTCTTCTGTGACAAACTCACCAACAACGTGCCAGCATAATCCATAAATGAACTGCAAACAGTTCAGTGCTGCAAATCTGCTAGTGAGCTTCTGCATGGCCTTGCTCCTCCAGGCCAGGACTGCACAGTGATTAGAGAAATTAATAGCTGGAAATGTCAGAGCCTTGTTTGCAAAGCTGGGGCTGCTGTCAGGAGTTGGCTCTGTCTGTGCTTTTCCCTTCCATACAGTGCATACACGAGGACACTTCCTCAGACCGCGAGGAATTTTGAGGCCACTTTATTCTAGTGAGGTAAGATTGTTCTCTTGTTCTGCTTTTTTCCCAGACTGGCATT
The DNA here is from genome assembly GCF_012460135.2 of Molothrus ater. NCBI lineage: Eukaryota > Metazoa > Chordata > Aves > Passeriformes > Icteridae > Molothrus > Molothrus ater. The sequence goes on along the minus strand of NC_050497.2, from coordinate 7,632,227 downwards.
TTGTCACTGGTTCTGGTCTTTCATTGGTTTTTATTTGTTTGGTTCTTGTTTTGTTGTTTTTTTTCTTTCTTCTCTTCTTGAAATAAATTAATATTTAAAAGATTGCTCAAAACAGTTTAGTAATCCATACACAAGCCTCAGCATTCCAATTAAGGATTAAGTATAATTCTTAAATATGAGCAACACAGGCAAAGGTCTAAGTTGTGCAAGTGGCACATTGTGAACATGCTTTGGCCAAGTAATGTTTATGGAGAATTTTATATAGAAAATACCATAAACACCAGTGCCACAGAGAGTTATTTGGACCCCTGCACTGGGATTAGTTCTACAGCATGGGGTAGTAAGATGAAAACAAAGCACAAAGTGAATTTAACTTGCCCTTACACACAGAATGGGTTCAAAATAAGGCATCCCTTAAACTTGGCATGGCAAAGATGAACTTGCCAGTGTAAAAAAATCATTAGATAAAAATTGCCCATGGAAGTGTATTACTGGGTACAAAAAGAGGAAAAATTAAGTGCCTTCCTTACTCACTAGTGCCAAGCAGTACATTTGGTAGTTCATAACAGCTGATAATCACACAGAGACATTAGGGAAGGAAATACTTCAAATTCAGGAAATGCAAATATCTGTGCTGATTGATCCTGGTTTGTTGGAACTACTTAGCTGCTGGCACAATGGTGGATTTTAAAAGTGGTTACAAAATAGGAAATCACAGGAGTCGAGTTTCTTTATCCGTTCACACTCAGGAGCTCTGCAAAGAAAGCCTGGTTTGCACTCCCCTGGGCTTTGCTTTCCAGACAAGACTGTTCAAATACTTGACTTATGGTCCTCATGATTTTGGTGTCTGTGGGCTTTACTTGGCTGAACCTTTTTTCCTGAAGGTCTTTTCACTCCAGTTTTTGGGCTGGCTGATCTTTCCTGCCTGCCAGACGCTATTCCTGGTTTCTGTGAAGCTGCCTCTGCTCCTTGTGCTCGATGCTCAGCTGACTGAAAGCTCAAACTGCTGCTGCACCACCACCAGGGGAATTGAGGACTCCCAGGAAAACCTCTCCTGCCTCGGGGTGTTGATGATGTGGGGAACAGGCTGGTGGTGACAGGGAACAGCCGCTGACTCTTCTGAAATTACAGCTCTGGGGATGGGAGCAGGCGGCCCCACAGCTGCCCGGGGCTGTGTCCCAGGGGTTGGATACCTGCGAGCAGTGTTTAAAAAGCCCTGTGGATTCAGGACTGGGGGACAGCAGGGTTCCCGGAGCTGTTTAAAAGTTGCTGGTGACTGGTTTGGACACTGCTCCGAGGCGGCCGCTAGAGGCCCTGCCAAGCCCATCCCTTCGCTCGGCATCTCTGGGATGCTGAGTTTGCTCTCCCTGGAATCGACCCTTCTCCTTCCACCACCATTCCTGACCCTTCATCCTCACTTCTCGGGGTCTGAGCTCTGGCTTGTCCTCTCGCTGTGGGAGAGGCTGGAACCACATATTGAACATACAGAATAAATGGATTATCACAGAACTGCTTGGGCTGGAAGGACCTCTAAAGCTCATCCAGTCCAACCCCCTGCAGTGAGTGGGGCACCTTCCACTACATCAGGTTCCTCAGTTTGACAAAAGCCTGATTTGACCCTTAGCTGAATCAAGGGGAGCACAGAGATAATTCATACAGATGCCAGGATTCTGTTGATATCATCTATTACCAGCCCATGTGTCTATTTCAGCCTTTGAACAAAAAAAGCAGCATTTATTTTCTGGACTAACTGACAGATCTGTAGGAAAGTCAGGCTAGTGCCTTGCCTGGTTTCTCAGTGTGTATCTTGCAATTTTATGCTCACTGAGGCTAAAGTAAAACTTTATTGCACTTTTGTGTTTGGCATTTACATCCTGTTTATGTAAATTCTTCAAACAGCTTGATTTGTAGTAGAGGAAAACAATTCTTGCTGTATCTTTTTGTCTTTTGAAGTGTCCATCCACTCTGGAAGAGGAGAACTTGTATGGAAATTAAGTAATTTGTCTGGATGTTTTTCTGAGACTTAACTTTGCAGTCTTCCAACAGATTCTGGTCTTGTCATTATCAAACCTCAGACTGCAAGTTTTATGCACTCATTTTTCTGCTTGGGTCTTAAAATTTTGGCTGCATGACACTGACTGAAAGGATAGGGCTAGGCTAGAAATGATTACTAAGATTTGGGAACTGTTTCTTGCATGTATAAATCTTATCATTGAAATTTGATTACTTTTTTGTGTGTATCACCTTGGCCAAGTGCAAAATGTCAACTGCACTGGAGTTTTGAGCAGCAGTGGTGGACTGGCTTTGGTAGCACTGTTCTGACAAACCATTTGTGCTGTGCTCATCCCTGGAAGCTGAAAGTGAGCTACAAACTGGAGAATAATTTTGGTCTCCTCACAGCTTGTGTGTTCAAATTTAAACCATAGGGCAGAGCCAAGAAGGTTGGAAACAAGATCTGGGAATAGCATCTCTTGTGTCCCCAACACTTGTCATCATTCAGTCTTAGCAGCTTGTCCTGAAAACCTTTCCAAGACAGCAACTGTGTCACTGGACACTTGTCTGCACCATGGAACACAACAGGGCAGCTGCCACAACTTGGATTTTTCAGCCTGAAGCTGCCTCTGCACCAGGGATCTCAAGTGAAGCCAGAGAGGGTGACAGTGACATTCCACTGGCTGTGGCCCCAGTAGTGCCCAGGAGTTGCTCTGTGACCATTTTGAGTTCACCAAGGTTCAGTTCAGTTGGATCAAATCTCCCTAAAAATAGGGCTTTACTCCAGACTGGGTGGGTGCACTGCAGTGCAAGTGGATAGGGGAAAGGAAAAGAGTGCAAAACAAGGTGGGGTTATGTGAGGAATAAAAATGCTTCTGGAAATACTTTCCATTTCATCTGAGCTGTCAGTCTTTCCTATGCCCTCTCCTCTGTATTAATTCTTCCTTCTGTTTTTAGCTGCTTGTTGCCAAAACTGGTGATTTTCAGGCAAAAGCTTTCTCACAGCAAACCAAGCCTGGTATGCGAGGGGAAATTGTTTATTCAGGAGTGTCTTCCAGCAGGAGGTAATTTGGAGGGGACAAGAGCAGTCAGACACAGGGAGGACACTTACTTAGAAAAGGCTGTAGGTTCTGAGATGTGCTGACCTCACATTCTATATTTTGAGCCCCAGGGCCATCGTGGGCCTGTCCCTCAGGTGGGACATCTGGCCTGATGTAATGCTGACCTTGCCTTGAAGCAGGAAAAGCACAGGCAGCTCAGTCTGCAGTTTGAACAGGAACCATCTGAGCATGATGCTCCCACCACGTTGTAATGGATCACATGGACTGGAAATGGCTTTTATTTTGTAGAGATCTGAGGAGCACAGAGGTATTTTGTTTAGCTGTAGTCAGTACACACAAACTAAGGGCAAAATGAACCCTGCTCTCTTTTACATGTCCAGCTCTGACAGCACAGGAGTCAAGTGGTGTAAGGGGAGGTGTTCTGTGGTGTGAGGAGCTGCAGCAGAGCACAGCTGAAGAACACTGGCCTCTGTAGCCAGTGGCAGGTATGGGAAACCTCCTTAGTGTCCTGTAAACAGAGATTCTGTGGTCCAGATAACCAAATTATTTCTGTGGGGCTGAGGGAGCTTTAGAGACAAGTCTAAATGTCAAAGACATGTCTGAATCTGTAATGCCAGGCCTTTGCTGCTCTGCATCCCATCCTTCACACAGGCAGCTTCTTCACCCCATGGCTATGGCAGGGAGGGGATGTTCCTCAGGAAGAAGGCTGAGAAAATGTAAAATCCTGTTTCAAATGTCTGTCCAAGATTCATGTCTGAGAGATTAGAGCATGATGAGTTCCCTGCTTCCAGTGCTGGCCCCAGGGAGCAGCTGGAGCTGCAGCTGCTTCTGTGGGGATGTGAGGAGCAGAGTGCCAATATCAGCAAGGGAGAGGCAATGCTTGTGTCCCGGGCTGGCTGCAGGGCAGCTCTTCAGAAAGAGGACTCGGGATGGATCTCTAGTGTTCATTGCAGTGTATTAGATCAGCCAGGTGCTTAAAGGTGCTGAGCAGACGATGCAGGAGCTCTGATCCTTTAATAGGGATGTTTGCCTGGTGGCCTCCAGGGAGCTTTCTTTTTTTTTGGACGTTGATTTGCAGCCAGGAATTTCTTGAAATCTTTTTCCTGCAATTTTACAGTATTTTCATTACTATTGGAGGTCTTGGAGGTCAGAGCTGCGGGTGCTGTTTGGGAAGTGGGTCTCTCCTTCTTGCACCTGGCACATCCAGGACTCACAATATAGAGGACTTTCAGCTTGGAGTGTGTGACCCAGTCCCTCATGCTGTCCAGGACGATGGGCAGCAGGCTCACCACCCCTCCATAGCGATGCTGTGCTTCCTCCAGGCTCAGGTGATTCACAACACCATGGGGGTACCTGTGGGACAGAGGGAAACAACTGGCACAGGAGTCCCAGCCCTGCAGCCCTGGGAGCCCCAGGGAGAACAGCAGTGCACAGGCAGCCATTCCCCAAAAGCACGGAGACAGCTGTACATGGATTGAGGAGTCCTGCCAAAAAACACCCTGGCACAGACCTGGAGTCTTGGACAGGACACACAGACACTGCCCTGCAGAAATTAGCTCAGTGCAGGGCAGCAGCAGCAGCAGGAAGGAGCAGGAACCTGCCTGAGCACTGCAGGGGCCTCAGGGCACCCACCTGCCCAGAGAGAGGATGGACAGACAGAGCAGCACACTTTTAGTGCAGGGACACTGGCAGTGGTTGCCAGGAGCTGGCACAGGCAGCTGGGCAGCACCTTGGACCCTCCCTACAGCCATGAAGGGGCTGGGACAGAAGCCAGGGGCGAATGTGCAGTGCCAGCCCCCAGGAGATGAGCTGGGCTGGGCTGGGCTGGGCTGGCTGGCGAGGCACCTACGTGGCTCGAAGGGCAGTGAGGTCGTTGCTGTCGTTCAGGAGCAATTTGCACTTCTCCAAAAGGCCGTTGGTGACGCTGTCCCCAGCGTGCACCGTCTCCATCCTCTGGCACAGGCAGCGCAGCTCGTTGCACAGGGACACGAACATGTTGAGGATGCGCCTGTCTGTGGAGTTGTAGCAGTGGTGGTCCTTGTAGCACTGCACCTGCACGGGGGGAAATGGCAGCGCTGCTGACAACGGCAGAATGGGAACACCTCACTGGGATGGAATGGCTCAGTGCAATGTCTGCCACAATCCTCTTCAAGGCAATGGGCAAAGCCCTTCTGCTCTCAGGGAGAGGCAGCCTTGGAAAGGACAAGCAGCTCATTGTGTGCCCTAATCCTGACAGCAGCCTGGCTTTCACTCTGCCTTTGGCATCCATCTGGGTTTTGGGCTTGAGTTCTGCTGTCTCAAATCCACAATTCTGATTTGATTTAGATTTTCTTCCCCTCTCTGTCTCCAGGTGGTCTAAGTTCTACTTTTCAGTACAGCATGCTATAAAAATTCCCAGACAATTCACTTAGCAGCCCAGCAAAGCCCTTGCCCACGTGGGACTCTCAGCCCTCAATCCATCATCCTCCCTGTGTAACACAGCCATTATTTTTAATAAGCACTATAGAAAGATACAGCAGCACCAATACCAGGGGGAAGAGCCAGGCATGCTGCTTCCTACAGGCTGAGGATTACAGATTCCATGTGTGCCTGGGGAAGGAGCCTTGCTCTCATTGTTTTCCTGTAGCCTGTGTTTCTGGCTGGGCCCCAGCAGTGCTCAGCTAAAGCAGAAAGTGCTGCTCAGCCTTGAGATTCCTTCTGAGATCACGGGAGGCCCCACCCAGGTGATCTCTCCCCACCCCTTCAGTTACACACAAACCTTCCTGGGCACTTTTTGTCCATCTTCCCTTCAGGAAAAACATTTCTCCAGCCCCACGTGCTGTCCCTGTGGCCATGGCAGGGAGCTCCTGGTGCTGAGGGGTTTGTACCTGGACAATGGATGACACAGGTCTGATCATGTCATGGGCTTCCTCCCGGGTGCGCTCCAGGGCTCTGATGAAGGTGAACTGCTGCTGCTGGAAGAGCTTGTACTTCTCCTCGATCTTCCTCAGGGTCTCCACCACCTCATTCATGTTTACTTACTGCTGGATCTGGATGGAAAAGGAGAGACAGGAAGCTGCATTTTAGAAATGATGCAATTCTACGTCTCACCTGAGCTGGAATTGTGCAGGTGTGGTGGTGTTCACAGGGGTCCCAGGACGAGGGAAGAGATGAGAATCTTGACTCCTTGTTTCAGAAGGCTGATTTATTATTTTATGATATATATTATATTAAAAGAAAATGATATATTAAAACTAAAGTATAGAAGAAAAAGATTTCATCAGAAGGCTTGAAATGAATGGAATGATAATAAAATCTTGTGACTGACCAGAGAATGCGAGACACCCAGACTGTGATTGGCCATTAATAAAAACAACCACATGAGACCAATCCCAGATGCACCTGATGCATTCCACAGCAGCAGATAACCATTGGTTACATTTAGTTTCTGAGGTCTCTCATCTTCTTAGGAGAAAAGATCCTAGCAAAAGGATTTTTTATAAAATGTGTCCATGACAGTGTAGTTTAATGGAAAACTTATTAATAACTGTGTAATCATTGGCTTTTGCAAATTATTTTTATACAACATAGTTTGTAATCACTGCTTTTATTGTTGTATAATTTGTCAGCCTTTTATGGTTAATACCCCAATCCCTGAGTAGATTATATATTTTAGTGTGATAAATATATTCTAGTTTAGGCTCTCGCCAAATATTAAAACAGAGATTTTGTGCTGTGCATTATAACATTAACTGTTGCAGAAGTAGTTAATGTTTTTATTTTTGTAACTGTCTGACAATGGTGAGAATGAGTCAGATAATTTTGTGAAATTGCTAATGTTGATTTCATGTACGAGTGGAGTATCTTATCTGTATGATAACATTGAAAAGAACCAGGTAAATAAACACTGAAAGAAAGAATGCAAGGAGGATTTTACCACTGACCCTTCAGCTGGCACTAACTGCCAAATCACAGAACAGGGACCCTTGTGAAGAAATAAAATACATCAATCTCATCTGCAGTATGGCACACACCTTAAGTGTTAAGGGTTGAAGCAAGCAAAAAGAATTCCCAGAATAAGAAAACTCAAAGGAATCTTTGAATATGTATAATCTCATGAAAATGTATTTGACCAATGTAATGAAAAACTATATAAGAAAAATTGGTTTAAGTTAACTGGCATGCCTCTGGCAGTTGCCAAGCACCCAGTGCTGTTATTAGTTTGTCCCTCTTACCACTTATAAAACTTTTAAGATTTTAAAGATTGAGGCACGTTTCTCACAATTACAAAAAAAAAAAAAAAAAGCAAAAAAAGGAGGAAAAACCAGAGATCTGTTGTGCCGAAGCCCTGCAGTCCCGGAGCCCCAAGGAATAAATCAATAATGCCTTGGTGATGGTGCTGCAAAAAGACGCAGAGCCCCGTGGGCAGCCAATGTGATGTCACAGACGCTGCCGGGCTGTGGGAAGGCAGTGCGGCCATGCCTCAGCCACAGCGGGGCCGAGGCAGCCCCAGGCCCTTCTCTCCCGGCTGTGAATCCTCGCCCCAGCGCCTCCCCAGCTCTCCCGCTCCCTGGGGCCGGCCGGGCTCGCCGGACCCCCCGGGCCGTTCGTGCGGCTGTGGCCGCCCCGCTCCCGCCCCGGCGGGCCCTGCGGCTCCTACCGGCCGGTGTTGGGGCGGTGTTGGTGCGGCAGCTGCCGGGAGGGGCCGGGCTGGCGGCGCGGCCGGGCCGGGCGGGACGAGCGGGCGGACAGCGCGGGCCGCGGGCCCTCGGCCCCACCGCGCCGCCGTCTCCATGGCAACCGTCGCCGTTCGATGACGTTTCCTCGTTCCCTTTACTGTAAACGAGGCAGCTGACCACGCCCCCGGATGGCGATAGGCCGCTTTCTGTCGCGCGGCGATGACGTCACCGTTAGCAACGCGTCGCGTTGCCAGGGCGGCCATGGCGGAGGCGGACACGGAGGACGCGGCCCGGCCGTGGCCGCCGCCCGCGGGCGGCCTACGCGGAGGAGCGGGGGCTCTTCCAGCTCCTGCAGGTGAACGGGGAGCCGGGCCGGCCCGGGGGAGGCGGGGAGGGGCAGCGGGGCGGGATCCTGTGGGAGGTGATGGGCGGGTGGGAAGTTTGTCCTGTAAACAGAGATTCTGTGGTCCAGCGAACCTAACTGTTTCTGTGGAGGTGGGGGAGGGCTGTAAACAAGTTTAAATGTCAGGGACGTGTCTGAATCTGTAATGCCAGGCCTTTGCTGCTCTGCATCCCACCCTTCACCCGCTGGCTGTGGCAGGGAAGGGATGCTCCTCAGGAAGAAGGCTGAGAAAATGTAAAATCCTGTTTCAAGGAACTTATCCAAGACTCATGTCTGAGATATTAGAGTCTGATGAGTCCTGACTGATCCCTGCTCCCACTACAGTGCTAGCCCCAGGGAGCAGCTGGAGCTGCTTCTGTGGGGATGTGAGGAGCAGAGTGCAAATATCAGCAAGGGAGAGGCAATGCTTGTGTCCCAGACTGGCTGCAGAAAATGGGCTCAGGATGGTTCTCTAGTGTTGATTGCACTGTATTAGATCAGCCAGGTGCTTAAAGGTGCTGAGCAGACAATGCAGGAGCTTTGATCCTTTAACAGGAGGTGTTCCCTGGTGGGATCCAGGGAGCTTTCTTTCCCAAGCGTGGGTCTTCATACTTGCACGTCTCGCACTGTTTCTCCTGCAATAGCACAGTATTTTTATTACTATTGGAGATCTGAGCTGCAAAGTGCCCAGCAGGAGCTGTTTGGGAAGGGGATTTGTGCTTCAAGGCCATGGCAGATGCATGACTCACATTGGGGATCAGGTACTTCTTGGAGTGTGTGACCCAGTCCCTCATGCTGTCCAGGACGATGGGCAGCAGGCTCACCACCCCTCCATAGCGATGCCTCGCTTCCTCCATGCTCAGGAAGTTCACAACCCTGTGGGGGTACCTGTGGGACAAAGGGAAACAAATGGCACAGGACAGAGGGAAACAATTGGCACAGGACACAGGGAAACAAACAGCCCTGCGGCCCTGGGAGCCACCCTGAGAGCCCCAGGGAGAACAGCAGTGCACAGGCAGCCATTCCCCAAAAGCACGGAGACAGCTGTACATGGATTGAGGAGTCCTGCCAAAAAACACCCTGGCACAGACCTGGAGTCTTGGACAGGACACACAGACACTGCCCTGCAGAAATTAGCTCAGTGCAGGGCAGCAGCAGCAGCAGAAGGAGCAGGAACCTGCCTGAGCACTGCAGGGGCCTCAGGGCACCCACCTGCCCAGAGAGAGGATGGACAGACAGAGCAGCACTCTTTTAGTGCAGGACACTGGCAGTGGTTGCCAGGAGCTGGCACAGGCAGCTGGGCAGCACCTTGGACCCTCCCTAACAGCCAGGAAGGGGCTGGGACAGAAGCCAGGGGCGAATGTGCAGTGCCAGCCCCCAGGAGATGAGCTGGGCTGGGCTGGGCTGGGCTGGGGAGGCACCTACGTGGCTCGAAGGGCAGTGAGGTCGTTGCTGTCGTTCAGGAGCAATTTGCACTTCTCCAAAAGGCCGTTGGTGACGCTGTCCCCAGCGTGCACCGTCTCCATCCTCTGGCACAGGCAGCGCAGCTCGTTGCACAGGGACACGAACATGTTGAGGATGCGCCTGTCTGTGGAGTTGTAGCAGTGGTGGTCCTTGTAGCACTGCACCTGCACGGGGGGAAATGGCAGCGCTGCTGACAACGGCAGAATGGGAACACCTCACTGGGATGGAATGGCTCAGTGCAATGTCTGCCACAATCCTCTTCAAGGCAATGGGCAAAGCCCTTCTGCTCTCAGGGAGAGGCAGCCTTGGAAAGGACAAGCAGCTCATTGTGTGCCCTAATCCTGACAGCAGCCTGGCTTTCACTCTGCCTTTGGCATCCATCTGGGTTTTGGGCTTGAGTTCTGCTGTCTCAAATCCACAATTCTGATTTGATTTAGATTTTTCTGAGATCACGGGAGGCCCCACCCAGGTGATCTCTCCCCACCCCTTCAGTTACACACAAACCTTCCTGGGCACTTTTTGTCCATCTTCCCTTCAGGAAAAACATTTCTCCAGCCCCACGTGCTGTCCCTGTGGCCATGGCAGGGAGCTCTTGGTGCTGAGGGGTTTGTACCTGGACAATGGATGACACAGGTCTGATCATGTCATGGGCTTCCTCCCGGGTGCGCTCCAGGGCTCTGATGAAGGTGAACTGCTGCTGCTGGAAGAGCTTGTACTTCTCCTCGATCTTCCTCAGGGTCTCCACCACCTCATTCATGTTTACTTACTGCTGGATCTGGATGGAAAAGGAGAGACAGAAGCTGCATTTTAGAAATGATGCAATTCTACGTCTCACCTGAGCTGGAGTTGTGTAGATTGGTGGAAAACTTACCAAAAAAAAAAAGGCAGGAAAAAGAGGCGTTCTGTTGTTCCGAAGCCCTGCAGTCCCCGACCCCCAGCAGTCCGTCAGTGCCTGTGCGGCAGAGCCCCGAGGGCAGCGGTGCCAATGTGATGTCACAGACGCTGCCGGGCTGTGGGAAGGCAGTGCGGCCATGCCTCAGCCACAGCGGGCCCGGGGCAGCCCCAGGCCCTTCTCTCCCGGCTGTGAATCCTCGCCCCAGCGCCTCCCCAGCTCTCCCGCTCCCTGGGGCCGGCCGGGCCCGCCGGACCCCCCGGGCCGTTCGTGCGGCTGTGGCCGCCCCGCTCCCGCCCCGGCGGGCCCTGCGGCTCCTACCGGCCGGTGTTGGGGCGGTGTTGGTGCGGCAGCTGCCGGGAGGGGCCGGGCTGGCGGCGCGGCCGGGCCGGGCGGGACGAGCGGGCGGACAGCGCGGGCCGCGGGCCCTCGGCCCCACCGCGCCGCCGTCTCCATGGCAACCGTCGCCGCTCGATGACGTTTCCTCGTTCCCTTTACTGTAAACGAGGCGCTGACCACGCCTCCGGATGGCGATAGGCCGCTTTCTGTCGCGCGGCGATGACGTCACCGTTAGCAACGCGTCGCGTTGCCAGGGCGGCCATGGCGGAGGCGGACACGGAGGACGCGGCCCGGCCGTGGCCGCCGCCCGCGGGCGCCTACGCGGAGGAGCGGGGGCTCTTCCAGCTCCTGCAGGTGAACGGGGAGCCTGGGCAGGGCCGGGGCAGGCGGGGCGGGATCCTGTGCAGGGTGATGGGCGGGTGTCCGCCTGCGGGACGCGGCCGTGGGCTCTCCCGATTAATTATTTTAATTGGCAGTTTCTGAGACTCATAGGTATGATTTGATTTGCGGGAGAAAGTGGCAGCCCACGGAAGAAGGAGTCGGTGGAAGGCTCGGTGGAAGGCGGGGCAGGACGGGAGGGGAGGAGAAAGGGGGGACAATGATAAATTGGGTGCGGGAGGAACGCGGTGAGGCTTCTGTGGGGCTGAGCTGGGGCTGTCAGTCTCTGCTGTTCATTCCCCCTGGTAAAACCCTTCCCCTTTTGTTCCTGTTGTGCCTGTTCGCCGAGGTGTCAGAAATAAAGCGAGCAAAGTGCCCTTGTGGCGTGGCTGTGATTTCGGTACCTGGTAGGGCTGGTTCCCCTGCTTTAGAGTAGGGTGGGTTTGGTTCTGGAGTTCGGGAAAAGCCCTTGTGTCGTGCATGGGGAGGTTTGTGGGAAGGACTAAAAATCCTGGTGCTGTTCTGGTAGGAGAACTTGCTGGAGAACATTCCCCTGTGTGCTGCTCTGAACTCTGCTAAAAAATCATTTCCGCTCATTCAAATGCACACACATGTTTATTTCCTTTCCTGTTTTTTTGTTTTGTTTTTTTTTATTTTGGTTGGGTTTTTTTTTTGTTTTTTTGTTTTTTTTGTGCTATCTTTTTCTCTGTTTATTATGACTATTGCAGCATAATATTTGTGTTTTGATTTGGGTTTTTTTTAAAGAAGTACTGTGTTTTGCAAGCCACGAGACATTGAACTCAGCTGCAGGGACTCATATTACATAAAATGTTTGTGGGATTTAGTCAGGGTCGTGCTTTAGTTGTGTTGGAGCAAAATAATGACAGAAACACAACTTGAAATTGTTGTGCTAAACACTTACAAAACTTAAAATGTAAAAACTACATGAGACCCTAACTATGAACTTCCCTCAGAGATTAACAGAACAACTCATGTGAAATTAAACTGAGTTTAGCAGAATTGGATAAATAAAAGGGTTTGGGCAAGAAACAGTGCGAGTGTCAATCACTGTCAGCCCTGAACATTTTTTAATTATAATAAATCCAGATTTTGTTAGGTTTGTTATTTATACAGGTGCTGGTAAGTGTAGTGCAGAATCCAGATTGTTTAGTTTAAATAAATGTTGCTGGAAAGTAATAATTTTTAAATGAATTTTCAATAAAAATACAAATTTCATCTTTTATGCTCTGTGCTACCCAGACCTTGATGCATCAGAACTTGCACGATCACCAGTTAATAAACAAAATTGAGTGTTTTAATTATTCTAATGAAGTGGATGAAGTAGAAAAGGAAAATAGGCCACTCTAATAAGAGACAATCAGTTGGTGAGGATATAAAATTTTATGGACTAGATGGACTTTATGGAATTTAGTTGCAGATATAAAAGTGTTATGGCTGCTGTTCAGAAACATCTCTTGCAGCACGAGCATTTCTGCAGCTTGTCTAAATTAGAGCATTAGTTCTGTTTGATGTTTAATTTTAATTAGAGGACTCGTGACTGGGCTGAAATGTCTTGCTAGGAAATGTGTGGATTTCTCAGGGTTTTTCTTTTTTCCTGCCTGTAAAGCCCAAATTCTCCCTGAAACCACTGCAAAATCTCTGCTGTTATGGGTGGCAGCTGAAACAAGGCTCCGTATAACCTCAAGGGTTCAAGATGAAAATGGGCTCCAAAACAGACATTCAAGGCAAGGCTTTAGGCCTTTTTTTGCCTTTTTTCCCCCCCTTCTCCCCACCCCTTTTCCTGCAGGAGTCAAGGCTGGTACAGGTGTGAAACGTGCCATTTCTGTGGGTTATGTTTTCAACTGCTCTTGTCTGTTCTGCACTCCTCTGGGCTAGTCAGAAACTCGTAGGAATGTGCTAGAGAAGGCTCATCCTGCCCTGCAGAGACACAAATTCAAGTTAACTCTGGTTTTCAAACTCTTTGTGTGGTTTTTATGTCAGTGCTGCCTCAACCATTTTTAACCCCAAGCTGCTTGAGCCAAACCTTTCTGGTGTCCATAAGTACCATCGATAAACTGAATTAAATAGGTTGGGTTTTTTTACTGGCGATTTTCTGACCCTCATCAGTTTTTCAGCATCTAAAATAGGTTCTGAAGTCTCAATTTTGTCTGTGAAAGAAAATAAATAAGCATTTATAAGCTGTTTAGGATCCTCATTGTAACATTGCTGTAAAAATGCAAGCTATCACGACTGCAGAGCCGTGTTCAATTTTCCTCTGACTTTGTCCTATTTATTTCCAGAACATGCTTGAAGAGCTATTAATTCATAAGCCAGATGATCCCATTGAGTTCATGATAAACCACTTAAAGCAAAACAATGATGATGGTAAGTGGAAATGGAGACACCAGAAATAGTTCAGCTCCTGATTTGTAAACAGCTGTTGCGAGCTGTGCTGCTCTTGGCAGGTGATGGATCAAACTTTTCAGCCTGAGTCTTGGGGAGGGGGGAAACAAAAAAAAATGGTGAGCATTTTGGAATACTTATAGGCAAGATGCTTTTAATTTCTTTTTTTAGTGGGTAATCTAATAAGAAATGCACTTTAACAGTTCTAACAATGAAACCCTCTAAGGGAATAACAAAGAGTTCTGGTGTATCAATTATTAATGCCTTCCGTGCCCCATCTGATATTTCCTGTTGTCTTTAAGCTTGCTAATTACTCCTTTTGTCAGGTGTAAATTTGGGTTCCTACTCTACCTGGGCTGGCAGATTCTCTGCTTTTTGATTAGTTTGTTACTCTCTGCTGTTAATGAGTTCCACAGCTCAGTGGCATCTCAGCTGAAGGAACAGTGAGTGTGTCTGCTCCTCTGTGGAACAAAACCTGGTAAATTGAATGGGAAGTCTGTATTCTGCACAATAAAAGCATGTACCCTCAATCAAATTATTTGATTTACAAACTGTTCACCCTTAGGCAGATTATATTTGGATATGCACAAGTGAACTGTAATTTTTGTTCTGCGTGAGCTGTCAGGGAGAGCTGGTGTCATGGAGCTTTGATGTTTCTTTAAAACCAGAGTAAACCATTATGAAAGTTCTGCTGCAGCATCAATGAAATCATTATCACTGGAGGTGCTGTGAGCTCTTAGTGGTGCTGATCAGCTGGATGGTGATTGAAATGCTGCTAAATACGTTAAAGAAAAAAGAAATCAAATCCTGCAAATTGTGCCCAGCCTTTTCTGGTGCAGGCAGCCTAAATAATCAATCTGGTTTGTAGACCCATGGAAAATATGTGTAAGAATTTCCTGCAGTTTGATAGAATGCTGATAAAATTTCTTCACATTGGACTAATATTTGTCCTGAAGCCCCACAGTATTATTTTAACAGAATCAGGCAAGTTTCCATCTCATGACTTCAGTACTTAGAGGCTAAAGACAGAATTACAGCAGTTGTTTGTCAAGGGGAAAATGCTGTCTGCTTTTGGTCTGGAAAACCCTGTTAAGGAAGGAAAGGAACTCCAATTAAAATTAAAGCCTAAATGTTGTTTTAAAAATAAATTATATGGAAAATAATGTAACAGAAATGTGTAGCAGAGTTGATTTTACTTTTTGATCATGGCGGAAGGTGCTGACTATTTAGAAGAAAAAAAACCCCTTATTAGAGCCATCAGTAAAGTGATGAATTTTCATGATCTTGCCTTGCCTAGACAGTTTTAGCCCTAGAGAAAATTTCAAACAGAGATGTGTGGAAAAGAAGCATTGCATCTATCCCAGGTGTGAAGTTAGAAACCCTTTTTAATTAATATTAGGATCTAAAGTACTTTTAAAAATATAAACAAGTCTAATGGTGATTATAGCTTACAACTGCCTCGAAAATATTGTAGGTCAAATGTGTGGCAAAGTGTTTGTGCTTAGGGCTGTGTGCTATTGTTCTTTCATGTGTTCCTTCTAAAAACCTTCAAGGGCCACATAAGACTGATAATTCTTTGATATTCAAAAAATGCAAGTTTTCTACATGGTGTCTTGGTTTGTGCTAATGAAAAAGGCTTTCAGGGTCTGGGTGGCATTTCTGTGAGCACAAACCTCTGAAGGGAAAAGTTCTGCCTGAATGTTCAGTATGTACCCTGTGCTTCTCCTCTTTGACAAAGGATTTCTCTTACAACTTAAGCAAATGTTGTTGTATTGATATTAATAATAAAATCTCTTGGATTTATATCAAACTCTGTGAGTCCAGCTGTTGTTTTGTGTTATTCCAGGATTCAAATAGGAATAGGAGTAGGAACCCAAATTTACACCTGACAAAAGGAGTAATTTGTTGTTGCTAAAATTGTTGTTGAATGTTAAAACTTGCTTTACTTGGACGAGTAAATCCCGTAACATCTCATCAGACTAAATACAGAATTAAATCTGATTTTTTACCAAAAATTTTACCAGAATTTTCTGCCTTCATGTAGCTGCTGCTTTGGAGCTGCAGTATTAAATAGTGACTATTTGTTGCTTGGAGGGGTTAAACATTACACCCGTGGTGTCCTGGTGGTGCCCCTGTGTCACATGTTTGGGGAGAAGGCTTGAGAGGAGTCCTACAAGTGTGCAAATGAGAAAATCAGTGAATTACACTGCCCCATCTGCTGCCAGCCACTAAGCAGAGAGCAAACCAGATTTAGTACAAAGTGAGCATTTACAGTAGCCCTGGGCAATATTAAAGCATGAGATGGTGTATATAATGGTATGTTTCGTTTTTTATCAAACGTTTGTCCAAGAAAGCTGTGTATTAAAGCTTCAATACCTAAGGGCTTTCTTGTGAATTTTAAATCATGCTCCTAGTTAAACCTCAAAAGGATCTGTGGATGGAAAGGTTTTTTGATTTTCTTTGAAGTGGTTTGAAGAAGTTGATTAGTGTTGGCACCCAAGCACTCTTTTATGACGCTGTTTATAAATAATTCCTAAGTACCGGGCTGGAGTTTCAAGGTGTTAGATTTTAAAAAAACCCTAGGATTTAATCACATTACATTTGAAAGAAATTAGGTGATAAAAACAGCTGATGTATCCTTTTAAAGTATTTTTCTACATTGTGTACTAGTTCTGTTGCACTTGCAAGAACCAATAAGGGGGGAGTTGTTCTTAAAGCTTCCAAGTCAGATAACTTTGTAAAGATGAATCTGTAATTTGGGTTTCATGTATGTTTAAAAATTGCACCTGCCCAATAACTGTTAAGTGCATGGAAGGCCTCATGAAAATCCATTTCACATCCTTGCCTGTCTGCTCCCATCAGACACGATCTCCCTTGGTTACTGAGAGCTGAGGAGGTTTTTGGGTGAGTGGATCCCCTCTCTGCTCTGACCTGTGTTACTCCTAATAAATACTAACCAGTCCCTCCTGCACAGACTCTGATTTGGGGCTTTTTTTTTTTCCCCTGTGGTATAGGGGGGAGAAACATCAAAGCTGTTAATATAAAATGACAGTTCAAGGGATTGCAGCCCAAGGTGTATTTATGGAAAAAGTTCCAAATACTTTCCTATGAGTGACTCCATTTCCTCCTGTTTGCCTTGCCTCTAATTCATTCCCAACAAAGCTCAGGGCAGTCATGCCCATTGTGTTGTGTGTGTGCACTGGATTAAGAATTCCTCAGAACTGGGATGCATTTTTTGCACCTTGCCCCCTCAGGGAAAGGAGAAGAATGTGCAGCAGAGAAACACAAGAAACAGAAATGAGGAAAATTACTTTAAATGGTGACTAGGAAAAATTGAAGGCTGCTGTCAAAAAGCATAGTGAGGGAGCTCTTCATTCTGCAGTATCCAAATCTTCTCTGAGCCCTGACACAACCTATTTAGGTGAAACTAAAAACTGAAATATCTTTTCATCACGAAGTGTGTTAGTTCTGAATCAATGTTTCAGGAATAAAAGTCAAACTCAGGTAAGGAAATGTTTATACCTTATGGTTCATCCACTAAACTCTCCATGTTTCAATGGATTGAGATATACATATCTCTCCAAGTGGCATGGTTAGAGTGTTAATCTCATTGACCATGGAGATTAAAGGAGGACCCAGGTGGCACTGATTTTCTGTTCCCCCTTTTTTTCCCAGTGGAGCCCAATCCTGAAATCTCCACTGAGGCAGCTTTCCAGCTGAAATAATTGTTTCATGCTGGCTACATTGATATTATGCAATACAAGAGTGGGAAACTGGTGGGGATATTTTGCTGTTCTGCACCTTGACATTTGCATATCCTTGTTCCACAGCTCCAAGAATTTGTGTCCTTGGTCCTCCTGCTTCTGGGAAAACTACAGTTGTGAGTACCTTACCCTCAGTGTGGTAGCACTCCCCACTCACTCTCTTAGCTTTCTACTGAACTCAGCATTTTGGAGAATTTTATTCTGGGAAAAGAATTTTGAGATTTATCCAAGTGATAGATGAGCACAAGACAAATTAAAGGGCATCATTCCTGAGGGGTACACACCTGGGTGTTACAGGTTAAATGGATATTTTCAAGTGAGGTCTGTTAAGAACTCAGGTAATGAAACAATTGGAATGCAACAGAATTCTGCCTGCCTTGTTTTCCCAGCCTTTTAACAGGACTAATTAACCTGGGGGAAGTAAGTTAATTGCACATTTGTGGTGTTCCCTTGCTGTGAATTGCTCCATTTGCATGGTCAGTTGTCTCATGTCCACTTGGCACCGTTAAATGCAAAGGTCAAAGTTGCATTTGAACCTCAGAAACGGCAGGTGATGCTGGTGAGGGCATGGTAGGAAGAATATTTCCTTCTTTAAATTCTGTGTTAAGGTACAGGAGATGAAAAAGTCGTTATTCAAAGCTGGATATTCTTGAATACCTTTATAAGAAACTACTTAAAGTTGCTTATATATGTCTGTGTACTTAAATGTATGGCTAAGGAAAACTCTGTCTTTCTGCAGCCTTCTGAAAAAAATTGCTTTATTTTCTTTCCAAATATTTCAACCTGTATTTTTTTTTTCTCCCCTCAGGCAATGTGGCTTTGTAAACATTTCAATGCCATACGTGTCTCTCAGGAGACTTTGTTATTCAAGGAAGTATTAAGGCAGACAGAGGAAGCAAAGGCATATAAAGAAAGAAACCAGGTGTGTAAGAGAATATAATAACAGTTGTTCTCGTGTCACAGAACAGGAATTATGTGGCATTCCCATGATTTCCACTGCTGGGTTGAGCAGATGAGAGTAAAGACTCTCTTCTCTCTGTGCTGTACATTGGTGTGTCAGGACACAGAGAAGGGGCAGGAGAGGGAGGCAATGCAAAGTAAAGGAAGTCTTGAAAATACCAACCTTGGAACAAGCAGCAGAACTGGGGGAAATCCAGGAATGCACAATCCAGTCTAGAAAAGCTTCATTCTATTATTAAACACAGTGTCTTCTATCTGGGCATGTTTGATAATCTCAATAAAATAAGCATTAATCTCTGAGGTCTCCTTTGGTACAAAATGCTCTGGAAAATATGTACACAAAGAACCTTTTTTTGATCTGACAGTGCTACTTAGTTGTGCATGCTTGATTTCTCTGTAGCATGACACAAATAACTTACTTGGTGCATTAACTCAAAAAGAGGATGACAATCCAGTCAGCTCCTGACAGCTCTGGAAGCTCTCAAGCTGAGGCAGGAGCAGCTGACTCAGATTGTTGAATTTTCCCCAATTCTGTGCACCTGAATTGCTCCAGTCAGATTTTTAAATCCATTCATTGTGGGCATCCTAACTGATGTTCACAAAACATTTTTTCCAGGTTCTATGACTCCCAGGATTAGTTGATCAGTAATGTAATTAATTGTCTTCTTATTAAAAATTAGTGACAGATTGGGAAAACATGTTGAAAGGTTATCTTGAATACAGAGAAGCATCTGATTCGTGCCTTTTTGGCTGATTCCTTTCTCCAGTGTCAAGGAATTCCATGAGAAATAGACTGGAAGAAGTCTGGTTTTTTGTGACTTTCTCTAACAAGTCCACTAGTTTGAGTTTATATTTTGTCCTTTATCACCCATTTTAATAAAAATTTAAGCAATTTCTTATCTGTAGGAATTCTACACCTCTGCTAAATCCAATTTAGAATTGGCATTGGCCAACAGATTTGTAATTTACTGAGGTGGCAGACAGTGTGATACGCAGATTAGGGTTTTTTCCTTAGAAAATTAGGCTAAAATAGGGTGGTGTTTATAAAATTGAATAAAATACTGGATAAGTAAATGAAGTTTGGAGATGCTTCAAGTAGCACACTTCAAGATCTGAGAGCAAAGAGTTCACTGAACTCCCTGAACTCACTGGCAAAAATGTTTGCATTTGGCTGGGATGATATGGAATTATTCTTACTGAGAATGTGTACTTTGAAATCTTAGTTCTAATTATTAAAGATTGTTTTGATAGGTTCATAAATTTATACTTGGAGGGCGAGAGTTTAAAACAAAAATTCCCTTTGGTTTAATTACTGTAATTATTAACATATTTCAGACTATACAGATGCACTTTCAAGGGTGTCCTTTTGGGCTTATTTGATTTAAAAAGATGGATGGTGTGGAAGATGAAAGTCAAAAATGTCAAGGCTAATCAGGTAGTGAGGAGGGCCTGCAGAGCAGAGGCTGCTGGTGGTTCAGCACTGTGCAGTTTGCCTTTGGATTTGATCTTTACACCCTACGATGAGGTTTTCACTAAATAATTTCGTTCTTTTGTGTGGGTTTGTTTCTTTGAATGTAGCTCCTAGAATTAGGAGGGAGCTCCTGGGTTCCTCTAGGAAACAATGAATGTTCAGGAACAGAACAAGAGCTTTTTCATGAGTTTGGATATAACCAGGGCATTCAAAGGTTGTAGTCCTGGCCAAAGCAATTTAATAAATGAAGAGGAAAAGCAGGAGCTAAGGCTGTGGTTTTTGGAGAGTCTGATGTGAAGATCATAAACACAATTTAATGTTGTTTCTCACTCCAAAGGCTGCTGTGGCTGCATTAACCCCAGAGGCAGAGCTCAGGCAGTTTGAGGTCACTTGGCCAATGTCACTGGATCTGGGCAAATGCTGCAAAAAGCTCTGCAAATGTTTGTTCACGTATTTTACCTACTCATTTTACCTAACTTCAGCCAAGCTTTCATCTCTTTTGTGTTCACCCATTAAAGCATTTGTCTTTTCCTGGCACAGGAAGCCATGGAAGGCACTTTAAAAATCCATTATTGCTCTCTGAAGCTCCATTTTTCAAGTTGGACAAGCGATCATTCACCCACACTACCTGGCCACTTACTAATGAGAACAGCTCAGGTAGTGAATTTTAAATACTGAGTGTTCAAAGCAAAATGTGATCATTCTGCATGTAAAAATACTCCAAAAAGAAGTCAGATATTTTTGAATATTCAGTAAATTGAAGAACCACAAGCTACCAATAAATATTCCATGAACAGAAAAAGAGGCTACATTTTTGGATAAATCATTGCAAATTATTCCCTCATCTCTAGTTATTATAATGTTAATAGGAAGCATCTTCAGGTTTTCCTATAGTGAAGTCTAATGATGAGCTATTGCATGTTTCACTTTTCCTGTTAACTGGTTAAAATAAGAAGTTGAAACAACTGTGGTAATTGTGGGTTTTGTGGGATGGGTGTGCTCTTCATGCTGCACTAAATTGCAGTAAAGGTGTTTGCATAGCACCTAATAACTTCAAACTGCTCCAGAGTTGTGTCACGTCCCTGTGCTTTTTAAAAAGAAATAAAATAGAAGAGAAAAAATCAAGATCCAAGGCATGGTCAGCATTTCAATCTGTTCCAGGGTAAGCCACTCTGAAGGAACAAAAAGAAACCGTTCCAGGTTTGTGTATCCAAAAAAGACCAGCCTTTCATGTGTATTTATCTGAACACACCAAGTCTAAACATTCATGATACTCAGGATTCTAAAGTAAATTTCTTCAAACTTGATTGCTGTTCTCTCCAAGGTGCCAATTTGGAGAAGCTGGAAATTTTTAGCTGAGGCTGTTTTCAGAGCAAATATATCCAAAACTTCCAAGAAAAATGCCTACTGAAAAAGCTGCCCTACAAAAAAAGTGTGGGAATTTTATGAAAGGGGAATGAAATACAACTCTGATTAGACCAGGCATGGAAATTGATGTTCCTGAAATAACATGGAATATTTAAAATGAATCATGAGTGGTCCAGTTTTTCAGCAAATATGGAAATAGTGATTAAACCAGCGTGGGTAGAAAAGTGTTCTGAACCTGACCAAAATCCCACAGCATTTTTTCCTTTACCTGCTCTGAGTGTTGGGACAGCTCTGTGGGCAAGGTGTGGTTTGGCTGTTACCAAATGTGTGTCACTGTCCATTATTGCAGATTCCTGGGAAGTGCAATCCCATCTCCCAGGCTCACCATATATATTTATGTGTTTATGAGAGATAAATTATAAATGGGCTGCCTGATATGTACCAGATATCCTGATTTCTAGTGGAATAATTAGGCATTCTGCAAGCAGCCTATTGAAAATGATTTTGTAGGCCACTGCTCAGTGGGGGAAAAAACTGCCCAGGAAATGAGACTGGAATGGAGCCACAGAGAGCAGAAGGAGCTAAAACACTGAAATACCTGAATGTGTGTCCTTGGCTGGGTTTGTGCAGCAAACCCCACTCCAAAGGCAGCAGTGAGAACAGCACTGCACGGAGAGAAGGGAGGATAAATTTGGTGTAAATTGGTTTGGCAGGGCAGAGCAGAGCAGCCCCCAGCAGCGAGCAGCCTGCTTTGACATGACACATGAAAGGAGCAGGCAGGTCCTGGCTGTCCCTGGCAGCAGCATGGTGCCCCTTTGCAAGGTGACAGGGGCTGCAGGAGGCTCTGACAAAGCACCCTGGGGACCTGCTGGCTCTCAGCAAAACCAGCAATTTCCTTCCCTCCTGCTCTGCTACCTGCCCCAGTGCTGGCTGATGTGAGGAGAGGCACTGAGAGCCGGGGACAAAAGAGATAAACAAAAGCAAACCCTGCCTGCCCGGGCCACCTGGGCTCTGCTGTGTGTGCTGGAGCACTTTCTCCACCCTCCTTCCAAGCACCATTTCCACCACCCCTTGTGAAATTGTTTCATCGTCTAGTGAAGATGATTTTATGAAATCTTCCCACATCATCAGCCAGATTTTTCTCATTGTATGAATTGAAGTTCAAAGGAGTTGCTCCAAGGAATGTTTTTTCCAGATGCCATGAGTCCCAGGATTAGTTGATCATGTAATTATCAACTATGTATTATAGTTGATCAATGTAATTAATTGTCTCATTAAAAGACAATTGTCTAATTATTAACAATTAGTGGCAATTAGATTGGAAAAAAATATGTAGATTGGAAAAAATATGTAGATTGGAAAAATATGTTGAAATATTATCTTGAATACAAACAGGCATCTGATTCCTGCCCTATCTACCTCTCCCAGCCTATAGAAATACTCATTTTTAGGTTTATACCCTTCAAAGTGATTAGGAAAAAGACATGAGAAGCCACAGGATATGGAACTAAAGGGAACAGAGAGTCAAGCTCACATTGTTAAGTGAAAGATAATTTATTTTAACTGGGAGGTAGAGAATCTGATTGCAGGCTTGTTTTGTTTTTTCTGAGTATTCATTTACCAATAATGAGAGAAGAAATAAGGCATCTGTTGAAATTATTATTGGCTGTCATGAGCTGCATGGACAGAAGTTTAGACTTCGAGTTAAACTGGCTGACTCAGAGTTTAACCAAGTTCAGCATAAAATGAAAGCCTAAATTAACAGGATAGTGGAACAAATTCTTTCTAGAAGGAAAGGAGAGTATTGCTGATTTCTTGTTAGGAAATCAAATATAATGGAAGAAATGTTGAGGGGTGCTGACCATAGGAACGTTGTTCTTCTGTCACATAGCCATTACCTTCTTACAAAACATCTCTAGAGATGGGCAAAGCAGCAGTCACAGAACTAGTCACAGATGCAGTTTCCATCCCATTCCACAGTCCTGAGTTTAAAACGAAACCAAGTTCAACTGCAAAATACATTTTAAATAAAGCTTTTGGATGTTGAGAATTACTTGAAGCTATGAAACAAACCTCCTGAAAATCAGACTCTGTGTTGTTTGCTCAGTGTCTGAGGTTCTGTTTGTGTCACTGAGAGCTGGCAGGTCCCTGATGCTGAGCCCTCTGTCACTGGGGCAGTCAGGGGTCAGATCCTCGTGGTTAAAAGGATGATTTGTGGATGTGATGTTCTTCCGGATCCCTTTGCAGGTCTGATGTCCAATGTGTGTGTCAGTGTGCAGAACTTGGCACTGCTTTCATGCCAGTGTGCAAAACCCCCATGGATATTCATGCTCTGTGCTCAGCTTCCCTTTAACACTGATTTTTGTGCCCTTATTAACTCTTGGTCATTAACTCATGTTAATGACCCGCGACTCGCGCAGAATTATTTATTTCTTTATTTCCAAGAAGACATCTCACTTCACCTTTAACCACAACAGTGCCTGCATGGTAAAATTCCTTTTGAACTCGATTGTGAATATTCAGCCCTTTTTTTTTTTTCTGGTTTTTTGTTTTTTTTTTTGTTCTTTCTTTAGAAAATTCCCAACGCGCTTTGGGCCAATCTGATCCAGGAACGTCTGTCAAACGTGGACTGCATCAAACAAGTAAGAATTGCTCCTCAGAGGGCTGCTGGATAAGCACTTACACAACTCGTGCCTGGTATTTAGCATTCCAAGTCCTGAGCAGAGCAGGGAATGGGGGCAAATCATCGGGGCTCCCGAGCCAGTTGCTTTCTTGAACATCAGCGGAGGGAGTTTGGAGCTTTATTAACAGGATAAAGGGGAGGATGAGAGTATGCATATGCTAATCTTCCAGCACGGAGATGATCAAAGGCTGAACAAGCAGAGCTTTGTTGATTGCCTGGGGCAACTGGCAGAGATGGAGTGGACAAAAAAGATAAACAGAAAATAGATAGAAATCAATATTGTTAAGGTTTTTGGCTCTTCTTGAGGAAAAGAGTCTTAACGTTACTAATTTCAGTTTTATTTCCGGTTCTGTCTCTTTTTTCTCCCTGTGTTAGGAAACACTGCATTTGAATGTATTGTCTTCTGGGTAATAATTAATATTTTCACTCTTAGCTTGAATGGGTTTAGTTGTGTTCAGATCTGTGGCATACTGTGTTTCTTGCTCCATGTTTCATCATCTGGGAGACTGAAACAATGATTTTTTGATCCTTAGAAAGAAAAAGTAAAGGGATTTGCAGAAATCCTAGATAGTATCAACTTTTCTTCATAAAACACTGCAGACCTTACTCTATAATTGACCTATTAATGTTGACTTTGCAAAGTAGAATTAAACTTTGTGTTGCTGTTCACTGTGCTTGAATGATATGGGTCTGTCTGGTTTTCCTTGAAGGTCTTTTTAGCTGAGCTATTTTACTTCATTTTATCTCATTATAGTTACTTAGCACTCCAGATTATATATCTGGTAGAACTCAATATATTTTTTTTTTATTTGTAATATATCCACATAGGACTTAGGCCCTTCAGCTGGCAGGAGAACCTGTTTAAAACCACACATGGTATACTGTCCTGTTCATTTGTGTGGTATTTTTAGTTCTTTTATAACAAGAGCTCTAAAACCTCTCAAAAATGCTAGTTTTTTCACATAGGTCTCTTTCCCTGATTAGAAGAACATATGCTTTCAGGAGGTACTTTTCCCAGTGTTTGTTAACGTGAGTTTTACTGTCAGTGTACAAGCAAAATCCATCACTCTCCACAGGCTGCATCCACCTTATTTTCCTTTTTTTTTTTTCCCTGTGCTTTCTATAATTGTTGGCATGGCTTTAGTTCTCCTGTCAGTAATGAGGGATGGGTCTCTCAGTGAGTTATTTTAAGTATTAGGTCATGTATGAGTAAGGTGACAAGGTGGTTAAAATGCTAACAGCTGCAAAGAGTCCTGCCTGCATTTTATGTTCCTGTTGTTGTCACCTGCAGCACTGAATCAGTGCTGGGTGTCTTACAGAACCAGAGGGGAAAAAATCCTTTATGCAGCTTCCCTGACATTCAGCAGGAATGGAGTGGATGTAATCAACCCAGCTGAGGTTTCATCTGGTTTTAGGAAAAAGCACATTATTTGTTTTTCAAAGGTTGTTAAAAAGGTTTACATTATTTTTACATTAATAGATACCATTTACAAATGTTTACATTAATAGATAGATACCACAAATTATAATAGATAGATAGTGACCACAAATTATTTTCTCCTTTGAAAGGGGATCTGTGCATTTTATGTGTAATATTTTGTGTGTGTAACTCAAAGTAGAATTAATGCTGTAGGGTTTTTACATCACTGACCAGATTTATGCCATTTCTTTCAAAATATGAGTCAGCATGTTTTCACTGAAAATGTTCACAGATTAGGAGCAGCATGTTGGACCACAGTACCACCAGCTGTTTGTTTTATTTCTCCTTGTGGTGTCATTGCCTTGGCATTAATTGTGCAGCTTTCATCCCACTGACAGTAGGAATAGAGGATTTTTTGTGCCGTTGTTTTGACACTCACAGGTTTATAGATGTCACTGGCATTCTCTAAGGAGAACATTTTTATTGATCAACAGCTCTGCTGAGGCCCTGTGTTATGTGTTCTTGTAACACAAACCTAGTCAGGACTGTGAGGGATCAGGTGGGGAGGTCTTGCAGCACACACAGGAAACTTATTGCAGGCATTATGTTAGAGCCTGGCACTTGTGAGGCTGATACAGAGAATTTTCATCTTGCAGGGTTAGCACATCTTGGTTGCAGCCCCTCTGACTGCTGGGAATTCATGGAGTGGAGAGAGATTGCTCAGGATGTGTTTGAGAGAGAGCTGAGCCACCTTCCTGGAGGGTTAGAATCTTTAAAAACCAAGCTTAGGCCAGTGAGTCACACACAGAGTGGCAGAATGAGTTGAGACTGGTATTTTTTGTGGCTGCTTTTGAAAGGGAAGGCAAAGAGAACAATGGCTCTGTTTGGTATTACCTTGATTGGCTCTGTTTGGTTTTACCTCAATTGGTCCTGTTCGGTTTTACCTTGATTGGCTCTGTTTGGTATTACCTTGATTGGTTCTGTTTAGTTTTACCTTGATTGGCTCTGTTTGGTTTTACCTCAATTGGTCCTGTTCGGTTTTACCTTGATTTGCTCTGTTTGGTTTTACCTCAATTGGTGCTGTTGAGTTTTACCTCAGTTGGTGCTGTTGTGTTTTACCTTGGTAGCTAAAGGTAATAATGTTTTCTCTGTGAAAATCCATGCAAAGAAAGTGATTTACAAAGATTTATCCAGGGAGAGAATCTGCCTGTTCACCACATTTTCTGTTTTCTGAGAAGAATGGAACTTGTTTAAAACATCTTTACACCTTACTCCACTGACAGAACTAGGGCGCAATCCATGCCTGGATAGAAGGTTACTACTGTCAAGAACCAAAAAAGATGGCTTCTTAAAGAAACAAATTCATCATGTGAAGTTCTTAATTACACTTTAATGACAGTCAGGAGGGCAAAAAAAGACCAATGTTTGCATAAAGCATGATAGGCATATTTTAAGTCAGGTCTTGCTCTGCTGTGCCTTCTTCCTCTTGCTCCGTTCCCAAGCCACACTCCCTTTCCACTCTTTTTTTTTTTTTCCTTTTTTTTTTTTCTTTTTTTTTTATTTTATCTGTGACATCTGCTTGGAGCTTGTCCCTCCTGTGATAGCACACTACTTGCAGCTGTTCAGACCTCCAGCTCTGAGCTGTGCATGGGGTGCCCTGAGCATACGGCCTTTTTGATGTGTGATAAAACAGAACCGAGCCACTGGGGGTATGGAGAGGCAGTGCAGCAGAATATCAATAAACCTGTTCTGAACAAAGCTGCAGCTCTGTGCTGGAATAGACATTTCACTGAAGTGTCAAGTAGATGGATAATATATTCTAATTAGGGACTGACTGATACCCTGCAACTCAGAGACCTTTGGAAATCAGCTCCAAAATGCTCACTGTTTTTGTAATGTGTGTTGGTTTTGCATTTGTTTAATGCCTTCAAAATATATTTTCTGCAGGGAGCTATTTATTGAGCTTTGTTTTCCTGAATAGCCCAAAATTTTCACTATAAAATTGCTTATTGCCTGTTTTAAGGACCTTTGAAATTTGTGTGTAAACCTCATGAAGTTTGCTGTGGACTGTTAAAAGTATGGATTGGTTATTGTTATAGTATTGTGTTTACTGCCTGTTGCACATTATGTGATTTGAGCCACAAGCAGTAGTGACCTCAGGTTTTGTAGGGCAATTTTTGTTTGTTTTTTTTTTTTTAATTTGTTTTGTTATAGTTTCCAAAAATGTTGCACTCAGAGTGGAGAAAACAAGCCAGATTTGTAGTCTTTGTAAATTGGCATTGATTTATTTGCCATCAGGCCTCAGATGCCATTTCTCCCTAGAAGATCTGGCCCTATATATATATATATTTTGCACACAGTATATTCCAAACTAGTGCTGAAGTTCCTGGCATAGCACTACAAACATTGTTCAGCTTTGCCTTCTGCAAGTCTCAAGGGATAAATTGATTTCTCAGCACCTGTGTGACCTTAGCCAGTGGTTCATTCTAATTTGGCAGAGCAAACACTGGGAGTGGCAAAAATGGCTTGCAGTTACTTGAGTCTTGTATTTTCTACATCTGTCAGCAGGATGACATCTTCCTGAAACCAGGCTAATTAAGGAATTTTAAATAATCTGCTCTATTTTCTTGTGTAATTGGAATGGCCCATTCCCTCCCACAGAAGTCCTGGAGATAGATTTCCCTGAAATACTTGGAGAACCTTTGGACCCCACCCTGACAGAGCACCAGATTTATATGGGAGCTGAGAATGATTGCCAGCTAATGCAATATTAAAAATATCTCCTTTATTTCAGCACAAAGATGGCTCCCAGATTTCCTGAGGAATCACAAAGTTATTTGGAGGGGTGGGATAGAACAGCAAGGACTTGTGTGGTCAGGCAGCTGCCAGGTAAATTAGGGAGAGTTCAGAAGATTCAGATGTGAGCCTGGGAAGTGGATTAGATTTCAAATACTGCATCAGACAAGAACTGAGTGAGGCTGCAGCTCTCCGTCGGTATTTCACAGATCCGTAAATGTTTTTTTAAAGATGCTCAATCCAACACTTAGCTGGCTATAACAAGGACTTAAGGGAGCAAAAAGCTCTTTTTTCTTTTTTCTTTCTTTTGCTCTGTTGCTTCATTAGCTCTGGGAACGCTGGTTCCATTACTGTGAGTTTTCCTGTATAATTTAAGAAAATAATGAAAGCATGCATATTTTCCTCAGTATTCTTGGCATTAAATCTGTCTTTAGATTTGTTTAGCTCCTTTTTTTTTATATATATACACACAGTGTGCGCTGGTATCCTTTTGAATATTTCAAAACTGTAGAAATTGTTTTGGGTTGTTTTTATTTGAGATGGAAGTTGGTTTGTTTTTATTTTTAAGATTGAAATATGAAAAAAAAAATCATTGCTACAATGTGTAAGTTCCCATTGCTGTGTGGCAGTGGAATCAGTGCATGCATTTCACAAAAGTATCAGTGCTCCATGTTTGCTTTCTTCTCTCACAAGCATCCATGAGAAATACTGTGCTGTGGGAAGATCAGAATGAGGTAATTTCTGTGTAAACAGCACTGAGATTTAGTATGAATTTTGGGGTTTTTTTTTCTCTTCCAGGATCAATAACTGTTTCATGTTTTTGTTCAATAGGGATGGATTTTGGAAGGCTTCCCTGAAAACCAGGAGCAGGCATGGATGCTGCAATCATCTGGCATTTTTCCTAGGCATGTTGGTAAGCAGCACAAGGTTTGTGTGTGATTGCATCCAGCAGGAAAGACTGGAAGGGTTTGTCTCAACAAATCCTCAATAAATTCAATACCAATGCTGGAGACAGTCACCAGAGAGCACAATATTTCAGTAGGGTTGAAAGTCTGAGGTAACCTGGGAGATTTTAAGCCCTGTCTTTCACAGCCTTTTCTCCTTCCATGTCAGAGCTCTGTAAATTCCAGACCCTACACCAAGAGGGTTTGAGCAGCTAAAAGTGGCTTTGCTCCTGACTTCCATCTCTAAAAATCAGCTTTTATCCTCAGACTAAACCAGTTCCTCATGTGCTAAACACAAATTTATGCTTCTGTTGAATTAGGGAATGTAAACTTCACCAAGTGAAGTGGAAACATGATGATTTTAAGCTTGACTTTTCAGAGTGGGGCTGGATTCTGGCTGGTTTGGGGTGGAATGTTTTACAGACCTTGACAGCTGCCCTTGCCATACAGGAGAAGCCACTTGTCCTAAATTATAGTTAAAGCACCTACTTAGAATATAAAAAATTACTACAATTGTGTGGAATGCAGTGTGAAATGATAAATTCAGAGCTTGCCAGTGAACAGAATTTATCCAACTTGATGAATTGTCACTTTGGATTTGATTTGGATGATATTCAACTGTAAATGAAGAACTCAGAATCACTGCAGTAGAGTTAGGCAAAAATGTTTAATGTCTAGTACTTGCATGTATTTTTAATATACCTAATAACATCTGAAGTTGAGTTTTGCTCACAATTATATCTGTGCCACCAAGACCTGAATGAGAATCTTACAACTCAGTCTGTCTAGTTAATCAAAAAGAAGATTGAGAGGAGATGAGATTTACTCTGTGTGAGTACCTTAATAGGGAGAAAAGTGCCTGAAAAAGCCATTTAATACAAAGAAGAAAGTCATAAAAAGAACTTGTTTGAAACCTGTAATCAAATGCACTGAAAATAGTAATTAAATTACAGTGTTTAACTGCAAGGATGATTAGCCAAAAGCAACCCAGGGAGCTGACAGGTTCTTCCTCTTTTGATGCTTTCTAATCAAGCTGGAACACTTTTTTATATATTAAAATAATCAGTTTCACTGGTCTCACCACCAAAGAACCTGGGTGAAAAGTTATCTTTGTGTATAGAAGAGAATCAGTCTCGAGTGTTCAGTGGGAACTTCTGTCTGAGGCTCCAGAGACAATGCTTTATTGCTGCTGGTGATGTTTTTTGGATAATGGGGACAGTTAGTGCCCATGGGTACTGGATTCATGGATATTTTATCCCACTGTATTGTTTAGTAGGTGAAGCAAAATTCTGATTAAAAGTGGAGTAAAATATTTGCGGGGAGAATGCTGGGAAAGGAAATATGCTCAAGATAAATTCAGCCACCTTTAATATTAGGATACATCTGAACACTTACAGGGAATAAAGCAAATTATTAACAAGAGCTACACTTTTAAATTTTTTCTCCTTTTTCCCTTTGTGTTGCCTAGTTATGCTCTATGCCCCAGACACTGTGCTGTTTGAGAGGAGTGGTGGGAAAAGGCTTGATCCCCTCACACAAGGTGCAGTATTGTTTGTTCCTCACCTCCCCTGCACACTGCAGTGTTTCTTGGTCTCAGAAACGTTGTAGTACTACTGATGGGGTTAAAATTTAAATGGGATCCCTTTAAGAACTAGTAGGAATTTGTAATTATAAATTTCAGCTGTTTGGAAGTGGTATTTGTTGACATTGCTTTATTTTCAGTGCCAATAAAATACAGGGAAATAAAAAGCTCAGGATTGAGCCTGCAAACAGTGGACTATGGCAATACAGAATATTTAAAGGTTAGATCTGTCCATATGAGTTTATAATTTTCCTGTCCATATCTGCTAGGTCCTGCTTTGTTTCTGAGGTGCAGGGGTGCTTTTAGGGTAAATAAAATCATTTCCATTAGGTTAAATAAAACCATTTCTATTAAATAAAATAAACTGTCAAATCAACTCAGCTCTGTATTGTCTGTTGAGTTTTATCATCAATCATCCATCACGAGATAAAATCCTGCAATTGCTCAATAAAAAAAATCAGGTTGGATGTTCTGAGGAGTGGAATTAAGAGGGACATTCTTAATTACAGATCTGTTAATTCATGCTCTTAGCTCCTAACCATGTTTCCTGCAGAGGTTTTCCACACAACCTTTGACTGGCCAAGTGACCCCCTGGTGCAGGAGAGGTTGGTGAAACCAGAAGATCTCTCTGAGCAGGAGGTGTCCAAGAAGCTGCTGGAATATCACAGAAACTTCCCTGAGATTTTCCACATCTACCAGAAAGTTCTGAAATCCATCAATGCAGACCAGCCCTCGGTGGATGTTCTCTCACAGGGTAAATTTGTGTTCTGTGGCAGGTGGAGCGGGTCCTGTTTGAGGGCTGGTTCCTGGCTCTTGGAGTCCCTTTTGTAGGATTAGGCAACACAGATGGCTCCCAGCTGAGTTGTGCTCTCTCCAGAGCAGCGTTTTGGCTGTTCCTGGTAATGATTTTACTGGAGTAAGTGCAGATAACTGGAAATGCTCAGCTCACAGCCCTACCAAGGAAGAGCTGAGTCAGTGGAGCAAATGTCACCATCATTTCTGTGAGTGTCTCTTCTAAAAGGGAGCCCTGTGGCTCAATTGTTCATCTCCCAGAGGGCCAGTACCTTCCAAAGTCTGAGAACAACAAGGAGGAGTAGTTCAAAGCTGGGAACATTTCATTGTTTAAAAGCTGTTTGTGCTGGGAGCTTTCCTGTTCTTGTTTGCCTTTGCTTGACTGTAATGCAATCTGACTTTTAATGTTGATCCTTCTAGAAGAGAATAAGGAAACTGCCAGAAAGACCAATTGATGTACTTTGTAGCTGTCAGTCTGCAGATGATCTCTTATATCCCAGTAATTTTGCATCTCAAAAAGGTCTTTTTTTTTTAATAACAAGTGCTGCACTTTTAAGATAAACAAGTAGGAAGTTTATATTCTGAATTTCCACATTAATTACCTCTAAATTACTTAATTAAATTTAAAAGTTCATATCATCATTCATAAAGAATTCATGCCTTGAATTGTAAATAAAAATGTGAGTGCCTGAATATTAATTATTATTAATTAATAATGTAGTGAGATAAATTGAAAACTGGAATGAAAAAATCCTCTCTAGATCTTTTTTCTGCAGGGCATCAAGCAGCCAGATTTTTTTTAAAGAATAATTAGATGTGGAGACTGTCTAGGGGATCATTACTCCTAATTAACTTGGTTATTTACTGCAAATTAAGCATCATTTGTAAGCAGGGTGCTTTGCCTGTAATGTTTGTGCTTTTCAATACACTGGGTTGTGGAAAATGTTCAGAATAAATGGAGCACTGCTTGGGTAGCTGATACTCAGGGTTTAGGAAGCCATGCAGCAAACACTATTTTCTAGTAGGATTTTCCAGGTTTTTTGTTTAGATTTTTATTGCCCCAGCTAAAATTAAAAAAAAAAAAAAAAGAGCGCTCTCATAAAAATGAGCAGTATTGTGGGTTGTTTCACACAATTATAAAATGCTGTGAACTGAATGCAGCTGGTGCTGCCCTGATGTGGGAATGAGAGCCAGTGCAGGACCCCAGCACTGCAGGAAGGGATGGGTACAATCCCATGGGGCTGCAGTTTTAATTTCTCCATATTTTAGGGCTGCTATGTAGAAATTGGAGTTTGCTGGAGGTGTTTCTTTATTAGAAAATATTTTCTAATCATACCAAAGCATCTAAGGAAGGGTTCCCTGAAAAATTGTTGGTACAGAGCAATGCATTGGCAATGGCTCCTAAAATCCTGATCCTCAAGATGTTCCCCACCAATCCTTTTGTGCTTTTTAATTTAGCTTATGACTCATACAGACAGTCACGTTTAAGCTTGTCCTATTCCTCAGACTAAAATTCTTTTTTTATTGCAAGGACTCTTTAGAGAGTCTCTCATTGGAACTGAAGATCTCACAAAAACTGAGAGGCTGCAGCTGATCTGGGCTCACCTTTAGGTGCACCCACTGCAATCCCAGGGGAATCAGAGCTGTGCAGATGTGTCCTTGCTGCTTTGGTCATGGCCAACCAGAAAGTTTAACTTTGGCATTTGACTGATCCCTGGAAAAGCCAAAAGATGTCACAAGTATGGCTTGGGCTGCTCCCTTCTCTGGCATTCTCAACCATCAAATGGCCATGGCTATGTCCAAATACAATCCCAGTTTTGTCCTCACTGCCAGTGCTGTGACATCTTTTGGATTCTTGGTGATCTCTCAGGTTCTCTTTTGGGAGTGTAACCAAGTCCAGGCCTCTATAATGTGGCAGTGCTGATGATGCTTCACATGTCCCCTGGTCTTTGCAAACCTGCAGGTTGACCTGAAGGTGCTATTTCCTGCTTGAAGCAAAATTTAGGAGGATTGTGTCCAGCAAATGGGTGGAATCAGGCAGAGAAGCTCAAATATTCTTTACAAGTTACACAAAAAGGATGGGTAAAAGAATAAAACATCCACCCTCAGTTCTGTGTTGTCAAGGCTGAGCAGTGTCATGACACACTGTGCTACAAGTCTATAATATTGTAATTAGGAGTCTTAATCACACACAGCTGGATAAATGTCATTAATTTAACATCCCGCGTTTTTACACTTAAATATTTGTTCAGAAACTGCAGAAAGTATTAAATGTAATTACAGCCCTCTATAATTTGCATGGTAAAATTGTAGCTATCAAGCAAAAATTACTTCTGCTAAAAACAACATGGTAAGAGAGCAATTATTAATTGAATCTGCTCTTTAAAATGGTTTGACAGGCACTGATGAAAGACAGAGGAGTGTAATGATAGTGAGATTTCTAAAATGCCTCTCAAAGTAAATTGCTGACAGGACACTTTTATATCAGTGTCCTGATTTCGGGTGCAGAGTCTGGATGTTCAGTGACAAAATAAACCATGATCAACATTCTATTAAGAGAAGAGAGCAGTTAATGAATGATTACATTTTTTAAAGAAATGGGTTAATCTTTTGCCTTTAAGAGAGTAGTTAATCAATGATCGTATTTCTGTTTTTAATAGAAATGAGTTAATTGTTTGCCGTTCTCCCCTGCTGCAGTTCTTGCCTTTGTCCAAACCCGGCACCGATCTGCTGCCCCCTTCACGCCCCGGATTCTCTTCCTTGGCCCCCCAGGCAGTGGGAAGAGCCTGCAGGCAGCACTAATAGCTCAGAAATACCATGTTGTCAACAGTAAGTTCTCAGTAAACGTGCACTTTGCTCAATTCCCCCTTTCTCTCTTTTTGATCTTTCATCTTTTGCTGTCTGTCTTACCTGCTTATAAAATGTCTCTCTTTGTCCGTTGCTGTGGATGTCATTTCTTTTGAGAGAACTGAAAAGTATCTGAATGAAGAAGTGTAAACCACGTATATATTCTGTGACAAACCAGCTCTAAGGTTTTTTTAGTCATCATTTCATCACTTTTTATACCTTTTACATCTGTATTTTTCTATTGTTAGACTCCTGCAGTGCTCTGAATTCTTCTGTGGATCAGTGGATCAGGAGTAATGATTTCAGTTTCAGCTCTCTGACCAAAATTGGGGCACTTTTAAAATAGAATTCACTCTGAACTTTAGTGAGGTCTCAGGCTCTGCACAGCTCCAGTAATGTGTGAGAAAATGAAGGAATTAGTTAAAAGTGCATCATCTTTCTTCTGTCAAGGAAGACCAAAAAATTCTGCATGAGACTTGTTCATGATTAACATTTAAATGTTAAAAAGTTCTGTGTATATAAAAGTGCAGCTTGGTGAGGATCAGTGCAGTATTTTCCATGTTCTGTAGTGTCTTCTAACAGTGGAGTGGCCATAAATTATTTTAAACAAATGTCTGGTAACTGTAAAATTTGCTGATTAGTCACATCATGTTAGTTAAGCAAAAGGCAGTTTTAATAGAATATTTCTGCTGTCAATTATTCTGCCATTGCTGTAGTTTAAAATATCACGTGAAAAATGAAATATTTGTAGATTTTTTCAAAGCTGTATTTTTATTAATTGTGTAATTGTCTTAAAGAAAACAAAACATGCTTTAATATATTAAAATAATTTTGTTCTTGTCCTTTTGAATTTTTTCAACTCTTTTTTCTAAAACTGCAGGTTTCATAGTGTTCCATCTAGGTCAAAATTTGCATTTTTTTTCTAAAGTAACTACAATATGAGAGAGTTGCAGCTCTTTTTATTAAAAATCATTACCAGTGCTTTACCCATATGTTGAATTTTGTTTTAAGTGTTCTATAACCCAAATATTAGAAGAATTAAGTATTTAATACAGAGTTGGAATACCATAATTTTTCAGAATAATATTCAGCATACACTTAATTTCTATTAGGCCATTGGGCTTGAAGCTCAGACTCAAAAATTTAAATCTATATTTCAATAGTCTCATGAATTGGATTGAATTTAGGTGTGTACTCATTAGGTGTCTTAGACTGGGGTCTGTGCACTGAGTTTCTGTTGTGTTTTTTACACTATTTATTATTAATATGAATTTGCTTCTCCAGGACAACTGGTGACTGTTCAAATTGTCACTTAAACATTGAATTTTATCAGCTTTGTCCCAGGAGCAGTGCTGGGGGGGTTCTCACTCCTGTTGGCCTGGCAGTGTCATTAACAGCAATAAACTGATTAAAGGGCTCCATCTTCTCCCATCAAAGGCAGGGCCTGTCAGTGCTATTGATTCCAGGAAAAAAGGAATCAATTTAGGATTATTAATTGAATAATCTCCAGGGGGACCTATAGCTAATATTTTTTACCAAATTGGAGTTGTAACCAGATTTCTGCTGTGGTGTGACCTCTCCATGTCTTGGTTCCCTCCCTCACCTGGGCAGCCAATGCCCTCCAAAGCCAAACCAGGAATATTTAATGTACAACTGTCCTGGCTCAAACCTGAAATCTGCATCTCCTGGTGTTCTGTGTGTGTTTGAAGTCAATGATAATACTGCAATAGCACAGGTTTTTTTTAATGTAATCCTTACATGATCATTAAATGATCCAGGGAGGCCCTTCCTGAACTGAGCATTATGCTGCACCTCCAGCAGAGTGGTTCAGATGCTGTTCAGCAGCTGGAACTTTATTCAGTAATTACAAGTTTATAAAAAGTGTAAGCCACTAGCAATCCCTTGAGTTGTTATTTCAGAAATATATTTGATTAATATCATTCTCTCCATTTTTAATATGTTCTTTGCCAAATACATTCTTTTTTTTTTTTTCATTCCATATCCTCACTCTCCTTGCTTTTCACTCTACTTGGCCAAAAATACCCCAACAAAACCCTAACAACAAACTCAGAAAACATACAACTTTTATTTTATTCAGTGACCTTATTCCAGTATGCAGCTTCTGGGTTCTTTGCTTTGCTTTGCTTTGTTGCCTCCTTTTTAAAATTTAACCTTGTGTCTTTTTTGTTCTTCCTTCCTGTTAGTTTGCTGTGGGCAACTGCTAAAGGAAGCTGTTGCAGACAACACAAAACTTGGAGAACTCGTTAAGCCTTACATTGACAGTGGATGCCCAGGTAGGGCACATTGTTGTCTCATTACACTGTAGTTACAAATTTGTAGCCAAAACCAAATCGTGAGTGAATTTTTGTTGGTCAGATTCTAATCAGAGTAGCCTGGAAGTCAATTAATTCCATTTATTCCATGGGCTTTGTAGGACTCTGTTACAGAAGTTTGATTTCTAAGGGGATTTTTATATCCTCAGAGCAAATATTCACTGTTCCTGCAAAATTCAGATTTATTGTGCACATTCTGAAATCTGAATTCCATGTTTTAATCTCTAATTAAATCTAAATCAGTTCAAACTGTTTTTAAAGCACACTATTGTGTCAAACTGCTTTCAAAGCACAATAATACGTTTTATTTTATATTTGGATGTTGACTTTTAGAATACTACCATAGTTTCCTCTGCTTTCATGGAAATATTTTAAACATAAAGCTTCTTTGTACTTCATTTCTATCAGCATTTTTGGTTGTGGGAGGGGACTGCCATGACAAATGTTGGGTATACTTTGCTTTTGGAAGGTTCTGCAGGGATTTCATATAAATCAAAAACACTGTGAGCTCCTGAGGGCAGCAGCTTAAACCTGTGTGTCTGCTACAGTTGATGTGCTTGTCTGTGTGTGGTGGGTGCTGGAAATCAGAGAATATCTGGAATTAAAGAGGAGCAGTCATGTTGCAGGAGGGTGGGAGAATGTTTATTTTGCCAAATTGCCATGGCCTGGGAGAGGAACTTTCAGTGCTGTTTCTGGCAACAGCCCAGATGGTTTCCAGTGGTACAAACACCAGGAGACAATTGTGCTGAAATGGGGAAATCTCAGTTAAACTTCAGTATTAATGGAATTTTGAGCAAAGCCCCCCAGAGCAAAGAGAAATCTTTGTTGTCCTTTATTTTTAGCGAAGAAATGTATTTGGTAAGGTGAAAAGCTTGAAAATCTCCTTTGTTTTTTGCACAATAGCTTAATTCTGAGGCTGAATTAGACAGCTCTGAAACACCAGCCTTTAAAATTAACTGAGCTTAAATCAAGGTTCCCTTGCTAGCAAACCCAGAGATTCAGGACTTTTCCAGAAGATCTTTGGCAGCCTGCAGCTTTGGGGGTGCCATCCCTCTGTCAGGCACTTTATCAAGCTACAGGACAAAGGATTTTAACTCTGACCTCCATCTGCAGTGCATGGATTGCATTTATCCCTAATTCAGTCACCAGCTCAGAGCACTCACAGCAGCCCCACACTGCTGGGAGCTGCTCTGGGGCCATGGGCAGGGACAGCAGGAATCTCTGCAGCCTCACAGGGGAAATCTGGGTCCTCTGGAATGGGCACAGAGATCTAGGAGAGGATTTTCTGGGTTTGAGATACCCACAATGGGCATTGAACTCAAAGGCAGGAGATCTCAGAGTGTGGTGTGCAGGGGTTCTGGGGTCTCCAGGTGTGCCAATAATTCCTTCCTGTGTGATCTGGTTTGACCTGAATGTGGTCAAACACATTTGAGTTTTGAGTTCAGTTTAACTCCCACATAGAAATCCTTTTAAGCTCTAGCCCTGACTTGCATGGTATCCATTAATTTCAGAATCTGGTGTGCATGCTGTAATTTCACTGTCTGCTCATCTCTGTGGAGAGGAGGATTGTAAATACCTCACTCTCTAAATTTCAGTTATGGCTGAGATGGGAGTTTGGATGATCTGTTTATTCCAAGATTGTTCCTTTAAGAGCTTCCTTTACTAAAATGTTCTTTGTGTGTTTTATAAACTTCATCTTAACCATTAAAGTTCCTTAAAGGAGATGCATTCCCAGTGGAGTAAAATAATTGCACAGACCATAATTTTTAGCCAGTCCTAAAAATATGCACATCCTTAGTCCAAGGGAGCTGCTTTCATTTCAGGAAAATGAAATTGAAGTTGTAATTCCTTTCTTCCTCCAAATTAGAAATTATTTCAGATTTAGATTAATTTTTTTAATACAGCATGCACAGATAAAGCTGTACAATACTTCTGAATATTAATAGGGATCATAACAATATTTCTGTGCATTATGTTAAAAATTCTCCCTTAGATTTGCTGATATGCACATATATATTTTATTTGGTGGGACACAGCACAAAATTAAGGGCTGAATAAAGATAAATATCATCCAGCAAAACCAGAAATAATAAGTTCTGTCATTTTGCTAATCCTCCTCTCCCAGGGATAACAAAGAATGAATTTACATTAGTAAACACTAACAAGAATTCATTACTGCCCTCACAAGAGGCTTGGAGAAAATGGAATAACACAGGGTACTGAAGAGGAAAGGTGGGCAAAGAATCTTTGCATCTTTGCTCTCTTGCTGCAGCCCAGGTTAAAACAGGGGGGAAATTCTCCTGCTATGATTGACTATTGATAGTTTCCAGAAAAATCTCACGTGCAAAAACTCAGTGTAGCCAATAGCAGACAGTGGTGGAAGTGAAAAAGCAAATAGAACTTCAACCTTTCCATTGCATTTCTGGTTGTTGAGAGGCTTAGCTGTTCCTGTGGGTGGGGAGCCCTGCAAGTGACATTCCACAGAGCAGGGGAACAAAAGGCAGACCAGGAAAAATGCTGTTCTCAAATCATTGCTTGTCAAAACGAGAGCCAGTGCCATAAAATCTTGAGGACATGCCTCATATATTCTTAAAATGCTGCCCCAGGGGACTGATCTCAGCGTGTTTCCCTTCTTGTGGACAGCACTGATTGCATACAATTAGTGATTTAAAATGTGCCAGCAGGGCGTGGTGTGGTGCTGCGAGGAGGCTCAAAGCCCTGCCTGCTCAGAGCTGACTCATTTTTGAGTTTTTGAGGCTGCCCACTGCCTGTTCTGCCCCAGTTCTGCTTGGCTAACCCAGATTCTTCATGACTTTAGGATCCATCCACATTCTTTGTGCTGTTTTTCCTGTACTGGAAACTACTTCATGTTGACGCCATGCATTTCCAGGAACTGCCCAGATAATTCTGTTATTCACCCCAAAAGGCAACCCAGTATTCCCATTGTCAGTATTTTCTGATGTTTGCTGACCTGCTTTTTGTCAAAATCCTCAGTTTTGTATATGGTGATTTATTTTACCTAATGAAGGCAGCATAGGTATTTTTGAGCCCATTAATTTTTTAATTCCCAGGACATCCTAGTCTACAATAGGTGCACACTAGATATTGAAAAATGCATTTTTGGTGATAAGTTCAGTAACCTGACAGCTTTCTGCCTGTCATAAACACAGAGCTGTGCTTTGGACAGCCAGTCTGAAATGCAGAGATTGCTCCTTTAGGAAGTTGTGGTCTCACTGAGTACTGGGTAGTTATTATTCACTATACTCTGGGCAGAAAATCACCAACATTGGAGTCTAAGACCAATCTTCTGGTCCCTAACTCAAGTTAGATTAACTCTTGATCAATAATCCTAAATTCAGCACTCACCATTTGCTTGGGCAGCCTGGGAAGAAGTGGAGTAAGAGGTGAGTGCAGTGGCCAGAACCCTCCCACAGGCAGCAAGACAAGTGCCATAAATTAATTTATTTGGTTTGATTCCTTCTGAAATGTTCTGAGGAAGCAGTTCCATAGACTTGGCCCTCCCCTGGACAGATGAGACCTGAAGGAAACCTTCAAACAGAATTCCTGTCCTCAGGTTGCTCAGTTCTGAGGAGGGCTGGACACGTCTCACTGAAAACATGGACAAAAATTAATTAAAAGTTCCATCTGCATGATCTTTGATCACCATCTTAAAGATGTCTGTCAGAATTTGATACCCAGGGAGAACAACAAAAAAAATGCAGAAAGTATTTTTGATTTCCCCACCTAAATGTCCCTGGTGTTTGCATGGTATTAATGGAGGGACAAGCAGAAGCATTTTGGGGGTATCACAAAGATAGGGGAGGTCATCAGTCAGTTGGAATCTGCATGTCACTCTGTCCAGTTTTTGTGGTGAAATAGCATGGAGTGATCACTGCTAATGAATATATCTGTTTGTGAGGCTGGAATAAATAGAGCCAAGAAAAGTGAGATGACAGGAAAGCAGAATGAAGGGAAAAAACCACTCCCAAACCAGTAAGATTCTGCTTTTCAGCTGGGAGAACTGCTATTAGTTTGGATGATTGGGTTTTTTACCACCAAAATGAAGATTCAGGAGGTAAGAGAACTGATTCAGGGAACACACATAACATGCACTGTTTGCAGCCTGTTAGAGTTGAACACACACAATCTGTGTTGGTTTGTGGTTTTTTCCTCTCCCTTCTTCTATTTTTTTTTTAAGTTGTAATATATGAAGCTGTCCCCAGTGGCAGTCTGCACGTAGGGGGTAAAATCTGGAATTCCCTAATTTCTCCTGTTTTTTAATAAAAACTATTACTTGTACAAATACAGATCTCCCCTTATTTTAAATTGCAGTGGTTTTAAAGGGGTGCTTTTTGGTGCAGCCTCTGAAAGTTGGGGGTCCCCTGGTGATTGTGATCACAGTCTCACTGAAAACACTTTGCTCTGTTGAGGGTGGGTTTGTTTTTTGGTTGTTTGGTTTTTTGTTGGTTTTTTTTTTTTTTATATTTTGACATCAAATTAATATTCTCATCACTGAGCCTGAAACACAGATTTGACAATAGAGCAGCTCCTCTTTGTTAAAAACTCGCCGAGACTTCCCGAGTTAAAAGGACCAGTAAATCTTGATATCTGAGGGGGTAAGCTCAGTTTTTATTCCTTGTTTTTAAGAGTGCTGTACTGGAGAGCTGCAAGCTGTCTGAACATTGCACAGACCCTTTGGGAGCTCCATTGGTTTTCAGCAAGCCTTTGCATGCAGTGTGTTTGTACTGGCTGAAGACAGCGCATGGCTCTCTAAATAATTTACAAGTTGATTAATAGACTCACATGGGTATAATTAGAAGAGGGAGAGACAGCAGCTACAGTAACGGGTACAGTGCTTGGGGGAACTGGAGACTTTATTTTTTTTAAAGAAACTTTCTAGGGTGCTGGGCGTTTGAAGATAAGTTGGGAAGAGCTCAGTGCCTCTTCTCTTTTGAAGTGGAAATAGGACAGTTTGAATCCGTCGAGTTTAATTTTTCACAAGCTTTAGGGGCCCTGCAGTGCAACTCCCTTTTTATTATTGAAAAAAACTCTCCATTTTTCTTTCATTTTTTCACGCACATGCACATACACACACACAGAGTCCAAACAGGAGCTAATAAACAAATCGATTTTCTGCTTTATTTAAGTTAGTTTTACAGCAATTCTGTAGCTCCCCTAAATGTGCAACTTGCTCACGAATAAACTGTGTAAAGTTACAGAGATATTTATGAATACACCACTCTTTAATTTATGCGTTTTTAAGAAACCTTCACCTCTGTTTGACAATGCTTTTGAAGTAGCTCCGTTTTTCAAGTCAAACTTTTGACTTTTCCTCTGGGACTGCTACAAAGGTTTTTTTATGGAAAACAGGTAGCAGTCTTTTTTCCTGCTAGAAGAAAATTGGTGGTCAAGAGAACGTAATAAAATTTATTTTTTTTATTTTCTCTTTTAGGTGGCCACATTTTTATATGAGATGCAAGGTTGTAGAACAGAAAGTTTTAAATGCAGACATATAGGCAGTAGGTTGTAATTTTCTTCCCTGAATTTTACTTTTTCATGCGTTGAATCACTACAAGATGATAAATCAGAATTCGCTTTTCCTTTATTTGAAAATCTAGAATGTATTTTTCTTTATTCCACAATCCAGTCTGGCAGATGCTCAGGGCTGGAGTGAGCCTTGATCTACAAAGATATTTTTAAAGGCCACCCCACTTAGGAGTAAAAACAAAGCAACCAAAAAATCCACCCCAAAAAGCCAACCCTGGAAGCCAGACCAGGCAAAACAAATGTGATTTGATTAAAGAGAGGAGTGCAGTTGTTTTCTGGAGCAACTGTGATCATCAGTCAGTTCATGGATATGGTCCTGCCCATATAAAATGGTTTTGCAGTGGTATTCACCATTCCTGCTGTTGCTGGAGGATCAATATTCCAATATTTGTGCCAGAAACCCTCATGGATTTGAGTGAAGATGTGGCCCTTGGCCATGTGGGGCCTCGTGGCTGTCAGGGGCATTTAAACAGCAAAGTACAATATAAATGTGAAGTATTAATCTTTTATATTTATATTGATCTTCACTGCTGACAATTATTCTTTAAAATTTAGGGAAGTGTCCTTTCCTTGAAGCACTGTCTCCTCACCAAAGGGCTGCTAACCTGAATTCTGGGTGGTTTTTGAGTTTGGGGTGGAGATATCATGGGAATCTTTATACAAAAGCCAGAAGGAAAAGCACATTGCATGTTGTCAGCATCCCCCTTTTTTTGGAGTTTAACATAAAATTCTGGATTTGGCTCTGTTTCACAGGGTGTGATACAAACAGAGCCAGGCTGCTGCATGAAACAGCCTGACAAGGAAAACATGGAGCAGCTTTTGTGCATCCTTTTATATTTTTAAATGTCCCTTTAGTGCGGCTGGGAGGTGACAGGAGAAGGGGACACACAGCACACGGGCAGGATCCATCCCACCTGGAGCAGGAGCTGGCAGGGATGAGGAGCCCCTCCAGGAGCACCCTCCCTTCTCATCCCACGGGAAGCAGGACTTGGTGTAAAAAGCCACAATGTTTTCGACCAATTTATTCCTTTTTTTTTTAATATTATCATTGTTAAGAAGGGTTTGTAGGTCAAATTCTGCACCGTGTTCTTCAGCAGAGCTGAGCTTTTAGAAATAAGGAGGAAATAGGAACTTGGTTGATAATGGAAATGTGGAGTCCAGTGGGTTTGAAATGTAGCTGTTCTCTGTCCAACTGTTGTCTCTCTGTAAAAACAAAAGGAGTGAAAAGAAATAGAAATGTCCATTTATGATTATATATGATCGATAATTTGGGATTGTAGCTGCTTTAGAAATAATATCATTTCTACTTGAATACAGCTAATTCCTATTTTAAATTACCAAAACCCTAAAAAACTAAAAACAAAATCAAGGAAAGACTGGTTCTAATATAAGCTAACAAGCAAAAATATGTTAGAGGTGGAAATTAAATATTTTATCACATTATTTGTTCAACTCTATTAAAAGAATGACTCCGATTCTTGCAGAAGCCCTTCTCAGCAGTGTCAAAGGAGCGAGTGAGAGGGGATTTCTGTAGGAACGGTCCCTGTGATGGATCGATCCCCGCCCGCAGCGGTGCCAGTGTTTGCTGTCCCTTCTTCGAACCCGACAGAACCGGAGATGCTTTCAGTGCTTCCGTGCCAGCCCGGCGCTGCCGGGGTTCCAGGAGGCCTCGGTAGCGTCCGGAGCGGGCGCGTTTTCCCCGAATTCCCAATTTTTCCCGACATTTCGGCGGCGCCGCGGCCGCTGCTGCCCGCGGGGCGGGACCGGCTGCGCTGCCCGCCGTGACCGCGGGGTGGCGACAGAGAACGGCCAAAGGGCCGGGCCGTGCGGGGCTGAGAGCGGGGACA
The DNA here is from genome assembly GCF_012460135.2 of Molothrus ater. Lineage (NCBI taxonomy): Eukaryota > Metazoa > Chordata > Aves > Passeriformes > Icteridae > Molothrus > Molothrus ater. The sequence goes on along the minus strand of NC_050497.2, from coordinate 7,588,304 downwards.
GCCCGGGACAGCACCGGGACCATCCCGGGCCGTGCGGGGCTGAGAGCGGGGACGGCCCGGGACAGCATCGGGACCATCCTGGGACCACCGGGACCATCCCGGGCCGTGCGGGGCTGAGAGCGGGGACGGCCCGGGACAGCATCGGGACCATCCTGGGACCACCGGGACCATCCCGGGCCGTGCGGGGCTGAGAGCGGGGACAGCCCGGGACAGCACCGGGACCATCCTGGGACCACCGGGACCATCCCGGCCGTGCGGGGCTGAGAGCGGGACCGGCCCGGGACAGCACCGGGACCATCCTGGGACCACCGGGACCATCCCTCGCCGTGCGGGGCTGAGAGCGGGACCGGCCCGGGACAGCACCGGGACCATCCTGGGACCACCGGGACCATCCCTCGCCGTGCGGGGCTGAGAGCGGGGACAGGCCGGGACAGCACCGGGACCATCCTGGGACCACCGGGACCATCCCGGGCCGTGCGGGGCTGAGAGCGGGGACAGCCCGGGACAGCACCGGGAGCATCCCGGGCCGTGCGGGGCTGAGAGCGGGACCGGCCCGGGACTGCACCGGGACAGCACCGGGACCATCCCGGGACAGCACCGGGACCAGCCCGGGACAGCATCGGGACCATCCCGGACCGTGCGGGGCTGAGAGACCGGGACTGCACCGGGACCGCACGGGGACCATCCCGGGACCGCACCGGGATCCTCTGGGGCTGAGAGCCTCGGGACAGCTGGGACCATCCCGGGAGCGCCGGGATCCTGCGGGGCTGAGACCCCCGGGATCATCGCGGGATCAGTCCCGGGATCCTGCAGGACCGCGGGGCTGGAGACCGTCGGGACCACCTCGGGATCATCCCGGGATCCTGCGGGGCTGAGACCCCCGGGATCCTCCGGGACCCCGCTGGGTGTGGGGGCCGGAACCCCCCCTGTTCTCCCGAGGACCCTCGGGGTGTTGGGGTCGGAGCCTCCCGGCTCTTTCCCCACGGAGGAGCCGATCCCCGATCCCCTCTCCCGACCCCAGCCAGGCGAGCCCGGTGTTCTCCTGCCGGTGCTCGTGGTTATTCACGGTACCGGGGCCGGCTGCGCGCAGCCCTGCCCGTCCTCACCCGCCGAGGATCAGCCGAAATTATCGATCAGCCCACGCCATGGTAAATCACCGCAAAATCATTCTCAAACACATTAAAAACCAATTTATACTGTCTCGATCGATACCGTCTCTCAGCGCCTTTACGTGGGCAAGAAAACAGAGTAGAAAAAGGCAATTACTAATTGTGAATCATCCAGAGTTTCTAGAGCAATAAAATAAGGAAATCTCACGCTTTGCTAAATTTGGGATTTTGTGGACAATTCAGGAAAGTAGCATTTGGCAGTAGCTTGTACTCAGGACAAGATGTTACCTGTCAGCTACTGGGATCAAGCCTCAGGCATCTGAATTAGCTGTGAAAGTCTTTAGACCTTGCTAAAAAAAAATCTCTATAAGCAGGATAAAGCATGGATGGACAGTATTGTCAAAAGGACCTTTCAGAGTGCAAAGCTGACAGAATTTGGATCTGTAAATGCATTTATGCTGTACTTAGAATCGAGGGTTTATAGGTTTGGAGAAGTGAGCTGATACCCTTCAAAAGTCTGTTTTAAAGGGAAATACATGGAGGAGGTATCAATTTAAATATGATAATTGTATAGCTCGGAGCACTGACAGCACTGAAGTTATTGGAGAATAGTGCCCTGTAATCTCTCAAGTGGTGTTTTCACCTTTTCAGGCGGTGCCTTTAATGTTCTATTACTTTTGTCTGGAGCAGATGGTGTGATTTTGTAACTGATTGCCTGATTTTGTAACTGATTGCCTGATCCTGGTTTCTGTTAGTCCTGCAGATCCACGGATTGGGGAAGAGCTAATAGGCCACACTCCTGTGAGCTTCAGGAGGACGTACTTCTCATGAGAAGCACCTGAAAAAATGGTGCTTTTTACCTCTGAAAACCTTTGAAGCTCTGAGAAGTAAATTTATTTTTTAAATGTTCTGCTGGAAGGTGCTGATTTACAGCCCCGGAGATGGAAAATCTCTGGGTGTCCACACAGCAGCTCCAGCACGAGCAGCAGCACTTTAAACCTTGTCCCCTTGCCTGATCAAACCCCTGGAATGATTAAATCACTTCTCAGATCCACAGCTGCCAATTCAGGGGCATAGTCTTGATCACTTACATGGTGAAACAGGCTGGGAGATAAAGGAGACACAGAGTGTGGGTTGGTGTAGGCATGGACAAATTACATTTCCATCTGGGGCTGGTTTCCATCATTCTGCTGCTCTTCCATGCCTGGGGTTTGCTGTGCTCCTGGTCCTCAGCTGTGCCTGATGCTCTCAGGAGTCACTGCAGCTCAGTATCTCTGCAGCTTTACTTCTGAGGGGTGAATTTTACTCCCGTGCCTCGATTTCTCTCCCTAATAGAGACGTGCTCCCACCTCACCTCGTCTGGATATCTCCTTGCAGCAACACATTGTAATTTTTACAAGTAACTTACCTTTGGATTTCTCTAATGATAAAGTAAAATCTCTCTTGAGTCTCATTCCCCCAACTTTCAGAGTTGGAAACTCACACAAGCTTATGTTGAAAAGGAATTGATTATTCAAAGCTCTTGTGCTTCATAATCTCCTTAAAACATGTAGATTGACTGTCTCATCAGGAAATCTCTATATTTTACTTTGCTATATGCCCATTGGGTTATGTGCTTAAGACCAGGAGACCTCTGGCTAGTTCCTCACAGGCTGTGTGCCACTCCAATTACAGGTTATTAATTTGCCTTGCATTCCAGAGACAGTTCCACATGAGTGAAAAGGAATTCTGTACTGCAGAGTTCTTCATTACCTACTCTGTCTGTACTACAAAATAAGAATAATACTGATTGTTTTTTTCCTCTCTCTTTTTTTTTTTTTTTTTTCCCTTCCCTCTGGTCTGTGGAAGATGTTTTACAGTTTTAATGCAGCTGTTTTAAGTGTGACTGTTCCTGTTCAAGGGCAGCTGATGTACTTTGTAATGCCACCAAGCAGCCAACAAGCTCTGTTCCCCCATTGTGTTGAAGTGATAGGTATGTTTGCTAATCAAGAGGAGAGCAGAGCTTGCTGTCTGACTTGTTTATGTTTTATTTCTCACCATCAAGCTTTAGAGGGAGGCACAGAAAATATGTAAGCATCTATATTATTCAGTGATGTATATGTGTACATGGTGCTGCTGATGTCTTGCAGTCACTCCTGGCTGAAGGGAGAGATGTGGCAGGTGTCCCCAGCATCCCTCAGAGCACCCCAAACCTGGCATGCCATTAGATAAACTATTAATTCATTGCCTCTGAATCTCAGGTTTTATCCCCCCTTGTGTGATTGGTTCAGTTTTTTTCCAAAGTAGTGACCACAGTGGAGGATTTTGGTCATCAGAGTTCACAGGAGCTCTGTGGGAAGTGCTCAGGCCCAGGAGATGCCCCAGGTTCCCAGCACAATTTCTGTTCAATTTCCTCCTAGGCTGCAGTGTTTCTCCTTCCCATATGAAGGATGGAAGCAATGTGGAACTGGGGAATCTCCCAGGATGTGCAGGAAGCTCAGCAGCACAGGAGATCCATCTTTCTGTGCCATTCCTGGGCCTTCCAGCCCTGATCCCTGCTCAGCTGACAGGGATGACAGCTCTGCCAGAATCCTACTGCAGTTTTACTCATTGTTTGGAGGTTTTATTCCAATTCCTTGCAAAACTGTTTTCAGCATTCTGAAATGACAAAATAAAATCATGTCAGCTGGCATCTCTGTAAATCCCTGTCAATGATTCCAGCAGGAATTGTCATAAAATAACACATATGAAGAAAGTTTAGTGCTGCAGCCAGAAATTCTGGACTATGGGAAAATTCAACTGCTCTTTGTATGGAATGCATTTTTGGGAAAGAGAAATCTTGGGTTTGTTTGTTCTTCTTTATTCCTGCTAGGATGTGTTGGGTTGGTATTAATTCTTGTAAGCTGGGGGGTGGAGAGACAACTGCCCTGGAAAGAGCACTGAAATTCTCCTGCTCTCCCTGCCATGCCTGCCTGCAGCTCAGTCTTGGATGGGGAAGAAGCTTCCATCTGATAAAATTCCTTCCTGCTGCTGTGCTATTGTTGCAGTTAATTTTATGAATCCCATTTTTAACAGAATACTCAGGTTTTGCATTGTCATTTTGCTCTTTGTCAAGTGTGTGGGTTTATTCCACTCTTTTTTTTTTTCCTCCTTTCAGCAGATGGAGAATATTACTCTCTTTAACTTGTTCTTTTATAATGTGAAGTGGATATCCTCAATTAATACACTAATCTGTTTCCTAATTAATTCCCTGCGGTTCTCCTCTCTTTTTGCTGGTGCATTGAATTCTGAGTGCAGTTCTGTAAACTCAGTAATTTGATTATTTAAAGGAGAAGCCATGAATTTCATGATAGAGGCACAATGTTAAATTCCAGGAGCAAATGGATTCTATTATTGCAGTTTAAAACCTGCTTGTTCCCGGGGTGGAACTGTGCACTGCTAATAATTCACTCTGCTAAAATCCAGGCAGATTGCTGTCAGCTTGTCCTGAAGAGAAGTGCAGTGCTAGAAATCTGACACATACACTCTCCTACAAGCACTTGTTGTTGTATTTTTGTATGCAGATGTGATGGCAGGGTGAGCATCAAAACATCAACCTGCCATGAAGGGGATTTATGTAGCAATTTCTCTCTTGTTTTCAGTGGAGGCACTGGTGTATCAGACAGATAAAGGGAAGGGGCTCTCCTGCTGCTTGGGAATTGGTTTGGCTGCTGCTTTGGGAAGCAGCTCCAGGTGATTCTGCTGTCCTTTCTTTGGGGTGATTTGACACTGAGCCCAAGACATGACAGCAGTCATTGGAAAATCTATAGTCACTCTTGTTGAACTTAATAATTTAATTCTGAACACACCCCTTCCCCCCAAAGAGAGAGAAAATCTAAATTTTCCAAATTTTAAGTATCTTAATTGAAGTATTTTACTTTATAAAGGCTCTAGTGAAAATGTGCAGGATACTTCCTTACCACTGTGTCCCAAAAAATAGAATTTTAAAAGCTCCACAGTAGTTGCACTCCCAGTCAGTATCTTGCTGATGTTCTCTCTTGCCCTAAAGAAAAATAATAATAGAGGAAAAAAGAGCTTTTTAGCTCTAAAATTAGGGGTTCATCAATGCAGTAGTTAAGGTTGTTGAAATTACTTCTGAAAATTATTTTCAGTTGTAAGATCTTCAAGCCTTTGGGTAGATTGGAGCAGTAGCACACATAGACTGTTGTGGCAGAACCAATATCACCTGCAGAGTTCAATCCAGAATGCTCAGAAATCCCTTTCCTGTCTCAGGATTTCTTTTCTATGGTTCAGGTCATTGTTTTTGCATTTTGATGAGATTGTGTCACACACGTCACTGTGCCATCAGTCCAGTGTGGCTGAGAGGAAAAAGGACATTACAAAATTATGTGGGCACCAGGTTTTACCAAATCCTTTGTGAGTTTGGGGCTTCCATGACAACAGAGATGCAGAAGCCACCAATGCCCAGTGCCAGCCAGTCCTAAATGGGATTAACTGTTTGGTTTGGCTCCAGGAGGGCTTGTGAGCATCTCCCTTCAGTGCAGACTCAGCACACAGAATAAATGTCACCTTTTTCCTCCTCTGCAGTGCCAGACAACCTTGTCCTGAGGCTGCTGACAGAACGCCTGGGCGCCCTGGACTGCCTGAGCCATGGCTGGGTGCTCTCTGGCTTCCCCAGGGATGTGGAGCAGGGGCAGCAGCTGCAGAAAGCACAGATTAACCCCAACAGGTGAGGCAGAAATCCAACCATCACACCACTGTGGGTAGGAAGGGTTTGTCTGTGGACAGATACAGATCTTTGTTGGTGTGGTTTGTGCTGCTGCATCTCAGTTTTGGTTTCCTTAGTGAGGAAAGGGGTCCTGCTCCTGGAGAGGAGGAAATAAAGCCCTGGCCTGACAAATGCTCCAGATGGCCAAACTGTGGGAGAGAGAAGAGGTTTGTTGTTCTGGTTATTTGTTTGAGTTGCCTCTAAAGCCAAACCATAAGAAATGGATTAAAGTTTGGATTATATGAGAAGATGTATTTTATTTGCAGCAGGAGGCGGGGGGATCTACATCTTCTTTCTTCAGCATTGACATAATACCATGGAAATATATTGGTATTGCAAGGAGCTCATTATGAGACTTTTGGGTTTTGTGAAATAATTAAAAACAACATGAGAATTACATTTTATTTGAGCTATAATGAATTGTTCAGAAATGTAATATGAGAGACATCAGCATCCAAAGAGAATTGTTACAGTGCCAAGCAAATAAAATAGAGTTACTTTTCACAGCTGGTCCAAAGGTGAGGATTTAAAGTGCTGGTGCACTCATCAAAGCTGAGAGGCTTTTCCATTCCCTTCCCAGCCCTTCCTGGCTCTGTCCATCCCACTGCCTGGCACAGTGGCCATTCCAAAGGCAAACATTGGAAATTTGTGATTTTTCTGCTTCCAAGGAAGATGCTCTTACCTGAAAAGTAGCGGCAGGAGAGGTGCATTACCCACATCAGTGTTTGATTTGGCAAAGTTGCTCTTCCTGGGTGATTGCCCTGGATTCCCTCCTGTACAGGGGAAGGAGAAAAGTGGAAAAGGTTGGGGGTGAGAATAGAGGGGGGTGCAGAGGGAGGGAGCTCTTCATCCATCAAGGTTTGATAAGGAAAGTGTGTGAAAACAGCAGTAACTTTATTTATCCAAAGTAAGACTTTGTGCATCTTAAACAGGAACCCATTGCATGGGAAAAAAAAAGGAGAAAGAGCCTCCAAACCTGTGTTGGACTCAGTGAAACATAATTTCCCAGAGATTATTCTCCTTGTGCATTTAGAAGGAAGGTGCAGAATCCCTGAGCACTCAGAGTCCCCGAGATCAGTGTGAATTCTGGAGTGTGCCCCTTGTGCTCCTTCACAGGACTGGGACCTCATCAAGGCAGGAGGAGCCACTCATTAGAGAGGTGGATGAGTGGGAATTCAGCACTGATCCATTTGCTCAGCCTCCCTTCACTTTAAAGAGCTCTGCACGTCCACATCCGGGTTTGGAATTTGGTCCCTGTTTTATACAGGGCTGGAAGTGAGGGACAGAAATAGGCATGGAGCTCCCTGATTGATCTCAGAGCTGATATTTTCCATGAAGCTGAAGGGGTAGGGATGTGAAGGAGAGAGGGTGATTATAAACAAAAGGACACATTGCAGCACAGGATAGCAGGGCAGTAATTCAGTTTCAGTTGTGATGCTAGTTATAAAACACTATCTGCAGAGGTGGTGTTTCTGACATCAGGAGAAAAACCTGATAGAATTATAGCCTTGAAATCAATCTGGGAATAGGATGCAGAAATCTATAAATCAGACACAGAACAATCTACAAAGTCTCATTTTTAGGAGGGCTCCGTTGATGAAATTAGATTAAAATAAATTTACATATATATCAAGTTTATTATTAAAATCCAGTCACATCAGTAAACAAAATTATTTGTGAAAGAGAATGTTACTCTGCTTTTTGAACTCAGAGTAGACCTCTTTGGCTGATCAGAACACAGAGTTATTGTCTGCTTGTCAAGTCACAAATCTATTCCTTAGAGCTAATAAATGGTTAGTGTTCAAATACTATGTTTTATCTGACTCCCACCTCATAAAGCTACCACACATAATACTAAATTATACAGCATTGAGCAGGATCAGTCTCCTGACTCCTCCATCTTACAGAAAGAAAAACAAACCTAGTAATTGATGGTAGAAAAGAAGGAAAATAAAGTTATTTGAAAACAAACAAAATGGGCTATAAAGTTTGTTAAAATGTAATAATAAGGAAAAAAAAAAAACCTGATACAGCATCAGCTACCACATCCAAAGAACTGCTCTGGAACAAAAAGGAAAATAATTCAGTTTTCACTGAAAAAGCAGGGGCTTTCTTTAAATTAGAATTTGCAGCAGAATGAGGGTTTGCTGGTGGACTGGCACAGGAAAAGCTGCAAACTCTGTCTCCCAAGGAGCCCAGAGAGGAGGGAGCTGCTCTGAGCTCCCCCTGTGAAGCAGCTCCTGCCTAAGTGGACAGGATCCTGCTGGCATTGAACCGGGGCAGCCTTCAGGGCAAATAAGGAGCTGGATCTGTTAATGGCCTCTCAACTGGGACCAAAAGATTAACCATTTATTGCCATTAACCTCTTAGTGCCCACCTGAGCGGGACCCACGGCCACAGGGTGGCTGCTGAAGCTCTGACACAAAGCACTGGCTTCAGTTCCTCACCCAAATGAGGGGTTCAGCTGTTTTAATTAGTGCTTAAGCAACAAAAATAAATGTATGATATAGCCATGGGTGGTTCTTCTGAAAACTCAGTGCAATATCCACCAAGGTATTTTTTTTCATCCTTTTTGCTCTCTCTCAAACTTGGAGTTAGAATAAGATTCAGCAGCAGCAGGGTCGTGTTGTGAACCTCTGGTTGTCACCTTCAGCTGGTCCCTGATCCTTCCTCTGCTGGGCCAGCTTGAGGCAATCAGAAATGTAAGGATTCCCTGAGCTAGAGGATCCTCTAGAACACTTCTAATCACCCCTTTTCCTTGAGTTTATCATCTCTTTTTAAACCTTTGGGTCACCAAATCACGTGGAAAGGAGTTTCTCATTTCACTGGGTGTCATATCAAAATACTTCATAATTATTTTTTTCCAGGTGCATTTCTTCTCTTGAGAAGCAGTTACAGACATTCCCTGGTCCTGTCTTCCAATATTTCTGATTTTCTAAGCCTCTTGTATTTGCCCTTCAGTCACCTCTTTCCCAGACAAAGAACCTTGATCTGTTTATCCTTTTTTTTTTTCCTAGAAATCATTTCACTCTTTTGATCATCCTGTTCTCTCCCTCACTGGGCATTCCAGCTGGTTTTTTTTTTGTTTTTGTTTTTTTTTTTTTTTTTTTTTTTGCTGAGTTGGAACACCCAGAACTGCATTTGAGGGCAGCACCGTGCACTGGAGGTGGATATAATAAACATTTTTATTTTGATCTTAACTCCATCACTCATAATTGCTGATATTCTATCAGGTGTTACTGGGATAGATTTTGGAATAACATCTTCTGTGTGAAGACTGTGATAACTAAACATTGTGAAAACCACAACAAATTCACAAAGTGTGAAAAATCTCAGTTGAGTGGGTTTAAACTCAGAGAGATCTAAGGAGAGCCTTTAACTCAAGATTTCTGTATTGAAGCTGGAGGCAGGTTTGTGTTGGAGCTCTCCTCAAGCCCTCCCATCAGTGCCAAAGGCTCTGCTGCTGCCTCTCCTGGGATTGTCACTTCCCCCCTCTGTTATTTCCTTGATTTTGTCCTTCTGATCTGAATCCAGGGTCAGTTATTTTACTTTCAGTGTTGATTAATTACATTACAAATAATGCAAGTGAAGACAAAACTGGGCAGGGGAGGGCTGAGTCAAAGGATTGGCCTAAGAATTCATCCAGAATATATTTCTAATACCCATTTTTCCAAAATTAAAGTGGTTTCTTTCCCAGTAGAGAAAATAAACAGCAACAGCTTCTCCAGTGCAAGCTTTCCAGCAGGGTTTTATTTGGTCTTCAAAATGATGTGGCTGTGTTCCCAATTATGTCATCTTTTTACATAATATATTTAAAGCTTCTTTTTCACCATGCTACTGAGAACATGTATTCAAACAGTTTAGGATAATGAAGTCCTAATTTCTAAGGAAGAATCTTTGAATATGTTGAAAAGGGAGAAATCAGAATGGGGAAAGAAAAGAGATTTTTTTGAACTACTTGGTCTTTACATGGGGCTTTCATATTTCTGCAGCTGATCCCAATGTGGATTAGGGATAATAAACAGCCTATTAATGGAGGCCTGAACTAGGAAATGGAGTTGGAATCAGCAGTAGAATTCAATGGCTGGTGAAGGTTAATAACTCCATTACTATCAGCTCTATTTTTGAGCCGTTTGAAGAGCTGGGTGTTAGCCTTACCTTACTCCTCATTAATTGAGCTAATAGAACCCCAGTGACCCCACCATGCTGCCATTATCTGAGAGTTTACCAGACATGGACTGGAATACTTATCACTGAATATGTATTCCTCAGATTCATTTTTATATCAGAAATATTTTTGTTAAAGATCTCCTGCCTTCAGGTTCCTTTTTGCCTTTTCATTTCTTTACTGCCTTTTGCAATAGCTATTTATTTGGAAATTACATGTAAATGACTTAATTAAATCCCTATCAAGGAACAAGCTAAATCCCAAAATAGTTGCATCAAGGAAACATGATAGTGATTGAATTATTCTGATGTGGAAAAATCTTACAGAGCATTTTAAAAACTTTGACCTAATTTAAATCATGGATATTGTGTATTTATAATAGGTGTGGTTTTAGTTGATGGCATACAAAAATCTGATAAGTAGCAAAGAAGAAATATTATATCTTATTTTCTCCTCATTTTAAGGCAAAAAAACCCAAACAAAACAAAACCACAAGAAAAATGATGTGCTAATCAAGGGACTAAATCAGTATCATAAAATTTGCCTGCACCAGAGAGACAGAGAAACTGTAGGAAAAGTCCAAGTGAACTATGTAGGATTTGGATTAATTTGTAAAATAGTAAAAATAATAGGCAGCACAATTCTCTGTTTCAATCATTCTCATTTTTTTCTCAGCTCACTCTTCCAACCATTCTGTGGCTGCTGCTTCAGTGACTCTTTTCTTCACTCTCACTAATTGGTTTGGGTTCATTTTCCCTTTGCATTTCAGTGCTCCCATCTCATCTGGGCTCTTCTCCTCCATCCCCAAACCAAACAGGCTTTTGTAAAAACCAGGGGACAGCTCCTGCAGAGCTCTGGGATGTGCTTATGGAACAGAAACTCCCTGGGAACTGTGGTTTAGGTGAGGAATCCTGATCTGCGCTGCCCACCCAGCAGAGACCCTGCCCTGCTCTGAGGGACCACAGCACCTCACCCAGCCAAAATCCCAGTGTTCACTGGGCAGAATCAGCAAATCTTCCTCTCACCTGGGACTCTGCTTCACTCAGGAGTGGCATCAGTTTAATCCAGTTTCTACTGCTGCAGCCTTCTCTAAGCTGCAGGACTAACTCAGCGATTGTCTTCTCTCTCGATGTTTGGACATTTATCCTGCTGGTTAACAAGATTGTAATTAAGTCTTTTACCTTTGTCTCCAGTGCAAGGGGCACCACTGGGCATGGAGAGATGGGCACAATATTTTCAGGACTCTCCCATTCCCTCCTGTGTCCCTCTGGCAGGAGGGCTCTGCTCAGCACTCCCAGTGCAAATCCTCACCCTCATTCTTTTGTCCACACAAACCCAATGGAAGCAGCTCCTTGTTCAGATTCCTGAGGTTTAGCCAATCCTTACTCTCCGTTCTCTCCTCCTCCTCAGACTGTGCTCTCTCTTCCCTCCTAACACTCCTCTGAATAGAAGCTCTTGCTCTTAAATAATCCAATAGATAGAAAATTGGATGATTACAATAAAAAGATTATGTCACTTCTGCTGCACATCCTGCCTGACCTATATTGGTCCCATAAGAGCCTTTCTCTCCTGGGGAGAAGCATTAATATGCATCTTGAGCCAGCAATAACAAAACATCAAATGCAGTTTTCAAATCTTTCTGTGGGCTTTCTGTAGGATGCTGCATTTGCTGTCACAAGCTGATTTTGCTCCAACAAGAATAGGAGGTATATTTGGCTTCAGTTGTGGGAGGCAGGGATTATTTTTAGAAGTTACCTCATCTCATACAAGCTCCTTTTGATGGCTGGAGTTTGTGTGGTGAAATCCTGGATGCAGCAATTAAGGAGTGCTCTGATCTCAGCAAGCTTCCAAAGTCTCCAGGAAGAGAAAGAAGAAAAGCTTCTACTTCTAAGTCAGTATTTTTTATTTTTACTGTTATTTTTAAGGACCTAACAACACATGCACAACCCTTTCATTCCTTTTACTGCAGAAAGGAGGGAGATTTTCCTGCAGTAACCATCTCTCACAAATAAGGAAACATTGGGAAACCTGAAGACTTTCCATCCTGGTTGCCCTTACTTTGGAACTGTTTCTCTTGGAAGTTGCCACCAACATCAAGGCTGCATTTCTGAACTCAGCACCGAACTGGAGAGGGAAAATTCTGTAAAAGCAGCAGAGTCTGGGCTAATTTTGATGGGTTTTTGGCACTGGTATAGCAAATTTTAGACAAGACAAAGCAAGGCAGTCATGTCTCAGTCCAATGACAACTCTGTGATACCAATCTCTACAAATCAGCAAAGGTTGTTCAGGGAATTCACCCTAAACACAACTTTGGTTTAAGGAATGGAGCGAAACAGCCAAGGAAATCCAAATGTTATTTTGAAGCATTTTTGTAATGAAGATACTGGTTTTGAGAGCTGCCTAGAACCAAAGAAACTTTTGAAAAATGAGTGAGGAAAACTTTAAATATAAAGATATAGCAGCATTTTAATTCAATTAACCAGGGCATTTTCTTTGCATTGGTAAGAGGACATGTGTAGGTAAAACTGAGGAGATTTTTCATGTGTGGGAGCTGTAAATGAAAACATTTAGTGGCTGAGGAAGCACAAGGGGAAAGGAGGATTGGCCAGTGCTGTCCAGCATCTCCCATCACGATTCCTTCAGTAATATGGTGGCTGAATTTGGCTGAATATTCTTCTGAGTAAATGCAGTAAGGCCACCCTTACATCTTGCACAGGTTAAAACTGAGTTTATGAACTCTTGGAATTCAGAATTTCTGAACAATTGGACAGAATTTCAGAATTTCTGTAAATTACATCATTTCTAAAACATGGACAGGATTTTTGTGCCAGCTGTGCTCTGATTTAGTGATCTCACTGGATCTGGGACTAATCCCAGAGTAAGGCTTTACTCAGAGCTCATGTGCCAAAATTGAGCCATGCAGAAAACCCTCAGCAGAACAGGAATTGTGCTGCTTTTGCTTGGATTCTCCAGGCTGAAGGAAGACAAGTGCATCAGTCTGTAGCAAATATAATACAGTTTTGGTGATTAAAACTGAGAGGAATATTGCATATTGAATGGAGACTGGTTTGTCATTACCACGAGGATTAGAAAGTGTAATCTTCATTAAAACATCAGTGGATTTACTGCTGTTTGCCTTGGAACAAGATATTTGCTCAGAATTTTCTAGTGAGTAAATTTAGCGAGTGCAGGGCAATTTAAGAGAGGGGAACTGAATCCTGCCATGGTTTATTCTGCAGGAAAGATGTGGGAATGATCCCTGATGTCTGACAGAGGCACTGGATCCAATTCTATGGGCCTGGATCACCTGCAGTCACATAAATGTATTAATCACTATCACTTAAATTGGCCTCCTTTGGCTCAGGTGTAAGAGGTGACCCAGGGCTTTTATGCTTTGCAAGGTTCATATTTCCTGTCCCTAAACCCATTATGTTTGCAAAATTCCATATTACAGAGTGCTGCCCTTTGAAATCCACTTTGTGAAAGATTTTTATCTATTCCACAGAGGCTTTCAAACATTACCCTTTCCTTACAGGTTCTGTATCTCTCAGCTCAGTGGGACACTGCCATGCTTTGATAAAAATAATCCTTAAAAAATTGTGCTCTGTCATTCTTTTGACATAATGCTGATTAATATCCCACTGATATTCACTGAGTGAACAAGCCTGTTCTGTTGAGAGACTGACCAAAGGTCAAGGTGCAGAAGGTTAAAAGAGTAATAGTTTCATTTAACCTTCTAGTAAAAGCTGCTACTTCTGTGAACATAATTTAAGCTGATTTTCAAGACAAGTCTGTAGAAAAGGTTCCTCCTCACATACTTGCAGTGAAATCAAAGGATTCATATTGGCCATGAATGTGCCCCAAAGTTAAACAGATACAAAATGAAGGAATAATGTGTTTTCTCAACTCCTTGAGTACTGTGCACTCTTCAGTTTGACTTCTTTTTTAAACACTTTGCAGCAGGACACTGAACTGTCAAAGCTAAGTGGTGGTGGGTGTGGAGAACCTGCCATATCTCTGTAAAGTTTTCTTTGTCCTTTTCAAAGTCCAGTTTTCTCTCAGAACTCAGTCTCCAGCTGCACATTTCTAACCTCCATGGATGCACAGGTTTAACTGGCACAGGAACAAATCCTGAGCTTTCATTCCACCAGCCAAAATAGAATTTACATTTGGAAACTTGCTGCCTTTTTTTTTTTGTTAGAAATATTACTGCCAGTCCCATACACTGAATCCAGGTTTTTATTAACTTTCTGTGAATAAATTGCTGGCATACATTTTACTTTGTGATTATTAAAGAATTCAGTAAACTCCAGTTTTGTAATTAGAATCACAGAATCCTGAAGGTTGGAAAAAAGATCTTTAAAATCATCAAATCCAGCCTTCCACCCAGCACCACCATGGTGTTCACCACTAAACCACATCCTCAAGTGCCACATTCACACATTTTTGAGCATTTTGAGCACTTTGAGCACTTCCCTGGGCAGCTGTTCCAATGCCTGACCACCTTTTCCATGAAGAATTTTTTTCCTACTATGTAAACTTCCTTTGGCTCAACTTGAGACCATTTCCTCTGGTTCTTACAGCAAGTGGGTGTTGCTCAGAAAAATCTTGTGACCCAACACAGCCAACCCAGTGGTGGCAGAAGAAATAATTGGACATAATGACCTGGGAAGTGGGGGAATTAATTCAGTTCTTAAGGTCTTCTCTGTGGCTGCACATTTACATCTCAGACCTGGGGATTTTGATCAGCACAGTTTCCCAACTGCCCTGTCTGCCAAAGCTTGAGAGGAGCTTCCTTGGATTTATTGAGCATCACCTTATTTCACTGCTAAGGGCAGGAGAGCTCCAGCATCAGGCTGGATATTTGGGTTTAGTTCTTGTCTTGTAGGATTTCTTCTCTCCTGTGGTTCCTAAGTTTCTCCTGGTGGTGTCTTCCTTCACCCCATCCCTACCTGACCCTGCTCTGGATCTCAACTGTTGTTTTACCTTGTTGATGGTTTGTCTATATTTGCTTTAACCAGATGCCCCTCTTTGCATGCAGCACTGGGACTCATCCCCTCTCTCCTATCAACAATAATTAGCCTTGTAAGACTAATGGAAGAAATCGTGTCTAATTACCCTGTTGAAGGCCCAATTATGTTATTAACATTTGTGGGCTATAAGCTAATGATGAGGAGAGCCTCTCATTTGCATAGCATTAAGTTAATTGAGCTGGAAGCTATGGGGTGGATGGCAGTGATGAGAGCAGGATTCTGTTACAGAATGGATAATGATGACCAGAGCAGGACGATTCACCTGACAGGTTTATTAATTAACAGCTATCTGATTACCTCAAAGAAATGGCAAGTGGCAGTGCTTCTGAAGGAAGCTGCAGTATTTTTTTTAATGAAAGGTGCTCTATCACTGTGGATGTTCTGGGGTGATTTATGGTAATGGCAGTGAAAGCTCTTTCCTGGAAGCCAACACAAAAAGCTGTTCTGGTTTCCTCTCTGCCCTTAAAAACATTCTGCAGAGGGCTGATATTTGTGGGTATTCCTCATTCTTACAAGGTGCACAGAGGCTGTGTGCTGCTGAGTTTGTGTGGTTGTCTGAACTGTGCATTTGGAAAGTTCTTAATTGTTGGGTAACCTGGAAGCTTTGCCCTCGGAAGAACCAGAGGATTTGATTTTGTAAAAGTTGTTTTTCATTATGGTCTATCTAAGGTAGGATTCTGTGTATATTAGTGGGGAAATAATATAAACATTCAGCTTTTCACATTTTCCTGGTATGTGCAAGGTGCAAGTGGAGATGAGTGCCCTTTCCTTCCGTTTATTTCAGGGTACAAACAGTTATGCATAGTGGGTGGACCTTTTAAGGAACAGGAGTTTTCATTTAAAACAGTTCTAAGAAGAAAAATCCATCTTTTTCTTTTTTGTTAAACATCAGATTCTGTCTGATTAATTCCAAACACATTGTAATTCACTACAGGTTCAGACAGAGTCTTGTTTGAACTAGAGAATCTTTGAGGGGAGAAATCGCTCTGTTTAAAAGTTGCCTGTGCAATCAATCCAAGAGTGAATAACTTCCCATGCAGTTACTCATTATTAGACTCCCACACCTCAGTCATGAATGGATCTGAATGTCAAATACAGTTTCCAGTCAGCAGATCTCTTATATTTTCTTCATCTACTCTGAAGAGCCCATTATTAAATCCCATGAGCTCCAGACCTTACCTGGTGACTGAAACCCTCAGTTCATCCTCAAAATACCTTTGACCAGGCATATCTCAGGAAAAAAAAGAGAACACTACAGATTTTAACCTTCCAGATAATGACTTTTGATCCATTTAAGTGGCCTGGTGATTGGTGTGTCAATAATAATAGACTTGAGAGGAGCAGAGACCTACAGATAAATTGTATTCACTGTTATTTTCATAGAATCATAAAATATCCTGAGGTTGAAGGGATCCACAAGGATCAGGAGCCCAACTCCTGACCCTGCACAGATACCCCAAAAATCCCACCATGTCCTTGCTGTCCAAATTCTCCTGGATCTCTAGGGTGCCCATTCCCTGGGCCACCCTCTGGGGACAGAACCTTTTCCTAATTCCCACCTAAACCTCCCCTGGCACAGCTCCAGCCGTTCCCAAGGATTTATATGCAAAAAGTTTCCCTGTATTCTGCATCTGGCATTTGTTGGGCACCAAGGAGCTGAGAACATTGATCTGGTGTTGGTAGAGAGGCCAGAATTTCAGTTTAGTTACTGCATAGAGACATTGACAAATCACCACAGGCACTGCTGGTCAACAGGAGAAGAGAAGAAAAATGAAAAATCAGAGATGAAGGAAGTAATCAGGGGGAACAGCTCCTGATCTGAGCTGTTCAGTGGTCCTGGCTCAGAGCTGGCAGGAAGAGCAGATTCCAGGGGATTGAGGGTTGATTATTCCATGTAGCAATAATCTACATCAATAATCTGTGGTCACCTGTGTGATGTGGAGCAAGTCAAAAGCATTTATGTGACATTTCCTCCATCTCCTTCCAGCCTGTGGTGGCTCAGAGCCAGTGGTTGTGTGGAAATCACTGGGAGAAGTGGTTCAGGATAACCAGCACAATGAATAAAAGCCTTTAATGGAATTTAAACCCTCCATCCTCCTCGTCCTCATTAGCTTCCTGTAATCACCAGCCCACACAGTCAGTGTGCATAGAAATATCTTTACCATATAAATTAGATTTTCTTCAAGGTGTTCTGTGGTTCACCACAGTGCCTGGCTGTGTGGAATAGACAAACACAGATCTGAGGGAGCAGGAATTATGTATTTAATTCAGAGTTCTGTATAGAGTGCTCATAAAAGCTTGATCATGATAGAGGGGCAAATAAACATTTGGGAACATAAATATTTCTGTAGGAAATAGCTTTGTGAAGCATTTAGTTGTTGAGTAATAAGAACAACAGAGAAAATCAGAGTAACAGAAGCCTCTAGGTACTGATCTGATGGGTTATATATGTTGCAATGATAATCATGGTGAGGGAGAATTTTTATGGGACCAGTAGCAACAAATACATCGAGTCCTGCCAATTTACTAATGAATTCATTTTTCTTGTGCTTGCCTCACTTGCTATCCCTGCTGTTCAGAATTCAGCTTTAAACCTGAAAAGCAGTGGATGGCACCTCAGAGCTGCTCCTCTGAGTTTGTGTGAGCTGAGTGTTTGAGTCTTGGGCCATTTCTGGAACATCCATTACTTGTGTATTTAGGCAGCAGTCCAGCCAGACAACACAGGGACATATATTTTAGGAAAGCACACATCAAAAAGTGTTTTAAATGGCCAAATTGTAGGACAAAACATTCTGGCAACACAGCTGGTGCTCTGTCAGTCTGTGGGCTAGAAAATAAGAAGAGAACCTGTAAGAAAAATAAAAGCAACCTAGGAATAGCTAATCAGGTTAGAAGGGATGTTTTGGCTGCAAGGATTTTTAGGGCTGCAGTGAAAAATTGAATAAGATTAAAAAATGTTTGTCCATCCTGTCTGACAGATGTGGGGGAAGATGGAATCATTCGTTACTTCTCTGTTTTTCCTCTGAAAACAGCAGCAGCAATGAGCTGGCAGGCACAGTGAAATGCAGTTAGGAAAAGTAATGGGAGTTGAAAGTTTGACCTTTTGTGATGGAAATTTGATATGAAAAAAGGGTCTTTTGATAATTTCTCTATCCAATCAGATATGGGAGATGTCTTGATCCCGTTTCCTTATTTGCATGCTGACTGATCTCATTTGAAAACCCAATCATTCAGAAATATTGGGACGTCAACAGAAATGTTACAAACAAGAAGTTGTTTTATCTGAAAGGTCTGCAGGATGTCATCTCTTGTTTTTCACTCCAGTGGCCTGATCTCTTCTTCATGATTCCATGTTTTTATTGGCAGGATAAGTTGAACATATTGAAATGCAAATAGCCCTTTCCACATTGAACTGAAATATAGGAGTTCTTTTCTGTATGATTGATTGTATCCAGGGCACTTCAAAAGACACAAAGGAAATACTTTCTGCAGTGCCTCTGATTCCTTGACATTGCCAAGTTCTGACGTTTCCTGTTAGCAATCATTGGCACAGAGTGATTTCTGAGCCTGCTCTCACCTCTGCTTTTCTCCCATGTGATGCCCACAGTGCTGCTCATTGTTCCCGGGACTGAGTCTGAGCTCAGTTTTCTACACAAACACTTCTGTTATAACCAACACTCTCTGTTGCTGTCCCAGGTGCTGAATGTCAGAAACGTAATTGAATGGATTTTACCAAATTGCAGATGTATTTAATCCTGGAATGGGTACTTCAAAGCCTCCCAGGATCACATCTAGTGTGTAGAACTGTCCCCATGATTATCTGGAAAGTCAGATTTCACAGCCAAGGCACTGCCCACTTAGGTGAGTTTAGGATCAACTTTATCTCCCAGACAATTTAACCTTTCAATTTTCTAGAGCAGGCAATCCAATTTCCATTTTACTCAGCCTCCCAGTGGGTTGATGACAAGTTTTCCTGCTGTATGACTGGTGTCATTATCCCTTATTTTGGAGCCTACCCGTTATACTAAGCCAAAGTTTTGCATCACTTAACCCAGAAACCGGGGACAAATCAATACATGGCAGTGCTGAATAAAGGGAATTATTTTAAATATTTTTTTATTTGCATGCTTTTCAACATCAGTGTCAAGCTATATGAGAAATCTTTTTTTCTTTAGCACCCCAATTTTTTTTTTTCACCCAGACTGCCCTGAGCTGATCTGAGTGCCGCCCTGGGAAATGGGATGTGCAGCTCCTTCTTCCTGGGGCCACTTAGGTTTGCTCTGCTTTTTAGGAAGAAGTAACTATTTACTGAATGTAGGTCTCTTGCTGAACACCTGCTTGCAAAGACATCCTGATTTCTGGTGGAGGGCTCTCCATAGGGATTGCTTTCCAAACCCAAATCCTGGAGGGAACAGGTGCAGGGAAAGGGATGGAGCAGATTATAAACTTCACGTAATAACTTATCTTGGAAATTGCTGAGCTGGTTTTTGTACAACACTTTTTAATGGAAAGCTCCAAATTAGACAAGTCAGGATTTACCACAGAGTCCCTCAGGTGGGTGACAAAACACCTTGCCAGGGGCACATGGAGGTCTGCAGTCTTCACCACTGAGTTAAAGAAATCCAGTATTCACCCAGCTTGTTGTTTACTTAACAGAGTCCAGGGTCTAACCACAAAGTAATGCCTGTGTGAGATGTTTATCTGATGGTGCCTAATTTCTTCAGCAATACCTCTGGATATGGGCTGGGGATTTCACTGCTGGAGGAACGTGCCTGTTTTGATTGAGGAGTAACTTGAGTGATAGGCCCCTTCAAATCCAGAGAATCTGTTTCATCAAACCCTGTGGCCTGTCAGCTGTGGGGAAGTGCTTTGTGAAACAGCAGGAATGGCAAATTCCCCCATTCCTTGTGCAGCAAACTGGAGCTGTTGGGATGAGCAGCTCTCGGAATTAGACACCAAGCGTTCTCCCGGATGGGAAATCAACCCCCTTCATCTCTGGTGTGTTTTAGAATATCAAACCAGCTAAGTTTAAACATGATGTGTTATTCTTGATAACCACAGCAATCTAGCTCTTCCTTGCTGGGTTTTTTTAATGCACTTCCCTCTCAACCTTCCTCGTTTGCTCCTCAGCATTAGAAAAACAAAAAGCAGCTCAGCGCACCAATATTTTCTCCACGGTGAAGTCAGCATAGAATATTAGTGTCCAAAAAGTTGTAAAACAAAAGACTATCATATGTTGCACCTTTTAATCATGTAATTGCTGAGTGACATTTAACTCTGAGGCTTTAAGTTACTCCTTTTCAGCCAGCCTTCTCCTCGTGCCCCTCTGGTCCCTCCCTCCTCCCAGAGCAACCTGCTTTTTGCAGAGTAGTGCTTTAACTACACTGAAGTTTGGCTGGGCTTCTACATATTACAGCAGCAACACGAAAGCAAACAATTGAAGTATTTGAGAACAATGAAATATGTATGGCTATCTGTGACAGCCCTATAAAGCAGAGCAATTAGCCGCGTAATCCGAGAAAGCCAAAGCGCCCGGCAGCCCACGGTTCCCTATTAGTTAAATGCTTTTTGTACGTCCTCATCCCATCAAATCAACTAACACTTCCTTTAATTGGTTCATGAATTATACAGCTCGGGCTGCATTATAATTTAATCACCAGTAAACATTCCTGGGGCCTGCTGTAAAGTGTATAGCGCTCATTAATTCCTTAATTTCAGCAGATGGAAGGGGAGATCGGATGAACGGTGGCAGTACAGAGCGCCTTGGGCAATGGAAGAAGGAAAAAAAGGTGGGGGGCCGTTTAGATTTTTTAAGGGCTGTCAGAAACTCAATCTGTGAGCTGTCAGCAGCCTGGACCCGCTCCCCCTCCCTGCCTCCCCCTGCCTTCACCCCACCTACCGCTGCAAGTGACTGACGGATTCATATGGAGCCTTGTCAAGCCGTCTTTAAACATCAAGCCAGCGGGTAAACCAAGCCCAATGTAAATTAATTCTTGTCTTACGGGCCCCCCTTTCTCTGTCCCCATGAATATTTCATGGCGGGCAGCATAAATATTAATTCTAATAGCTCTGCACAGTGGTTATTATTTCTGTTTTATGACAAATATTCATAAAATATTCAGGAGCCTTTTTTAGAACATTTACACACTTGATTGTGAAATTTTCCAGCTTCCTGGGGACACAGTAAACATATTGGGGTTCTCTTGATGGACTTTTTTCTCTCTTAATTAATACTACGCCACATTAATATTTAATCAGATTTAGTTTTCCTTTCCCCACAAGTGAACCCTATTACATTTGAGGATTTATTTGACAGTATTTAAACAGGGAATTTTTATTCCCTATTATGAAATTGGTTTCCTTTGACACATATATAAAATGACACATTATAATCCATTCTTTTATTCCCTCCCCTTGCCCCCAAATCACACACTTTTTTGGTGTCAGTTCTTTTATTTATTTTTACATACCAAATATCTTACTAAAGACAAGAGTTAGTGTTTAAATGTTGGGAGTGGGGGTTAAACATCATTTACTCTAAATTTGATTCAGTTTATTTAACGAGGAAGAAGAGTATAGGTTTTACCCTTGTTAGGAGCAGGAGGTGCTGGTGCCAAGCTGCAGACAGGTAGCAAAGGCATCAGTCCTGAGATGAGTTTGCTGGTGCTTAACCCTGGAGTTGTTGCTCTGCTCCAGATTTGCTTTGCAGTATCTAATTATTGCAGGCTTGCAGGGATCTGAGGAAACAGGCCTGCATTTGGGGGAGAGGGTTCAGGTTCCTGACCTCGGGCCTCTGGGGCTGCAGAGGCTGTGGATTATCTGAGGAGGGGTTTGATTAACCTTGTGCAGGGCAGAAATGGTGCCAGCCACACTCCTCTGAAGCACTGCTGGCTGCCATCTTATTCTGTGATTCATAAAGCACCGCTGGAATGAACTCCAGGGGGAATGCAAAGATGCTGGAATAACAGCTGAGACTAAGGAGGAGGCAAAGAATAGAAATGAGGAGAGAAATGTAAAGCAGTTCTGAATGCAGGTATTAATGCATCCAAGCCACTGATTGCACACAGAAAGAGTTAATGTTGCCTCCTCCAAAGAAGCTTTAAAAATGCATTGAAGCCACTCCTACAAGCACATTTGCTCTCTCTCAGTGCTCTGTGATGTTTGCACAGCCCCAAGTCCTGCAGACCATGGAAGGGCTCTGGGGTTCCTTGCTGCTGTGAATCCATGGAGCTGCTTTGCTTTATCCCAGCTCCAGACCCAGTCTATTGCTGTGTCAGACAGGCACCAGTGCCTGTTCCCCCTGTGTGAGCTGCTGTGGCACCTGCTGAGCCACCAGGCTGCTGGGGTGGGACACAGGAGGGACCCTGTCACCTCAGCTCATCCAGCTGGGGGGTGGAAAACATCCACCAGAGTCATAACTGGTGAGGGGAAGGAATATCTGCAGCCTCAAAGGGTGATGTTCATCCCACTCCCCTGGCCAGCAGCCATGTCCTGGGAATAGTGCCCCACTGAGCTGCCTTTTGTAGTTATTGGACAGAAATGCATCCATTTGAAAAGATCCAGGGTCTGGAAATAGCTTGTCATGCCATGAATCATTATAAGAGCTCAATGAGCAAAACATTTGGCTGATTAACCTGGGTTTTAGTGTTTATGCAGTGTATTTTCCCTTATGGTTGAAACCTAGAGGGTGAAATTACTTCCCGAAATAGAATCAAGCATCTTTCATCAGAAGATATCCCAGAGTTTGAAAGAAATCAGTGAATAAAACCTCCCAACAGCTCCTTCTATAAATAAGAGATAAGGATCATTTTATCCATTGCAGAGACATGCAGGAGGAGTATTTAGGGTAGGGAATAAACTGTGATTCATGTTGAGTCAGGGGTGCAGCCTTTGTAGTCTGATTACCTATAGGCAAAACACCTGGTGAGAGCTGCACTGAAGCCTGAGCAAGCCTTGGGAGAAGGTAGATGGGATCTGTGTAACCAGTTTTCATTTTTAAGAGGGGGATTGGGGGTGCAGAATGTGATTGTGGAAATGTAACATGCTTGGCATCCTGTGTCTGGGCCATGGTGCTTGAGAAGAGGCCTGGCCAAGGTTTCAGGTTCAAAGTGTATTTTTGCCATAGGGCAGGGGATGTTCTTTAGGGGAATTAATTGATCCAGGTCAGTATCTCTGGCTGGAAAGTCAACCAAGCTAAAATGATCAGGGTTTTATCTGGAATTACTTGGATTCAAATCTGAACCTCCTCGGACCTGTCAAGTTGGACCACTAACTTGATTTGTGATATTGTTGTGATCACCCAGTGGTGCTACCCAAGGAAAAGACCTTTTTGCAATGCTGATAATTTTTGTGCCCTGACCAGAGCTGTCATCCAGCTCTTTCTGCTTGTAAAATCCATAAGTATATACAGTTTTGTGCATGTTTGAAACTTTTAAAAGTTAACAATATGGTCAGTGTCAACAATGAGAGTCTTAAGTTTACCCAGATTCAGGACAGTTTTTGGAGATGGTTTTGTCCCTCTGCCATCAGTCCATGATGCCCCCAAAGCTTTTCCATGCATTTGTGAGACCTCTGTGATTTCCTTCCCCACCTGCTTTGGCTGCTTTGTGAACCAAAGGGAGGAGCTTGAGTTTGTGCCAGGGATCCCACAAGGATTGTACCTGTGGTGGCCTTTTAGGACCTTCTGCATCCTCACACTTCACCCTCAGCTCTTTCTCATCTTTATACTTCAATTACAGAACTTGTAGCCATTGCATTGCCAGAACAGCATCCTCCAGAGATGTTTTCCATGGGGAATTGTGCCACAGCATCAGGAGCACTGTTGATATCTCCATATGGAGTAAGATGTTCTGTGCCTCATGAAAGGCACAATTATTTATAGCCTTGAAGTTGATGTTTTCTATTTGTCTGCCTGGAAAAGGAGATAACTTTTTGTCTCTTCCTCTCTCTTTCAGTCTCTCCTTCCTGTTCTTTTTGCTCTGATTTAGCTGAGGGTCTGTCAAAGTTCTGCCAGCAAAGTTTGCTGTAACTTTGACATCACACAGGCCTCTGATCTTCGCTTTTTTTTTTCTTTTTTTCTTTTTTTTTAAAGCAGACTGATGTGGTATGTTGTAAACTGCCAGGAGCACTTGCTAATTTAGTACTTAATGACAGTCACAGAGAGTGTTTTTCTTGCCCCTGGAGAGGTTTTAGACACAGCTGGGGTAGATTTGCCACTATCAATTATGCACAATTTTAAACAAGAATTGGCCAGCAGGGGCCTCTTTTTTTTTGCAGAGTGCAGAGCATGAAGAATGGGAATATGGCAGCTGGTACCTGCCTGAGACAGAGAAGATATATAGGAGTCAAGAAAATAAGGGAAAGATTAATAACTTACTATTTTTAAAGTTGCAGCTTCAACTCAAAAGTTTAAAAGCTGCATTAAAAGTGGCCCAATATTGGCTGGTGGTGTATTTTTGTTTTAATTCAAGCATCCTAACTTTGTTGCAGAGCTTGACCTGGCCCTGGTATAGACACAAGCAAGTCAGTAGTCTCTGTTTTTAAAAGCCAGGTAAGGATCAGGATCCTGTCTCAGATATCCTGTGTTGCCTTTACATCCTTCAATGAAAACAAGGTATGGATTTGATTTCATGGTGTGATCTGATTTCACAGGCAACAGCTCTATAAAAAGGGCTTGGCTTTGGGCTCCACTCCCCCAGTGTCACAATGGGAAAGGCCAAGGATGAGAATCTGACCTAAGGAAATAGCTCAGGTCTACAACAGCCGACATGTGGCTCCATCTAGGTCAGCCTCAGGAAGCAGCTGTGCTTAAATGGCAGGACCTGGCTGCCAGGCAGAGCTGCAGCTCTCTGGAGATGTGAAGGCAGCTGGCAGGGCAGTGGTGCCACCCTGGCAAGGGACTGTCCTTAGCAGGAGCATTCCTCATTCCCTAGCACAGGATTCCTGGATTTAGGCTCACCTGCTTCTCTTACAGCAACACTCAAAATGTTTCCCTTGCAGGTGTTGGAAGCCAGGGTGGTTATATCCAGAAAATAGGAAAACCACCCCCAAATAGATTCTTGTGAGGACAGCACTGAGCACTGCCAGTTGTTAATAACTTGGATTAAGTGGGTTGGTTGCCATCTGGAACAAAAGCAGCTCAGGATTAGCTGAATGCTGCTGTGTAGGTCACAAATCCTTCACTTATGGTGTGGTTGGGACACATTTTTCCAAAAATCCTGTCTCACAATCCAGGGTGAAATAACACCCCTGCCACCCCTGCTCTTCCATCTCCCCCCCCCATTTGCCAGGGGAAGCATCAGGATGCCCTGGTGACCTCCAGGCTCTGAGATGACTCTGTCTGAATAGCCAGAAGTGGCTGGAATACTCTTCTGGAATGCCAGATGGCTGCTAGGAAAACAGAGTTACATTCCAGCTGCTAGGGCTGGAATACATTTCATCACCATCCAAAGGCAGCAAGTTCTCATTTGACTGGGTACACAGTGAAGGTGTCATCATCATTATTAATTTGTTGGAATTTAATCTCTCTAATGTATCTGGAAGCTGCACTAGATTAGATAAATGATGTCAAGTACAGTGAGGAAGAGGCAGGATTCTGACACACGGATTTTTTTTGTGCCTTTTAACATTTGTGTTCACAGTTTTATCATCTATAAAAGCTGACAGGACTGGACCTTTTCCCACATATCCCTCTCCTGGGAGATGGAACAAAGGAGAGAGGACAGAGCTGTGCTTAGGAATCTCTGGTTTCACTCAGTGGGAGTCAGGGGGGACATTTATCCTCAGAGGCCGCAGAGGCTGCACCAAGTTTCCCCCACAGCCTCCAGCTGGATGCCAGCGATTTTTGGTTGCCCACAGGTGGATTCTGACCCTGTGGCAGAGCAGTGAGGATCCCTGGTGGCCCTGTGGCCAGCCCTGCCCTCCCCTTGGTGCTGAGTGACACCACTCCCCTGCTGCAGCTCTGCTGGATGCTAATCCAGCAGGGGAATGGCGTGTCCTTTGATATCAGGCTGTGTTTCCTCTCCTCCCTGTCTACCAATTCTGATGACATCTGTTTCATATTTCCCCTTGATAGGAGCTGTGACATTACAACATACAAAGCCTGGCTGATTCCTAAAGTGAGCTTTACAGGGGATGCATTTATGTGAGGAAGCCACACCTGCTGTGTGGAAGGGGCCAAGCTCTGCTTGGAGAGGAACCCAGTACTTGCAGGGATTTGCTCCAGTTGCTGCTGGATCAAGGTCACAGGTGCAGCCCTCTGTGTTATGAGGATTTCCAAAAGAAATCCATCAAATGTGTTACCTGGGCAGTTGGAGGGTCAGCTTTGTTATGTGAGCAGAGTCACAGGAGCCTGAGCAAGGGACAGAGGCCAAATGCTGCTCACAAGCACCTTGAGGAGCTGCAGGAGATGGATCAGATAGCCAAGGCTAACACTTCCCAGCCTGCATCCATGGAAATAGGCTTTACTCCTGTGAGTAAACCTCCTGGGGCTGCCTAATAGACTGTGTGGGGTATGTGTCTCCTTCCAAATGGTAATAAAGCTTTCTAATTGGAAGTATTTTAAGTCTAGACTGCAGTTCTGTCAGTGCTTTTCCCCTTCATCTTTTTTTTTTTTCTTTTCCCCTGCTTCTGAAGGATTTTAACCTGACAGCCCTGGGGAGTGCTGTTTTCTCTCATCCGTGGGAGATGTGTGGAGTGGCAGGGTAAGGCATCCCACCTTGCACTGGAAGGACCCTTGGATTGTACATTTTTCCCTTGAGTTGGGAGTTTGTGCTGCTGCACAGTGAATCCTGTGTGTGCTGTTACACGATGCACGTGGGGGAAAGGAAACCCATGTTAGCAGGGATGTCTGCACCCTCCCACATCTCCCCCACACTCCTCTTTAATGGTGACACCAGACTGGATAATAAGCAGCATCTTGTTTGGAAAAGAAGGGAGTCTCAGACAAGGCTTTCAGAGTTCATTTTGTTGGCAGCTTTTTAAGTGGAGTTTTTTAGGCTCTTCTGTTTCAAATCCCATAATACTTTTTGTGTTCCTAACTATGAATCACGACAAGCTTTCTTGATATGCCAGGCTATAATCCTTCAGTGGGTTTGTTTAGCTCAGGATATAATAGGAAGCTCTATCAATTATCATGACTGTATAAATGTTGTTCCTCTCTACTAGAATATTCATCTTGAGACACATCATCAGATGTTACCTGTTGTGACAATCACGTTTTTGTGCCATTGTTGGGCAACAGAAACAAAGAAAAACAAAATGTTAAGAGTGTAAGGGATAAAAGAGTGTTGAAACTGTTGTTCTTTTCCTGTCTTTGGAATCTCCAAGATCTTGAATGTTTTATTCCTGGCTGTTATTTTGTTACCACAGTGTGAATAGAAGTCATTATCTGTAAACATTTGAAAAGAGAGATGATTTTCATAACTTTAAATCCTACAAAGGATTCTAGTAATCTGCTATGTGCATGCCAAGGTAAAGCTCAGCCTTTCATCTGGTCTGATCCCACCCAGTCAGTGTAAAATGTTCCTTTGGTGAATGTCTAAACCACGCAGTATCTCCTGTGAGAAGCAGACAAAAATGAAAACAGGAAGCCTGGCCTTGAAGGCAGCAGCAGGAGAAGGTGTGTTGTAAAGAAAGATGTATTTACAGCCTTCAGCTTGTGCTTCACTGGGAAAAATTCTATTCATAGGTTCAAAGGAGCTTTATTTTTTATTTTGTTCTGAGCTAATTGTTAAATGTGATCTTTGTGCAGATCTGTTCCAGTCTCCAGTGGCTGGGGGACAGGGGATTCATGTCTGCTCATGTTCAGCTGTTTGTCAAGAATCTTCTGCTGAGGAGCTTTGGAACACAAATATAAAATTAGCAGGAGCACTATAACGAACCAAAAAGACAAGGGATCAATGTGGGATGAGCACAGCAGTTTATATCAACAGTGGGATGTGTCTGGGTGTACGTGGGGCTTGTTGTTTTCTGGTTCTGCATCCTTCATCCATGTAGGGCATTTGTGTCACCTCTGTGAAATGGGTTGGCAGGTCCTGCTCCATCCCCCAGTGATGAAAAGCTGTTCCTGGTGTGGGACCCAGCCCAGTGGCACCGTGGGGCTGCCCCTCTGAGATGCTGGGCAGCTCTCCCTCACTCGGGCTCAATGGGAACTGCAGATTCTGATCTTCAAATGAAGCATTCAGCATTAATCTTTCCTTTTAGCAGTGTCACCAGCGAGGCCCAGCCGTGCTGAGCTGCTCCCCATGCCCTGGCAGGGCTGATGGAGGGAACAGGAACTGTCAGCAGCATCAGGGGGCCTGAGTTGTGTCCTAGCACTGATCCTGCTCTGAAGGATGCAGGGCAGCAGTGGCAGAGCAGAGGATTCACTCTGTGGGGAGACAAGGGCAAAAGGAGCGGAACTGGACTGAAACAGCGAGAGGAAAATCCCTCTCATGGGCACTGGAGAAATGCATAATTCTGGCAGACAAGCTCTTTCTCTGTCCTTGACAAGAACAGCAGAGGGTTTTATTTGCCTTTGGGGTCATGCCGCTGTGATTCTGTTTGCTGGGTGGGTTGGGAAGTGCATCTGGAGAAGTTCAGAGGGAAGGGCTGGGGTGGTGAGGCTGGGACAGAGTGGGAGAGGCTCCAGCTGCAATTCCCCAGCCTGAGCTGTCAGAGCCCCCAGAGCACACTGCCCTGTGCCAGAGAGCTCCTGCCCTGCTGAGCCTGCAGACCAAACAACACCTGAGGGGAGGCTCTGCAGAAATCCTGTGCTCACATTTGTGACCCTGCAGCTTTGGGGGAACTGTCACTGCCACTCTTCCTTTGGTGAGGATTAACTCCCACTCTGGAGGGCACAAGTGTCACTATGATATTTTCTGAAAAAAAAATTTGCCAGGATTTTTCTCCTGAGGAGCTGAGAGGCCTCAGAAACGAAATGTAAACAATAATGATCTGCTGCTGTGGAATGCAACAGGTGGATCTGTGATTGGTCCATGTGGTTGTTTCTAATTAATGGCCAATCATCCTCTGAGAGTCACAAGCTTTTGTTTTTTCATTCCTTTCTATTCCTTGCAAGCCTTCTGACAAAATCCTTTCTTCTATTCTTTTAGTAAGTTTTAATATATAATTTTCTTTTAATTTAATATATATCATAAAATAATAAATCAGCTTTCTGAAACACAGAGTCAAGATTCTCATCTCTTCCCTCATCCTGTGAACACCACCACCCACAAGTGCCGTTCTCAGGATGTTAATTGATTTAATTGTGTTCTCCACAGGGTGTTCTTCTTTAATCTGCCCTACGAGTCCATCATGGAGCGCCTGTCCCAGAGGAGGACTGATCCTGTCACTGGGGAGAGGTGAGCACTCCTGCCTCGTGTCTAACACTTCTCTCACTGCCAGGGAGATGAAAGCACCAAATAGGCTTCTTAGCAATCTAAGGAGCTCAGGAATGCTCTACTCCTGCTTAGGGATTCCTTAAAAGAAGAGTTAAAACTTTCATAGCTCCTGAAGCCCCAGCCCACCTTCCTGCTGCAGCAGCAGCTCCTCAGAGCAGGGAGGGGGGGGGGGTTTAAATCCTGGTGCCTGAAATCCACAGCAGCAAATTGCTCAGGTCTAACATTTTAATGTAACTCAATTGGTTGGGAAAATAATGCTGAGGGAAGATGTCTGAAACCTAGCCTAAATGCAGATGGTTTTCAGACATTCCCATGGGAATTCTGAAGGCTTCCCAGCTGGGGAAAATGGAAAATTTGCTGCATTTTACTTCCCCAGGCTCCTGTGATGGCCCTGTCTGCTGGGAGGTATTGATGTGTTTCCTGCTCAGTAGAACAAACTTGTTTGAGTCACTGTAAGGTCGGCTCCTCTCACTGGTGTCACATCCCCTTATGTCACCAGTGACCTTCAGCTTTCCTGCCTTCTCCACCCTTCATTTCCAGGGAACAAATCACAAATAAATTTACCTTCCCAAATACCTGCTGGGGTTGGCATGTGTTCACAGCTTCACTCGTGGCCTGGTTTTATGATTCCCCACACATACATTTTAAACCCGTATTTTGCTTTTCCAAAGGCTGAGGGCATCCTATTGCATCAAAGACAAATCCTGAACCCTCCAAGATTAAGGCCATAAGGAGTGGATTTGTCCCAAAGTGATGGATGATTATTCAGACATCTCACTCAAGGTGCAGCATTAACTTGTGACAGCAGCAGTGATTTGCTGTAACTGCTCTCTTTGCTTTAGTAATGAGCAATGTGGTTGTTCAGCAGAAAGGAGCAGGCTGAGGCAAATCATTCCCACATCTTTGCATCTCTCATCATTAGGATTAGGCTGTTCAGTATCTGCTCCGCTTCACACGCTTCCCTCTCCCACACTCTGGGGTTTATCCCTCACAAATTCTCCGTGAATTGAATTCTTTTAGGTGCTGGGTCTAATCCTTGGCATGTGCAAATCCTGCCCCTCTGGCTGCAGGGCAGGGGGTGGCCTTCAGCTGTGCCCTGAATGATTCCCATGTGGAAGAACTCTGTGTCCACATCCTTGGGGGCAGCTCTGCAGAGACACAGACTCTGCTCTCTTCTTGGTTTTGCAAAAATTATGACGAAAATTATCCCAAAATTATCAGGAATATATCCCAAAATATCCCAAATTTCAGGAAATTCATCTGTACAGGAAGAGGGAAAGCTGGTTTTGTGTTAGGGCAGAGGAGATATTTAATCAGAGTTAGGATTACCAGTTCTAACAGAGAATTTAAACACCTGATTGCAAAGGAGCTTTCAGAGATTGTTGGGAGCCTTTGGCAATGCAGGAACATCATCAGAATTCCTTTGGTGTCAGCTGAGCTGGGCTGTGGCACTGCTGCAGGACTCTGAGGATGAAAATCCTTTTTTTCTGCTGAAGAAACTGAGGGAAGCCACAACTGTGATTGAGGCAAGCCAAATTCTGGCATTTGGAAAATCAAAAATAACCAAAACCTGTCTCAGGTGAATTAACCTCTTTTTACCTTCTGCTACTACATGAAGATGTTAGCAATTAACACAAAGATGTTAGCAATTAAATGCCTGAGAGCCTTAAACACAGTTCAAGTGACAGTTACCAGCAATGCTGCATACAGAGCTGTGTTTATGTTTAAGGTTAGCTTTTTTTAGATCCTTTTTTAAAGACAGGAATCAAAGATTACAAGTAAAAGATCTGGAAATACTTCTGAACCTGGATAATGTAATAGAAATTTCTCCTTGTGTGGAGCAGATGAACACTACCAGTGTCCCCTCCAGAGAAACCCTTGGCCTTTGAGCATCCAGGGTTCTTGAGGGCAGCAAGGACAGATTATCTGCCCTGAAATTTCCAATCTTTGTTTTAAAACCCCAGCCTGGAGCAGACAGAGGCCAAGGGACTGTGATAGGTGAGAGCAGGGAGTACCTGCAGAGGTGGCTGCTGTGTCCTCAGGCTGGGCTGAAACTGTGGCATTTCCTCTCCTCTGCAGATACCACACCACATTCAGACCAGCTCCCACTCCAGAGATCCAGGCCAGGCTCAGGCAGAACCCCAAGGATGAGGAAGAAAATATTGAGAAGCGCCTGAACATCTACTACAGCAATGTCAAGGCCCTGGAGGATTTTTACCAAGATGCCTTTTATGTCAATGCTGACCAAGACCCTTATGTTATCTTTGAGTTCATAGAAAGCTGTATCATTAAGCCCCTTCCATGTAAAAAACATTAGAAGTTTATAACTTAAAGGGATGGTTTGGGGAAGAGTTATATTTTAAATTTCTCCCTGTAATATTTGCAGTCTGAAGTGGCAGGTTATGAGCAGGGAGGGGGAATTCAGCCAAGCTGTGCTAAATCTGAAGCTCACCAAGGCTGAATGAAGTACAGAGAGTAAGGAATTGGGCTTTAGAGGAAAGTTTTTTGGCTTTTGTTTCATGATGCAAGATATGAAACACTGTGGCTGAGCAAGTCCTGGGGTTTTTTTTTTCTGTTTCTGAATGGTAGTTTTGTCTGCACTGTGTAAGACCCATCAAGCCAATTTGGAGTATTAAAGCTGTGTTTGTGTCTTAATTCTCCACCAAAGCCACCCAGGCACTCCCTGCCTCCCTCTGTCCCTGCAAGCAAACCCTAAAGCAAAGAGAAAAACAAAACTCCCAGCTCTGCAGTGGACTTTCTCCACAGTGTTTGCCGTTGGGGGCAGAGGTTTTAACTCCCCTGGTAACTCAGATTGTTTAAAAAGTTCTGACAAACCCTCTGCAGATCCCCATTGTGCTGGGCAGAAAGAACAGCAGGACAGGATACCCAGAGCCATGGAAAACTGATTGCAGCTGCATCACTTGCAGAACCCAATCAAGGACATAACGAGCTGCAGGAGCAGGTGGGTCCCTAAATTCTCTTTTCCTGGGGTAAGAGCTCCCAGCCTGTGGCTGCTCTGCCTGAGCTGTGCCTGGGTGGAAATCCTGCACATTGGTGAGTAGGATTTCTTCTTTTTTTCCTTCTCTGGCTGGGTATGGCAGCAATGAAAACTTTTTACCTGGAAAATCTCTGCTGAAAGCCTGCTGGCTGTCTCAGATTCTGGAAATGCACATCCTTAATGCCTGTAAGAAAGGGAAATGATCTGTGTGCTGTGGTAGAGAACTGGGCTGGATGCCTCTGTTGTTTCTCCCCTGTGTGTGTATGAATTCCCCCTGCCAGGGCATGGGGGAGCTTCAGGTTCCTCCTGGAATCCTCAGGGAAGGTGCAGGCAGAGAGAACAGGCTTTTGGGTTTAGGTGACTCCTCTGGTCCTGTTGCTGTCAATAGAGTTGGATCTTTGTAGTTGTCTTTGGCTGTGTGTGTCTAAATCTATATGGGGACATGAAAAATGTACAGGCCAAATTTCCTTCTTGCTCCTATAGGGTAACTTCAGGTGGAAAGACCCCATTGTCCAGGTGGCAATGGGGATACTGTGTTGTGAGAATTTAAAATCAGAATTTTCGATACTTTTGGGATGGGAGAGGTGTTGATGGATGGGAATTGGACTTTCTAGCCTTGAGGGCAGCTCTGAAAGTCTCAGAATAAATATCTTTGAAACCTAAGAAAGCCAAATCCAAGCAATCTGAGTCCCTGGTGCCTCTTGAGCTGAGAAATTCCAGCCTGTAGCACCAGGCTGAGGCAGAGGCTGCTCCCAAGCACAGAGGCCAGCCAAAACCCTCGTGTTCAGCTGGGCAAGGACATCTTTAACAGCCCTACCTGTTACAAATGTGCTGGCTGGTGACTGCTTGGGCAGCTGGGTTTTCTGCCATTGCTATGAAGATGTGCTGCAGCATTCATGCATAATTGGGAGCCCTTCTATTAATAATACATGGGAAGCTCATCTTGCTAATATCACCTTCATCTGAGCGTTCCTACTAAATATTTTGATAGATGAAATGGGTAGAGAGTGTATTTAAATACTGTTTGTACTGCAGCTAGGGTACAAAAGGGACAGTGCATCTTTAATTAGACAGGTACATCTGCTTAATTAATTTAGCTGTAAAGCCCTTTTTCCTCTTCATTCTTTCATCTATATGCGGATGCTATATTAGTTCCGCTCCGCTGGTTCCATAGAAACTGAGAAAAAGAGCTCAGACTCATTGAGATGCACTTGGCATGTCTGGGTAGGAGTCTCAGGTCAGTGGTCAACCCCCAAGGGTTTGCAGCAGGCCTGAAGTGCAGAACGTCAGGGTTAGCAGAACATGCTAATACTCATGTAGAACTCTCCCTCAGAAACAACTAAAACAATTGACATTCATTTAATTACTGTAAACGAAACAGCCCCTGCATGACTTTGCATAGTAAAGCCTGTTAATACCAAAAAGGTTCAGTGGGTGGAAGGAGGAATTAGGCTTTTATAATTGGAATGCAACACTTGAAAACCAATTTGGTAACTAGGCGTGATTTTATTAGCATCTTATACTGGCAAAACAAATGTTGAGCAATGAGAAAAACAAGGTGAAGAGGAGGTGGTAGGAGCACAGCAGGGATCAGACTTTACTGATTGCACAGCTTTGCCCAGGTCTGGAATGGACATCTTCCATCACCCTGCTTCCCAGAGACACTTTGTGGAGAGGGAGCCTGGAGCTTGTGCTGTAAGTTTTAATAAGTTATGCTGTTAATTATGTAGTTTAGCAATAAGGTTGGTTTGTCCAGCTGTTCCACAGAGTTTGGTGTCCACCAGCTCTGGACAGCAGATCCTTCAGTGGTGGAAGGGCACTTGAACACCCCCAGGCAGGAGATCCCTCCTCCAGCAGCACCTCTGCAGGGACACCCTGTAGCTCTCCAAGGATTTCTCTGCTCTCACCTTTCCCTGTGAGGCTTGGATGCTGCTCAGGGAATGGAGTGAACCCCAACCTGCTCTGAGGGGCAGGGATGGCTCATCCTCCTCCTCTCTCCCAAGGAATATTTATTCTCTTTATGTATGCACTGACAACCACAGTATTTCCTCTCTAGAAATAATAGGATTAAGAGGATGAGGAAACACCAAAGGAAAGGGTGATGAATGATGAAGTCCCAGAGCCATAAGTGAACTGAGGTAAAAGGCAGCAATGAGGTCCCTCACCACCAATCCCAGAACAGAGGGTGTAATTTGGAGCCACAGGACGGAGTCCTTGTGACACCAAACTTCCTCCTTAGTTCCAAGAATAGCACCTAGCACCCAGGCACTCTGCAGTCCAGAGCTGTTCCACTTATCCACCCAACTTGGATTAGCCAAGGGGGACGATTTCTTCATCCCAGTGGAGGAGGGATTAACTCCCAGTGTGATACCAGTGTGAGCAGCAAATCTTAAATGCTGTCAGAAGCTCCTCACCAAGGAAAATGACACCTTAGCTCTGACCAGGATCTCTGCCTGTTAACTCTCAGCTGCAAGTATCATAATCCTTTAAAAAAAAAAAAAAGAGCATCAGGAACCCTCAGTCTCTGTTGGAATGTTGCTCTCCCTCTACAGATGAGGGTCCTTGAGCAGCCAGAGTGTTCACCACCGAATGATGAAGCAGTTGACATCTTCCAAGTATTCACTTGTTTTAAGTATCCTGCAAAACTTGGGCCAAAACTTATGGAGATAAACTCCAATTCTGTGGGATTTGTTCTTTGAACAGTTCAGTTGGTGTCTCAAAACAGACTGGGCCTTGATAGGAAATGTGTTATTTTGAGGAGGCAAATCTGATAATGGCCAAATAACACAAGGGTCTGGAAGCAGGTGCTCATTCCTTGCTCCCCTTCCCTGTGAGGTGACAGCAAAGTTTGATCAGGACAAGAGCAGGACCAACCCCTGCGTGCCCACAACTGCCCCTCACAAGTCTGAGGCATAAAAAGATTCCTGGAGCAGCCTCAGTGCTTGCTGGGCAGCCAAACCCACTCAAGTCAGCATCAGGGGTTAAATGTTACTGAGTGAGGTGGGCTCTGCTATTCTGGCTAAAAATGCACTTAGGGACAAGTGCTGGTTTACACAGAAATGAAATCCCAATTCCTCTGTACCTGTTGTGAACAGGTCAGGGTGAAGAGTGAAAGCTTTTTGCTAAAGGATCTCCACTGACAGGCAAAGATAACATTGTTGGCTTTAAAATTCCATTTTCCCAGAAGTCTGAAACCAGGTTAAATAAACTGGCAATGGCAGACTGAGTATCCAGTGCCTTGAAAGACAGGGAAAATGAACATTAATGCTGCAATGTTAATGTGAGGTGTGCTAGAGCTTCTCCGTGGCAAAGCATTAAAACTCAGTCCAGGGAAATTCAAGAGAACTGCCAGAAATGATCAGCAGGAACCAGTCTAATCTGTTATCATGTGAACCTTTGGGTCAGCCAGACAAACATTTCAGTAGCTCAGGATATTTTTATGGTGTCTAAGCCATGGCCAAAGAAATGTTCTTTGACTTTTTCTGGAAGCACTGGGACAGGGTTCTGCAGGACTCCCTCCCCTTCTCCACAGGCAGGAGAATTTCTAAACTGGAACATTTACTGATGAGCTGTCACAGCTGCCAGGGCAAGGACCTGCAGCTTCCATTTAAAAAACCTTCTCAACCACCACCAATAAACCCCTACCCAGCTCATATGAAAAGGGATGTTCTGTTCCCCCAGGCCCCACCAGCACTGGGAAGTTTTGTCCCAGGAACCAGAGCTGGCCCCAAACTCACACACATTGGGTATCAAGGTTACTCCTTGTTTTACTGGATACCAACACGAGCTACATTTGCCTTCTCTGCAGACACACTGAAGTAATTTCAATTTTCAATGCGCACAGCAATAAAAAACTAAATGTTTCTTTAATACAATTATGGTATCACTTCCAAGGATATTTACAAACAAGGCTAATTATTTTACAGATGAATGTGCTTCTGCTGTTTCTAGACTACTACAGTAATGTTCTTCTCAGTCAATGCATGATCATGCTTAATGCATGAGACACTGAGCAGAAGGACAGCTGACTTTAATGTTTGCTGAAAAAAAAATTTGCTCCTATTAAACTTGAAGGAACATGAACAAAATATGCATAGTCATTGAATGGAGGAAACAAGCACCAATCACACATGCACTGGTGGGACACTGAGAGTGTCAGCACAATTCCATGATTTCTCAAGAGCTGTAGAGCACTTCCCACACAGTGGAAGTGTCAGGAATCACAGACAGGGCGACACCTCTGCCATTGGTACTCTGCAGAATGGAAATACACAAACTCAGGATTATTTGACAGCATGGATTGAAGTTAACAAGACAAACTGTACCAAGTAACCACACACATTTGGGAGGTATTATTCCTCTAACACTGCATAGGAGGTTGAAAAGGATTCTGCTCTCTGTAGGAACAGATGGCAAAAAAATATGTTTTTTCTGATAGGACAATTAGAAGGCAAAATAAATTTCTGGACTCAGCCACTTGAGATGGAGATTCTACAAGAGCCTGGAGTGACAGGATAAGGGGGAATGGCTTCAGTAGGGTTAGATGGGATATTAGAAACAAATCTTTCCTTGTGAGTGTGGGCAGGCCCTGGCACAGGGTGCCCAGAGCAGCTGTGGCCTGCCCCTGGATCCCTGGGAGTGTCCAAGGCCAGGCTGGACAGGGCTTGGAGCAGCCTGGAAGGTGTCCCTGCCATGGGAGGGGTGGAATGAGATGAGCTTTATGGTCCCATCCAACCCAAACCCTTCTGGGATACACAAAGAGCTTCACCAGCCTCCTTGGCCCTACCCAGAGCAGGTCAGCCATGGTGGGGTTGGGTTTGGGGTGTTCTGTTTGTTTGGGGTTTTTTACTGAGCTACTATGAAAAGAAAAACTGTCAGCTGGGAGTGATTATTTGTGTGTCAGATTTGTATAAAACTCAACTGCTGTATGAGGGAGACTCTCAATTTAATTGACAGTAGTGTTAATTGGTTTGGTAATTAGTGTTAATGCTTTTGGTAACTGAGATTCTCTGGAAAAGAGGAGTCCTCTTAGTAGAGGGTTAAGTGAAACCAAAGGCAAATACTTTGGCAAGAGCTGGGAAGGAGTTAGAACTTAGTTCAGAAAAAGAAAGTGGGGCAAGAGACTTAAGAGCATTGGAAATTTTATATATATGTGTATATATTAGTGTTTAAGCTAATTGCTATTAGTTTAATTATTATTATTATTATATTTTAAAATTATCCTGGCTGATGCCAGGCAGCCAATATCACCCTTCTGCCTGAAACACTGTTACATTTCTGAGGCAGTTACTCTTCTAGACTTTCAGTGGAATTCATGGCATGGCCAAATTCTCTCACATGGCTGTAACTGGCATCTGCTTCTCTGGGCAAGACACTGGAACCATGGATTATCTGGAGAGTTCCACGCTCTACAGCAAAGGTTAAAAAGCAGAGGAGAGCACTGCAAGCTGGAGCCTTCTCTACCCACCAAGACCATTCCAGAGGCAGCTCTGCTGTTCCCATCCCAGCTCTGGGAATTGACAGGCACAAAGGGCAATTCCCACTCTGCTCAACCCTCCAGTTCCTTGTCAGTGTCCAGCTGCTGAGGCTTCCTTGGATGCATTTCCAAACAGCTTTAAACTGGCTCTTCCAGGTGCATTCCTGTTTCTGGAGCATGGAATGGGCTCTGGATTACAGGAGTTTGTAGAACCTGTGATGTTCTATGTACAGGGCTGTGGACAAGGTGTTCCCCCTCCAGCAGAGTCTGTGTTCCTGTCCCTGTATCCTCCCAGGCTGAAGGGAGCTTATGCAGTAGAGAAAATACTTTCAGTCTTGACACAGCTTTTCTCTAGAACACAGGAGAATCGCAGAAGGTGCAAGGTCCCTGCAATAACCTCTTGATCCATTCAGGATCTGCAAATAAGAAAACAAATTGTTTAAAGCTGGAGGTAGAGATGAAGAGAGGAATGACACCTGAGATACACAAACTCAACAGGAATTCTGGACAGTTTGTATATATTCACGTGCAGGAGTGACTGAGAATTCAGTGAAATTCAACTCTGTTTCTGCCCTGAAATTTCAAGTAATGCCAGTTTAAATTCCACCTCAGCAGGGGACAAAATTAAGGTGAAACACTCCATGCTTTATCCTTACATGCTCATAGCTATATAGGAAAATATTTAAAGGATCACCATGGCCCAACTGCAGTGTTCTCATTTTCTAAACTGAAATTAGATCCCTCATATAACACAGTCCTTGGTTTCTCTTTCTTTATCCCTCTTCCAGAACTGGATGCTGATATATTCAACTTGAATATCAAACTAACTGCTGGAGCATTCCAGCACAGATGATGTGTTTACCAAGATTTCATTCAAATGTGGGATTTACACCTCAATTTCTGCAGTTTAACATGTCACTAATGCCAGAACACTGAGAAATGCAGAGCTTCACATGGGAACTGCCTAAAAGAGTAAAGTCAGTGAAACTAATTCAAGCCATTTTGTAGATCAAAGTTAAAAAGCCCCAATCCTGCCTCTTTTGGCCCCAGGAACATTTTACCTTCTGGGGTTGGGTGCCGTGCAATGCTGTCATGAAGCAAACACCTCCTGTACACCAAACTCTGGCAGGACTGGTAGGTTAGGAAGCACCTGTGAAAGGACAAGCAGTTTTATCAAGAGGTTTGGGGTTTATTGCTTTATCATCTGCTCCTGTGCTCTGATTGGAGGCTGGGTTCTCTTCACAATTTGCTTTATGAGAGAAAAGGCAGTAATGAACCACATTAAATATGAAAATTAATAATTTATTAATTCAAGTAAACTTCCCAAGTTTGCCTGAATTGCAAATATGGATATTTGCAAAATACCAAATTGCACATGGACACAAAAATGAAAGGTCAAAACTCAATATATCATTGACAGAAAAATTCTGGCATACAGTAGAGGAGTTGAAAAGCTTGAGGCCCTACTGCACAGGGAAGAACCAGGGTGTCTTTAGGGCCATGACTATTTACCCAAACTAGCACACAAAACCTGTTAGGCACAGCTTTTCTCTGTGACAAACTAGTGACTTGCCACAGCTCCAGGGACAATCTCCATGTACCTCCCACACTGGTACAGGAGGATTTCATTTTCTACAATTTCAAATTCTAATATTTCATTTTCTAAAATTTCATTTCATTTGTCTGACTTCTCAATGCGCCTGTTCTCAATCATTTCTTGTTAAACTGCTTTTGTTTTCAAATACTGAAGGAGCTTGAACAAACCCTTCTTCAAGTGATGTTCCAAAGAATGACTTGTCCTCGATTTTCCCTTGCCTGCTTTCTCCTTGACTCCATATTTCCCAAAAAAAAAGATGCTCAGAATGTTTTTATTATAAAAACACTGTCCTGCTAAGAGAACCAAATCCAACCTCCAGTGCCCTGGCTTTTATGGAAGAGGACAGAAAAAAACTGCAGCATGGTTAAGATGCTTCATGCCTTTTCACTCCAGTGCTAACAAGTGGTTCAGTGAGCTGCTGAAGGATGTTTGGATTATCCAGACAAGCTCTGGATGCTCAGCCCATTCATTACCTGAGCCAAATGTGGCCGTTGGAGCACACGGCCTGCTTGCGGTCAGGTGAAGGGCAGGATCTCCTTGCACAAACTGCAGTGCTCAGGGAAGGTCTGCTTGTTCATCTTCTTCAGGATGTGCCCAATCAGCACCTGCAACACACAGGAGGCACTCGGTGACACAGCCCTCACTGTGGTTTCAGAGCGACACACAATAAGCTGAATCTCAACAAATCAAAGTGTAAGAAATTAAATGTATCAGTAAGTATTCATTTATGCTCCTTTTGTTCTCCTAAAGATTTCTGTCCCACACTAAAGGGATACAGACTTTAAAAATAGTGATTCCTTGCAAATTTTAAAAGTACTGAAAGAACTGGTATCACACCACTGACCATAACAGCAATGCTTTCCCTCATGCCCATCACAGTGGATGTGCTAAAAAAAATTCCTGTTCAGAAGTTACCTGGATGTCTTCAGCAGTCATCTGGGAGTACAACGTTCATAGCAGAACATTTATGTGATCAAATTTGTCTGTGACATTTCAATAGATAGAAACACATCCCAGGGACCTTTAAAGTGTGACAGCAAACTGAATAGATAAAATACAATTTAGAAGTCGCTTTTCATCGCTATAAAAAAGAAACAAGCTTCTTCTAAGGTAAGAAAAACAACCTCTCAAACTTTTAATTCACAGTAATTGGATGCCAGAACAACCCAGCAGTTGTGCCAGAGCACTTTCCTAGTGAGTTACTGATGGCCATACTTGGCTGTGATACCAGCAGGGAGAACATCACACTAACATCAGAACCACAGTGTGATTGACTAGAGGAAATACACCTGAAGTTGACTTGTGTAAAGATGATGGAATAAACAAACTTAATATTGAAAACAAACATCCCTCAATCAGTTCATGTTCTAAACCCACAGACAGCAGCACAATAACCCCAGTCCTCTCCCCTGTTCTCCAAAAACTCAGGCATCTTTATTCTTTGTTGTACCTCATCCAAATTTCAACACCTGTATTTACATTCCCTCCTATTTCCCAATATCAAGGAAGGACAACTTAACCTGAATGCTCTACAGAATCTCACTGGCAAGGATGACATGACCACAGCTCTCTTTGGCAGCCCAGCTGTATTTTCAGGAGGGGGGACAAGGAAGTGACAGTGACACAGAATCCCCCGAGCAGAGGTGCCACTTACTCGTGCTGTTCTGTCATCGTAGCCATCATCAGACATTAGGAAGTCACAGACTCCCCTGGTGGGAATGCTGGTGTTCTCTGTAATCCACGTGTGCAGGTAAACTTCTCCCAACACCCGTTTCATGTGTTCTCGTGTCAAGTGCATTTCTACGGCCTCAATCTGTGCCTGTATTTCAAGAAGCTTTTCTACCATTGGCTCACGGCCTCCAGAGTCACTTGACTGATGGAGAGAATCCTCTGCAGTGTCATCAATGTCCACACCTTTGCCTGTGTCCCCCAGGCTCTGCTTGCTGGCTTGTTTTGAAGTTCCTTCCTCTTGATCATCTTCAGTGCTGCCCATCCCAGGGGAATCTGATATCAAGATTTTGGCATCCTCATGTGAAGGTCTCCACGTGACCTCTGAGGGGGCTTTCTGCATTGACTGGTACAAAATCCTCAAGAGAAACAACTTAAACCTCCAGAAGTAAGTGGAACCACAGCTCTCTATCTTTTTATCCAGTGCCTCCTGTAAGAACTGAGGAATGTGCTTATCCTTCAAGATT
Source organism: Molothrus ater (assembly GCF_012460135.2). NCBI lineage: Eukaryota > Metazoa > Chordata > Aves > Passeriformes > Icteridae > Molothrus > Molothrus ater. The sequence goes on along the minus strand of NC_050497.2, from coordinate 7,546,600 downwards.
TTCCAGCGTACAAGATCCGTCAAGTCCACTTGCCTGAAAAGATTCTGAACAGAAGATTCCAAGAGCTGTGCAGCTGCCTCCTCAAAGGTCTTGAGGGTGACAAACTGAACCTGGTAGTTTTTGTTGACGGGGTGCAGCCCGTTGGCCATGCCCTCGGTGGTGATGACTGCCAGGTACGCCCCGCAGGGGCTGACAGCAATCCCGTGAGTCCTGACACAGCCAAACACCTCCGAGAGCTTGATCAGCTGGTGCTCAAACTTCAAAGCAACGTCTGTGAATATGGGGATGAGCTGCCTGACCTTGCCATCACTGGAGCAGGTGTACACCGTGCCGTTCTGCTTGTCCGCAGTCATGGAGACAATGGGCAAGGAGTGGAGCCCCGTCACGTGGGAATTGTGCACATTCAGCCCCGCTTTGGATATCAGCAGGAGGCACCAGAACACGTAAGGGCCTCTCGCAGCCACCACCAGGCTGCAGCTGCATTTCTGGTAGGGGTGGTAGAGAGGGATGCACTTGATGCTGTGCACGGGCAGCTGGTCCATCTCCTGCCACAGGACCACGGGCTGTCTCAGCGTGAAGTAGCCTTTGACCGCCTTGAGGTTGACGGGGATGATCTTCACCGGGCCGTAGGCGCTGCCCACGATCAGCCCGCTCATCTTGCGGTTGTTGTGCTCGTACTCCCACCAGGACAACACGCTGGGGGAGCTTATTCCCGACTCGATGGTGTTGCAGGAAGTGATGGATTCCTTCCCCAGGAAGGGCAGCTGGAACTGCCACACGGCGATGTTGCCGTTCTCGAAGAGCACTGCCAGCAGCACGCTGCCCACATCCCGGCACTCATTGTTGTGCTTCACCTGCTGGGTGGTGCAGATGCCCGACCACTCCATGCGCACCGGGGCCTGCATGCTGTGCCGCCGCTGGAACTCAGGGAAATCTCCCAGCTCCCCGCAGGGAGTGTCAGCCTTGCACAGTCTGTAACCAGCCTCCAACAGGCGCTCGCCGTACAGCTCGGTCAGGTCCACCAGCTGCACCCACTGCAGCCGGTTGAGGTTGGCGTGGATGCTCAGGCGGTTGTCCATGGTCAGGGCTGCCAGCAGGCACCTCCCGTTGGCGTCACAGCCCAGAGGGGACCAGCTGGAATATTTGAAACCCCGCATGGGTGGCAGGGACTTCCCCTCGGGGTTGAACACTCGGTCCAGCATAAACGTCTGGCTGACGGTGGGATCCACTGAACTGGCGAATTTCTCCTTGCACTCAGCCACCTCCTTCTTTGGGCCGACCTAAAACACAACAAAAAGAATGTCTAAAGCAATTGTACAGCTGGTTTGTTTAGGAAGACTTTCCTGGAATTAACTCCCTCTTCAGATAGAGCATCCCCAATCACAACCAACACTACACTGGTGCTGCTTTGATTTTTTAAAGATTTTTAAAAGTTTTTTTAATGTTAATATTTTTGTAATGAATTTTTATATACTTTATGTAAATGATTTATTGTTTTCCATTCTTTTATAAAAGAAAATAAATTTGATACAAGTTTGTTTTCAAGTTTGAAAGAAATTTGATATTAGTTTGTTTAGTGTTATTGGAGAGGTGGTACTTTCACCCTCCAATCCACTGTCACTTTTAAAAATCTATAAATGTTGAAGTTAAAAATATAAAGGTCCCCTTTTTTACCTTGAAAAAAGCAGCAAGTCCGTGTCGTGTTGTTTCATATCCTATAGTAACACACTGGTTAATTGATGTCACTCCTAAAGACTTTAGCTTCATTAATGCCCTGAATTTGCATAGTTTTGACTCTCAGCTACTGAATTTTTGTCTGCTGAATCAAAGAGCCTGTTTTCATACTTTTGTTCTTTTAAAGATACCTGGCATAATATGTAAATACTCCGTATCTCAACTCCATTCCATATTTTCAGCATTGTTTTGGAAAATAAAATCAGATTCACAACAACAAAAGTATTATTTAATAAGATATTCACCCACATCTGCCATCTTCATGAAAAGTCGGATATTCCCCTGAAGGTCAGAGAAATCCCTGTTCCAAAACCCTTCAGCTTAGGTAGAAAAACAAAGGATGACTCCTACTTAAAATTGTATTGAAATAACTGTACTGGAGCTCAAGTGATTCTCAGAAAAACTGCCCGGACATCACTGGGATATGGTTTTCTCTTCTGTGCTTTTAAAATGAGAGTTCTGGGCAGGACAGGGGCAATCCCCCAAGAGGAGGATCAGAATCCCAGGAGGGATCAGGCTGGAAGGGACCACAGTGATTTTCCAGACCCTCTCTGGATTCTGCACAGGAAAGCAGTTCTTCTCGTGTTCAGGAGCAACTTTGTCTATCAGTTTATGCTCGTTTCTCTTGTCTTATTGCTTGGCACCATCGTGAACAGCCACAGAGCCATTAAAGTTGGAAAAGCCTCTGAGATCACCGAGTCCAGCCTGTGCCCGATCCCCACCTTGTCACCCAGCCCAAGCCCCGAGTACCACATTCAGTGGTTCCTTGAACACCTCCGAGGCCGGTGGCTCCACCAGCTCCATCCCGCAGTCCGATCACCCCTCCTGGGAGGAAACTCCTCCTGATGTTCACCCTGAACCCCCCTGGCTCCCTCTTCTCGCCACCTCCCCCTTTAGACATGGACACACATTGCCGAGGCCGTGCCAGCGCTCACCTTGAGCATGCAGGCGGCGGCGGGCGCGGGCACGGCGGTGCGGTGGATGACCATGTCCTGCCCGCCGCTGTGCACGTCGCTGAGCTGCTCCAGCACGGCGATGCTGCGGGCCGTGCTCACCGACACCCGGTGATCCTCGGACCAGGCCAGCGGTTCCAGCCCGCTGGCGCCGTGCTGCAGCCGCACCGCCGGCTCTCGCCGCACCGCCGTGAGCCGGAACCCGGCGCTCGCTGCCGCCGCCGCCGCCGCTTCCTCCACGACCGCCTCGAGCCCCAGCGGCGACTCCTCCCGCCCGGCCGCCGCCGCCGCCGCCATGTTACCGCCGCCTCACGGGCCGCGCGCACGCGCCGCCGCCGAAGCCCCCGGCGGGCCCGGCCGGGGCTGCCCCGCCGCCGCCTGCGCGCCCTGCCGCTCCGGGAGCGCGGGTTGCGGGGTGCGGAGAGCCCTCACGGAGCCCCCGCAGCGCCGCGGGGTGACGGGGAGCCGGGAGGGCTCCGGTCTGGGGGGAGGCTCCGCACCGGCCGCCGCGCCACTCTCACGGGCCGAGCGGGCGGGCGGGAGATGGCCCCGGGGCTTTGCGGAGGTGCGGGCGGGACATGGCGGCAGGCGTGGGGATGCGCGGCCTCGGCAGGGTACGAGCAGAGGGGAAGGGAGTGTGGGGTCTGCGGGACACGGGATACAGGAACTTGCGGGACATGGTACACGGGATACTGGATATGGCGACAGGGGACCCTGTGGGACGTGCGACCCTGCGGGACCCTGAGCGAGCGAGGAGGCAGCATCCGACAAGTTGTTAAATGGAGCTTTTGGCTTCTCCCCCAGCCCGAGCCGGGGCTGATCCGGCACCGGGGCTCTCCGGGCAGATCCGGCTCCTCCGAGCCCCCGGAGCTGCGGGCAGACGGCGCTGCCCCGGCTCACCGCGTTCTCTTTGACAAGCTGCGGGCGATGCTCTCCCTGCCCTCTGCTTCGTCTGCAGAGACTTTAAAATGATTTTGAGAGAGGTTTTTAAAGCATGTTCTGCCCAGTCACTGGAGAGGTTGAATGCAATCCTTTTGGGCTTAGCACTAGATTTGGCCTCATGTTGCTCATGGCATTTCAGCAGCATCAGAAGTCTCAGGCGCGGTGGTGGATCTGTTGGAGTAGGAGTTGTGTAGCTGCAGAAAGCAGCTTTGATTTCTTTAGTCGTGGAGTGAGAGATTCCAAAAATAAGGCTCTGGTGTTTGTGTGTTAACTCCCAGTCAGTGCTGACCGGTTTGTTTCACTTTCAAGCAATCTGGTGCTCTGAAAAGGAAGCTCCAGTCACCACATGGAAACCCACCCGTGAAACGAAAACGTAAATTATCCATAAGCACCTTCAGGAAGGGTGCCACGGAGGCTGACAGGAGGGAGGAGGGAAGCTCATCACAAAAGATTGTTCCTAAGAAGCAGCTGACTGACAAACAAAATGAAAGCCAGAAGAACAAACCTTTATCAAGACATCCAGCCTGTTTAAAAACAACCCAGACATCCCAGAAATTCACAGGTATTTGAGACAAATGGGAGAGAAAAAAAAAAAAAAGCTTGCAATGCCTTGAAATTCAGGGTCTTGAATTCTTGCCCTTGCTTGGCAGATGAAGTTTCATTGCTGATTATGTAGAATGGTGTTTTATTTTTAACCCTACAAAGTGTTTTGGTTTTGTTTCTCCTCACTCAGAAAAGAAGTGCAGCAGGTGCAAGAAAATGTTTTCACTACAGATTCCTTCAGCCAGCTGGACCTCCACCCACATCTGGTGAGTGGCAGGAGGGCTACCATGCCTCAAAAACATGGGGTTTTGGGTGGGGGGCAGCTCAGAGAGCCTTTACTCATGGTGACCTGGATACTTCACCTGATTTTGTCACTCAGGGTGTTGGTCCATGTCCTGATCTGTCCCCAGACACAGTCCCAGCCCTCTTCACTGTTTGATGCTGTAGTATCAAAAAAGTCACAAAAAGCCAGCAATGGTGTAATTCTGATTAACTAAGAAGTATTTTGAGGAGATGGGAACTTTATGGACCATTTATGCAGAGAATAAATGTCAGTTTTCTGGGTTTCATTCTGTCTTAGCAGCACAAGAAGTAACAAAAGGAACAGTTTGTCAATAAAACCTTTATTTCTCTTTATTATCTCTTTAGATCTCCACAATAAACACTGTCCTAAACATATGCAGCATGACCAGGTAAGCAAATCAATATCAAAACTTTGCAATTTACCCCTAAAAGCCAATCACCTGTGATTATTTCATTATATTTGTGAAGACCACAGTACCACTGTTCTATTTGCTGTTGGGTTTGTAGGGACTCCTGCTTTCTAGTTTAGTACTTGAATCATAAACCCATCTGGTTTGAATTTATCACATCTGATGCCTACCCTGCCTTTAAATTATCACATCTGATGCCTACCCAGTGGCTTTGCTTAGAAATCACCTCAGCTGATGTAGCTGCAGAGCAGAGATGAGCATGGGGAATTTGGAGTGAAGAATTTTGAGTCAGTCACTGTGTGTTAAAATCTTGGAATTCCATCCTGTGTTGCATCTGCATTTCCTGCCCTGCTTTGTTTGTCACCCAGTGTTCAGAAGCAAACAATTCCTGTGCTCCTGCAAGGCAGAGATGCCCTGGTGAGATCTCAGACTGGTTCAGGTCAGTGTTGAACTGTCTCTGTCCTTCCTTAGGGTGTGTTAACTGCATTTATTTAGGTAGATCTTAGTGGGTTACCACCACCCCTCTTTTCTAATTGACCCTTTATTGAATTGCCTGTTAATCATCCATTCTGCAAACTTCCTATTTAATAGAAACTTTTCCAGAGTCTGACTGCAGTTTAAGAGTGGTCACAAATGGTACTTTGGTTTGCTGGAGTGTTGTAATTGCCACATGTATTTTTTAATGGAAATTTTTCTTATTTTCTCCCTTTCAAAAAGGTAAAACTCTTGCCTATGGGATTCCACTTGTGCAGTCTTTGCAAGGAATGGAATCCAAAATACAGGTAGGTCCAACAGCACTAAATAAATTTGCTTTTGAAACCAAGATTAATAAAAATAAAATCCAGCTCCTGTAGTCATTGCTGTCTCTTTTTCATACAAGCAATCCACATTCCCCTTTATTTGTACATGTGACAGATGGGATTTTCCAGTTCTGTTGAGGTGTGGATGGTACAAGATCAATGTTAGCCATTCCCCATTGCTCCATGCTGCAGGACAAATTGGAAATGGGCTAAATTATCAGGGGTGGAGAAGGTAGAGAGCAGAAGAAATGGCCTGGAAGAACTGAAAACAAAGGTTCCTGTTAAGTAATCTTTGGCATGGGGTGGGATTGGGTAATTGCTCCCAGTTTGGATCATACACCAAAAAATGCTGCTGCAGATCTTGTGCATTTTATGGAAAGAGATCATCCTGACTGAAGGGTTGAAGCATTTCCAGCCCATCCTGGATTGTCACTGCTACCTGCAGATTGTTGCTGTGCATCAAGCAGGAGAGCATCCCTGCAGCTCAGGAGCACAGGAGTGAAACAACATTGTGTGTGTGTGTGTGTGCGTGCAAGGAAATGTTGCCTTTGACTGGGAGCAGCTTTCCCTGCAGGGACAAGAACACAGTGTAGGACTGATATGGGAAAAACTGGGTTTTATGAAAGCTGTGGGGCAGAAATACCCTAAAATATCATGTACAGACTTGCACTGAAGGCCTTCAGTGCTGGCTGAGAGCAGGGAGGTGTGGAAGGGCTGTGCTCAGTGCTGCCTTCTCTCAGAGCCCTGCTCTTGTGTGTTTGCAGCGCAGCGATGGCCCCTACGCGCTCGTGCTCGTCCCAACCAGGGAGGTAGGTGGCTTTTCCTTCCTCAGTCTGTCTGAACACTGATTTTTGGGGAGGTAGGTGGCTTTTCCTTCCTCAGTCTGTCTGAACAGTGATTTTTGGGGAGGTAGGTGGCTTTTCCTTCCTCAGTCTGTCTGAACACTGATTTTTGGGGAGGTGGGTGGCTTTTCCTTCCTCAGTCTGTCTGAACATTGATTTTTGGGGAGGTAGGTGGCTTTTCTTTCCTCAGTCTGTCTGAACACTGATTTTTGGGGAGGTGGGTGGCTTTTCCTTCCTCAGTCTGTCTGAACACTGATTTTTGGGGAGGTGGGTGTGAGTCCACCAGAGCTCCTCACGTCAGAAAACACTCTCAGATCACTCTCCTTTTGCTCAGACCTTGCCCTCACAAAACGTGTTGTCATTTTTGTTCAGTGCCAACCAGAGTAAGAAAGGAGTTTCTCAGTTCTCCTCCTGCTGTTGGAAATCTTTGTGGAGGCTGCAGAACCTCTCTGGCTCAGTGCAGGGGGAATGAGTAAAACCAATGAATTCAGCTTTGCAAATGTGTAGCTTTATACAAGTATTTCATTTTCAAAGCTATTTATTCAAATCCATAAGTGAATGCTGAAGCTGAGGCCTCCATGAGTTGGTTTCTCCACTGAACTCTTCAATTTAATTTATATTATTTGCAATTGCAAAGGCAGTGTCAGAAAAGATTATCAACCTTTTTTATTTTTGTTTGGTATGTCAAATGATAATAACTTCCATGTGGAGAATTGATTGCAGGTTTCTCATTTGGGTCCAATATTTTATGCAGCCTGCAATACAATATCTGCTCTGTTACCTGAAAGGAGAAGGCTCTGAAGCTATTTAAATTTTTACAGCAACAACTTACAGCCTCTTTAGGATGCCATGTGAATACTAAGCATGGAGGAAACTGTGTGTAAACTCATTTAAAGGGCTGCCATTGAGAGTACTTAGGAAGATAATTTGTGATTACAATTGATATTACTTTGTAATGGAACAATAACCTTCCTTGAGAAAAGAAATGCAGAAATATCCAGTGGCACAATCACTCCATGGGTCAGGTGAGGAACTGTGAGGGCTGCCAGAAGAGAATTGACCTATGTGTTTCCTTTTCATGGTGATTTTTTCCCAGAATTTTTATAATTTTCTCTTTTATTCTTCCTCTGGAGCAAAATCTTCTGTGCCTGTAGTTTGTTTTCTCCCCAGGGCATTCACATAAGCCAGCAGAAGTCTCTCTTGTCCTGAGAGCTGGCTCGTGGAGCTGAGCCAATGGAGAGGTTTTTGAGCAGGTCAAAATACAATAAAAGAGAGATTGTTCAAGAGAAAAAAAATTAATAAGCAGCTTCTAAAAGAAAAACTAAGGATGCATTTAGAATTCTGATATACATAACTAGATTAATTTACAGATTTTTGAGCCATAGGGATTTGTAATCCAGCTTTTTAGTCCAGAGAGCCTTTGTCAGAGCTCATTGTCTTTTGTTGATTTCCATAGCTTGCACTCCAAAGTTTTGATACAATCCAGAAACTACTTAAGGTAAGAATTCAATGCTCTGTGTTCTTATTCTTATAAGGAGCCAAACAACTTCAGTTCCTGTGAATTCAGCTGGAGGTTTAAGGAAATCCAGCACCTGGCAAGATGCATGGTCCTTAAAGATAAATGTGTTTAAGTGTGTGATTTCCCTATGGCATGTTTTAAATTATTACATGAGCAATTAAGTGATTAATTATGGCACCCTAGTTGCACATGTGCTGATAAACAAGCACAGTTGATTTTCACAGCCATTTGTTTGTAGAAATACCTTTCATTGTCTCAGGCTGAGTTATGAATGGAAACTCTGGTGGTGACAAGGACCGTTTTACTGAAACTAATACTGGCCAGATGGGTTTCAGATGGGGAGCAGGACTTGGGGAACTGCTTTGCCAGCTGAATGACTGGAGAAATGAGAAGGCTTTTAAAATCATTAAATGATAGTGCTTTCCTTGTAATTGAGGCAGAGTATCTTACCATTGGGCTGGAAGGTATTTAAATCATTTATTTATCTGATCCATATTTCCACCCCCTCTTCATTTTTCTTTGGAATAATAGGGTACTTCCTCATTATTTATAAGTCTTATAAATTTATAAGTCTTGAAAAGGGACTTTTAAGTCTTTTTTTTAGTGCTGGAGTTGTGATCACATCACGTGCATGCTGCTGTCAGCCCCATCCTCTCTCTTTTTGCCAAGAAACATAATTTTTGTTTAGGCTTTGTCTTGTTATTAAGAAGAATCATTGCTGGTCTTGGTTTTCTTTTCTGTAGCCATTTACCTGGATTGTGCCTGGAGTGCTAATGGGGGGAGAAAAGAGAAAATCAGAAAAAGCCAGGTAGGAAACCAACTTTTTAAATTGTATTTTGGGTCCTTCTGCTCTACAGACTCTTTATCTACTACTCTTCTTTGGAGTGTTTTTCTTACTGGGAGGGAGGATGGTGAGCTTGGATCAAGCTGTGATCCCCTGGATCTTACACAGGCACAGTGGCTGGGGCAGCAGGAAACATTCACTTCCCCCAGCTGAATCTATTTCTAAAATGTTGATGAGCCTTCTGAGAAGATGAGCTCTTGTGTCAGTATTTTTTTTCCCTCTTCTGACAAACACCTGTATTTGCTTACCACCAACTGTATTTGTTATGGGGGAAATTGCTTTCTGGAAAAGAGATTTCCTGGTGTTAAAAAATCCTTTCTTTCCCCTTTTCAAGAATTGAATTGTAAGCTGGTAATCCAAAATGGAATTTTCATTTCTCTCTATATAATCATACACAAAAAGAAGTTTACTCTTGACAGTAAAACAAGTTCTCAATTAGAAAAGAAAACCTAGCTGGGGTGTTAGATTTTTTTTTTATATTATTAATATTTCTTTCCACTCTGTCCTTAGCACGGAGTGTGCCTCTGAGTACCAGAGATGATCAAAGATAAATTTTAGCTGGGCAAAACAAATCAGTTTTTGTCAGTGAGAAAGTGCTGTTCCTGATTTTACTGTGGCATTTTTCCCCTCTGTAGGTTCCACTTCCTTACTCTGGGTCCTAGTCCAGCTAACCTTCATGGGGTTGTTTTTTCTTTCGTTTCTTTCTCTTACCTGGGTTTTATTTTTTGTTTTTAAATCTGCACAGGTTAAGGAAAGGGATAAATATCCTCATCTCCACCCCTGGCCGCCTGGTTGATCACATCAGGTCCACGCAGTGTATTCATTTCCGTCGCACTCAGTGGCTGATCATTGATGAAGCAGACAGGTAAACTCCCAAGTGTTCAGATATGGAGAATTTTTACAATACCCTCTGCATCATAATTCACTAAATATCTTTTTAAATTATGAGAGGGTGTGATTTTAATCCATTCATGCTCAGTGGCCACGGCCAAGCACCAGATGTCTGGGATTAGGACAAAGTACCCACTTTGGACAGATTGGTGGACAATTGTTTATTGCAAAGATGTCATGCAGTATTAAGACTTTCTCCTTCTACAGCACCTTTAACCATCTCTGCTGTTTCTGTAGGATCCTGGACCTGGGCTTTGAGAAGGATGTGGCTGTGATACTCAATGCTTTAAATGCTGAGAGAGAGACACGTCAGAATGTGCTGCTCTCAGCCACCCTCACCGAAGGTGGGTTATGGACAGATGGGGGCTCTTGTAGCTGAATAATGCTGCAGAATACTTGGTTGAGTCTGCCTCTATTACAGCCCAGTCTGAAGCCCTTTGCAGGAGTGGAATTAATTTCCTGTTAATTTCTGTTAATTTCTTTGCCTTACAGCACTTCCTTTGTTACTGGAATTTCTGTCAGTGTGTGTACTTCCATGGTCTCCATGTATGTCTCCCCAAATTCCATAGCAAAGTCACTATGAACCTGAAATTTCATTTGTTTGCTTTACAAATGCAGAATTAAGGCAAAAAGCTAATTGCAAGGGAGCTGTTGTATGCTTTGCTCTGTACCACACAAGCAGTCATCTGCTGAGGCAGGAACTGAGCCAGGGCTCCTGACTCCTGCACTCTTGACAGAGTGAAGATCTGCTGGGATTTTCCCACACACACATTTAAAAGTAGGCCTGCCAAATGCTGTCTGTCCATAAAGACACTCATGTACTGTAAAATAGCACAGTCAGCTGCAGTAGTGTCTTGTCAATGTTCTGGTGGAGTCCATAGAGCTAAGCCTGGTAAGCCTTAGAAAGGCTGAGGTTTGTGAGGGGGTGCTGTCAGTGTCTGAGGGTGACTCACTGGGTTCTTGCCCTCCACTCCTTTTCACTGGAATTGTGTTAATTGTTTTTTTCTGTGAGTGCATCATCCCAGGCCAGACTGGGCCTCACATGTCTCTCATTTCTGTGGTTTAGGAGTGACACGCCTGGCTGATATCAGCTTGAATGACCCTGTCAGCATTTCCATAGCAGATGAAATCCAGAATGTGCCTAAACCAACATCACAAACAGATAGGAAGGCAAGCAGTTCATCAAACTGCATGGACCAGGAAAACTTTGCTGTTCCAGAGACACTCCAGCAGTATGTCATGATGGTCCCCAGCAAACTGAGGCTTGTCACCTTAGCAGCTTTTATCCTGCAGAAATGCAAGGTGAGACTCTGTTTGCATTTATATTACTAAGTAGCCTTTTGCCCTTTCCAACTCCTTTATCTGTTCCTCTGTTGAGGATAGCATGGATTAGATCCAGGGCTTTGAAGTGCATCTTGAACCACAAGAGAGCTGAGGTGCTGTTGTGTCTTTCATGCTGGCAGAGAGATCCCTGTGCAGCGTGTACTCATTCTTCTGTTGCGAGCTCTCTGTTTGGTGTCAGACTCTGTAATCCTTTCCCACATAATTATATCTCCAGATATAATTATGAAAGATCCACCTGATCTTTTCATGATCTGGGAATTGGGAGAGGCCTTTGCAAGTGGTCATGTGCAATTCTCTTGTTGTTGCAGTTTGAAAAGCGTCACAAGATGATCATCTTTTTCTCCAGCTGTGAACAAGTGGAGTTCTACCACGAGCTCCTTGCAAAGGTCCTTTCAGGAGGGCCAGAGTCAGAACAACCTGGACGTTCACCCCTCTCCTCTGTGAGCTTACATTTTCTACGTCTGCACGGCGACATGGAACAGGAAGTAAGGACTCTCAAAATGTCAGGATCTGCAGTTTTATTCCTTTTTCCCCATTATTTATTATGTGGCTATTTTTGGGGAGGAGGGCAGAAGAGAAGACAGAGGGTCATTTCACCTCTAGGGGCCTCAGTCTTCCATCTGCTAATGAGAATAAGGATATTGTCCCATTTCTGGAAAGTACTTTGATAGCTGTATCTGAAAAACACACCTGAAGAAGCAAATGTGTTATTTCAGCAGGCAGAGCAGCCATTCTCTATTCCCAGTGGATGCACTAAACCATTTATGTCTCTGTGTTTCTCTCTCATGCAGTCAAGACAGACTTAATGCCAAAGGAAAACCTTATCCAAGCCCCAAAACATTATTACTGTTGTAATAATAAGTTGTCCCCATTAAATGAGGCTGGAGCAGTTTGGCTTTGGTTTTGAAGAGCAGTGTCTTGACAGACTGCTGTTTTCCCTGGGATGGAATAATAGCATTGTAACAGTGATTACCCCAAAATAGTTTTGGACCTATTGGAGAGGTTGGACCTTGCTACAGAGGGCTGAGAGGCCAGGAGGGGAGTGTCAGATGAACTGTCACTGCAGAGTTTCTCTCAATAGCTGAGAGACCTCCCTTGGAAGTTCAGGCCCAGATCCTGCCCTTGGTCTGTGATGGAGAGAGCTGCTGCTCTACTCTGAGCTGCACAGCAGAGATGGTAAATGAATAGAGCTCTTCTGATGAAGCAAGAGGTGAAGAGCCATTGTTTTTCTCACTCATTCTCATCCTGTGGAGACCAGAAACATGTGCTTTGCTGTCCCTGCAGTCTGGCCTTTCCTCAACCTGCCTGCCTGAGCAAGTGAGCAGGCCTGGTCTGGCCCAACTCTACCCTGACCAGCTGTTAAGCCAACAGAACACCACTAAGTAGCTGGCACCAGGGGAAGGGTTTTGCCTTTTTAGTACCCAGTGTGTAATTAGTGCTTGATGTCTTCAAATTAAGAGCATTAATGGAGCTAAATTGTGGATCCCATATGGTACTGCTGAGCACGGCTGCTGTCATTGTCAACAAGATACAGCGTGCTCTCTTCTTTAATTTTTGTCAGCAGAGGGTTCAGTGTGTCAGCAAGGCCCAAGTTTCCCTTCCTTTCTAGAACAGCACCTCTAGCTGGGAGTCAAGTGTGTAAGGTTTCTTCTCTATCATCAATGTAACACTTAGTTCCTAGCCAGAACTCCAGGGAAAGGCTTGAAATGTGGAAATAAGGATATTTTGGAAGGCAAGCAGGAAAGGGAGTGTAGGTGCAGAGGTGGTATTGGCAAGTGAAGACCAAGTTCTGCTGAGAACTTTGGTTATTGGTGCTCAGAGATAGCAAATATCATTGTGATGTAATGTGAGTTGTAGAGTCAGTTTTTGTGGCTTTCATCAAGAAAAAAACACACCCCAAAGCTGTTAGTTACAATAACTGGAATGTGCTTGAGAGGTTAGGGGACCGACCAGGCAGGAGGCTTTTGAGGGGAGCTGAGGGGCTGTACTGGGTTCCTGCAGTTCCCTTCAATGGCTCAGAGACTGCTGGGGGGTAATTTGGGATCTGGGTGCTGTGGATGGCCCTGCCCGTGGGGCTGAGCTCATGTAAGGAGTGGGGGCTGCAGGAGTTGTGATGGTGCAGAGCAGAGATGGGGACAAGGCTGGGGAGCACCTGCCTCTGACCTTGGTGGAAGGAGCAGCCTCAGTCCCAGTGTCACCAGTCCCATTGGTGTCTCCTTTCCCCTTGGGCAGGGATTTCTGGCCGTCTCTCCTGCCCTGTTACTTTGAAGCCTTGTCCCACAGCAGTTCACTGTGCAGCTGAGCATCCCTGACACTCAGTAATTCCAGAGTCAGAGCAGTGGCTGTGTGCATGCCCCATTGGGCACATGATGAGGCTGATCTCTTGTGATGTGATTATATCACTGTGTCAACAAAATGGGCTTATCCTGCCCATCGTGTGACTGGACAGACAGCAGTGAACATGTCCAGCTTTGCTTGTTTCCACAAAAGCCTGTCTTGCCCATAAAGTGTGCCAGTGCTTCTGTTGGTGCTGCCTAATCCTTTGTGGATCCCCTCTCCATGTCAAACAGTTTCTGTTTGCTGGCACACACAGGCTCTGTTTCTGTGCAAACCACGGAGGTGTTGGCTGCTCTGATTTGCCCAAATGCATCCAGGCTTCCCCAGACACTGCCCTCCTACCTGGGACCACACCTGTGTGCCACAGATTTTTCCATTTGCAGGAAGAGTCTGACTGGCACTTGTGAGGCCAATTCCTTTGCTTTTGGATCTTTACACGATCCTAGTGAACGAGACACAGTTACATTGTTACCTTAGCTAATTTGCTTTGTGTTTGATTGTAATGTGCATAAGCAGTCTTTTAATTCTTCCTTTTCAATCTTCTAGGAAAGGACAGAGGTCTTCCAGGAGTTCCTAAAATCCAAGACTGGCATCTTGCTTTGCACTGTGAGTAACTTGGAGTCCCTTTGCAGCTCCACACTAAAGGGCCTGTCTGATCCCTAAGGGTAACCAGAGGAATTGGCACTGAGCTCTAATTCCAGCTCACCATCTGACCTTGAGGAAAGTCATCTCCTTTTTCTGCATCTCACATGTTCAGTAAGAACTGGGGCCTTCTTTGCAAGCTATTAACATGATCTTCTGCTGAGTTACCATATACAGGAAGAATGGATGTCTCATATTAGAGGCCACCAAGTATTTTGCTTGGTCTTATGTCTGGAAAAATCTGTTCCTTTGAAGCTGGAACCTTGCCCCCTACATGCAGCCAGTAGAATGCAATCCTGATTTGTAGTGTGTCCTGGCACTGCCAGGGAAACTGGATGGAATGTGGTTATTTCCCATCTTAATAACTACCCCAAGGTTAAAAACAACCACCTGCAGAGGTGGGAAGGGGAGCCCAACCAGAGAAGGAAAAGCACATGCTCTGCTGCTGCCTTGTGCCCTTCAAGCTCCTTCCAAGGGTGCTGAGGGTGAAATTCTTGTCCTCTGCTGAAGTTTGCTGGCACCCTTGGGTTGTGGTGGCACCTTTGCCTCTCGCTCCTGACCTGCCAGGGGCACAGGCTGCTGCAGTGGTGCAGAAGGCTGCACGATTTGCTCTCTAATAGTGGCAGCTGTTGATCTGAAAACGTGTGAATCTTGGCGATTTCTACCCACTGCAAACTTGTAAATTACAGCGATCGGGAGTAATTAGAGCTGAGAAACCCTCTCCAGCTCTGAAATGACTCCTGTTCTTGCTGCACGTTATTCTTAAAGGAAACCAGTTGCAATTTTTTCAGAGTGTGGGGAGCTGAATTCTTTTCTTTTTCTGCCCACAGCTCAAGCTACGAGTGCCATGTGTATAGGAGTGCTTGATTTAGCATTGCCAAATTATTTATTATGTCACCTGTAAAATTCTACTTGTTATCTTCTGGTCCTGCTTTGTGTGTACAGCCTTTCAGTGATTTGATCAAGGTCAAAATGCATCTTTGCAGTGCATAAGTGGAACTGTAACTTGGTTCCCTTGTATACTTGAGTGTCAGAACTAGGGAGGAGAGTAGAGCTTAAACCGTTCAGTGGCGTAGATTGATTTGAAGATAAAAAGTGTTTGGTAAATTCTGAAAAATAAATAGCTAAACTTTGTTATCCTTGATGCACATAACTGAGAAATGTCAGGTCATATCTTGTTTTTGAAATTCCAATTTAATGGGTTTGGAAGGAAGGTAAATGCTCAAATTTAGACAAAGAAAGAGGAAGCAAAACAATTGCAATCACTAGGCTAGCAATTCCTGGGTGAGAAGGTTTGAAGGGAAAATGCAGCCTGTGACAGGAAAAATCTGTCAGGAAATGAGCAACTGTTGACAAGGTAGGAAGAATTTGGATGAAGAAATCTCAGTGGATGGGATTCCCCTCTTGAGACACTGGAGATGTGTTTTGATTTCCTGCTGTGCCACAGACAGGTGAACGTGGAATTGGGGTGACAAGGCAAATAGCCACATGTCAGTTGAGCAGCAATAGCTGTGGGTTTGCTCCTGATCTGTCACAAATGGGAGGTAATGGTCATAAATGTGAGATAATATGGAGTAACCTGGATTGCCATGATGAGGGTGGTGTAAGGTAACACATTTACTGTAACCCTCCTCCTCTTCAATCTAAGCTGCTTTGCATTTCCTGCAAGGCAGGGATGCAGCTCCTGCCGGTGCCGGTGACTCTGCCTCAGCTGGCACACGGTCAGCACGTTAAGCACAGTGAGCTGTGTGTCTTGAGTCCAAAATCTCCCTGTGCTTCAGCTCCCCATCTGTAAAATGGGGAAAGTAGCACAGTTCCATCTTACAGAGATGTTGGGAGGACAAATGCATTGAAAGCAGGAGGTGGCCTGTTACCACAGTAATGGGGACCATATGGACACCTTAATATAGAGATACACTTTGCACCAGTCCCACATTACAGGTGCCTCCCCAACGCAGATGTCCAAAGGGCAGCCAGGCTCTGTGACCACCTCCTGCCTCTAAGGGCATTGCTTTTTCTGACACTCTTCTCCATATCAGCAAAAAAAAAAAAAAAAAAGAATTCTGCAGAAAGGTGGTTCTGTTCTCTTCACTGTGAAATCGTGTTTTGTGCCCACAAAATTTTGAAACCTGGCTCACAAAAGAGCAACACAAATAATGTTGCTGTCCTTCCCTTGTCCCTTATGCCATGTTCTCCACCCATCTTTCCGCTCTAGTAAGCAATGGGACCTGCTGTTCCTTTTATTAATTTGCTCTATGTCATATGTATATTAATATAGCCCATAAAATATTTTTGCCAGACAATATAAGCTGGCAGACAAGAAAATAAAAGGGCCATGTATCTCAGAGGGTCTCGTCCAGATTTATTTCTCTCTCCTTCACTGAAAGTTCTTTGCGGCTTCCTTTGGGATGTGCCTTTTAAACAAGTTCATCTCTTCCAGGGAGGGAGGAAAGATCATTTGGAGATTGTTTGCTGTTTACTCAGTCACGCTAACTCATCTTGCCAGTTTTCTGGCGGCCCCAGCCAAGAGCTTTCGCCTCTGACAGCTTCTGTGCTCTCCCCTTCCTCCTCTGATTACGCAGCCCAATCTGTCACCCTGCCGACGGGGGTCTCTACCCTGCTGATGGCTTTCCACACTCGGCTGTAATGACTTTTGGCAGGCCGGGAAGGCGCGAGAGCTTCTTCCCCAGCTTGGAGAGCCGTTAGGCCCTCTCTGCCTGTTAGCTAAAGCACTTTGTGAGGTTCTTTGGTAAATAAATGAGTCATTTTAATCCAACTGACAGCCTGGCACCTGAGCAAGCTGCCTTCCATCTGTACTTCTAGGCCTCATGTAGGCAGCCAATTGTCAAGCTCAGGGCCTTCAAGACCTCACCATTGAGTGTCTTTCAAAAGCAACTTTAGCAATTTCCTTTGCCCTAATTAGATTGTGTGAGAGGGACTGAGCAAACCAAGGCCCCTGCAAAACTTCAGTGGCCCTGTTGGTTCTGATCTTCTGCAGTGACAGGACTCGCTTTCAGTGTGACCTTTTTGCCCTCCATTCCCTGGCACCCACCCCTTGTACCCCATTCTCTGGATCCACCCCTGTACCCCCTAACCACAAGCCCAGGCTGGTAACATGAATTGTTCAAAGCAGAAATTTCAGCTTTTATAGCATCCCTCAGGTGGATTTCCTTGATCCTGTGCCCTTGTGTGCCTTGTAGTTGGGATCAGGGCAGGAACGTGGTTAAGGCTTCAGGTTATCATTTAAAATGGCACTGGTGTAGGTTTGCTTTTGGTTTTTTGCTCCATGAGATGGTCACTGAAGAATTGGCCCTTCCATTGCCCATGGAAAGGAGGCAGCAGCCACCTGCCAAGGTGTCATATCCTTGATTTCCCTGTAATTAAGGAATGGTAGTGTGAGGTCACACATAGAAGGGGCAGTGCCATCTGAGGCAGTGGAAAAGAGGGAGAGTGGTACATTGGAAATCTCTTGGGCTTCTTGAAAGAGTATTGGCAGCAGGTTAGTGCTTCTGTGTGTGGAATAAATGTAAAACTGGATTGGTGTTGTTTGAGCTGTGTTCTCTCTCCTGGAAAGGTGACCCACAAATATTTTTCTAAAATTCTGAGAAGGTGAAACTCATGGGCCCTGCCAGCAGAGGAAAGCAAATCAACTCAAACTTTTTACCCTAGTCCTACCTTGCTGCTCTCTACCAGGGTCTTTGAGGAAAAGGAGCTTGAGGAGACACAGGTGGACTGATACTGAGGAATCTTTGAGAGTTTGCAAAACACTCCAATTACCAGTAAATCCCAAAAGACTTGTGAAAGAGAGCCAAGGGAAACCCCAGGAGAGTAGCTGCTGCTGTGTGTCAGTAACAACTGAGTGGAGTTGGTGGCACTGTGAAAGCAATCATGAATGCAAGGCTGGTGATGGGAGAAAGCCTTCTCTAAAATGTCCTCCCTGGCTGTTGATGAGGCTTTTAGTGAACCTTTTCAGCTTGGGCAAATGCACATGAAAATTCTGACTGTGGCACTGATTTTTCCAAGCTGAGATGTTGAGAAAATTATCTTGGAAAAGTAGGGAAAGAATCTGGGTGGATGAGAGGGATGGCTCCTGCCCGTGCTGTCCACTCCTCATATTAGAGGTGCTCCAGACCACAGGGCTGTCTTGGTTGTTGGTTTATTTTGGGGAAACTGCCCTATGCCAAGGTCAGAGCCTCTGCTCAGACAGCCTTTCCTCAGCTGCTGAGTGTGAGGAAGAGCACAGGAAGGGAAAAGACCAAAGCCTTGTCAGCTTTGGTGGAAGAACAGAGCCAGCCAGCTCGGAATCAGCCGTCAGCGCTCCCGTCTGATCGTGCTGCAGAGTTTATAGTCTTGTTATCCTGGTAACTGCTGTACACGCTTCCCAGCTCCCCTTGATTTATTTTCTCCAACCTCCTTTAAATGGCTTTTTGTACATCTGTTCATTCTGACTCTGGGAACAAGTCACTCCTTAATGAGCGTGTTGGAGCGCGAGCGTGCGTTATTTCGGAGTGGGCGCTGTGGAAAGTGGCTCCTCTTTTACTGCACTTGGAGCCACAAAACAGCCTGGTTAGTGCTTATGGGAAGGCCTTTGCTGCCAAAACATCAGCTTCCCATTCTTTTAACGTGTGTGGGAGTTGCATGAAAACACTTCAGTGGGTGGCTGACACATTTTTAGTACATTAAGCTCCTGCTTACGTCCTTAATATATTCTATTTTGCAACTAGCTAAAAGATACATGTGTTGCAAAACATTTCCTAACAGAGTTAAATCTGCACACCTGCTCTGCTATTGCGCCTGGTGAATGTAAAATCCAAGGAGTATGTGAGGACATTACTAATGAAGAGAAAATCAAGAAGGGAGATTGAAATGTGTTTGCGCTCTCTGGTTTGGATGGCATTTAAACTCTCTTTTCTCTCAGAAGGGGGTATGTTTTTGGAGATATCTGGCTGTGGATAACTAAAGGGTCTCATTCAAGTCCTTCTCCAAGTTGATGGTGTTTTTCACCAGCTGGCACATCAGATAACACCTTGACAGCAGCTTCAGACTCTTTTCTTCGTAGCTGCATTTTGTTTCTCCAAATCAAAGCCAGACTGGTGCAAATCTAAGGCATAGCTGAAGTCCCCTCTCCTCAAGCTGTGCTCCAGCTTCCTGCAGATTCTGCTAAATTGTTTATTTGCCTTTTATTTTAGGGCCAGATGACCTGCAAGTCATCTGCTCCTCAACTTCAGACCATCGCCTAGGAAACAACTAATTATTTGTAGGTAGAGATCAGTATATCTTTGGACATTCCACCCAAGGCCAGGGATTCTTGACCATTGGCCTTTTATTTTTTTTTTCCTTTTTCATCATAAGCAGCCTGATTTTAGTACTTAGATTTGCTGTGGATAAAGGTGTGCTCAGAACTAGTGCTGCCTTTCAGAGATTTAATTCTCCCTCTCTGTGTTTGGGTAGTAGGTGCTCATGAGCAGATCTCTTTTCATCAGTGAAAGAAACTGAAGAACCAAAGGTATCACTAGCATTTACACAGTGGATTCTCTCAGATATAATGCCAAGGGGCTGTAGCAAAATGCTGTAATTCAACACCACCATCCTGAAATAGGTGTTTGTGTCCTCCAGGCTTTGGGCCATAGTAGTGGATCATTTTTGATTGCATTTTTGATTGCATTGCATTTTTGACTGCCAACAATCCTTATATTTTAAACCCTCAGTGTTATTTCTGACCTTCAGTCCATCTCTCCCCAAATTAGACACTTAAAATTCCTACTTACATAGCTAGCTGCTTTCAGATATAGTTTCCATCCCAGAAGACTCCTCACTCTGCTGATACCTCCAAAGGGTTTTTACTAAAGTGATTTCCTTATTCATTTTAAAGGATGTAGCAGCACGGGGGCTGGACCTGCCTCAAGTGACCTGGATTGTACAGGTGGGTTTGCTCTGTGTGTCTGTGTGTGTCAAGTGCAGCCTTGCTCAGATTAAATCCCTTCCCAGTCCATAACCTTCCTGCAGTTTGCTGGTCTTGGTGCTGATGCCTGCAGGTGGGGGAGACCCACAAGTTCCTGACTGCAGGACTGGGACTCTGGGTTTTGCCAGGATAAAGCATTGCTAGGGTAGCCTTGGTCTGTTTTTTCTCTTTAATACCTGATGTTACCAGAGTTTCTCCTGGCTGGAGATGAAGCACCCTCCATTTCCCCACCCAGGAAGCCAAATTTTGTGAAATCCTGACCATCTCTTGCACTTCTGTTCCTGTTTTCCTGAGCTTTCTGGGGAGGCAGTTCCATGAGGAGTTTAAGTTAATTCCTCATGTTAAACATTGAGTATCCCAGTAGTGTCAGTGCAGTGACCTGAGTGTTTTGAGTGAGGCTTGGCTGGGTTGGGGCTGAGTAGCTGCAGGCATCCAGCTTCCAGCAGAACTGCATGGTTCAGATTTTCCCTGAAGAAAACAAGCCCAACAAAACCCCACACTGCTGCATTGCTGTTGACAGAAATACAGTCCTAGGGAAGAAAAAAAATAGAAACAAAGGAAGATGGATTGAACCTTAAAAATAGCAGCCTGTCGTTTCAAAGAGGAGGCTGAGAGCATGAGACAGATTTCATTTCTATAAAAGATTTATAATTAAAAAAAGGTTAGTTGAATAGAGGAAAAACTGATCCAGAGATTCACATGTATCAAGCAACACCTGGATAAAAGGAACAGGGCACAGAGCCTCAACAAAGCTTTTTAATTTCTACCTCATCCCTTCAGGTAACAAATTTGATTTGATTTTTGTGTTTTTTAAAAAAGGAATGATATTGTAGCAGCCAGCTAGTCGATGAAGGCTGTGGAAGTGAAGTCTTTAATTCCCAGATCTGTATATTAATATAATTTAACCAAAGATATAGTTGCCAGTGTTAGAACGCAGTGCAAATTACCTAAAGCCCTGGGAGACTTCTGTGTGTCCAGAAGGCGAAATCTCAGCTGTCCTGAGAGCTGTGTCCAAGAGCAAGGACCTGCAGGGAGCAATTAGATTGCTCACAGCATCTTACTCACACCTCTAGCCAGTAGAAACTTTGCCAGAGGGCACAGGTATAAACACTAGAGTGGGCTTTGGTTGTTGGGTTTTTTCCAGTTAAACTGCTGAGGGCTCATTTCTGAGCAGTATCTCTGTGCTTGTTCATTTTTTCCAGGAAAGAGAGGAAGGGGGGGGAAAGAATAGGGGGAGGTTAAAGGGAGGGAAATGTGTCACCCTTTATCAGATCTTGCAAATGGCTGGGCAGTTTTGATTCCCAGTGAGGTAAATGAGAGGCAGTGCTAAATTTGGGGGGTCTTTAAGGAACATTTTCATGGTGTCTGGTAGTTGGACAGGGGAAGAGAGTTGCTACCTGTATCATAGACTGCTGAAAGCACTCCCTCCTCTCTCTCTTAGATTTATTCTACCCTGTAACCAGCTATGATTTGCTTTAATCCAAACAAAGCAATTTAGCCCAATTCCAAATTGGCATCAGCTGTTTTTTGTTTTGTGATTTTTCTCCCAAATGCAGAACAGGCAGCTCCCTGCTCCATGTGGGCAGTCCTGGGCGCTCTTTGGTGTGAGATTTGATTAGATTCGAGTTTTTGTTTTTTTTTAAATTAGGGGAAGCGAACAGGTTTCTGTATAGAAATAAAATGTAAAAGGCAGAGAGAGACACTGAGATGGGGAAAACTGTCCTATTATCTGAAAGTTGGCCAACATGTCACATCCACATGTCAAAAAACCGCCGCGGCTGAGGGGCTGAGTGATGGTTCGGGGGATGAGGCGTGCTACAAACAGCCCAGTTCCTCGGGAGGTGCAGCCTGTGGGGTGTGCCTTTTGTTCCAGGTGAGCGGGCTGGGTGTGTGCTTTCTAATTAACATCCTGTTAATTGCTCTTTTTCCCCCTTCCTGAAGTACAACGCTCCGGCATCACCTGCGGAATACATCCACCGGATCGGGAGGACGGCGCGCATCGGCTGCCGCGGGAGCAGCCTGCTCGTGCTGGCTCCTTCAGAGGCAGAATATGTCAGCTTGCTGGCTTCTCACAAGATTAAGTGAGTCAGAAACGCCAACAAAAGTTTCAGCTCATCCTTGCTAATTAACCTTCCGTGGCACTTTCAGCGGGACTGTGTCTCGTGCAGGTTTTAATAAGAATTTATTAATTCTCGTGATCCAGGCCTGGCCCCAGACTAGCAAAAGGAGAAGAGGGAAGTGTGTGAAAATCATCAGCCTGGCAGGTTGTGCATGAGTGAGTGTGTGTGGTGAGGGGCAGGGATAGTCAGAGATCCTTTGCACTCCATTGTTTTCTCTCTGGCCCTGGGTTCAAATCTATGACAAATCTTGTGACTGTGTGGAGATCACAAGTCAAACGAGCCTGTCAGATGGTCCCTGGCCCTCTGCCTGCATGGCACCATATTGTCAGAGACTGTGCTGGCCCTTTGGGAGAGATCTGGGGGAGAAATTGCTGGGGAGCTGTGGGTGATATCTGCAGTTAGTTGACCGAGATGCGTTGTTTAAGTGGCTTGTGACAGGAACAGGAGAAGCTTTGGCAAGTGGTGAGAGCCCGGTGTGGTCCTGGAAGGCACAAAGGGAGGGTGGACTCTTGCAGACCCAAAGTGGGGTGTGCTTCCAAGCCTGCCTGGCTCTGACTTGGATTTGGGAGTAGCAGCAAGGAGAGCAGGCCAGGCTCAGTAAGAACCAGCCCAGTGTGCAGTCAGGTACCTGATGGCTGACACATGATGAGATTTTAGTCCAGCCCTGCTTTCACAATGATCTTTTTGTAGAGAAAACCCACAACTGGCTGCTCAGCATCTCTAGGCAGGATCTCCAGCCTCCTCAGCAGCCAGCTGGGTGTTTGTGCCTCCCCTTGCTCCCTGCTCTGCTGTCTCTCAGCGTTTGAGAACGTCAGCAGAGTCCCTTCAGTGTTGTGGCAGTGTTGATGGAGCCCTGTAAACTCATGCACAAATTAGTTCCCTTTTATTTCTTGTGTTTCTGTCGGGTGGAGCTGCTTGGAATCGAATTTGGTTTTGCATCCTTGAAACAAACAAATGTTGGCAGTAAATACAGGCTTATTCTAGGCTGTGAGCCATTTAGTGGTCTAACAAAGAGCCATCCATCATCCCAGGTAACTATCTATTAAGCAGACACCAGCAAGACATGGAAGGCTAAGCTGACAGGGTTTTTTTTCATGTAACAAACAGCACTGACATTTAAAGGTGAAATCCCACATAATTGTGAATTTTTAACTCCAAGTAGAAAGTTCTATTTTTCTATTTTATAATATTTTGGTAGTGTTAGAGGAAGGAGAGAGAAATTTCCTTCCTTTTTATTTTAAATGTTAATGCTTTTATCCAATGTTGTTGTTTTTTAACAAGTTTGGGGAAGTGTCACTCAGGCTGGTAATTATGTCTGCTAAGCAGACCTGTTGTTGAGCTGGCCGTGGTCTTCAGGAATCTTGAAGACTCTGAATAAGCAGGGGGAGATTTATGTGAATTTATTTTTCCTTTGCTTTTCAGAGCCAGATGACACTGGGGATTGCCTTTTCTTGTTTTGCTTGTTTGTTTTACATTCTGCAGATGAAGGACTTGCCAGAAATGAGTGTAATTTGCCTTCCTTGACCCCCATCCTCAGAGGAAAGGCAGCGAGTGCCTGCCGGGCACGGGGCAATCCAAGCTCTCTGCTCTTCCCACACAGAGGATGAGGAGAAGGGGCACTGGGACAGAGCAGGGAGCTGATGAATTACTGAGAAGATGCAGGAAGGCAGCTTGAAGCTCAAGGCAGCAAGTGCCATCAGCACAAATTGCCGTTACCCTTCATAAACAGAGCATTATGGTGATAATCCTGACAATTTAATTCAGTGTGAGGGTGAAAGACAGCGTGTGTTGGACTGTCACCGAGCCTCTTAAGCACTGCTCATTTCTGTTCCTTTACCCTAAATCTTTTTGCCCTCTGACTTGGTCTGCACAAGTTACTGGAGTTTGCTTTTTTTTTCTTTTTTTTCCCCATTCTTAGCTTAATTTTTAAATCTCTCAGGTTTTTGTCGAGGATGAGTGTGTGTTGTGAATCTTTCTTTTTTTTTTTTAATTTGTTGGGGTTTTTTTTTTTTCCTTTTTTAAATGAAGTTCCCGCTGGGTTTATTGAAATGTAAATACTTCATAAAATATGTATTTTGAAGAAGACAAAGCATGAGATGTGTCCCTGCAGCCTTCAGCTGGTGTAAATGAGCAATGCTCTGCTGGTTTACAGGGGATGAGGATCCGACCCAGAGTTTTTTCCTAAACCCCTCCACCCACCCCAGCATGCATGGGAGTAAGTCCAGGAATGTTGAGAGTCGGAAGTAATGAGAGCAGACATGGCTTTGTTCCTGGATGAAAATCCACTTCGGAATTAGAGATGACTGCCTTTGAAATTGGAAATCGCTTGCAATTAATTTTCACCGGTACCTGAAGCCTCTCCTTGGCTTCCAGTGTGGAAAAGCAGCGTTAGCCTTTGCCAAAACGATCTCACTTTGGCTCTGCTGAGATCAGTAATTCCTGTTGGGGCTCAGCAAAGCTGCCTCCTCTCTCTGCAACTTTCAGGTTGGGCTTTGCGTAGCTGGAAGTTGTGGCTGCTCTGCCCAGCTGTAAATGTGGATGTGCAGGCACGTGCACACTCATGTTTTCTCTCCATTCCCTCTTTAAAAAAAAAAAAAAAAAAGGGTAGACTCCAAAATGTTCTGTCTCAGCTCCAAGCAAAACTAACAGATTTCCCTTCAAAGGGAGGAGGCAACAAGCAGAAGAAATGCGAGGTTTTGGTTTTGTTTTTTTTTCCTTTATGTCTCTTCAGCTGCAATCTCGCAGCGCCTGCCTCGACAGCTATCAGATAATTTCTTTATCTGCTAACAGCAGCCTAACTAATTTATAAAGGAGGAGGCATCACCGTGAAGGCACGAGTCGTTTCCCTCCCTGCTCCAGTCGTTTCCCTCCCTGCTCGGGGGTTGTGCTGTTCCCCTCCCTGCTCCCTGCTGTGAACCCAGTTCTGGTATCTGTTGCTGGCGACACGCCAGGGGAGGGGAGGACCCAACTCCGACAAATCAATGTCAAAGGTTTGACATTTTCATTCATAGCCGTGTCAAAGCAACCTTTGCAGGGGGAAGGGGGAGGTCTGCTTTCCTCTTGCTTAAGTGGTTACCATTTATGTTTTAATTTGCTGTTATACTTTTCAAAACCAGACAGAGGAACCCTCGGTTGTCATTTTATGCTCCATTTCCCTTTCTCCCCCATCACTGCCCAGCCTGTCTCTGCATCCTCTGTGAAGGAATCTGTGCATGGGGTGGCCCAGCTGCACATGGGGGGGCTGCTCTCCCTTGTAGGGTGTCCTGTGGCCACTCTGGCCCATCCCTTCCAGGCTGGATGGCTGTTCCTCTGCACCTTCTCCTTGCCTTCTGCTGTGATGCTGAGTTGGCTGAGGCTGAAAAGGCAGGTTGCAAAAGTAAAGGTTTTGTTGCTTTAGCTCGGAAGGATGGGGAGCAGGTGAGGATCACAATATCCTGTCAAACACTGTGGCAGAAATTCATCCATTCCTGCTAGCCAGATGGTAGAGAGCTTGGAGTGAAAAGAAGAAGATATCCTTGTTGTTTTAATTTCTTTCTGTACTTTACAAATTGAAGAATAGCAGCAATACTTCCTTTCAGAAACCACAGGCAGCTTTCTGACCAGCTGAGATTCAGGAATCTGAGAACTGTTGGACCCCAAAGATTTCTCTCTTCCTTAGATTGGTTTAATCCCAAGTGAACTCCTTGGCTTCTTTTCTAGACATAACCTTTGCCCATTACTGAAAATCTGGGCCCACAGACCTCAGCTTTTATGCTCTGAGTAATTCCCTTGGAAATGGGACCCAGTTTGGATGCAGCTGTAATATTAATGGCCTGGAGCTGCACAGCTGTTCTGTGCTGTCACCTGGGGTGTGTGTGCCCCTTAGGACAGTGTTAAAGAGGACAAAGAATTTCTAGTGTCCTGTAAATGCACCTTTAAGCAGGACTGCTCACTTGGAAATGAAGCAGGTTTCTAAGCATTTCCATATCTGGGCCATAGCAGGACCCAGCAGTGTCATGCAAGCAGGACTGGAGAATAAATCATCTGGTTGAGCCTACAGGAGGAATGTGAGTCGACAGAATGAAAATAAATGCCCAGTGTGAAGCCTGGCTAGGACAGCTGAATGAGTCTCCTGTATTTAAAAAAAAAATGCTGTGGAGTCCCTAATGGGCTGGGCTTTGGCTTTGCACTTCAGATGAGAGGGGAGGTGAGTTCTCAGAGCAGGAAAGGAAATCAAACTGTGTGTCTGGTGTCAGAGGTGGCTTTTGAGGCTATAAATGAATTGGAGGGTGAGTTTGTCCATTGGGAAGTGCCTGTGAGCTCTGACCTGAGTGAGGTAGCCAGGAGCTGGAATCACACAGGATCCTGTGGGGAAGAAATGTGACCAGAGGGATGGAAGTTGAAGTTGCAGGGGAATTGGCTGATGGGGAAAGTTCCTCAGGGTTTTGTTGTTACCCTCTGGGCTTGAGTGACTATGAGAAGGAGGAGCTGTGTCTTTGCACAGCTTTAGTTTCAGCTCTTTGGTGTTGTGAGTGTGGTCATTATTCATGTGTAAACATGAAAATACCATCCTTTGAGTGAGGGTTGAGCACTGTGTCTCATTCCAGAGACTCTGGGAGCTAAACTGGAGGAGACAAGATGTGGCTGGAGTAGCAAAGTGGATCAGGTGTTTCCAGCCTGTGAGTGCCTCACTCAGTCTCTTTCTCACAGTTACACAACCAACCTGCTCCTGCCCATGGCATTCAGTGAAAAAAGAAATGTTGGACAATCCCTGGGTTCAAGGTGGAGGTTGCAGATCTTATTCTTTATAGTTACAAAACAAATTTACAGGAAGCATTAATGTTATGAGCTGCTTCAGCTCTGTCTTGAGTTTCTTTTGGTGAAAAGAATAACCAGGTGCTTCCCAATTGTCTTGGTGCTTCTCAGTGCAAGGAAAGAAAAATTATGAAAATCATGGAAGTGAATCCAATTTATTTCTTTAATCAGTTCCTCTTGGTCGAGAGCCAAGGAGGCTTTCAGTGGATGGAAAGTCCACCCTCAGTTATTTTGATTCTCTGCTACAATTGGAGTGTGTGTGTTGTTGGCTTAAAACAGTGACAAAATGGTGGGTGAAACTGTGTCTCTGTGCCATGGAAGCAGGGGTTGGGATTTTACAGTAGTTCCACTTCCAGGGGTGATGAGGGAGTGTCTGGACTAAGACCTTGTGTATATCAGGAATAAATTCCCAAGCTGAACTGTGAATCTCAATTGTTTTGCTCTCCATTACCAGTCTGTGGCTCGTTCCAGGCTGTGTTTCAAAGCAGGAGAAACAGTAATTTTTTGTCTTTGTTGCCCCAGTGTTTCAGAGCTGAAGATGGAGAAGGTGTTAGCCACCCTGATGAAAGATGATCGCTTCAAGGTGCACAGACCAGGAAACAAGGTGAGTTCCTCTGCTGCTCTGGAATTGCTCCAGTTTTCACTTGCCAGTCCAACATCACAAGTGTGCCTGCCTCAGTGTCTGTCTTTATATCCATGATGTCAGACAGTGTTAATAATTATAGAACTACCTTATATCACAATTTTTCAGTCTTTTGTTGTTCCCAGAAAGCAGTTGTTTGCTAACTGTTCAGCAAATATCTTTGTAACAGGCAGGGAAGGTTTCTGGATGCAAAAGCTCTGTGTTTCTTCATGAACAATGTTTCTGTTTTTCCTGTGTTTCTGCACTAAAATCCTGTTGGAGATGACAAATGGCTCTCAACTTCTCTGAAGAAACGAGGAAAATGCATTTGGTGATGTGTTACATCAGGGTTTTTATCATCTGTAATTTACTTGGAGCCTAAAACAAAGCTGCCTGGGTTGACAGGCACCTTTTTATTGACTTGGGCAAGCCTTGGGTCTGCCTTCAAGTTGCTAATTCACAGAATTCACTCATTTGCAATTGATGTCTTGGGTGTTGCTGCGCTCTGGCAAATTAAATCCTGCAAGAACCTGCATTTTGAATGGAAGTCAAGAATGTGTCAAGCATGATGCAGCACACACTCTTTTCTTCCCTCTTGTTGCTGTTTTGCCTGCCTGTGCCTTTGTTACCCCGTGTCTGAGGCTCCTCGTTCCCGGTGCTGGCTGGTGGGGCTGTGGTGTTCCTGGGAAAGATGTTCAGTGTTCTGCCCCTCACACACAGCCAGGTCTGAGCTCTGCTGAGATGCAGCTCTGTTTAAAGCTCTCTCCCATCACTGGTTTTGGCTGAAATCAGCCTGTAATGCCTGTGTTTTAAATGGCTGGGTCATTCCTACGATATCACCTCCTAACAAAGTTGTGCTTTGTTAGTGCAGAAATTATTTTAAGTAATTCCATGTATAAATACTTTCTTTTTGTCCCAAATATGCTTATAGGGAGAGTGACTTCAGATTTCCTTTGAAGACTTTTTCAACAATTCCATTTGTGCAGCAATTGTACTTTAAATTTGTTACTGACTTGGGACAGATTATTCACTGTTCCAGATGTGGAGATGAGTGTTATTTCATGGGACATGGGCAAAAAAGAGAACATGTTTTGTTCCAGGAAACTTCAATTTAAGTTTTGAAAAGCAGCAGGAGAAAATCCCTTTTTAGCAACAAAAACCTAACCAAACCTGTTTGGTATTTCTACCATGCTTCCAAATTGTCAAATGCCCTGCACATTTAAGCACAGAATTTTTTAAATACACATCTTTTGGCTTTCTTCCTTTCCTTCCAAAAAGCTCTAAACCCAGCCCCTCTTTGAAAGGAGCAGTTGCTGGTTTGGGCAGTGCCAGGTGCTGCACAGAAGGACTTGGTTCCTTTTGCTTTCAAAGGTGGGATTAAATTCCTCTTTTCCCTCTGACATCAAAGCAAGTGGGGTTTTGCTGTTGACTTCACTGGAGCTGAGATCCATCCACTGTGGTTGTAGGATGGTTTTAATCTCTCTCAGGAACTTAGAAATACAGAATAACCAGTTTTTATGTGACTCAGTCTGAAAGAACTGGGATTTAAGAAAAGAGTTTCTCTTCCTGGGAAAAACCCTGTATCATTTAATGGGGATGGAATTACAGCAGTTCTGTCGATATGAAACAGATTCCTTCAGGAATGACTTGAAAAATATATTAATGCAATCAAGGACTTGTTGTGTTTGTTAGCTCCATGTTTATATTGCCATGGAGACTCTGAGTGGTCAGCTCAGAAGCTGCAGGGGCATTTCCCAATTTTCAGGAGAGTTAATCTCTATTAAATTCCCTAAATTAGCCACAGGGACAGTACAATGAGCTGAGAGTGCAGTGGGACAGGGGGGTTGAGGAGGTGGCAGGAGGAGCTGAACCTGATCCTGTTGGGATGTTGCCATTGGAGGGAGGTTCAGCTCTGCTCTCACTCTCTCTGTGCTCTGAGTCATGTATATATTATAGTCCTGCACACAGGAACCTCATTATGATGCTCTTCAGTTCTCATTGCCTCAACTCAAGTCCATTATAAGTACCACGTTGGAACATGTATTTTTTGGGCTTCTGTGTGCAGCCAGGGAGCAAGCTGAAGTGCCTGTAAAATGTATATTTTATATTTAGGTATATGAAATATATATGTGGCTATGTCTGGGCGTGTGAATGTTCACCTGCCTACAAAGAGAATAAATTTGATCTTTCAACTTTTATGGAGGGGGGCAAGGGGGACTTGGTGAGTTCTAGAGAAGGTGTGTGGAGGTTAGTAAAAAGTTGTTATTAAAACAAAATCCTTCATTTTGTTTTGAAGTATAATGGAAGCAGGAGATGTTACAGCCAGCCTTTTTGGTGGGTTTCCCCATCTTTCTTTTTTTTTTTACCTGTTTTAAGAATGAACTTTTCTACCTCAGTCTCGTCTTACTGTGTTTCAATTTTTTTTTGCATTATCATGTTCTCTTAATGAAATCAGAAGTTTTCAGTACTTATCCCAACCTCTCAAACCTAAAACCTGCCATCTTCATCACGGGAAGTTTCCTTTTTCTGACAGAAATCCATGAATCTTTTCCTGGTGGAGTTGGCATTTTTGGGACTTAGCCTGATGTCTCAAACTGGTGAAATAGCATTGCACTTTGACTTTTTTCTCTTGCATTTCTTCTTTTAGCTTATAAATAATGTTGTTGTCCACACTCATTATGCCTGTGGTTTGGGATCTGCCAGAACAGGATTTTAAGGAATCACAAAGCAGAAAAAGTTCTCCTATCCCACTGTTTCTCTGTGATGGCAGCAGTGCTGCTTGTTTAACAGAGGGATGGGGATGCAGATCAAGCAAACCTCTGGGGTAGGCTTTTATCTTTGGGGTCTTGGAAAAATGTGTAAGGTCTCAAATTAATTGTCCTGCTCATCCAAACCAGGATTAAAGCTTGCCTGTGTGAGTAAAGCACATGGAATGGCTTCCATGCCCTTCCAGTAGCAGTGATTTATTTGATCTGTCCAGACACTCAGTCATGGGCAGGTTTTATTTTCACAGCTTGCCTCTGAGTCAGTTTTAAATTTAGATTTTTTATTATTGGGGTGGGGTTTTTTTGTTTTTTAGCTGAACCTCCCTGGAAGACAGGAATCAAACACAGGTTTTTTTCATGCCCATTAGGGTGCAATTTTAAAATGAGTTCTGTCTCAAGGGTCTGAAGGGGATAAAAGACAAAGTGGAGATGGGAGGAGGGGAGAAGCTGTTTTTCAGGGACATTATGTTTCCTGTCATTTGCTTTTTTTTTATTTATATCTCTTGCACTGACCTCACACTTTGGAAATTATGCACCTAGCTTTTTATCCCTCATTTTTGTCTTACTTTTTTTTTTTTTTATTTTCCCCCAGCACCAGGAAGAAGAGATGCCTCATTTTGAAACCTAAAGGGGGGAATAAGAAAAGTCCTTTGTAATATATTGCCATATTATCACTAAATCCCCTGACAGTTGTGACACAGAAGCAAGTCACCTGTCACTTAAGCTTGAGGTCTCTTTAATTTTCTCCTGGAATTCGCACCAGGCTGTCTTTAATTTGAGGCCTTTATTGGAATTCTGAAACCTTTCTGCCTCCCTGGTGCTCAGATCTATTCTGAGTGCTGTTACAGAATGTATACAATAACCAACACAGGGATTCAGAGGGGGCTGAAGCACTGTTTATTTAACACTCTGGAGGGATTTTCGTGCTTATTCGGTCCTGGCTACCCAGCTTTCAATATCGCTTTGACAACCGTTATGCCCTTCTCATTAATTTTAAACAGTTAAAACACAGGAAAAAGAGAAAAAGTTTTCATTATTAAAGTGCTTTACTTTTTAATAACAGAGGATTCTGTCCGCCAGGGGAAAGGGCAAACCTCACTAATTTCACATTCATATTAAAAAGCGCTGGGAAGGTGACACTTGGTGCTGCCAGGAGGCTGAACAAAAGGAAACTGCCGGGGGCCGGGAGGAGCAGGCGGGGCCAGAAAGTTTTGTGTTTCACGGAGGTGGAAAGTCGGTGGTGACAACAAGGAGTGGCCACTCGGGGGTCGCTGAACCTCTGCAGAGCTCTTGGATGGGGATGGTGTCAGCTTCAGGGCACACCTGAAGTCAGAGGAACCTGTGAAAGGAATGTCCAGAGAAGGTGAGGAAGGGTCCAGAGAGTGAATTATGTGAGGAGCAGCTGAGAGAACTGGCTGAGCCTGGAGGAAAAGAGGTTCAGGGAAGAGAACTCACAGACAGGTGGGGGTCAGGACCTGCTTCCAAGGAACAAGGACAGGAGGAGAGGACACAGCCTCAAGCTGTGCCAGGAGAGGTTCAGGTGCAGCATCAGGAAGAATTTCTTCACTGCAAGGGTGGTCAAGCACTGGAATGGGCTGCCCAGGAAGGTGGTGGAGTCTCCATCCCTGGAGGTGTTCAGGAAAAACTGGATGTGGCACTCAGTGCCATGGCTTGGTTGACAAGGTGATGATCAGTCCAAGTTTGGACTCGATGATCCTGGAGGTGTTTTCTGACCTGAAGGATGCTGTGATTCTGTGAGATGGGTCATGAGCCTTTCTTGAGGGGATTGGGAGACAGCAGAGAACAGAAATCTGGGAGAGTTGATGAGTTCAAACAGCCAGGCTGTCCTTGGAGGTGCAGTCCAGGCAGTGAGTGAGCAGGAGCTGCAGCCCCAGGTGTGTTTGCTTTGCTGAGGAATTACCTGGAATTTTGGAAGCTGCAGGATCCTGAGTTTCAGAGAAGGCACAGTGCAAATTTAAACTACATCTGAGGTCTGTCTCTGGGCACATTTGCAGTTGGGTACAGAGTGGCACACGTGGGACAGGAGAGCATTTTGTGTCAGGTGCTGGCAGCCCCCAGGGTCCCTGGGGTTTGTTTGTGGTGTCAGTGGGATGTGGCTGCTCTGGCCTGGCAGCAGTGCAGAGGGAAGAGGGGTTTGCAGCATTAGCATGCAGATCTGGCAGAGAGGAGCAGCAGGATTGCTGCCTTGGCACAGGGCTCCTCCAGAATCCCAGGAGCTGGGTGTTTGTATTCAGTCAGCCCTGCTGGGGTGAGGGGTCTGACCACTACCAAGTTGCTGCCTTGGATCTGGCACTCTCCCACTTGGATGCTGGTTCCTGCCTTGAGTCACACTGGAGAGCTGTGGCCCTTTTCTGGGAGAGGTGCACATCCATGGATGCTTGGCTTTGCACTTTGCTGTCAGCTTTCCATCAAAAATTCCACTTGTTTTCTGCTCCACATTTCCTTTCTCTGCCTGGATCCCTCAGAGAGGGAGAGAGCCTCTCTTCTCCTCCCAGTAACAGCTTGCTCCCAGGAATGTTTGTTTTCCATTTCCTGAAGTGCATCCCACAGTCTGATCCCAGGAAAGCTGGAACACGTGCAAAATTGCCCTTTTGGCCTGAGGAAGTTTATTCTGTCATGCCTTTGGTGCAAGGGGCTTGTCCTGCTCTAGAGGAGCCAAGTGATGGCACTTCCAGTCAAATATGATGTGTTGGCAGTCAGGAAACTTCATGTAGAAATCCATGCTGGAATTGATGAGAAGTTCATTTGGTTGCCTTTGTTCACAGCTGCTGAATTTGTCTCTTCTCTGGAGCTTGGGGGTGGTTGTGGATCTCATGGTCTCCTGCCCTGGGTGTTTTGGGGAAGGGCACAGGGGAGCTTGCAGCATCACTCTGAAACTGTTAGTGTAGGGTCTGGGGGGAGTTATTCCAAATAATTCTAATGGAAATTGGCAGTGGGATCTGGCCTGTTGTACCTGGAAGCAAAACAAAAAAAAAAAAAAAAAAAAAAAAAAAAGGGAAGGGAAAAGAAAAACAAGGGAAAAAGGTAGGTGATAGATGTTAGAAAACACAAAATTAAAACTGATTTGTTCTCCCCACCACACGGCGCTCACTGGCTGCTCTGACTTTAACATCTTTATCTGGATTTTTTTTTTTTCCTCTAGTAATATTGAGAGGATTACCTTTGTTGGCCCCTGGGTAGTTGCTGTGTGATTTTACTGTTATTAAATCTATTGTAAACTGCTTCATTATTCCTGACTCAAATTCTCTCTTTCCTCTAATCCTCCTGCCTCCCTGGTAGAAATCCTGTGGCAAGAACCCTCAGGAAGTCCGGGAGAGGGCCACAGTTCTGCAGACAAAATTTGAAAATCTCGTCCACTCCAGTGAGGGGACTGTCCAGTGGGCCAAGAAAGGTCAGTGATTTCCTCCCACTTATCCCACAAGGGCTCAGAGGAGCTGCCAAGGTTTTCTTCTGGGGCACAGCATCAGGGAAAAGACCTGGAAGAAACATTTTGGGGCTGCTGGGCTCTGCAGGGGGCTGAGGCAGGCCCAGAAGGCTTTGTGGTGATATTAAATGTTAATTTCTGGTGTTCCCATATTATGTGCAAATGAGATTTAGTCTTGGCTTTCAGTGGGACTCACATCCAAGGGTTTTGACCCAATCACAGGAGTGAGTGGGTTGTGCTGGGAAGGGGATGGGTGACTTCCTCACATCCTGCTGCAATTCCCATCAGATGCCTCCAGTTCACCCCAGGGGTGAATTTGAAGCCAGAAAAGCAACATGCAACCCTGACCAGTAAAAGATCTTGGATTGGAGCTGGTTGTGTGGGATGGGAGATAAAAGAGAGAGGGGCAACAACTCAAAAAGGCAGGGAGAATAAAAAGTGGGATGGACTTGGTAATTGTAGCTGTGTGCAAGTCTGGGGTTTGATGTGCCATCTTTTCCAAACAGTTGTCACTGAGCAGTGTAAGAGACTCTGCCCTTCTTCCTTTCAGTTTGGAAAATCAAGAGGAAAACAGATTTGGGAGAAGGATTAAAATCTTGCTGGGGATGTGGTAGGAAAAGAAACACCAAACTGACAGGAGCCATAAAGGTGGTGCAGGGTAGGCACTGTGGAGGTCAGGCCCCAGAGCTCCTGGGCAATTACTGGGAATTTGACTGAGAGTTACTGAGACAATCCACAGAATGCAAACACTTTATGAAAGAGACTGAGCCATTCTAACTCACAGTATTTAGGACTGGAGCCTTTCCCCTTGTTTTGAGTCTCCTCTTCCCACATCTCCCTTCCTGATTGTTTTCTTTTGTGCCTCATTTCTCTGAGTCAAGCCCTGCTCTCTAAGCTTGTATAGAAGTTATTTCAGTTCTGCAGCATTTCCAGTTTAAGATGAATTTTAATTTCATTTAAAATTAATTTTAATTTCATAATTAATTTAATTTCCAGTTTAAGATGAATTTTAATTCAACCAGTGAGATGAATTTGAATGGTCTGCATCATTCCTGTCTACCATTCTGTGTACCTGCTGTGTGCACCTGCATACAGATGTGGGACAGGTGAAATCACCTGAAATCACCTTCCAAGGGGTCCAAAACCATATGGGGAAATTGCTCTTGGAGTTGTACAATGTTTGGAGAAACTGGAGAAGGAGAGGCTCTTCTCAAGATAAAAGTTCAGCATGAAAATTGTTCAGGAGGTCAAAGGTGCTGTTTTTTTCTGAAAGCTGTACTCCCTTCTCAGGTGATGACACAATCCAGTGTACCTCCTGTGACTGTCTGCTTACCCCAATTGTTCTGCATGCTTTTGGTTATGTGTGGCTGTATTGAGGGGCAAAGAATTTGAAATTCTGCTGTTTCACTCTTTGCTCTCCCCCCTCCACTGCACATCCCTGGGCTGGAATCTCACCCCACCTCCAGCAGTTGCAGTGCTGATTTCAGTTCCTTGGGGTTTTCAAACACCTTCCTCCTGCAGTGAAAGTGTTGGACTTGCTACACAAGCAGCTTGCACCCATTTTCAGGTGTGTGGTGCAGTTTTGTAGCTGCTCTTTTAAATCCACAATCTCAAAACATCTGACTGAAACAATCATAATCCTTCATTCTGCATGGATGAGCTTCTTGCTGCTTCCCCCCTGGGATTTCTTGTACCCCATGCAAACTTCTAACCTGAAATGCCTGTGACAGGAACAACCAGAGAATAGCTCTGGTCACACCTAAAAAACCTTTGTGGTTCCTCTCTACCCAGGGTCACTGTGCACACACCCACCCACCCACACTTGTTGCTGACCTCAGCATGAATAACTTCTTTAGCCACAGAAAAGAAGCACAGAAAATACATCAGGAAATGCTGAAATGCTGTGCATCCCATTTATCTTGTAGAGGAGCACTCCACCTCTTTTTCCAACTCTGCTATCTACATATGCAAATTTTCCACTGCTGAGTGGCTTCCATAAGCCCCTCTTCCTCCCCTCTGAGCCAGGCATCATGAATAATTAACATGGCAGCTGGCTTTTGCTTTCATGGCAGACAATCAATTGGAAACTGTGCCAGAGATGCATTTGTTTCTCTCTCTTTTTCTGTTTTTCCCCATTTTCTGACCTAGTCAATGTTAATAAGCAGTGTTTGCACTGCAGCCTGCTTTCAAAAGGAGAGTGGCTCCCTGCCCGCTCTCCCCTTCTGCCTCTGGCTCCTGTGCTTTTCACACTCAAATCAAATGGTTCAGGGAAGGTGCTGCCCTTCAAACTTGATTGACTGATCAGCAGTGAGATGGGTGGGAGGAGGGGTCTGCCTGGGCCCTGCTACCTGGAGGATGAACCTCAGCAAGAGTGGAGCCCCTTTTGGGGAGCAGAGGATGCTCATCCTTTCACTTTGGTGCTTCACTTTGGAGCTGTGGGGCCAGAAGGGGCTCAGGAGAGTAATCCTGTGTGCCCCTGAGTTACAGAGAGGGTGAGGAAGCAAACCCTGCCTTCCTCCTCCTCACTTCCCAGTTTTACAGCCAGCAGTTGAGCATTTTGCCTCCTCCTTTCTGTCCTCAGCACCTGTGTGTGGAGAGGCCCAGCAGAGTCACAGGAGCCCAGGGCTGTGGCACAGTGCTCAAATCAGTGATGGTTTTGGTGCATCCTTCCCTCCTGCTCCCAGCTGCTCTGGCAAAGTGCCCTCCAGTTTATCCAGCCCTGCTGGGGCCATGCCCTGGGGCCAGTGCTGAGGGCCTGGTGAACAGGTTATGTCACCTGTCTCCCTTTCATATCCCATTACCCTCTCATCCCCTGTTTAAAATAACAATAAACCAGCCCATCTAACCCCCATCATTTTTTTTCTTTTTCTGGCTTTTTTCTTTTCTTCCTTTGATTTTCCACACTTACTTTTCCTGGAGAAAAAAATGGGGATGCAGGGGTGCAAAAGACCAATCTAAATCCTCTGTCTTAGTGAGCACAAGTCCAAATCCCACTCCAAGCCAGTACTTGTTACCTTAGACTTGTGTTGGTGTGGTAAAAACTCTCAACAGCTCCCACAGTTTGTTCTTGGGGCATCAAGGTAAGGAACCCTGTAGATGAATTATGGCCTGGCCACCACTGTTACCAGTCTTTGTGAGTTGTTTTCCTAAAGCTCTGTCTCTTTGATCACAAAATCATAAAAGAATTTCAACTTAAAAAAAAAAATCCAATAAAGCATTCAGTATCTGGCCACTCTAATTGCACATAAAGGCCAGAAAACATGGCTCTGGCAACCCTGAGAGGTATAAAGACCTGATAGTAAAGATTTTTAAAAGAATCTCATCCACAAAGGTCTTCATTTCCATCTCTTGGGTGCTGTAATGAACGTCTCAGCTCTGAGCTGCTTGGAGGTGAGGCACTTTCCTGGGCTGGCTCTGTGACCTGCAGCTCTCAGCTCAGCTCTGGGTTAGTGCCTTGCAGCTCTCCCTGGTTTAGTGTGCTCTGGCTCACAGCTGGATCTGGAGGATGTCTGTCAGGACTTTGGGAAGAGGGGAGCCTTTGACACTTTTGATTCTCTAACTCTGATTTGGGGAGGTGGTGCCAGCAGCTTTTCCTCTCTGCACGGCTGTGGGAGGTGAGCTCAGCCTTCATAATAACAGGATCTTTAGTATCAGCCATTTCAAATGCTGTGAGGCAGACAGCTGTATTAGCTCCAATGGGACTGAATTCAAAGCAGGAGCAAGTTCCTATTGTTCCCTTTGAAGAGTTACACCTTCTCATAGGTGAATTTGACCAATAACTTCGTGAAAAAAAAAATAACAGCAGAACAGGAGTTTTGAGAGCATTTGAGCTGGTTTATAAGCCCTCAGAAGGATGGCCTTCAGACAGGAGACTGAGACAGTATTTGGAATTTAGGATTCTCTTTTTTGGGAAAACACAGGTCTCCTGGTGCTCAGAAGCCTCTAAAAAAGCAGCACTGTGAAATTGGGAAGAAGGTGCAAAAAACTCAATCTTTTCTTCTCATCGATTGGGAAAAGGAGTTCGCTTTGCTCAGTAAACAGAGCTTTGATGGATTCCCTGGGTCCTTCCAGGAGCTGATCTGCTAAAATGACATTTTTATTACTGTTCATAAACTCCAATCTCCGGCTGCTGCCAAGAGATTAGACATAAGCTGTGGGCAAACTTGCTGGTCCGGTGGCTCAACAGGCAAGGGCAGGAGAGGTGAGAGTTTAGAGCTCACTGCTGGAGGGAGTGAGAGGGAGAGGAAGATGCAGGAGGTGCTTTGGACTGAGGACTGGGGGGACACACGAGGTTTAGCAAGCAGGGGATTGAGGAGAGGCATTTTCTGAGCTGCAGAGTTTCCTTCCTGGAAGTTCCTTTATTCCCAGAGCAGGGGCCAGCCCGGGTGTAG
Organism: Molothrus ater; assembly: GCF_012460135.2. Taxonomy (NCBI): domain Eukaryota; kingdom Metazoa; phylum Chordata; class Aves; order Passeriformes; family Icteridae; genus Molothrus; species Molothrus ater. The sequence continues at coordinate 7,508,397 of NC_050497.2, read as the reverse complement.
TGAACGTTCTGGGGATGGGGAGGAGCAGAGGTAGTGCTCATATTAGTGGATGATTGTCTTTAGAGCAATGAGCCCTGAGGGAAGGGCATTACAGGAATATAAAGATGGGAAGGGAAATTTGCACACAGTTCTATTATTTTTCCCTTTTGAGAAGGTGAGCTCTGTTCTCAGTGTGCTGATGAGTCAGGAAATCCATCCGGCTCTCAGATATTTATAAGGGACTAGCTGGTAACTGGTGAAAAATGCATGGACTACTGGGACTCTAATATCAGAGGAGTCTTCCTGTGCCATCTCCATGCTTCTCTTTCTTCATCCCTGCATCTCTGTTCCCACTCTCCTCTTATCTGCTGCCATTCAGTATCAATGGCTCTTGAGAGAAATGCCACAAATTCACCTTTTGGGGCCAAAGGAGCAGTCTTGCAGAAGCCAAACCCAGCAATTCAATGGAGCTTTGTTTCAGTCCCTAACACCTCCCCAGCACCTACCTTCCCCTTTTGGGATTGTGCCAGTGCTGTGCAGCCTTCACAGGTTTTTAACATGCCAACCTTTCCTGCCAGCTGCTGACCAGAAGGTGTCCCAAAGGACCAGCCCCATGTCCTTTCAGCTGGAACAGTTGAATCTTTAAGTGTATATATCTATATATATATAAATGCAGCAGCAAACAGAATTCACTGGTGTTTTTCCTTCCCCTCAGCACTGCAGTCCTTCCTTTGTGCCTATACCACCTATCCCAAGGACCTCAAGCACATCTTCCACATCAAATCTCTCCACCTGGGTCATGTGGCCAAGAGCTTTGGGCTGAGAGATGCCCCCCAGAACCTGACTGCTCTTCCAACTGCAGGCTCAAAGAGGAAAACCAAACCAAAACCGAAAAGGTAGGTCAGCCTCATGCTCCTGAGCTGTGCTGTGCTTTGCTCTTCAAGGTGGTTGGGCTTGCTCCAGGAGTCCAGTGTAAAAAAATCTGATCTGTTGGTAGAAATGATCCTTCTGCAAACCTGGAGGTGTGAGTAGCTCTGGAAAAAGAATTTCTGCAAAATCCTGTGGGATCTCTCCTGAGAATAGTCTGCAGCAAGCCCAGAGTTGCAGCTCTGTTTCCTCTGGTGTGTGCCCAGGGCTGTTCTGGGTAAGGAGCTGGAGACTCCCTGGTGCTGCTGGAGGAGCCCTGAACCCTCTTCTGTGCCTGCAGGGGAGCTGAAGGTGCTCAGTGCATCTGATCCTGGCTGCTCTGAGTTGGTTCAGGACAGATAATCCTCTCCTTTGGGATCACAGAGCTGAGGACATGCTCTCTCCCCCAGAGCAATGGCAGGATCCAGAAAAATCATTGCAATAATTCAAAGGAGGAAAATCTTTTTTCTTTATCAGCATCAATTGTGACTTTTTCCGTGTAATTGTTGCTACAAACCCTGTTAGCAAACCTTAGCCATGCAATTAAAGCACTAATCCACGTAATTGTTCCAGGGTTGGGCACTTCTCTTGCACATGCACCTATCCTGTGAAAAGAAAAAAAAAATTGCAAGGGGAAGGGATTTGAAAATAAAAAGTTGGAGCCTGCATTGTCCTGCTTTCAGCAGCCACCAGGGACAGGCCAGTGCTCTGCCTCCTGCTCCAGCTGACCCTCCTCAGCAGATGGGCAACAGGATGGGAATGCCCCTGTGAGCAGGGGATTTAAGGGAGCTTTATTTCGGGAAGAATAGCCTGATTAGCTGATAAAGAGCATGTAAGATGGTATGGGGTGGGCTTTGATGTCTTGCTGGCCCAGCAGGGTGTCAAGCTATGAGTGACAGTAGCGTGTCACAGGATTACTCGGCCTGTAACAATGCCTCTCTCTGTTCCTGTGATGTTGCTACTCTGTTAGAGCTACTTTTTCCCTTGTTACAAACCTCTTTTAGATGGGGGTTCCTCCTCCCCAAGTCTTCATCCCATTAGGGCACAGACAAGCTCAAGATACAGTAGGTATTTACACACAGGAGCTGTGGGGTTGGGGGATGTGGAGGTGTTGGAACAAATGGTCTGAGAGTGATTTGAGAGCTCATTTGCACGTGGATCACAGAATTGCAGCTCAAGGAGAGTGGGCAGACTTTGCACAGCTCTCTCACGGCTCAAGCTCCAGATTTCAAATCCGGGAGCATCTGCAAAGTTAAGACCCTGCAAAAAAAAATAGCCAAAGTTGTGATGTGCAACAATTGTTCCTGCCTGTGAAACTTGGCTTTAATCAGCTTTATCTGTGTGTGCTTAAAAAAATAAATAAATAAAGGGAGAGAATATATTAGTATTTATAGGATAGTTTAGAGAAAGTGAATATTGATTCACATTCAGTCTGCACTTGCATAAATCCAAGATTATGCTATTAACTTAGAGAATTGCTCTTGATTTCACTCTGGCAGAAAGCAAAAAGCAAAACTTAGCCTGCCATTTAGAAGACAAATGGTTTCTAATTGTAAAACGCAAGGCTTGAAATTATAACAGCACAGTCACAGAGCAATCTTTGTAATTATATTTCTCACATGATGCTGTGAGTGTTGGTTGTCGTATTACACATTGTCTCCCAACATCTGATACTGGTTTTTAATCAGGCTGCTCACTAAAGCCTCATCTCTCAGCACCTGTCTAGAGAATAAAGAGCAGGCACTCCAGGTTGAAAGTGGGGTAAAGGCAATCATTAAATGTTTCCTTAAGAGGACAAAGAAAACTTTTCATTTCTTTTGAAGTCTCCTTTTGTGCCTGGCGCCTCCTTGGAGAGCCTGCTGGGGGAAGGTGAGGCAGCGAGAGGGAGCAGCCAGGTGTGTGATGTTTCAGTGCTGAAATGTGGGAGCAGCCCTCTCCTCAGTGCCCATGTCAACTTCCATGCATTTTTCAGAGGTCTTTGTGCAAACCAGCTGTCCCCTTAGCTGGGGTGGATCTTGCAAAACCCGATCTGAAGGCGGAAAAATAATTGCCGGCGCTGTTTTCAGAAAGTTGCAGTGCTGTGCTGAGGTGAGAGATGAGCACCAGAACCAGATACTGCATATTGAATTACAGTACATCAGCTTAGTCAGTGTCTGGGCTCATGCTTTGACTGCAGGCTGGAGGCAAGGAAGCTGATCCCACCTCCACTTAGGGATTAGCTGTCCTTGCTTCGCCTGGAGTCGCAGCACGCCGAGGAAGTGGCTGACAGGCCAGATAGATTTGTCTTTTGACTCCTTCACAATGCACATGCCACAGACCCACTGCCATTCCACCATGCATCCCTGTGCTGCTCAGGCTTTTGCATTCTGGATCAACTGAGGGCCTGCTTTCCCTTTGAAATCAGTGTGTGCCCCCAAAGGCTTTCACTGCAGTGAGCAGTTGCAACTTAATTTGGTTTTTTGGTGAGTTCAAGCCATCACAAAGAAAGGTGACTCTTTAGTTCAGCTCATTCTGTGGAACTCCCTGCTACAGGAATTTCTGATGCAAGAAATGCTCAGAAGGATTGAATTTACTTACGAGTATCAAGAATTGCTACAGCATATGCAAAAAGTGATATAAAAACAAAGGTGAAAACCCCCTCGTGCTTCAGAGTTTAAGCCCAACCCTCAAGTGAGATGGGATCAGGGAGAGGAGCTTGAGAGCACTGCTGTACATCATTATCACAGTGCCATTGCTCTGATGTGGAGATGGGCATGGCCTGGAGGCTTTGGCTGCAGGATCATTGTGTTAATTCATTCTTCAGCATGGTCAGATAGAATCAGACAGCTCCTGGGAAACAGACCCTGTAGCCCTGTGTCTGTGGCCAGGGCAGCAGTTTCCTTTGGGTGCAAACTCGTGTCCTTTTACCTTCTCTCCCCCCTCACATCCGTGGTTCCACTTTTAAACATCTTGGTATTAACAATTTTTGAAAAAGTACGGGGCTTGTGACTCAAGGCTGCAGCTGGGCCTCCCTGCACAGCAATTGTCTCATCATTAGAAGCATTTTGCTTGCCAGTTTTTATGTGCACATTTAGAGCTTTCCTGATATCACTTAATTAGTCAAAATGCAGCTTTGGAATTCTGCCCACTGGGAATTTCACTTTGGGCAGTCTGCTCTAGAAAGCCAAACTGGAGCTCAGGTAAGAGCATGGGCAAATGGAGCCAAAAATGAGAGTAAGAGACATGGCTGCTGTGAAAGGAAACATCACCATCACTCTTCATTAAGGCAGTTCAGGGACACAGGTGAGTCCTGGCTACCACATCATGATGTTATAAAAGAAATCCTCTTATGAAATTAAAGTTTTATAGTTGTAAAATCCTTCTGATTGTCTCCTGCAGACAGCAGTGCCCTTTATTACTGTCCTGTTCCACTGTGGCTGCAGCACAGAGCCTTTGCTCCATCTCCAATCAAGTTAACAGTGCTTGCCCACAGAGCTGGAAAACCTCTGTGCTGGGGGCTGTGGACCAGAAATTGTCATCTCTCTCTAATTGAAATATATTCTGTTCTCTAGGCTGAAAAAGGGCCTGACAGAAGCAAGAATCCTGGGAGGATCCCAGCCTCCCAGTGCTGCTTTTGTCCTTTTTCCATAGGGTGAAGACCAAGGGATGGCAGTGAAAGGGAGACTGGGGTTTCTGTGTGGCTGAAATGCATTTGCCTTCAGTAGGGCAAGGTGGGCTTTGCTGCTCAGCACACCCCAGTGTGGAGACCACCCTGCCCTGAGTGTTCTGGAACAGGCTTGGTGCTCATTCTGGCTGGGTAATAATTTTCCTTGGTCTTCTCAAGCATCTGCATCAGCTGGAGCAGAGGACCTGGGCCATCTGTTGACCTGTCGAGAGCAGTGGAGGCTTGCTGATGGATTTCTTGCCCCCACTCTGCAAAAACAACAGCAGCAAAACCAACCCAAACAGGGTTGCATTGGCTGCAGATGGTTCATCCAATGCTCTAAGTAGGAAAAGCAGGTGTTGCAGCAGCCTTGGCCCAGAGGTAACCCAGCTCTGCTGCTGGCACAGTGTCAAGGAGCTGTTGGAGATGCTGTCAGGCAGATTGATGGTGCAATCCACGTTGAAATGTTTTCTGATAAATGGAACGGCCTCCTCGGCTCTCTCCAAAGACACACCATGAGTTCTGGGACTGTGTGTCAGAACTTCATCCTCCTCCTGCCTCAGCTGGAGCAATTTGGGAGCCTCTGGATGCTGCAGATGCTGGGAGTTGGTTAAAGGTCACCACACCTGTGCACTGCATTGCAGCAGCATCTCACACAGCAAGACAAAGGAACAGGCAGTGATGCCAGCCAGGTTGAGAGGCACCTCCAAGAACAAGATCACTCACACTGAGGTGAAAGATGAGCAGAGGCATCTTCTGAGCCAGCACCAGGAGATCAGTCCAAAGCATTCAGATTTCCTCAGAGATGGAGGGTTGGGCAGCACCAGCATCCCTGGGATCCCTGTGGCTGCCAGGTGGGGAAGGGGAGCAGCAGGCTGGGAGCAGCTCTGTGAGTGGGTGTAGAAGGGAACTGAAACAGAGAGGAGGATTTTACTCTTCCTTCAATGGACACTTTTCCTTCCAGATGTTCCTCTCCTGCCTTTTCATCATACAGTGATGTATTTAGCAAGATTCACAAGTTTCTCATGTTTAAACAGTGTTTAAATCCCAGTTTTCTGAAGGAGAACAGATTTTTTTTTGTCTTTAAAACTTCGGCCTGGTCTTTTCCAGCCTTTGAGGAGATACCAGAGTCATCTGGGGACAGTTCCTCTTTTTCCTTATTGTCTCTCTGCTGAGGGTCTTGGTACCAGCTTTTGTGAGGTTGCAGCTTAATTACAGATGTGCACAGGCAGCTCTGAACCTGAGTCTTTTATTCCTTCCTCTGTCTCAGTACACCATGATACCTAGACATGAGATCACAGCAAGAGATGCTCATCATCCATGTGCTTTTCCAGTGATGGGAACATGGGTTCTGTCTGTGTTGCAAATGCATCTTTACATTTACAGCTTTTCTGTGAAGCTTTTTGCCACAGTATCACCACACAGCTCCCTTAAATTAACATCCCACCAGCCCTCAGCACCAGGGAAAGCCCAGGGAGGTGGGAGAATGGACATGGAGGGCAAAGAGATTAAAAAACCTTGCCCAAGGATGCTCAGGGGTGAGTGTTAAGGTCTTGCTCAGTTCTCCTGGGCTTTGTCTCATGACCTTGGTGAGAGAAGGTGCCCTGTGGTTATCTTGCTGCTCCCAGAGACTGTCAGCAGTTGGGCAGAGAGGGGAATTCACAGCTCTACAGCAGGAATCAGGGCTCCTGAGCTGGTGCAGTTTCCTGGTGTGCTGTCACTGAAGGCTGGTTCCCTGTAGCTCCTCCATCTCATGGTTACACAGGGCCTTGACAGCTGCTTTTCTTCTGTGATGAGCACAGGTTCCACAGCACAACTCCATTGATTTTTGTGGCCCTGGGTTAGAGGGAGAGAGCTCCCTTTTCCCTGCATCCCTGCTTTTCTGTGTACAGCTGATCACCTCAGCAGGGAGTATTGATTTACTAATTGGGCAGCAATTTCACCTGATTGGTAATAAAGTGTTGGACAACCTCCCTGCTGAGCTGCAGCTCAGCCCTGCAGCTACTGGTGGATTCCTTGTCCTTCTGCAGCAGAGTTCCCTCTTGTTAAGTAAACTGGTGTGTTGCTTGGAAACCCAGGAATTACTGTAGGAAACGCTTGGAGACAACAATCAAAGTGTCAAATAGGAACTTCACCCACTGGTGGAGGGGGCTGAGCAGAGGATACCCCTGCACAGGCTCTGGGAAGGGAGTAAAAACACCCCAGGCAGCCAGGGTTCACTTCCCTTGTCCTCCCTGCGTGTTTGAATGCCTTGGTCCGTTGCTGCAGCCAGAATTTCTTCCTTCTCTTCAACACCCAGCATGGATTTGGACACCTGAAGGGACTTGGAGGCAGTGCTAGAAGGTGTCACCTTTAGGGCTGCTGAGTCCCTGTCTTGTCACCAAAGCTCTCTGGGGCTGCTGTTCAGTTCAGTTCCCTCCTGTGCAGAGGGACAGACGGACTTCTGTTCTGTCTTTCTGGAAACTCTTGAGATCTGTTACAGGTCCTTACTAGAACTTGCTCAGAGAGGTGCACCCTGGAGGTGTCCAAGGCCAGGCGGGAAGGGGCTGGTTGGACCTAGGTCTAGTGCAAGGAATGAGGTGATGTTTAGGGTCCCCTTCCAGCCCAAACCAGGCTGTGACTCTGTGGTGATGAAGAGGAGAGTGGGACATGCCAACACCAGTAGCTGTGGATGCCCTGTTGTGCCCAGGACCATGGGAATGAGCTAGGGAATGACTGATCCTGCACCCAAGAAATTGTATTTTAAATAACTGAGGGTGAGCTTTGCCCAAAGTTATGGAGCAGGACAGTGGCAGAACTCATGGTGGGAAAATGCTGAGTGGGTTTTTAATTTTACAGCTGGCAGTTTAGGGCTGCAGGGACATCCATGTTGGAGTTTGGTGGCCATGCAAAATGCAGCTACTCTTGCAAAAGCCAGTCTCTGGAGGGGGAGGCTGTGAGGTGCATGGGATGGCTGCAGGACACTGCAAGAAAAGAAAATCTGTTGGATCTGTTGGGTTTAGACTCATGACATTCTAATTATTCCCCTCGTTTATTTGGGAGTAGGTTGTGTTTTCAAGCTCTGGATTTAAGTTCTATTTATAAAATGTTTCCATTGTTCAATGTCATTGGGCTGTTAGGATTGTTGTTGTTGTTGTTGTTATTATTATTATTATTATTATTATTATTATTATTATATTATTATTATTATTATTATTATTATTATTATTATATTTATTTATTTCCAAACTGCTGTGTCACCTCATTCATCAGCCTTCAGGCACACAAGCTTCCCTCCTTCTCCCCACCACCCCTGCAAGAGCATTTGTACAGAACAAAGGCTTGCTTTGAAAAACGCCGTGATATTTTGCCACCTTTGTGGAAACCTGTCACAACAAAACCTAATTTTGCACGAGGCAGAATTTCAAACCAAGCCTCAAGGAAAGGGAGCTGCTCCTTCTCTAATGTGCAGCTGTCAGTGGCATTGCAGGAACCCACCCAGCAGGAGAAGGGGTTCTGAATTCCTGAATTCCTGAATTCCTGAATTGCTCTGCTCTTCCCCCTGCCCAGGTCTGAGCTGCTCAAGAAGACCCACAGCAAACGTCGCCTTGCTGAGCTCCTGTGCTCTGAGTATTCCAGTGGGATGGACACTGCTGGAGCCAAGGTCAAGAAGAGGAAGAAAAAGCCGAGGAAAGCTGGCAACCAGCAGATTCCAACATAAGCCAGGCCCTTCCAGTCACTGGCTGTAAAAGCTGCTCGAGTGCCTCAGCCGGGGGTCAGGGTGACCTGCCAAAGCAGCTGAGCAGTGTTTCAATTTATCAGGCAAGTGTGGGAGGGATCCTGGGGATCTTGGCCTCCTCCCCTTCATTCCATAGGTCCAAGTGGAATGGAATCTGGGCGTGTCCTGTTGTACTGCTGCAGTTCAATGTGGCCTCCTGAAGATGCACCATGTTCCTAAGATGGCTTTTTAGCAAGAAAAATAAAAAAAGGTTAAATATGATTTTCAGAGAAAGGTGATGTGTGTGCAACATAAAAGTGAGACAAGTTTGGGCAGGCAGGAGGTGCTTTTCTGTTTTAGGAACACTCCACCATCCCTTCACTTGCTGTTTCCAGCCAGGTAAACATGGCAGGGGAGGAGCACCATGGAGAGGGGAATCTGCCCTGTCCCCTGTCACTGTACAGGGAGCACTTCTGCTCCTGTCTCAGGTAATGAAGCCACGCTGCTGCCACCTCCTCTCCTGTCCTCTGTGCACTGGGCAAGGTCTGTCCCTGGACACTCTTAGTCAGAATTGCCACCTGCAGGGGTGCCAGGGGCAGGACTGTGGAGAACTCTTCAGTGCAGTGACACACAGTCCCTTTGGGGCAGAGCCCATGTGCACAGAACTCTCCCTGTCAGAGCTCCTGGGGACAAACATTGTCACTGTGGGAAGGAGCCAGAGTGCAATCCAGCACTCTCCAAACTTCTCCTTGCCTGCAGCATGTTGTCATTCCTGGTTATGTAACACACAGGGAGTCTGAGATGTCTCACCTCTCTGAACATTAAAGCCTTTGCAGGTTCTTGCAAACCCTTGCCAGTCATGACCCAGCCTTTTGGGGTTCTCTGCCTTGCCTGGGCCTGCTTTGAGCTGATGGATTTCACTTCTTGCTTCTGCCATTTGCCATCCATCTTGTTCCCATCAGAGAGCTGGGACACTGGGAAAAGGGAAGCAGGATGGCCCCAGTGTGCTGAGATGTTCACCACAGTGTGTGAAATGAAACCCAAACTGCCTTGTGAGTGGGAAAGTGCCCCCAAAACCTGCAGGAGATTTCCCTGCAGGTGAGCCCCCACCTGTCCCTCCCTCTGCTTCTTCCAGCCCCTCCTAGAGCACAAGCACCAAGCAGGGCAGGGGTGAAACAGCACAAACCCAGCCAAAACACAACTTTCTGCTCCCTGCACGTGTCTTCCTCGAGGAAAGGGATGAGGAAGAGCAGCCCACCATGACCTGAGCCAGGCATGTTTAATGCAGGAGCAGAAAGTGCTCAAATAGTGGCAATTTCAGACGTCAGAAGGAAGAAAGTACTGAAAAAGGAGTATAAACAGATGAAAACGATGCCTTGTAAATGCAGAATTGAGGGCACCTACTTTGGGCTGTAGTGAGTCATACAAAGGATTGTAGGAGAGCAGCAATCAGCCCCAAAGTATTTAATTTCTGAAGTGAAGGTAACTTTTGAAACCAGAATTTTTCTTTCCTCCCAGGCAATTATTAAACACTCTGATTTCACTGCAATACTTTTTTCAACACTTCTGAAAGATGATAGAAAGGCTCCAGTATCAAATTAACCATGATTTTTCAGAGAGAATGAAGTCACAAACATTTATTAGATTAAAATAAAATAACAAAACCCACCTGATTTAGTTATGAGAACTATTTGGAAGAGCAATCAGGTTTAAGGCAAATGTCAACTTAAACAGAAAAGAAACCCCTGAGGATGAAAATGACTCAGAATGATGCAGAGAGTGCAAGTTTGGGAATGATCTTGTGCATGAAGGGAAAGTACATGACCTTCTCCTGGCTGACTGTCACATAGGAATTAATAGGGACTATTGGCAAATTCATAATAGTAGGAAAAAAGGCCAACAGCATGTAGGTGAGAGACATCAGGAGATCTCATTGCTGCCTGTATTAACTGGGCATGAAAAAATACAAATGGTTATGATGAATAAAGTGATTTTTAAAAAATATTAGAGTGCCTTTTTCTTTCAGCTTCACCATCTTTAGCAGAGAGGCTGGATAGCTTGAGTGATTAGGGAAATAGAGGAGGAGATTGTTGAATAAGAAAGTGTTAAAAGAAATGCACCTGAAGTTAAATGCACATGCACCTGAGTTTTCTCTTAATAAACTTGAAGGCTGATGAGAAAAAGGTGTTTGAATTGTGGCTGGGTGGGCAGGAGTCAAATTCTACCCTCATTTACACTTGGGCAGCTCCAGTTTGGCTCTGAGCTGGCTTTGCCCTTGTGCGCCACTCAATTCAATAAGAACCTGGTAGGTTTGGGGTTGATTTCACTCAAATCACCCTTTCATTCAGGCAGGGCAGGGTGTGGTGCTTGGAGCTGCTCTAGAGTTCCATCATTTCCACCACCTGCAGCAGCACCAGGGTGCTGTGTGTGCAGAGGTTCCCAAATCCTCTGAGCACCCAAATGCCAGAGGAGCAGCCAGGGGTGACAGTGCATTCCTGTGGCATGGAGCAGGTGGATGCTGCCCTGAACTTCTCCTGGATTTGTCCCCTCTTGCTCTGAGGTACGTGGTGTGTGCTGAGTGGTCTTGGCTGGGTGGGAGCTGGGTTTGGCAGTGTTGGTGGAGCTGCAGCTTTGGTTTTGGCTTTGGTCCTGTTTGCTTGTCTGGATTGTGGTGGAGGGCAAGGGCCTCACTGCCCTGCAGCCCAAAGCCCCTGGGTTTGGTCTGGAAATTGTGGCACTGTGTAACTTCTCTACACAGCTGCTTGTGAGTCAGACCAGGGCTTAGCTGGGTTTGCCTTCCCTGCTCTCACACCCTGAGATTGCAGGAGATGCTCTTGTGTTTTCTCAGCTCTCTTCTGGCTCCATGTCCTTTAGCTGTGGTGGGAGCTCACATCCTCCTCTCCTCTGCAGCCGGAGAGTTCACACTGCAAGGCTTTGATGAGGAAAAAGCAAAGTGGTCACCAGGAGCTGGGTCAGACACAGGACACAGCCCTGGTCCCTGACTGCTGAGAGCACCACAACTGGGCAGGGTAGAAAGCAGCAGAGCCTCCCTGTGTACAACACCTTGTTTTCTCCATAAACCTGGGAGAGGGCAGGAAAAGCAGCAGTGCTCTGGGCTTTCCTTTCTGACATAGTTTTGTTTGGTGCTCGGATGAATCCATGGAATATCTTGGCTAGAAACAATTCTGCTGATTGCAATGACTTTGTGTGTGCTGGCATGTCCAGCAGGGCAGCTCCTGCTGGGGCTGTGCTGAGGGTGCTGGTCCTGGTTAAAGCTGTGCCAGGAGGGGAGGAAGGTGGCCCTCGAGCTGGGTAAAAGCCTGGAAGGGACCTGAGAGCCAGGGCTGTGTTTGGCCCTGGCAAACCCACTGCACCCTCTGGATCCAGAGCCTGGAGCTGACAGAGCCCAACCAGCAGCAGCAGCAGCTTGTTGGGCTCTGTACCCTGGAGAAATCCCTGCTGCAATACTCCAGAGGTTTCCCTGCTGGGACTGGTGCTTCTCAACTGTTCTGGTTTCTTTTTTGCTTCATAGAATTTCAACCCAGCACAGCCTGTCCTACCCCTGGGGCCTTGCCAGGACTGTGCCCACCTGGCACCATCCTCTGGAAATATTTCCAGCCTGCTCAGGGGCTGCTGTAGGTGCAGGGCCAGTGCTGGTGGGACACCAGCTCCCATCTCAGTCCCTGCACACAGGCTGGAGGTGAGCTTGGTCCTCCAGCAGGTTTTGAGACCCTCCCACACACGATGCTGTTCATGTGGCAGGTGTGGTGCTCTCTGCTTACAGCCTGTGGTGTCTTCCCGAAACTGTTTTATCTTGAAGCTTGACTCTGCTGTGAGATCTCCCTGGCAGCAACAGCTCCAGCCCTCCTGTCTCCTCTGCTCTCTTTCCTCCCCACCACCCTGGCACAGCCATTCCCCCTTCCCAGAGCAGAGGATTCCTGAGGACTCTCTCCTGCTCTCTCCTCCCACCCTCCTGGCACAAACTGGACCCTGGCACTGTGTTGTGGTGCTGGCTCCACTGGTACAGGGGAGTTTCCAGCTCCTTCCAGATGTGAAATGGCAAATTTAAATATTGCAATTACAAACGTGTAACGAAGCCTTGTACTTCATTAATGTAAGAGGAGGAATCTGCTACGGCTACAAGGACAATTAAATATTAGAGAATGTCTTTGATTCACATTCCTGCTGTGTAAATGGGAGGAAGGTTGCTGTATGCTCCTTGCCTTTGCGCTCACAAAATGAAAAGCACACCCACTGCAAGTTGTCCTTTGATAGATTTTTAATATGATTTTAAAGAGTTTTGTTTGGCCTCATTCTTATTCAATGAGATTAATTTAAAGCACTTATCCCCTGGGTTTAAGTCAATCCATGTAGGATTTGGGACGGGGGTTGTTGCCCGGGGAGGGGGTTGTTTGCAGGCCTCTCTGAAAGACTCCTTTCCCACTTCATTAACCCCGAGCTGGGAGCGACCCCCCCTTCCTCCTCCTCCTCCTCCTCCTCGCCCAGCCGAGGCCCGGGGATTTACCAAACTCCGCCATTCACATGCAAAGAGCCGGCCCCATCCACAAAGGCCGGGGGCTCTCGCCCCCAGGCGTGGCTGCGCATTTGGCCGAGCCGACAATCGCGGGGCTCGGGGCGAACGGGGCAAAGCTCCCGGGACGGGGGCACCGGGCTGGGACCCGGCCCGGGGATCTGGAGGGGGATCTGGAGGGCCGGTGGGTGCCGGGGGGGCTCGCAGACAGCCGGGGGGAGCGGCCGGGGCCGGGGGGACCCGCAGCCCATCTGTCGGCTCCCCGAGCCGGCGAGCGCTGCCCGGCTGTCCCGGGCACCAGCTGCCGGGCCCGCTGGCCGCGGCCAGATGAGCGACACTTTTAAAGGGTGGAAACAATCCATTTTCCAAAGCGATCATTTAAAGCACTTAGGCAATTATACACTTAAGATGAGCGTTATTAATTCACCGGAGTCGCGGCTATCACCGCGCCGGGCTGCCCCGCTTCCCCGGCCGGTCCCGCATGCCGGCACTGGAGCCGGGCCCCGGGGGGACACCGAGCCCCGGGGGGACACCGAGCCCCACGGGGACACCGAGCCCCACGGGGACACCGAGCCCCACGGGGACACCGAGCCCCGGGGAGCGAGCGGGGGGTCCGTGCGATGGGAGGTGGGAAAACTCCTCTTTGCTGTTCCCTTCCCCTCGGCGGCGGCCGTTCCGCCAGAGCAAACAAGCGGGAGGGGAAGAAGAAGGGGTCGGCGGAGGCGAGACCCGTTTGTTTGTAAAGAAGTTTTATTTCCACATTTAAAAAAGGGGGGAGCGGGAGCGGCCGCGGCGCCCCGAGCCCCCCCCGCGCCCCCAGCCCGGCCGGGCCGGCCCCGGGATACAGACTGACAAGAATCACTTACACAAATACGCCCTCAGGGTTCACAAATAAATAATTCATATACATTTTGCACCGTATTTACATTCCACCGCTTTTTTTTTTTTTCCTTTCTTTTTTTTTAATTTTTTTTTGTCTTTTTAAGTTTAAGTTACGGACGTCCCAAAGTGTCGCTGGGGCCATCGGCCCGGCCACCCCGCGCTCCTTCCCGGCGGCGGGGCCGCTGCCCCAGGCTCGGGGAGCCGGGGAAAGCGGGGAGGGCTCTCCCCGGAGCCGCCCGTGGCAGGTGTGGCTCGGCTCCCCTGACTGTTCCTGGGGAGGGGCCGGAGAGGCGAAGCCCCCCCGGAGCATCCGACCCCCGCCCGTGCTCCCGGCGCCGTCCAGGCCGGGGTGGGGGACACGCAGCGGCCCCGCTGCCCCTCGGGGGCACAAGGGGGTAAAAGGTGGCGAGTGCCCCGCGGGGTGAGGGGCGGCTCCGTCCTGCCAAGCCTGTCCTTGATCCTTGCATTCTTTATATAATATTTTAAAAAAGGAGGGGGTGGTCTCATTTATAATTTTATATATATATATATATAAATATATATATATTTGGGGATGAGCGGGAGTCTGTCACTTGCTCGCTGCCCCAGAGCTGTGGGGTGGCCCCCTCCAGCCTCCCCCGGCCCGGTGGGTGCCGGCGGAGCTTCCCGGGCTCACCGGAGCTCACCGGGGCTGCGCAGCCCGGGGCAGGACGCCGGGCAGCGGGGGCAGGGGCGGCGGGGGCTCGCTGCCGCCCTGCAGTCCGTGGATGAGGATGCGGGGCACCAAGGGTCTCTGTAGGGCGGGGGGCGGCGCGCTGGGTCCGCGGTACAGGTAGAGGGCGGCGCCGGGGTCCAGGTTGGAGACCAAGCTCTGCGGGTAGAAGTAGGGCGAGGGGAACATCCTCTGGAGGGCTGAGTAGTTGCCAGCCTCAGCCAGCAGCTCCAGGCCCACCGCCGTCTGCCTTTTCCACTTGGTCCTGGGGGGACAAGTCGAGAGAAGGGGTCAAGGAGGGGAGGAAGTTCCCAAAGCCGCTCCCGGGCTCTTTTTACCCCTTGCACACCCCCTTTCCCCGGGCTCTGCTCTCGCTGAGCATCCCCGCTCCCACCGCTGGCTCCCAGGGCCGGCCTCTCCTGTAGGGCAGGGATGGGATGGGACGGGATGGGATGGGATTTAACGGGATGGGATGCAGACCCCATTAATGGGGAGAGGGAGCTCATCTCCCTGGCGGTCCCGCCGCGCAGCCCGGTGTGAGCTCCAACGGAGCTTTCACGGAGCCAGAGCCCGGCTGGGACCCAATATCGGGATGTGAATCCCGGCGATAAAAAATCGCGACAGAAATTCAGTCCCTTCCTGAGGGTGTAAGTCCCGGGTTGTCACACGGCCCGAGGATGACACGGGGGATCCGTGAGCTGAGCGCGGATGCTGCGATCACCCGAGGCCGCGGCGGCCCCGCTCCGCCGCCCGGGGCTCCGGGAGCCTCTCCCCGGGCCGGGGCTGCCGGTGCCGGGCCCGGCTGCTCGGGAGGCTGCGGGAGTCCCGCGGGGGGACAGGAGTGAGGCAGGGTCCCGGGGAATTCGTTTGCGGCAAATATATCTACATATCTGTGTCTAAATACACATATGCATACATACATACATATATATATATATGTGTGTGTGTGTGTATATATATATATTTATATATATAAGTGTATTTATTTTATATGCATATATATATTCATGTGTGTGTGCCGGATCTCGTGGAGGAGCCCCGGCCCCAGGATCTCGCCGCCGGCGGGCCGGGCGGGCTGGGGAAGGGCTGGGAGCTCAGTTTCGGCTCCGGCGTGTCCTTGCAGGAGGGATTTGGGCAGATGAGGGGTGATCACAGCTTCCCCCGCCGCCCCTAAACTTCCCCAAAGCCCCGACGTGGCGGGATCTTTGCAGATGGAGAAGTGGGACTGGAAACGATGGGGAGGGAGGGTAAAACCCTGGAACGAGCGAGGGGACAGGGCGGGGGCTGCAGCCGGGGATCCCTCGTTTGGTGGCAGTGGCAATGGTCGGGGCTGGCGATGTCGGGACAAACCCACCGAAGCCACCACGTCGCCAGCCCTTTTACAGATTTGTCGCTGAAGCGCTAAACCTATTTCCACCAGTAAATTATTCATCATAATAATAATTGTGTAATTACTGTAAAGGGTGTTAATTATTGATGCCCAAAGCAGTAATTGGTATCTATTATTAATGGGCCGATGTGTTATGCTGTTGTGTTTAGCTGGAAGCCCGGTCCTGCCTCCCCGCCTTGCCGGGGCTGGGGGCAAGGATTGCCCCTCCTGCCCCACACCCGGCATCGCTTTTCTCCCCTTGGCTTTGGGGTAAAAGGCTCCGGGAGAGGCGGGCACGGGCCGGGCATCGCCCCTGTCCCGGTGCCGGGAGGGACGGGGCGGTTTTGGGGTGCAAATCCCTGCGTGGTTTGGGGGTGCGCGGCCGGGGAGGGGAGCAGGGCGGGATCCCGGCGCTGTGGGCAGGAGGGAACGGTGCATTTTTACCTTCTGTTCTGGTACCACGTTTTCACCTGCGTGTCGGTGAGGTTGAGGGAGGCGGCCAGCTCCATCCTGTCCTGCACGCTCAGGTATTTTTGCCTCTCGAAGCTGCGCTCCAGCTGGGCCAGCTGATGGTCGGTGAAGGCGGTGCGGGCTTTGCGCGGCTTTTTCAGCCGCACCGGGGGACTGTCCCGGGAACTGGAGATCTCTCGGTCCCCTTCTTCTTTCACTGAGCCGACAGGGAGGAAAAGAGGCCAGGTCAGAGCAGGAAGGGAATTACCCTCAGCGGAGGGGGTGACCCAGGGTAGGGCTCGGCTCCGAGTGGGGCTCACGGCACATTCGCTCTGCACCCCCGTAAATTTTAACCCCGGCTGCCAGAGGGCTCCCCGAGCCGGGCCCGGCTTTTCCTCGTCCCGAGGGTCTGGGATCGGAGCAGGAACCTTGGACTGTGCCGAGGGGATCCCCGGCCCGGCCCCGCCGCCCTCCTGCCCAGACCCCCCTGATCCCACTCACCCCTCATTTCTCTCGGGGCAGGACCTTCCTCTGGGCGTATTCCCCCAAACTCAAAAAGCTTTCTTGGTGCTTGGATATTTTTTATTTCCTCCTTTTTCTATCTACCTTTCTCTCTCTCTCTTTTCTTTTCTTTTTTTAAAAACCAAAACAAGCTAACCAAAACCGAAAATTGCGAGCCCACATTTTATTTTTGGGAGGGGAATGTTGCGGCGCTGGTCCTGCCTCTCCCCTCCGCGGAGAATCCTCCGTCCTCCCGGGGATGCTGCCGGGGCACGCAGCAAACCTCCCTTCTCCAGGGCGCACAACGAAATACTGGGGGAAGCACTTGGCAAACCCCTGTTTAACCCTGGTTTTTATCTTTAAAAAAGGCCGAACGAGAGGGGTTGGCGGCGGTTCGTTAGCGCGGCCGGTACACACGCGCCGGCGGAGCGATGCGGGAATTTACGCCTCAAAATGTTGGAAGGTGATGGGAAAATTATGGAGGAGCAACAAAAATAAAAGGGGAAAAATAAATTCCTGCTTGTGCTCGCCTTCTCCTATCTCCTGGAGGAGATTACGGAGCAAATAGGTTCGATTTATACAAATCGGCGGCGTTTGGGTTTGTTTTTTGTTTTTTTTTTTTTTTTTTTTTTTACAGGGGTTTATGTTAAATTTGCTGGTGGCGGGGCTGAGTAGGGACAAGGCTGGAGCCGAACGCGAGCTGATTTCTCTCTGTAGGAAGACAATAATCCGGTTAATTGAGCCACCGGGGAGTGAAACCCTTCAACCAGAAATCCTGGCTCTGGCCGAGCAGGCGGAACGAGCCGGGGCCGATCCTTGGGCGGGGAGATCCGGCCCCGGTTCCCGGGGACGCGGCAGCCCCGACCCGCCGGAACCGGCCAGGGGGGGTCGGCCCCGATCTCTCCCGGGAGCGGCCCCAAAGTTTGTGGGA
Source organism: Molothrus ater (assembly GCF_012460135.2). Classification (NCBI taxonomy): domain Eukaryota; kingdom Metazoa; phylum Chordata; class Aves; order Passeriformes; family Icteridae; genus Molothrus; species Molothrus ater. The sequence continues at coordinate 7,490,817 of NC_050497.2, read as the reverse complement.
CTTTTTCGAGGAGTAAAGCGGGTCTGGCCTCTGGCATCCCGAGGAGGAAAATCCCCCCCACCCGGCCCCTGGGCTGATCCTCGGCTCCTAAAAAGTTCCTGCTCGCCAAAGGGCCGCAGGAACGGCGGCGACGGCTTCGCTGCTCGGTCCGGACCGAACCCTGGCTAGTCCTAGCTTAAAAAATTAAATATATATATATCTACACGTATTTAAAAAATATTTTAGGTTTTTCCGGCACTTTGGCCGCTGGGGGTTAGGCCGAGCTTCGCAGCCCCTTTTTGTGGAATAAATCTGGGGCGTTTTGCCCCAGGAAAGGCTGTTTCCAAAGCGGCACAAAAAGGATCGCTCTGGGAGCGGGGATCTTCACTCCTTCATTGATGCGGGGCTTTTACTCTCATTTAAACTGTGGTTTCCTCCCCATTTAAATTGATTTTTAGTTTTTTTCCTCCGCTTAGACAGTCTTTTCCCCCTTTCATTTAAGCGGTGGGGGTTTTTTGCGCCCCGTTTAAGCGGTGTTCCCCTCGCGATTTAAATGTTTAAATGATTTTTTTTCCCCCCATTTAAACGGCATTTGCAGCGTGGCCGTGGCCGTCCCGCCGCAGGGACGGGAGAGGAGCCGAGGGGCTCCGGGAAACGGCCCCCACCCAAAGCCGAACCCCCGGCCCGGGCTCGGCCGGCTCAGGGGAGGCAGAGAACCCCCTCTTCTTCTCTTCCCTCGCTTCTTTCGCGTCTCGGCGATTTGGGGCAGGGGGAGAAGAGGTGCAGGCATTGGGGCCGGGTGTAGGAGGCGAGAACAAACAGCCAAGGTGGGATCGCGGCACCGCCGGCCCTGCAAAGTGGTGGGGCCGATGTTTCCTCCCGGGGCACTTCCAGCCCCGGCACCGAGCCCGGGCTCCATCCTTCGTTTGGAGTAAAAATCGCCCCGTGATGTCCAGAGCCCGCCGCCGCCTTTGGAGGCTTTATTGGGTGATTATTTTTTCCTCCATGAACCAGATTTCAGCCCAGCGGCTCCGGGCGAACCCAGGCTGCATTTGTAGCCCGGACGGGGCTCAGCCTGTCCCCCTTTTTTTCCCTGCCAATCCCCACAAATTCAGCGGCCCCGCGAGGGTGCCATCACCTCCCTGTTCTCCGGCCAGCTGGATGGATTCCCTCTCCCTTCCCTCGCGAACAGCCGACGAACAATTTTCCCGGAGAAAAGTTTCTGCAGAGGAGACGAGGGTGGGATGGGAGAAGGCACCTGGGATAAACTGCTCCGAGGGCGAGGTCTGACCTCAACCCCGCCGTGCTGTTCCTGTGCCTCTCCCTGCCCCGACTGGCGCAGGGGGAGGCCGGCCAGGGGCTGGGGGGGCCCGGGAGGCCGAAGCCCCCGGCCCGGAGCGAGCAGCCCCCGCATCCCACGGCCCCACGGCCGCCGGCGCTGCGGATGCGGCCCGGGGCTCCCTGTCTGCACTGCTCGGTTTTGAACGATTTCCAAAATAATAACCCAAATAACAGCAATCGAAGCAAAGCCCGCCGAATGGCTTGTTCGTTTCTCGCCGGAGCAGGGCAAATACCTGGCAAATGCGTGATTATTTTATTACTGTTCTGTTTTGGTTTGTTTGTTTTGGTTTTTCTTTTTTTTTTTTTTTTAATTTTTTTTTTTTTTCCCGCAGGCAGAAATCCGTCTCCGCTCCTCCTTTCCCGGCGGGTGGAGCGGCACAGCCGGATCTCTGCGGCGGAAGGCGGCCCCGGAGCATTCCCCGGGCTCGTTCCATGAAGCACTGCTTGCCCCAACCCCTTCCACCGGGCCGAGCCCCACCGAACCCACAAGTTTCCCCAAGCTGGTGCCGACCCCTCGGTCATTTCGGGGGCGACCGGCACCGTGACCTGCCCTGAGCGGGGCTCGGGTCCGCAGCGGGATCCCGGAGCTCCGGGAGGCTGCGGGGCCGCACAGCCCAGCGGGCTGAGCCGCTCTTACCTTTGTACTCCGAGTCCGAGGAGGAGCTGCTGGTGTTTTTTTCCATTTTCTCCCTAAAATCCTCGCCGGGCTTGGTGGGGATCCTGCCGGCCGGCTCCTGCCCGCCGTGAGGTCCATTGGTGCTGGAGTAAGGCGCGCAGGCTGCCAGGGGCTTGCAGTCGGCCAGGATGTCTCTGATGAGGAAGGAGGAGGTGACGGTCCGGGACTGCGAGGGAGCCGAGACCTGCCCCGGCTGGAGATGCGCATCCAGGCCCGGCCGCGGCGCCGCCGCCTCCAGGCACTCGCGGCCCGGCGAGCGGGGCGAGGGGCACCCGCTGCTGCCCTCCGAGCGGGGGCTCAGCTCCAGCGGGGACCGGCCGTCCACCACCAGCGGGTCCCCCTTGGGCACGGCCGGGCTGCCGGCTCGGTGGGAGAGGATGGAGTCGATCCCAAAGCCGGTGGAGCCCTCCATGGCCCCCGCGAGGTGCCGGCGCTCACACGGGCATTGGCGGGGAGGGCGCGGCGGAAGCGGGTTGGTAATGATAATTAACGATAACAGGAGGGAAAAACAAAAAAATTTAAAAAAAAATTTAAAAAAAGGAAGAAAAAAAAAAAAAGCAAGGTAAGAAGGAAAAAAAAAAAAAAAGAGCAAAGTTCAGTCTGGGATCCGGGCAACAATTGCTGCAAGGCTCTCCGAGGCGCCGCGCGTTAGATCCAGGGCTGCTCCGTCTTCAGCATCGCGCCCAGCTGCACTCACAGACAGACAGGAGAGGGGGGGAGAGGGAGGCAGAGTCAAACTTTGGCCGCGAAGGGGGTGGGGTGAGGGGGGACGGACCCCAACCTCACCCGGGGTCCCGGCCACCCCACCCGTGCCCGGAGCCGCGGCGGCGCGGGGCTGGGGGGCAGCCCGGGGGCTCCCAGCCGGAGGTGGGGAGGCAGCGATCGATAGTGAAGGCTTCGCAGCGCCTTAACCACTTAATGATCCAGAAATCAATGGGGAAGGGCGAGGGGAGGGCGGAGGGGGTGGCCAGTCGCCGGGCCGCCGCCGTGCCCCCCTTTCCCCAACAGCACCTCGGACAGCGCCGGGGGGAACCGGAGTCACTCCGGAGCCCGCAGCACCTCGGACAGCGCCGGAGTCGCTCCGGTGCCTTCAGCACCGCGGACAGCGGCAGGAGCGCCGCGCCCTCCCCGGGGGGGAACGGGGGAAATGGGGAGAAAAAGCTGAATTTGGGGCGCTCCGGCTGGGGGACCCCGGCACCCCCCACCCAGCCCGTGTGAAAGCGCCCATTGGCCGCCAGGCGATTTGGGGGATGTCACTCCCCACCAGGCGACACCTCGGAGCTTGATTAACGGGAATTAATTGTGGCCCGGATCCCCGCGCTTTCCGGGCGGTTTCCGCCCTCTTTTGCTGTCATTATCCCGCTGATGGGGCTCTTAATGGGATGATTAGCCGCGGAGGGAGGGGGGGTGTGGGTTGGGTGGGTTATCGAGGGGTTACTGCTCTCTGCGAGCTTCCCCCCGCAATTAGCTGATCTGATCGGTCCCTCCCGAGCAGGGAAAGTTTTGCTGGGCGTTAAAATTAAAAACAAAAAAATTAGAAAAAAAAAAAAAAAAAGGAAGAAAAAAAAAGCGGGAAAGGAAAAGCACCGAAACCTCCCCAAACCCCCAGCACTGAGACGGCTGCTCTGAGCCCGAGATGAGCCTCGGAGCTGCGAATTTCGTTGCGTGCCCCGGCAATCGGTTGTGGCCGAGCAGAGAGGTCCAGGCGGCCGCCGGCAGCAGCGTCCCCCGCCCAGCGCCGCCGGAGCGAGGAGCGGGCATCGCTGTGCCCGCGCCCAGGGCGGTACCGACTGCTGCAACTGGGCACGGACCGCACTCAGAGCGGATTTTTTTTCTGCCGTCAATCGCATTTTAAATAAAACACCGATGGCCTCAGGCAGGGCTGCCCCGTCCTGCCCGGCTCTGCCGGAGACACCAACTTTCCTCCCTCCCGCCCCGTCGGGGTTTGCTGTTGTTGGTCTCCCAGGCTGGAGAGGGACAGGCTCACGCACGATTCCCACCTTCCTCGCGGTCAGACTGGCTGCTGTCTCCTCCAGGGTTTATTTAGGGGTTTTTCCCGTGGATGGAGCCTTCGCCGCGGAGATGGGAAAATGTCCACACCCGGGCGCGTGGAGCTGCGTCACTTTAAAGCGATGTCGCTGGTTATTTCTCAAACACTCGATTTCTTCTGTTCCCCACCTTCCCGGCCAGTCAGCTGCATCTTGTCCCTCTTCCAAAGCCGCCCTTGGCCGGCAGCTTGGAGGCGACCAAGGAGGGGAGAGCCCCCTGGGGCAGCCCGGCTGCCAGCTGTCGGGCAGCGGCGCACGCAGGGCCCCCGCACCTCCTGCCCTCGGCCCCGCAGCTCGGGGCCGCCTGCGATCGGGGCACAGGAACAAAAGAACTTTAGAGGAGGACAAGCCCAGGAACAAAATCGGCATCAGCAGCCCCGGTGCCAGCCTGCCCTCAGCTCGTGCTGAGGGCTGCTCAGCCTCCCTGCCCCTGCTGAGGGGCTCCTGCTGCTGCTGTGCCCTGTGTCCCTCCCAGCACAGAGAGCCAGGTCAGTTTTGCAGTGTCCATCATCCACGAGGCTGGCCCAGGCGTCCCTTCGGACTGGAACAGAGCAATGGGTGTGCAGGAAGAGGTCCTGGTGAGAAATGGTGCTGATACCCTGATGGGGTTTGTCAGCTCCTCACAGTGTTTGTGTTGGTCCCTGGGCTCTGGCAGCCTCCCTGTTCAACCAGGAGATCACATTTGGGGTGGAAATTTGCACTGGGATAGAACCAGCACCGAGGTTTTGTTTGGAACCAGGAATGGGACTGGAAAAGGCAGAAGGGCTGGGAGTGGGATTAGGATCGGGATTTGGATCAGCCATGCAGGGACAGGTTTGGGCAGGTGAGGCTTGCTCTTGAATAAAGCACCTGCTTTCAAATAACCACAAGGAAGTCCCCAGGTGAGACCAAATTCCTGATGATGTGCAAGATTTTGGGAGGTATTTGATTGAACCTCTTAGAGCAGGTTCTGTATAGTGCCATGCCCAGCCAAGGCCCTGGGGACAGATATGTCACTCCTAGGCCACACTCAGGGCTCCCAGCAGCTACAGATGCACTGCTACTCATGTTCTAATGACACTAAAATTATTTTTGCTATTATTACTATTCATGCTATTGTTGTATTAAGTTGTTTCAGAGCTAGATTCCCGAGGCAGAAATGTGCCCCATTCTGCCCATATGTGGTGTCCCTCCCACATCACCAGACCCTGGACAGGTGGGGTTCCAAGGATTTTTCTGTGGCTCCCAGCACAGACCATGGAGCAGTGCACACTCTTTCCCTGTGTGTGCCTGCCCTTAAACCCCGATTTCCAGACTGTTCCTGTTCACAATCAATCAGCCAAGAGCAGACCCCTGATGCCAAACTGCACTCACAGCCAGCTCCTCACAAGCTTCAGTCACAATCCAGGGGTGGATTTAGGACTGTGGCAGCTTTGGGAGCTGCTGTTCATCCCACCCTGCTGGGTGATTCTGGGCTCTCCTGGTTCCTGTCACCGGTGCAGGTTTGGCCCTGGGGCCAAGGGGCAGGGCTGGCCCAGGCTGACCCAGGTGTTCCCTTCCCTGCTGAGCTCTGATGGTGACTGAGCAAGGGTTAATGCAGAAATATCTGCACAGCCCGGTGTCCTGGAAGGCTCTGGCTGAGGGAGGAACCCCTTCTGAAGGTTGGCTGGGTGCTGGGTGAGGCCGTGCCCAGCTGGCACCGCGGGGATGCTCGGGCTCCGCCGGGATGCTCCGGTGACCAAAGGAGAGCATGGGCAGGAGGGAGAGCAGGGCTCGGGTGGGGGCAAGGGGGGCACAGGCAGCGGGAGGAGCCGCTGCGGCGGCGGTAGGAGCTCGTTACCGGTGGGTGTCACTGCAGGACAAGGAGCGGGGCCGGCACTCGCTGGCTCACGGCTCGGACGGGGCAGGGGAGCCAGGGCAGGGGTGCCCCGCGCTGCCCATCCCAGCTGTGATACCGGGGACATTCGGGGCACGACCTAGGCCAGCATTTCATTGTCAGATCTGTCGGTTCTGAGCTGCACCGAGAGTTGTTTGCTGAACGCACTTTGTTGATTTGTGGGATGATTTTCGGGTTTTCTGGTCTCTTTGCTGGTTTCCTGTCCCGACCAGCAGCTCTGCAGGGGTTTGCTTTGGTTCACACCGTTCTGTGCCAGCCCTTCCCAGCCTGGCAGGACTCTCTGGAGGTGCTTCCTTCCCTGAGCACACCCCAGGGAGCTGCTGCAGGAGGACAGGGATGCTGGGGCTGGGCTGAGAGCTGGATGTGGCTCCCAGCAGGCAGAAGGACAAACCTCGTGCCTGGGTTTCTCATAAACAGTGTCATTTTTAGCAAGACAAGTCATTTAAGGCCCAGCTTCCTCCCTCCCTGGGGAGGTGGGAAAGGCCTTTGATTATAATCCACCTCTGCCAGCTTGGCAAGCCCTGCTGTTATCCCCCTCATTATTTTAGATGGGTTTTATTTAGAGGCCTGTACTAAAAAGAGACAACCATGTACCAGGGGTTTCCCGGTGTGGAGCAGGTGATTTTGTTCCTCCCTCAGCTCAGGTGTGGGCAGGGTGGAGTTTGTTACAGCTCCTTCCTTATAAAAGGGCAGGTTGAGGTACAAACTGGAAATGCTGGAGCAGCTCCTGGGGAGCCTTCCTTGTCCTGAGAGGTAAAAAAAACCAAACAAACTGCCCTTGCAATTTACTTTGTTGTTTCATCTTGAGCAATGCAGTGTAATGTTATCAAGAACTCTTCTCTTTGAGGTTTGGGGTTAAGGGTTTGGCTGGAACTCTGAGGAGCAATGAGCCCTGAGCTCAGCATGGGTTTTTCATGTCCTTTGGCTGCTGGTGGCTTTATGTAGGACTAGGATATCCCAGTGCCAAGGTGTGGGGGGCAAAACCACGCTGGCACATCCACCTGAGCTCAGGATGCAGCTGGGGCTGCCCAGCACAGCAGATGTCACCTCCCAGAGCTCTGGGGTGAACACACCTGAGCTCTCCAAGTGCCAGTGGGAGAGAGAATATAAAAATTGGGGGATAATTTGGCTTTAAAAGCTGGTAAACTCTGGTCTGTAATGGTAGATGTGAGAAGCAGACTGTGTATGAGACATCAGTTATTCCTTTAGTAGTAATGGACATCCACAGTTTAAATAATGGCACTTTTAACCAAGTGTTACATGAAGTGAAATGCTCTGTTGGCTCTGCTGGGAGAAGATGGATTCCAAATGCGTTGGCTCCTGGCTCAGCCTGTGGGTTTGGGTGCTGGGATGCTGAGTTGGTGTTGGTAGAGTTGGAGTTTGTTCAGTGAGTGCTTGGAGAGGCTCGGCCCTGGGGGACTCCAGGCAGCAGCAGCTGCTGCAGGGTGAGTGTGGAGATGCCTGGAGCCACCTTAAAGCAGAGGCACTGCCTGTGGTGAGGCCCAGTTTGGCAGAGCACTCAAAGCAGGTGTTTGAATTCCTTCACACAGGCAATGGCTTTGCTGAATCAGGCACTGATGGGGAGCTTTTTTTGGCAAAGAAATGAGGCCTGATGAGATATTACAGATTTGATATCAGCTAGGATATGGCTGCATCCAATCTATTTGTCCAGAACCAGCAGGGAAGGAGCCTGTCCTGCCTCCCTGTGGGGCTGTGCTGGTCTGAGCACTGAGTATCCTCAGTACCACCAGGATTGTGCTGTGCACCTGGCACAAAGCAATGAACAGGCTGAGACTGAATTGTTCCTTTTATATTTATGATTTATTTGGCTATATCTGTGTTAGCATAACTCTGTAAAACCTGAGAGAAAGTCTATTGCTTGTGGAATCCCGGGGTCCAAGGGCTGTGCCCAGCACCATCCTTGCAGTGGGGGCTCTCTGGGGAAGGGGCAGCTCACAGGAGCTCCTCAGTGGGAGGCACTGAGAGCCTTTTGACGGGATTTAGGGTCTGGAAAAGTCCTGAGATGAGGCTTAGCCTATGAGGGAAGGAGCAGAGAGAGGATTGGTTACAGCCAATGCACAGAAAATGGGTTGAAGCACAGACAGGGAGGAGACTGCAGATTGCACAAGGGCTTCTGCTGACTGGGAGATGTCTCCAGCTGGAGTTAAACACTTAACCTGCTTAAAATGAGGAGTAGCTTTCTGATTGACTTCAGGAGGTTCTTATCCTGCTCTAGCATCAAGCCCCTGTAGTTTTATTATGCTGTGTGTTTGTTGTCTGACATTTTCAAAGGCTGCATTGCCCTAAGGTGGGCCCTGATGTAAATATGAGTTGTTTTCTACAACACTGGACTTGGGTGCTTCACTGAGAGGCCAGGGTGGGCTCAGAGCTGCCAGAGAAGCCCTTGGTGAGGTCAGGGGACCTAAAAACACAGAAGCAGCAGCTGCCCAGGAATCACCTTTGAGTGAGGGTGAAAAAATGCCCATGCCAATAAACAAAAGGGAAGTAATCTGGGGGTAGAGAGGTGCCAGGGCCCTTTGGGGTGAGCAGTGGGGCTCACACACAGCTCTGTGCAGCAAACCAGCACGGGAGATGCAGTGACTGCAGTGTTTTCCATGGGGGGCCACGGGCTCTGCCTGCCCCAGCACAATTCCCTGTGCCACACATCTGCCTGTGTGCCTGTGCTGAGCTGCCTCCCTCTTCCCCCATCCACCCTGCTCAGGCTGGCTGGATGTCAGGGTTTGCATATGTAAAAATACAGAGCAGTCTTTGCCCTGAAAAGCTTGCTAGTGATCTCATTAATCAAGACAAACAAAGCATATTTAGCTATTCCCCCTCTCTGGAGGAAGGCGTTCAGGTACTTAAATATGCATTTGAGTGCCTAACTTCAGACAGCTGTTTCTGGATGTTCTTGCTTCCTCACAAATAGCAGCAGTGACATAACCCCTCTCAGGGAGGGAGAGTGGGGAAGGCAGAAGCAGGGGCTGCTGCAGGAGGTGGGTAACCCCAGAGAGCTGGCAGGGACAATCCCTGCTTGTTCCAACTCCAGCCTGCCATTGAAGGTGCAGCAGTTTTTCCTTTGCAGCTGGGATTTTTTAGAAAAAATCCAGTGCTTGCAGGTAAGGACAGCTGAGCTGCTTCTCTTGAATGTTCCTCTGCCTTCCTGTCAGTGCTGGGAACTGGCACAGGGACATTTCTGCCTGGGATGGGGTGATGCCATAGGAGAGGAAACAGCAGCTAATTCACTCCAATCTCCTACAAAGCTCCTGGGTGAGAAATGTCCCACTGAGCCACAACTGGCAGTAATTAAAGTGAGCAGAGCCTTGGGGAAGTTGTGAGGGATGCCAGCTCCTGCCCTCAGCATGAGTGAGTGGGGAGCACCAGGTGTAGGACAGGGGCAAGCGATGCTTTAAAAAATGAGAAACCCTCCCAGTCATTAGAGCCCAGATAAGGGTGTCCTTGGGTCAAAGGTCTTTTTATGACAGAGACTGGTGTTGAGCAGTCAATGCCAGTGATGAATCCTCGTCTCTGATTCTTCTAATTCATATTTTTAAATGATGAACCCAAAGGTACCTCCTCTAGAGACAGCTGATGATCTTTGCCATTACTCTGCTGCAGTTATGGGTTGGTAATGCCAGGATTTTTTTGGAGCAGTGGCAGGAATATGGCTTGAAGGAGAAAGCTGAAAGGTTTTCCTTGCAGGATGATGGAGCTGCCATGGGCTCCAGCTGCTGCTCAGGAGCAATGTTTGCTGCTGTTCATTTCATTTATTATTGACAAATGAAAACCTGCAGGACCCTTGCAGCTGGGATGTTGTAATGTCAGTGTTTGCTTCACAGAATTAGAGGGGCAAGAAAAATAATTACCACTCCTAAAACTTCAATATGTATTTGGGGGTAGTATCTTTAGAGCTTCACAGCTGTAACAATGTGTTAAATTGAGGGGTACATTAAGGCAGGTGTGTTAATTGAGGGCTGATAAATTGCATGTGAGATGCAGAAAGGCCAAGCTGGTGCAGGGAAGAATGTTTTCCCTACAGAGCTCCCCTGATGGCAGCAAACCCCAGAGACTGAGCAGGGTTTTGTTGGTGCTGTAGCTGCTGGGCTCCGTGAGCACCCTTGGGTGCAAAATAAGCTCAGCTTCAGGGGGGAGTTTTAGTTCCTAGAGCTGCACTTAATGGTTTGTGGTGACTTGAGAAAGAACCCGTGGAAGGGCCTGAAGCAGGTAATGAACAGCACCAGGCTCTCCCCGTGGCCTGGAAGGATCCATGGAGACCTGGCTGTCCCTGTTCCTCTCCCAGCACCTGCCTGGCTCTGCCCACCTGCTCCCAGCAGCTCCCCAGCCTTGCACCATTTTTCACTTTAACAACAAAGCTGCACCCGGGACTCAGCCTGGTTCCTCCATCATCCATTTGACCGAATCCTTTTAGCGGGTGACAAAACACTTTCCTGTGTTCACTTTACAGGAAACCAATCTCTATTATTTCCTTTTTTTTTTTTTTTTCCTTTCCCAAACCCTCCTTCATTTACAGGAATCTAACAAATCCTGGGGCTTATTTTTTTTTTTTCCCTCCAAAACAACACAAAACAGTGGATTTTTTTTTCAGGAAAGGCAGGGAGGAGGCAGTAAAACAAACAATACAGAGAAGGGTAGGGTGCACACGCTGACGCTCAGAGCGCCGAGCATCCCTGTACAGACAAAATAGAAAATAAAATAAATAAAAAATAAAAAACCCACCCCTGCGCGCGCGAGCATCGAGATGCAAATGATTTTTCCGCCAAGCCACCGCTTGTAAAGCTTGACAGAAAATAATGAGAAACACTAAATCTTTTATAAGGTCAACACTCAAGCAGCTGTCAAACAAGAAAAGAATTTAGCGAAAGATCCGCAAAAACTTCCATCGCCTCATTAAATCCAACAGGGCCGGGGCCCGGCGTGGTGAGGAGGCACCGGGGCGCCTCCGTTTTGTGTCAGTAATTTGCGGAGGAGGAAGAGCCAAGACGAAACAGCCAACGCCGAAGGGGCCTTGGGGGAGGCTGGGGAATCGTTAGTGCGCCAGCAGCGGCCCCGGCTCCTAATTGGAAGCATTGGGCATTATCAACGGAGGATTTGCCTCGGCTCCCTGACAGCTCTCTAGGCCTGGAATGATAGCCCACTTGTCAGTGTAAAAGACCATTAAAAACAAACCATTTTGATTTAATTGGAGGCGGTGTGCTGGGGGCCCAGGTGAGGCGCTTCATCAGCCGATGTTGGCTGCTGATGCCTTTTTCCCCCTGTATTGATGGCTTTTTTCTTTTTCTCCCCTCCCTTTCAAAAACTGTCTAGGAAAGAGAAAGAGGTGCTGAAAGATCCTTCACAGCCGCATCCAGAGCGGCTTTCAATAGGGTTGTCAACAAATGCCATGACAAGTTAGAGAGAGGCAGGTACTTTTAAAACAGACGTTATTCTGTCCAAGATGAGCTGTGCTCAGAGGTGAGTGTTGGATTATTAGGGTTACAAATAATGTGGCTTTTCCTGCCAGGAGCATGCTTAACTGGCTTAACGAATGGGGTTGATTTTTCTCTCCCCACGTTCCAAGAACAGAGGGAAATGTGGGACAAGGGAGCCTGGGCTAAATGATCTTTATTTGCTTCAAGCCCAGGAAGGCTTCAAATAGTGCTTGGTGATTTTGGGCTGCTGTATTTAATGTCCTGTAGAGATTTGGGGGTTTTTTTTGCCCTTCCTGAAAATAATGGCCACAGATATTTGCTGGGGTTCGCTGGTCATTTGGTCTGGACAACAGCATGAAGAAAGAAGAATTAATGCACTGGAGCTGTAACCTGGAGTGTGCCCCCCACCTCCCTGGCAGATGTTTCAGGGTCAGACCAGAGCTGGCAGCTTTCACACTGACCTCATGTGCTTGACGTCTGAATCCTGACCCTTTTCATGCCAGGCAAGAGTTTTACTTAAAGTTATCTTGATAAATAGCATCTCTGCAGAAGTCAGAACAGGGCCATGAATGAAATCCCAAACCCATTTAAAAAGCATTTCCATGGAGTTGTGTACTGGCAGCAATGGCAGGTGCTCACCCATAACCCAATACAGTGTCTGCGGTTTCACCCTGCCACAAGCTGTGAGCACTCAAAATATCTTCCTTCATGGGTGAGAATCTCCAGAAGAGCAATGGGAATGGGCTGCCAACTGTCCCTTGTGCTGCCTTTGGCTACTGGGGACTGGTTGTAGGTGGAGCCTGCCCTGGAGATGATCTAGGCTCTACAGCTGCACAGGAGGGTGCTGTTTTCCTGTGTTAATCAGGAGATGTCCAGAGCAATGGAAATGGCACAGGAGTGATGGTCACACTCTCCCTGAGGGAAGTGCTGAATGGCAGGTAATGGTTTTTACAAAGAGAGGGTCAATTGAGATAAGATATAAGAAGTTTTTTACAATGAGGGTGTTGAAATACTTGGACATGTTGCCCAGAGAGGTGGTGGATGCTCCATCTGTGGAAATATTCAAGGTCAGGTTGGATGGGGCTCTGAGAAACACAATCTGGTTAAGAATGACCTTGTTCACTGCAGGGGAACTGGACTAGATGGCCCTTAAATATTCCTTCCAAGCCAAAATATTCTGTGGGAGAGGGCAGCAATGTGTGGGATGAGAGGTTAAGTGTCCAGGGCACAAGGGATAGTGGGAAAACCCGGATCATGAAAATGCTTTGCTCTGATTTGAGCAATTGTATTGCCGGAATCTTTGACTGTGGAGGGAAAATAAGAAAACCTCCAGAATCTGCAAGGAAATGTAGTGGTGCTGACAGGGGCCCAGAGCCTGCAGTTAGCCATGGAGTGGCTGTGGGCCCAGAGGAGACGTGCAGGAATCATGCCCAGGGCAGCTGGGTCTGTGCTGCCTGTTTGGAGCCCTGCAGGGTGTTGTGCTCTCTGTTTGCATTGTGCCACAGGCCACAGACCAGTCATGCTGCTTTGGATTGTCACTGCAGGGCTGGGAGCCACCAGCTCATGTCACTTGGGCCATTGAACAGCCATCAGCTGACACTGATTTTAATTCTTTTTGGTCAGCCCTGAGTCCCAGAAGAAGGGAGGATTGATCTGGCAGTGTGGTGACAGGAAGCTCTTGAACTCATTGCTTTATTATTTAAGCACTATTTAGGCCCCAGGAGAGGAGTTTTATAGCACTCCAAGTCCCAGAAGTTTTTCTGCCCTCAGACCCAGGAGGACCAATGCTGTACCTGAACAGCCAGCCCTGTGTGCTGTGTGTATCAAGCCCAGGTTATTTAAGCAGAATCTTGGGCTTTTCTGACAAGACAACAGCTGCAAGATTACATGAGCTGTGCTTGTCAGTTCAGCTCTATAGACAAAAATAGAGGTAAGGCATTAAAAAAAAATGCAGAACATTTTTGTGTGTACGTGTTAAACCTCAGCTGTTAATTCTGACGAAGGATCAGGCTGCGAGCAGGTATCGGATCCCTGGTGAGAATCAAATTCCGGGAGCCCAGAATTTTTTGCTGCAAACTTTATACAGTGGGGATTCCTCTAATTACTTTCAGTGGAAATTTACCTGACAGAGCTTTCCCAGGTAATGCAAGGCGTACGCAGGAGAGCCGCTCAGCCGTTGACAGAGCCTTTGATTTTGTGCCAGGTTGCAAATTAAGTCTTTTGCCAAGGTACCCGAACACTTGCTCGTCAATTGCTTATCGCTTATTCATATCGCGCACCCGCGCCGCGCGTTTCATCTGCTCGGGGAGGCAGCGAGCGGTGACAAAAGTCTTGTCCAAAGTTGCTGCATTTCCTTTCCTTCCCCTTGCTTGGTCAAGTAAACAAGCCACCTGAGTGTCTCTGTGAGCTGGGATTCTCTAATGAGCAAAGGAAGAACCCTGGTGTGTGTCAGTGACAGGAGGTGCACGGAGCTGTTTTGACACGTTGGTGAATTCTGTCCTGTGTTGCTGCTTTGTTGCTGCCTGAATCCTTCTTGGCTTGATAGAGCCTTGGAAATATATTGGGGGTGGCTAATATTGACTTAGGGGTTTGGATAGTGACCATCAAATGTTCAGGTGGACGTGGCTGGAGCCTCAGCCTGGCCTGACACAGGGGGAGATGCTGCATTTGGGCAGCAATGTCCTTTGCGGAGTTTGGCTGACACAATTCTGCCTGAGCCAGCAGGTGAGGAGTGACACAGGGACAGGACAAACATGGGGGACAGGAGGCTGAGAGAATTGGGATTGTGCAGTCTGGAACAGAGAAGGTTTTGGGGTGACCTGAAGGGAACTTACAGGAAAGATGGGGCAAGACTATTAAAAGAACCCGGAGTGACAGGACAAGGGAGAATGGGTTCAAATTGAAAGAGAGTAGGTTTAGATTGGATACTAGAAAACATTTTTTTTCCCTGTGAGGGTGGTAAGGCATTGAAACAGGATGCCCAGAGAAGCTGTGGCTGCCCCATCTGTAGAAGTGTTCCAGGCCAGGCTGGATGGAGCAACCTGGTCCAGTGGAAGATGTCCCTGCTCATGGCAGCGGGTTGGAACAAGATGATTTTCAAGGCCCATTTCCAACCCAAACCATGCATGATTTATGTCCATGGTGGGTGCCTGAGAGTACAGTCCCCAGGGAATGCAGTCCCACATCTACAAATAAATTAAATTTTGGGGCACAGTCCCAGCCATGCTGGCAAAAATTGAGCCTGGAATTGTCACTGCAGGCAAAGCAAGGCAGAGCTGTTTGCTTTGGGGGATGGCTGAGGAAGAGGAGGGCAGTAGAAGCATCTTGCTGAGGTGAGTAAGGAGTTAACATCTGCTTGGTTTAGTTAGGACTGGCTCCCTGTGACCTGCTTGCCTTGGTGAGCTGGGGGGCCCAGGAGACCACAGGCCAGATCAAACAGGAGCACCCGGTGTGGGAGAGCCTGTAAATCACCCAGTTAGCTTAACAGTGTGGGCAGTGGGGCTGAAACCTAAATCCAAATGAAAATATAGTCAATTTGTCCATATTTTACTGACTGAATGACTATGTAATGTCATGCAGCTCTGGCAATGCAGAGAGCCAGTGGATGCAATTAGTGGGGAGGGAAAAGCTCCTTTGTTTTCTTCTCTTCCACTTCTTGGGCAAGCTTTCATGGTGCCAGGGACTGAATGGAAAGCCCAGTTTAAGAGCCAGCAGAGATACCCATGCCCAGTTTCTGCAGCTCTCTGTAGGGGGTCACAGTGAGAATAAAAAAAATTATTCTTGATGATTTTTATGGGCCTAAAGGAACAAAATCTCACCTTCCTGCTGCCCCTGTTTTGGATTATAACAATTTCAGTGGCTGGGTGTTGCTCCTCTCAGACCCAGAGCAGGCCAGACTGAAAGGTGTTATTCCAGATGATGAAGTGACTGAGTGACCAGAAGGATGAGTGGCTTGAGAATATCACACTCCTGCACCTCACACCTGCCTTAGATCACATGGAAATAAAGTTTAAATTGAGGCTGTGATCAGGCAATGGAGTCTCTGAATATTCTTGCCCAGGGTCTGGAGTATTTCTCAAGTCATGAGCATCTTCTGTACTGGTCAGAGCAGGACAAAACCACCAGAGGCTGGTAGAAATATGGAGATTGAGTCTGCTAACAAGCTTTCTGTGAGGTGATATTTTTGTGGTTGCTTTTCACATTCTTCTTGCATAGTAGGATGAGGTTTCTACATGGATTAGAGGCAGTGTTTTGGTCATTTGTCACCTCAGTAAAGGAGGGACTGACATTGACTCCTGGAGTCCCTGGGTTAGGTCAGTCTGGCTTTCAAAACCATTCCATCATCTCTGTAGAACCCTCCTTTGGAAGAGTACTTAAAGAACAGTTTGGAGACCACCAAATATCTCTGGGAACCCTTAACTTCCTCCAGGTTGTTACAGCTTTTAACTGGGTAAACATTTATGGATGTCAAGTGGAGTTATTTTCCCATGGTGGAAACCATGCACTGAAGGTGAAGTGAGCAACAAATTCCTTGATCCAAGTTCTAATGTGGGCTGTGCCTGTTAAATCTGTGATTGGGGAAAGGCAAACCTTCCAGGGCAGTTCAAAGAGAAAGGAGGAGTGGAAAATCTGCAGAGGCTGTGCAAAATGAGCTGGATGCTGCTTCTGAGAAGGAAGGGAAGGGGAGAAGAAAAAGGAGAACGAGAAGAAGGAAAGATTTGAAGGTTTGAGACCCATGGCTGGGGCAGGAACCCAACCACAGCCACGGATGAAACAAAAGGGAAAGCACAAAGCAAAACCCAGGCTGAAAAATGAACAGTGATGGAAAGGTCTGGGGTGAGAGGAGCTCTAAAGAGGAGGCTTGCCCCAGGATCTCGTGTGACTCTCACAATCTGTTTAACAGCGATCGGTCATGTTCCCGCGCAGCAGCAGCTCCGAGCTGACAGGCAGTGGGGATAAATGATTACTGACATATGCTAATGGGGCACTCTTAGACAGGACAGGAGAGGAATACATCAAGGTGGTGCAAAGCACATTTCTTGGGTAAAACTCTCCAACTTGTACAAGTAAATTGCCTTCAGGAAATCACAGGGCTTCTTTGCTGCTTAAAGTGTGGTTAGAAATCAACAGCGTGGCAAAAAAATTAACCCCACCAGAAGAAGGGCCAGGACAGGGAGCAGAGAGCTTTTTGCAGTGGTATCTATCACTGCCAAATATGATTTTGGCCATGTAAACTCCCTGCAAGGCTTCAGCTTTCACTTTCTGGTGTCTCCTTTCCATTCCACTGGTCCAGCTCCTTCCCCTTCTCTCCTAAAACCTCCCCTAGCTCTTCACTGGAAGTTTCCATATAATTTACACCACAAACAAAGCTAATGGAATTCTAACAAGTACCCCAGAGCACAGCAGGTTGCACAGATGAATTCAGGGAGATGTTTAGATCCCATCACTAGAACAAAAAATCTTCACCTTGGCTCTTATTTGGATCAATTAAAGGAAGTGTCAAGGACATCTCTAACCTGGCCAGACCCTTTGCTTTGTCTCAGGGTGAATATTGTCAATCAGGTAGTTTAGAGAGGTACCAAGAGTGTAAGCTTTCTGGAAAGCTCTAATCCTGGGGAGGAAAAACTTGAAACATCTGGTGTGGTTTGAATTAGTTATGGTGAGAGCTGATGAAATGGGCAGGGCCCCAAAATGCCGGTGTGACTGTCTGGCTTGTGTAGGGCTCTTGTAGAGCAATGGCCACCCTGTACTAACAACAAGATATAAAAAGGCGTTTCTCATCTCAGGAAGCTTTTGAAAGTGCACAAAAGTTACAAAATATGTTATTATCTGGACAACTGCTGCCTCTCTTCCAGGGCTTATGGCTGGCAAAAAATATCCCACCCTGATGCTCAAACATTGAGGGGTTGAACATATTTGGAACCATTTTAAGGTCTGGCTCATGGGGAGCTCTGAGTTGAGAACCTCATTCATTGAGGCATGTGGGCAAGGCTAGAGAGTGTCCCTGATTTCAATCAGGTGCTTGTAGAGGCCCAGAAAAGTTGTCTTTGGTCAGGGGATGGGATCTGGGGGGCCTGTACCTTCTCAAAGCGCTGGAGGTGCCAGAAGGATTCCTCCTTCACGGGCAGCGGGTGCGTGCGCAGGAATGTGGTGCGGTTCTCGCGCACCTCGCCCATCTGCAAGCAAACACAGACACGGGGCTCAGACTGCTGCTCTGCACTTGTCTGCAAGCAAACACAGACACGGGGCTCAGACTGCTGCTCTGCACTTGTCTGCAAGCAAACACAGACACGGGGCTCAGACTGCTGCTCTGCACTTGTCTGCAAGCAAACACAGACACGGGGCTCAGACTGCTGCTCTGCATGTGTCTGCAAGCAAACACAGACACGGGGCTCAGACTGCTGCTCTGCATGTGTCTGCAAGCAAACACAGACACGGGGCTCAGACTGCTGCTCTGCATGTGTCTGCAAGCAAACACAGACACGGGGCTCAGACTGCTGCTCTGCACTTGTCTGCAAGCAAACACAGACACAGGGGCTCAGACTGCTGCTCTGCACTTGTCTGCAAGCAAACACAGACACAGGGCTCAGACTGCTGCTCTGCACTTGTCTGCAAGCAAAGAGAAACTCCAGGGGCTCAAACTGCTGCATTTCACATGTCTGCAACCAAGGGTAAGCAAGAGTGGGCTCAAACTCCTCACTTCTCTTGTCTGCAACTGAAGAGAAACACCAGCACCTCAAACTGCTGCACTTCACATGTCTGCAACCAAAAGTGACCAAGATGGGCTCAAACTGCTGCTCTGCATGTGTCTGCAACCAAAGAGAAACACCAGCGGCCCAAACAGCTGCACAGCCGTGCACATCAGCTCTGTCATGCAATGCAGTGACACTGGGATGGATGAGGCCAACAGTTGCTTTGGGTTGATGATCACAATTCCATGTTTTCCATGTCCATGCAGCCAATACTGATAGTTAAAACATATGAGCAGCTGTCAGCTCTCAGTTTCTCTTTATAGAGGGAGGTGACTGCTGCCCACTAACCCTAAGCCTGTGCCCTGAGCTACAGCAATGAGCTAAAAGCTCATCCCTAACTGGGGAAGTCCCTTCCAGCACCCTCACAATGGTGGGGTTTCCTGGCTCTCCTGATTAATTTCAGGTCACAGTGCTCAATAATCCCAGCACAAGCCAGTGCAGGTACCTAGATACCCTGAGAATTTGTCTGCTCTGTGGTCTAGGATACAGGTTTGTGTTGCTTAACTCAGTAATTGGTGGCTGCAGGCTTGGGAGCTTGATGGAGGCAACTTTAGTGATTAAAAATATCAGTCATTAATAGATAAAGTAGGGATGCACTTTCCAATGTCCCAGGCTGGTGTATTCATAAAATAGCTGCTAATTAAGGACACTGTATTCCTGCACTTCAACTATAAAGCACAGTTTGTGATGGCAGTAAGCCCATTGAAATTGGTCATTACCATATTAGCCCGACTCTTCTTTGAGCCATTAACTAATAAAACAGTCATTGGCTGCTTTTAAATGATATTACAATGTTGGTTTGTTTAACAGCACAGCCTTACACTCCAACAGCTGCTGTGGGTGCTGCACCAACCTCACCAGGCCAGGCTCAGGGCTGGGGCTGTCCTTGCAGCATTTGCTGCTTGTTCCTTGGTTGTGGCCACTGTCACAGGTAACCTGGGCAGAGCTGATGTCCAAATACAGCCTGTGGGGCTCCTGGCAGGGGGATGCTCATCTTTGTTAGGCTTCATCAGCCTTGTAGTAGTCAGGGGGATGTTTTCCCAGCTGAGAGCCTTTCCCAGGGCTGGGAGCTGCCCATTTGTCCCTTATGGGGTAGGACAGTGGGGGTTGTGCCCAGTAGTGCTGTGCACATCAGGGGAAAGCTTTGCTGGACTGTTCCCACCTTTTTCTTCACCACGTGCTGGACTCTGGTCCGGGCTCTCTGCTCCTCCATCCACAGCTCCTTGTATCTGTGTTGCATGAGGTCAAAAAAGGGAGTGGGAGGCCTGGAAAACATTGAAAAGACACCAATTTAATCTTTGCCTCCTTGTGCTGGTTCACATCTCTGCTCCTGGAAAGCTGGACTGGTGAGAACATCAATAAAGACTTGCACTGGGAAAGGATTTCTCCTCCTCAGGAAACCTCAAAATCATTTGCAGTGAAAACATCTCTGGTAACCTGTGCCAGAACTGGAACAATTGCAGAACCTTTTACAGGGCAGGTTTCAGCAGCTCTGTCTGAGCCCTGGAAGGACCACAGGGCACCACAGGCTGCAGCTCAGCTTTGGGCCCTGCTGGAGCTTCAGGAGAGCCTCTCCAAGCTGGTACCCAATGGAGCAGCTCTGGTTGGTTTCCCTCCAGGGGAAGAACCCCTGGGTGCAAAGTTTTGCTAAAATAACACTGCTTTTGCTATTGAAATCTCTCTGGTGTGGTGCACCAAAGGCTGCAAATGTGCAGTGATGGATGGGGTGAGAGGAGTAAGTGCAGTCCTAAGCAGTCTGAGTAGGGCTAAAAATGGACCCAATGCAGATGGTCAGGGGTCTGCAGCAGAAAGGGGAGCTGAAATGCTGAGCGCTGGTTTGGAGCCCCAGCTGCACAGAGCAGGTGCATTTGCCCCTTGAAAGGGGATTTCAGAGAACAAGGAGGAGACAGCAGAGGGGAGGAGCTGCACAAGACCCAGGTTCTAGGAAAAGGCAGTTGCTTGTTGGCCAGTGCCCCATTCAGCTGCTCTGAGCTGGCATTAGCCTGACCAGCTTGTGGCAAAGCTGCAGCCTGAAATTGTTGAGCCTTGCTCCTTGCAAGTGAGGATACTTCATCAGCCACCATGGGAGGCAGAGCTGGCAGTGGCAGGGACAGCAAATCAGTAATTCCCATGGTCCTGCTGCTATTCCTTTACCCCAGAAGCAAACACCTGAGGGTGATGGAGGACCTCAAGCTCAAGTTTCATTGGTCTTGTCCTTGCACACCTTGCTAAGGAGGGACTTTTCCGATCATGGCAGCAGCTGATGACTGTGGGGCTCTCATCTCTAGCTCTGCTCCCACCTGTAGCCTGCAGAGCCAGGGCTGTTCCTG
Organism: Molothrus ater; assembly: GCF_012460135.2. Classification (NCBI taxonomy): domain Eukaryota; kingdom Metazoa; phylum Chordata; class Aves; order Passeriformes; family Icteridae; genus Molothrus; species Molothrus ater. Next base: position 7,470,386 of record NC_050497.2, on the reverse strand, counting down.
CCTGTGCAGACCAACTGCAGGACACTGGGGACTTGGGGGAGCTGCTGGGCTGTTTCTGGGCCACCAGCTCCACCTGTTTCTGCAAAGAGCCCACATGCCATAGAGTGAGCTGGTGCTTTGTGGTTTATGGCAGGAGTGGGTCCAGAATTGACAGCTGCCAGCTTTTAGCAGCCTGGAGAATCCTTGATGATCACCGAGGGCGCCAGCAGCCTGTATGCAAATAGTAACTCTTCTGTTTCTTGTTCCTTCACCCCTGTGGTGACTTTTATTACTTAATTATTGCACACCACATGCTTCAAAACAGCCTAATCTATGGTTGTGTTTTCTAATGATGCTGGATGTGCAATCCAGCAATATCCATCCCAAGGGGACATTCATATCAGAGGAGACATCCTTCTGCAGGCCTCCTGTTTCATAGATCACATGCTGCAGGGCTTTTCAAGCCTTTGCTTGCAAATCAGCTCTGCTGCTCCAGACCATTATCTGGAGACACCCAGTGCCAAAGGCAATGCTGACATTTACCCTTTGTCCCCTCTTCTTTCCCCTCCTTCCCTTCCAGTTTGGCATGTCATGCTGATCACAGCTGGGCAAAATATTTAAAAGGTTAAAAGGTGTGGCAATCCAGTGGTAAAGAGTGTTATTATCTGTTTGGGTCTCCAGTCTTGTGGTGTGGTGTAAATGTTGGTATTCCTGACACCAGCACATGCTGAGCATTGCTTGTTTGCTGCTGTCCCTTAGCTCTCCAAGGCAGGAGCTTTCCTGGTGTGCAGGAATAGCAGGGAGGGATGCAGGAAAGCACTAAGCCTTTGTGTGCAGTCTTTGATTATTGATTTTTGGAGGTTTTTTTTTAAGTTGAATGTATTTTCACATCTCTATGGAGGTGACTTTTACCATCTCCAGTGGACCAGCCAGTTGGTGACTGATGGTCCACAGCTGGCTTGTAAGTAAATGCTTGAAAGGACACATTTGGGTTGGTGCTCTTCAGAGATCCTTCCCTGCCGTGTGATTAATCACATTTAAGTCCTGATCCAGCAAAGTATAGAATCATGCCTGGAATGATGCACACATGAACTGCCTCTCTGAAATCTCTGGGAATGACTCCTGTGCTCGGTAATCCACACAAGCCCTGCTGGGGCTGAGGCTTCCTCTGGCTTTTCCTCCTTTGAGAGAAGCTCTGAGACAGTGGGGAAGAGCAGGGGACATCAGGGAGCACCTCTTTAAGGTGACTGCAGAGATCTCAGCGAGGTGGCTTTTCCTTGGTAGGTCAAAGCCTGGTCTCAGCAGAGGGATGGGGAATTTGGCCCCGATATCGGCGCTGCCTTGGCAGTGTGACAGCTCTGACTCGCAGCTGGCTTTGGGAAAATGTCCTTTAGCCTTGGTGTTACTTAAGGACAGGGATCAATGGCTGGTGTGCTCCCTTTCCTTTTGTCACCCTGCCCAGATGTGGCTCCTGAACAGGGAGGGTTTTGCTGTTGATGTCTGCGGATGCTGCGGGGAAAGCGGAGGAAGGAAGCATCCTCTGGAAATGCTTATTGCACATTAAAACCCATCTCATTCACAGTAACTCAGATCTCCTTGTTTTGGCACAAGCACCCTGCCACAGAAAGGAAAGGCAAAGAAGTTCTGATAGGATGTAACAAATTATTTATAATTGTTGGGGAAAAAAATACTCATCTGCTTCCTTTTATAGTCAAATAGTTGGAGCCACTTCTAATGCTGACATTTCCTAAATATTTTAAAATTTATCTGTGCACATTTTCAAAACTATTATCCCTGAAACAGTTCCTGTCTCTTTAATAGAATCTCTCTAATTTACTTTCAAGAGTCAGGGTACAGACCTATTTTCAACTGAAATGACAAGCACCTGCTAACTTGGTTATACAATGTGGAATTCTAGTCTGCCAGACATCCCCTGGAAAAGAAGCTGCAGCCTCCTAATAGGCTACTTTACTGTGAAAACAGTGTTAAAAAGTATAATAAAGTATTAACAATATTAAAATAAAACAGTGTAGGCCTTAAATGAGCTACAAACTAGTTAAATCTATTCCATTCAATATGAGCCATCAGTGCTTTGCAGCTGATACCTCGGAGCTGGGATTTATCTAAAATGAAGGCACCAGGGAGATGCAAGAGAAATGGTAATTATAATTTGCAAACATTAGGCTGACACTTTTTTTGTGTATGTGTGTATAAATCCTGACAGCTGTGATTTGTGCCAATGCCAAATAGTGCTCCAACGTGCAGGTAAGGGCTCACTTTGTGGCAGGCTCTCCTCAGAGCAGCAGCTCATTAAAACTTTGGAGAAGGAGAAGTTGCCGAAAACAGGAAGGCATCAGAACCATCTGAGAGGTTTTTGGTACACGCTTGTTGAAAGGCGTTTGAGAAGAGAGCCTTGGGTCTGACAAACTGGAATTTTAGTACGCCTCCCCGTTCACAGTGGGGCAAAATAATTGGTCATCAGTGACTACTAATTTGGTTTAGTAGCCAGAGGCACTTTTTTTCTTCCCAGAAAATCAATGACAGTGCCGAGGTCTGTTCAACGTGATTCAGCTCAAGACGGGTCCTCATTTAGCTCTTGATGCTTCTTCCACTGGAGACAGCTATTTTGTTAAAATAAAATTAAAATCTATCCATAATACTGAGCTCAGGGAGCCTCGCCCGTCAATGCCATGCTGCTCTTGAGGTTTCAAGGTTGTCAGTCTCCCCTCAAACTTATTTTCAAAGGTTTATACATCAGCTGCAAAAAAAGGTGCTTGGCTAAAGTGGGTGCAAAGGACTTTGCTCAGGAAGGGGCTTTACATCAACTTGAAAGGTGCAATCAATTTGATTGCTAAGTTCTGTTGCAAAAGGGTAAAAACTTGACTTGCGAGTGCTTTTTTTTTTTCCTGTATAATTCGAAAGCACGTAAATATTTCAGTGCAGAGCTCTGCCCATGGGGTTTGTGTGTGGCTCTGCAGCCAGGGCAGTGCTTTTCCTGCTGCTGGAGCAGGGAGCAGAGGATGGGTGCCACTGCTCCAATCCCAGTGGCAGCTTCCAGGCTGCAGGATCTGGCCCTGCACAGCTGCTCATGCAACAGATCCATCACAGAATGGAATGTGTCCATGCCTGTGACATTAAAATTGTGTTGCTGCACCACTGTCTATGCTGAAACTTTAACCCTTCCTAGAAAGGTTAATGAGGTTACAGGGGGATTTAGTTCTTGTTGCTGTCCTTCCACCTAAGATGTGTTTTTGCTGCACAGTCAGGATCTGGTTTTGGGGCCTTCAGTCCCCAGGAGACACAGCTACAGGGGCACCACTTCTATATTCTATATGCTGGGAAGGATTTGTCCTGTGACAGAAGTGTCCATATAGAATCTCCCAGCAGAACCAGCTCCCACCAGCTCAGGTTGGTTTCTTATAGAACCAGTTTCTTATAGAATGGTTCTTAAAGGACCATTCTTTTCTATAGAATTAGGGTTGGAAAAGATCGTCAAGGTCGAGTCCAGCCTGTTTCTTACTGGGGAAGAGTTTGGTCTCCAGCACCCCTGGACTGTGAGGCTCCTTGGGGCAGCTACCATTGGGATTAACTCCAGCAGATAAAGCTCAAGCTGGGGTCTGTGATTCTGTTTGGGGCCGTGGGGTATCCCCAGTGTAGGCAGCAGTGAGGTATTAGTGCTCAGGTCCCTCTGCCCTAAAAGGGGGCTGAGAGCAGAGGGAAATGCAGGTTATGGCTCCCTTGCAGGGCTGTATTGGCTCCTGCCTCCCTGGTTACTGATGGGCTGCAGGTAGCAATCTATCTCCCATTAATTTGTCTCTGTGTAGCCCAGCAGGAAGCTGGGGTATGATTACAGCTCTGGCTCCTGTGTGAGAGCCGGCACGGCCCCGGCATCCCCCTGCAAACTGCGGGCTCTGCCTCGCCTTAATTGTTCCCCTTTGGCCCCTGGACCTGTCTCTTCTAACAAGGGCTGCGAGGAGGGCCGAGGTAATTGAAGCACTTAACCACACTCCCCAGCACTGCCTCCTGCAGCTAATTAGGAAAGAGGGCCGCTGGGCTCTTCATTATTTCTTTTAATTGTTTGTGGGTTTTGCATAACAGTGAATGGCAGAAGAGGGATGTGCAGTTAGTGGGCGAATCCTTGACTTTGAAATTTGTATAAAAGGTCACTTACAATTTGTTAAGGCTTTCATAAGGGGGAATTCAATTAGCAGCTGGAAGTCCCTGCACACACGTGTGTGGGTGTGTTTGTGAGGAGAGGGAGACATGGCAAAATGAGCTGGGTGTGAGTCCAAAGGCTCCTGGTTTTCCTAAACAGCTTGTGGAATATACAGTAAAGTTATAGCCCCCCTACAGCTTTATGCTTCTCTAAATAGATCCTGGCAATAAACCCATGGAGAGGCCCAAAAGATTATTTTTAAATGATCTCCACTTGTCCTCGCTTTCCATTAACTATTGAAGAAAATAACAAGAGAAAAATTGGTAGAAAACACTCAGGGACCAATTTTTTTTTGCAGTCTTTGGGCTGGCAAAACTCTCAGTTGCAATAGTGGGTCTTCCACTCGTGTGGCAGCAGCAGGATCTGAGCCTCCAAAGCACTGATTACTCTGAATTTCTGAAGCTTCTTTACAATCCTTGTAATTTGGGTGAGGAAATAACAATATAAATTATTTCACCGTGGGCAGCCAATGAGGCAGTGGCTTCTCCTAAGTGTCAGAGGATCTGTTATTTTGCTCAGAGGGCTCATATGTATAGAACAGTAAAAAGAATAAAATCCATTGTAAACATGCACTTTAAAAGATTTATCAGATGCTCATAGCTGTACTTAGGAGTACACATGGTTACAAGAGCACCAATTTGCTTTACTATTCCCTCCCAGGCCCAGTGAGATGTTTGCTTGCACTGGTCCTAAAAGCACATATGGAAACCTGTGTCTGGCTGTGAAGACACCGAGCCAGCTCTCACCCATTAAATAACTGGCTTGACAAGCTGGAATTTGTGTGCTAGCATTGATTTTAGGGTTGAAGATGCCCTTCGGCTGATTTAATTGAAGATAATTTAGGTTTGCCTTCAACACATTTGTCTACTGTTATCTGCTGTTATCCTCTGAGAAACTCAGGTGGGATGTGATTGTGGGACAGAGCTCTTCTGCCTGGAGGTCCAGATCTATGGCTGAGAGTGAACAATGCTCAGTCTGCAGCCATCAACAAATGCAAAATATCCAGAGAAAAACCAAGAAAAAACCACTCCAATGCTGAGCAAAAGAAATCAAAGCACGAGGTCTTCCCCTTGACCTCCATCCCATGCTTGAATCTCTCTGGCTGGGTGGGAACATGACTTTGTTTGAAAGGAAAAGATGTTGATGAGGGCTGAAAAGCTTTGTTTTCACAGAAAGGATTCTGTGATTATTCCCCCCTGACCCAGGTTTTCATTGAACAGGCTGAAAAAGCGAAAGTTGGCAAAGAAAAAGGTCCACTTGTGGCCAGAAGTAGCTCTAGATGGTAAAACATTGGAAGAAATTCTTCAGCTGGCTGTAATCAATGGAGATAAACCCACAGACAACAGCCAGTCTGTGTGAGAGTAAATTACTTTCCTATTCAGTGTAAACCAATTGATAATAAGGGATCTTAATCTGTCCTTCAGATCTTTTTTTCCCCATTTCTATGGCTGATGTGCAGGACCTGAACCTTATGCCAAACCATGACTTGGCTGTTTATTTTCTCTTAAACCGTCAGCCTGAGGCAGTCAGAAACTCGTTCAGCAAGCAAATCACCGCTCTGGAGGGGAATCAGTATCTTCATGGTGCACTCAGGGTTTTTTGGAGGGTGTAACAGCTCCTCCTGCCCCAGCAGATGCTGCAGGCACCACCAGCACCATGGATGGGGCTGGGAGCTCTATGACCACACACCCAGCCTGGAATGTTTCCAGGAGAAGAAAACTACCCTTGAAATAGAAATTCTTATCTTAGCAGTGTGAGAATGGTGGCAGAGGCACCAAGTGCCTTTCAGTGTGGGATTGGACAGGATGTGTAATTAATTATCTGAGCTGCTGGGAGCCCTGTGTTTTTACCTTGGTTGCGTTTCTCTGTCGCCATGAGCCTGACAGTGATTCCACTCACTGGGTTATATTTTTATAATCTCTTTTGTCAGTCCTCAGGGTTTGTTTTTTCCCTGTAAAACTTTTTTTGCCCTAAACTTTAGGATTTTGGTGGCTTTACACTCCCTTTGTCTTCCAGTGATCATGGGTCAGATGCACACTTGCTGTAATATTAAATTTTATTGCCTGTCCAGCTTTTCCTTGTGGATTCTTCCCAGTAACACATTATTTCCTTGACATCTTTGCAGCTGGTCTACATCTAGATTAGCTTTCTTTCAACAGCCATATGTTAGCAACTTGAAATGTTCTTTAAGTCTCTCAAAAATAAACCTATCAGTGGAAATACCTCAGCGCCTCTTGAGCAGCTTTCTAAACTTTGTTCTGGCTGTGTGCAAACAGCACAGCCACTTTGGGTAGAGAGGCCACTTGCTGAGCAGAACGTGAGCAAAGAAATCTCTCTTCTCAGGGAAGGTGAAAGATTGGGATGGCTGCAAATGATACCAATTAAAGAGGAGGTACTGGGTAACTGATGCCCTTGGCCAAGTGTAACAATTTGAAGAAGAGAGATTGCAGTGACCAAACACTTTGGAGAGGTGAGTTTGCTGCAGGGACATGATGAAAACAGCTGCCAAAGGATTAGGAGCAGTTTTAGAGAATGGGAGGTGGATTCGAGGCAGGAGATGAAGACAGAAGGAAAATGGGCTGTAAAATTCAGGAAAGGGACAATTGAAGAGAAGGCAGACAGTGGCGGGGGGGCCTGGCAGGAGCCCTGGGGATGACAGAGTGCCAGGGAAATCCTGCCAGCACACCCAAGGTCAGCCCAACCTCCAGGCCAACTGCCAAGTGCATGGCAGCCCGTGGGAGGCAGGGTTATGGCCACGCAGGCTTTGGAGCAGGTACAGGATGGCAGAGCATGGCTGTGCACTCCTCCTGCCCAGGAACAGGTTCTGGGGCACAGCAGGCAGATTTGGGATGATCCCCAAGAGGTGGCTGGAAGCTTTTCTCTCCTGGCAGGGCTGGGCAGTGTGTCCATGCTGAGGGTGCACTCTGCCCTGCTCACTCCTGGGGACAGAGCTGGTGCTCGGGGTACCAGCTGTGTGCTGGAGTGTGCTGGCTTCAGACTCCTTGTGTGACCTTGCACAGATCAATAGCATCCAAAATCCAGCTGTAGACAGCAGCCACGTCTTTGTGTTTACTTCTTGTTCCAAAAATGATCCTTTAATATTGGCTGATTTCAGTACACAGGGAAGCTCAGCCAGAAAAGGTGGTCAGGAGGATGAATGTAGGTCTGGACACCTCCTGAGGTTTCCAGATGCACCTTGAATAGCAGGCTGGAGTGACACCAGTGAAGATCCTGGAGTCTTCACAGACCCTCTATGCCTTTAGGTCTCCAGTATCATCAAACACCAGCCCTGCAGCCTCCTCCTTGTAAAACAAGGTCATTATTGCAGAGTATGGGGCTGGACACACCTGTGGGGTTATTTTGAATGAAAAGACCTGGGAGGACAGCAGCCCTCAGCAGCTCTGTAATGATCCACAGAGCATGTGGATGGGGTTTAGCTCCTGGAGGGGACTGTCAAAGATGGGAATTCTCCTTGGAAGATGAGCCTGTGGAGCTGTGTGTGGTGGGGAGGAGGGCTGGGAGAGCTGAAGCTGAGCCTGTGAGCCCAGTGCCTGCACTCAGGGTCCTCTCTGCAAAGTGCTTGCACAAGGCAGCTCCTGTGGAGCTCAGAGCATGAACTGGGGGAGCCTGGCTGGAGGATGCCCCACGGGGGAGGCTGGGAGCCCACCCCATCCTCGTTACTGCTGACCTTGGCACGAGCACTCCCTGCTGATGGATCGGCTCTGGAGCCGGACAAGCCCCTGGGGAACCACTGCATTATCTGTTATGTTCCATCAGTGCCTCCCCTGACCCCTCCCAGCTCCAAATGCCACAGGCATCAGGGAAGGAATAAATCTCTGTCTGCTACTGAGAGAGAGAAGGGAGCGAGAGCAGGAAAAAGGAGAGATGAAAAATGTCCTTTTTATGACTCTCACAACAAAGCTGGCCACGTGATTGGTAGCAAACATTACTCTGGGAAAAGGGAGGGAGAGAATAGGGGGGGAAATCAGCAAAAAGCAGCACTGCTTCTCTCCCCTGGAAGGTGCCCAGGGGGAATATAGAGGGGTATGGGTGACCTTTGAAGGTAAATATCCCAGGAAAAGAAAGGAAAGAGGCCTCAAAGCTTCAGAGAGCTCGCTGCAGTGTGTGAGGCTGCCTGGTAAAACGCTGCACACGCTGTGAGCAGAAAGCAGAGGCACAAGAGATCTGAGTTAGAGCAGCAGCAGGGCCAGGCACTGATTAACAAGGCACTAATAGCAACCACAGCTTTGTTTCTATTTGGGATGATGCAGGAGAGCTCCAACCTGTGAGCCTAGGGAGAACTCCTGACCCTGGTGTCTCCGGGAGACAGAAGCCTTTAGCAGCACAACCCAGGGCCTGAGGAGGGGCTGGAGATGAGTTGCCAGGGCTCAAGAAGCCCCTTGTCCATTACCCAGTGACCCCAGCCACGTTCCTGTGACAGTTATTTGGGTTATTTGAGTTATTTGGGTTCCCAGGGAAGCAGCCCAGCCCTGAGGCTGTGGGATGGCACCAGCTGCAGTTCCCACTGTGCAGAGAGCTGCAGACTGGGCAGGGTCTGCACTGGGGTTCTGGGCTGTCCCAGAGCACCCCATCATCAGGCTGGGTGTCCCAGCTGCTTCCAGGGCCATGGGAAAGCACCTTTGCTCTCTGGCCTCCTCAGCCCCACCGTCAGTGCTGGGGGATGACAGGCAGGTGCTGTTCTTGCTGAAAAATTCACTGCACCCGAGATGTTAATAGACCTCTAGATCAGATCTGTTACTTCTTGAAGACATGAAGTGCTTGGAGTTGTGAAAAAAGACCTTTTGCCAGTTTTCTTCTGCCCCCAGACAAGCACGTGCCTCACTTGGGAGCACCTTCCCAGGCAGCAGCACTGAGATCTCAGTGAAACAGGGCTTAGAGTCCAAACCCAACTGAAATCCATGGACAACCAGGTCATTTTTAGGAAGATGGGTCTTGCTGTCACCAAGGATCAGCTTTTCCTGGGAATGCTCACCAAAGCTGGTCTCTCTAACTTGCCAGTCATGGAAAAGTGTGTTAAACTCCCACTTTTACTGAAATGCCTGTAACAACTCCTTGATAATCCCAGTAATTTGGTTTTATCTATAATGTGCTTTTAAAGTAAAGGGATAAATACAATCAGTCTGCATAAAAGGTAGCTATTAAGCAGCAGGCAAGTTGTACAATAATAACTTTCAATTAAAGCCCTTTCTCACGACTTCTGCCATTGTGGGGTCTGCAGATTTTCCTTAAAACTTTTGAAGGATGCCTGGGCTTCTTACAGGCAGCCATTTAACCTCCGTTTATGAAGAAATAAAGCAAAATTGATGTTGATTTTGGCCTACATTGGGGGATACTTTTGCAACATAAAAGCCCTTTTGCCTGCAATTTGCCGAGCAGCCCTGTCACAGGGATGAGGGCTGATACTGATAAAGATAAAGCTTTATAGCTGGGGCATTTGCAGCTAACAGCAAGCTAATGCTACATTTTCATTTTGATGCAATTAATGTTAATGTCTGCTACGAAAATTGTCATTAAATACCATTTTAAAATCCATTCAATTTGCATATGCAAAGCCCATTTACTATCATGTAAAATACACGGTGCCGTTCATCATGTCTTTTCTCTAGAATTTGTAGCTGTTATTTTTCTGGTAGTGATTATTATCAAGCTCTTAAAATAAAAACCTAATGTCTGGTCCAGACCTGCACAGAGCAAGAAACCCCCCTGGGCTCCAGCAGTAGCAGGACTTTGAGAGGCTTTGAGCACTGGTTTGTGCTGGAGTTGCACTGGCAGGGAGAAGATTTTTTACCTCTGTCCTGCTCCATTCCCAATTTCTGCCCAATGCAGAGCAATGAACTAAGTGGGAAAGAGGATAAAGAACTTTGAACTGATCTTTAACTCCACCAGAGTATTTCTACCAGTGCAGACAGGTAGAAATGCTGTTGCTCTGATTTTCTCACCCTGGGATGCCAATTTTCTGGCTGACAGCTCTTCATATTCCTTTAGATTAAAGGGTTGGTATTGAAGATATTTTTAAGAGGCTTCAAGCCCATAATACTTCAGGTGAAATGAAGTTGTGTTGTGGCAGGTATGTTAGATTCAGGTAGTTGATTATCTGACAGGAGTGTTGTAGGAATGTGCCCCCTGTTGACGGAGTGACACAACTATCATTTGTCTCCTTAAAAAAGAAAGAAAGCCTAGAAGTTTCTCTCCTCAATTAGGTAAAAAGACACCTCATAGGATCTGGGGGACTTCACCTCAAACTTAAGGATAGCCAATTGGACAGGAGCCAAAAAGTCCTGGCTGAGCAATTTACTAGAAAAAGAAAAGAACAAAGGAACTAATTGCATTTGTGGGGTGTTTTACCAGGAGCAAGAACCACTTGCACCTGGGTTGGGTTTTCTCTGTAAAGAGTTCTGTTATTTTGCCTTTTATTAAAACTTTTCTGTTTCCAATACTACTAGAGAAGTCATCCTGCTGATTTTATGCCTTCTAAGGTAGCTGAGCTCTCTTGGTGTGATATAAACGTCCAAGAGCTTATGAGACCTGGCTGGAGGAGACCATATATCAGAGTGTCATCACACATGGATGTGATGCTGTGACTCAGCACATCCAGGTTCAGGACGTTTCTCTTTTGGGTCTGTGGTAGCTGAGACTGGGGAGGGATGTGAGGGTAGGTGTGGAAACCCAGGGCACCAGGAATATTTCTCTGTTTGCTCTGGGCTGCCCTGACCCCTAAAGGAGCACTAACTTTAACCCTCATTCATAGAAAAAGTTTCCTAGATGTCGATATAGTGTGAATTAAACTCCTAGATGTCAAAAGTGTGAAATAAATTATAAAGAGTAGTGTAAGTGTACCACTTAGTGAAAAAATTAAGTTTTGAAATTTTTAGTATGCTGTAGATAGAAGCAAAATAGAAAGCAAAAGTGTCATCCTAAGTTTCTTTTTCATGCTTCTTCTTCTTCCTTCTTCTTTGTAAGTTTAAGTAGCATTTTGTAATTAAGCAAAAAAGTCCACATTGCAAACTTTTGAAATCAGTTATTGAGTTAAAAAAAAAAAATCCGTGTCAGTTCTTAATTAGATAGTTTAGTCTTAAAAAAAGCTTGTAACAAAAAATTGTTAGCCATTTTGTGCCTTCTAATAAAAAGCTGCCAAACTCACAATAATAAAACCATTTTACTAATAAAAAATAATAAACAATTAAAATTAAATATTAAAAATTAAATGTAAAATATAAAACAAACAATTAAAAACATTTAAAACAATTATAAAATACAAAATAACCAATTTACAAAATATGAAATAAACAATAAATATAAAATTAAAATAAACAATTAAAATCAAATCCAAACACAAATTACTGTCTCAAATACCTTCAATCCAAACCCAAAAAAAAATGATACCCCCACAGGTAGGAATGGATAATTTCATCCCGAGGAGGGCCCTTACCGTGGTGGCTTGCCAAAGGTCATGCCTGGGGGTGCCTTGCCCCCATATCTGAGGATGCCCTTGTCCTTGCAGCGGATGTCCATGTAGCCATAGTACAGAGCAAACTCCCTGGCTGTGGTGCAGCCTTCATCCACAGCTGCACGGCCCATGGCCACGAAATCCCGGGGCATCACCCTCTTACGGGGGTGGGCCTTGGCCTTCACTGCGTCCCAGTGGCCTATGGCTGGAAGGAAATCGAGACAAAGAGGAGGCAACTTGGTTAAAACCTTGATTGATGTGTGTGTGCTGTGCATGGGGGTCTTGTGGGGCTCAGGTTCATGGCCATGAAGTCCTGGGGCATGAGCCTCTTATGGGGGTGAGCCTTGGCCTTCACTGAGTCCCAGGGGCCTATGGCTGGAGAGGGAAGGAAATAGAGACAAAGAGGAGACATCTCAGCTTCTGTTTAGGAAAGCTGACTGATACTTGTGCACCATGCATGTGGGGCTAAGGTTCATGGCCACAAAGTCCTGGGGCATGACCCTTTTACAGGGATGAGCTTTGGCCTTCACTGAGTCCCAGTGCCCTATGGCTGGAAGGAAATAGAGGCAAAGAGGAGGCATCTAGGATAGCTTCTGTTTGGGAAAGCAGATTGAGGTGTGTGCACCTTCATGGGGGTCTTGTGGGGCTGAGGTTCATAGCCATGAAGTCCCAGGGCATGACCCTCTTATGGGAGTGGGCCTTGGCCTTCACTGAGTCCCAGTGCCCTATGGCTGGAAGGAAATAGAGACAAAGAGGGGACATCTCAGTTAGCTCCTTTTGGGAAAGCTGATTGATGTGTGCACTGTGCATGGGGGTCTTGTGGGGCTCAGGTTCTTTTTGTGAGCTTCATACCCCATCCCACTGCATCCCATACCCCATCTGAATTGAATCCTTCTCACCCTCCACCCTGGCTTGCTCAGCATGTCTGATTTTACAGGGAAATTGTCCCTGAGAGCACAAAGCAGGAGCCCTGACAAAGTTATGACAGTGCCCAGGTGCATCACATTTTGCAGGTGCATCCTCCCTGACTGGGCTCTGTGTGAGCCTCTGAAAGTTTCTAATGTGACAGAGAAACTTCACTGGTCACCAAGCAATTGGGGTAATATTAATGAAAGTGGGTAAATGTTGGAGTTCTGCACTTCCAGCTTGATGAGAAGTATTGAAGAGCCATGGGAAGGAGAGAAGACTTCCTTCTAGCATTAGGATTTTGTTGCAGGTCTGTGTTTTAGGGGCAGTGTCCTACCTTCAGGGACTCCTCCATCTCTCTTGTGCATGTACATCCCATAGGTAAAATCAGGGCCTGGCAGGGAGTAGCAGTTTCTCATGGGCTTTCCAAGTTCTGGCTGCAGAAAAAGGAATAGAGAAGCCTATGGAACATTAATAGAGAAACATAAAGACATTTTCTGATAAGATAAAGCCCCTGAAAACAGAAGTTTGTAGTAGAACACAGCCACAAGTACCAGCAGTGTCCATTTGGCAAGGGCTTGAATCCCACTGCACGAGTGAGTGCCACAGTGCAAAAAGGAGCTGAAGCCTAAAGAATGCTAAATTCCACACAAGTTAGGTTTTGAGTTATAAAGAGACCTAGCTTTGCTGGAAATAGGGATCCTGACTCAATAGATATGGACTTGAAGTCTTCTTGTTTGGTTAATCTCTCCTTTGGTGGGGATGCCAAGCTGTGGTGTCTGCAGCTAGTCTTAACTTTACTTTGAGTTATTTCATTTCCAAATTGTGCATCCTCCCAAAAAACTGACATAAACTTCCCCAGGCACAATCACATGGATGCTCCTGCCTGGGAATAACCAAGACACAAGGCATACTGGAGGAGGAGGAGGATAAGGCGGATGAAGAAGGAAGAGTAGAGCCTGGGCTTTATAGCACAGAAAAAAAAACTTCAGCTCAATAATATAATTTCAGTTTAGTTTTCAAATGAACTCTTCCCCAGCTCATGTGTGTCCCAGCCTGGTGGTGTCTGTGGGATTAACTGACCTCCCCTCACCCTTTTGTCTCCACCCTCCCATCTCCATGGTGAAGTCACTGCAGGATGTGTCTTGAAACCTCATTGCTGCTTGAAAGGGAGGGCAGGGGAGAGAGCCTGGCACAGGGAAAGCTGGAGCAGAGTCCCAGGAGCCCTGAGGGCAGGATGTGGCTGCTTTGGGACTGGTTATTTTCCATGGGAAGGGTGTCAGGAGAGCTGGGGTGTTGTAGGTGTTGGCAGGTCTTGTTTGGAGAATGAAAGTGCTGAAATACCACACTGGTGCTTCTCATGGGTGAACACTGACATTGAGATGGCCATTATCACACTCTGGATCAGGAGCTGCTGAATCAAATGCAGCCCTTTCTGCAGAGACACAGTGAAAAAGAAGCAGCAAATGAACCACTTCCATCTTGCCACCATGGCAGGCTCAGGCTGTGCAGGTTGATAAGGGACCCAGCTCACTGGAGCTGCTTGTGTAGGAGCATTGTCCACACCAAAATTTTCCTTTTATTCCCAGTCAGCGCAGTGCAAACCCTGGCCAGGGCCTCAGAGCAGCCATGGCTCCCCTGTGCACTGCCAGCATGGTGGCTGCTTTCCAATGTGCTCTTCTGCATCACCCTCAGCTCAGGCAAACTCTCACTGAGCCAGTTTTACCTGGAGAGTGAGGGTTTATAACCCCTGTCCAGAACAGGCACCCTCCCAGAGGGCTCTGCAGTGAGGTCTCTAAAATGTGCTTGTAATTCCTCCAACTTTTACACTCCACACTCTAAAGGAGGTGTGCCATTTCTGCTGCTTTCAGAAGCACAGTTTCCCCAGAAAATGAGTTTTAGGGACCTGTCCTGTGTGAAACTGCAGCTCCTTTGTTGCAAGCAGCCCTTTCTAAAAGCCATCGAGCCAGGGATGTGATGCAAGCACGGCTGCATTTCCCCACATCCCTCCTGTGAGCCCTGAGCACAGGGAGGGACTGTCCCCTGTCCAGCACAAGGGGACTGAGTGGGGTTTTAGTGCCACCAGGGCTGCAGTGGCAGTGACAAACCCTGTGTGCACTCTGTGTGTGCCAGGAGCTTGTGCAAAGCACTGCCAGCTGGGATAAAGGAGCTTTCATTGCTGCTCTGCTCTTCCTGTATTTACAGCTATTTTTAGGGTGGTTGTGCAAAGGAAATGGTGGAATGTTCCTCAGATGCAGGAGAAAAGGCGTTTTCCTGGGATCACCTTCTGATAATGGATCAGGGAAGTGAGGTCAAAAATCTGCTGTGATAGCAAAGGTGTGTCAGATGGGAGAAAAATCACAGAGAAACTGCAGGGCAGGAGAGAGGTTTGTAACCTGTGGCAAAGCTGCTTCCAGACCCTCGAGTGCAGAACTCTGAAACTACATTTTAATTTATTTATTTAAAGGGTCCCTTCTGCAGAGCACCTGAAGTTAACACAGTTGGGTGTTTACTCCATCACAAAATGAGTGCATGCTGTTTCCTTTTATGATCAGGTGGCATTTTACAGTCACTTTGCACTGAATAAATAAAGCTGAAGGTGCTGGATAATTAATTAAAAAAAAAAAATGGTCCAATATGTTGAACATGGAGAGAATCTGTGCCTGAAGAAAAATCAGCGAGCTCACAAGACTCTAGTTGCCTGCCAACATTTTTTACCTACAAAAGCAAAGAAGGGGAAGGATGTAGCAGGAATGAATCCTGCTCAGTGTAATCCACAATTACAGCCTTTCTCATTCATAAATTAGCAAAATGCTGTTTCCAGCTCATGGGCTGGTTTCATTTGTTTGTCCTGAGGCATTATAGGTGTGCTCTGTCATGAAGCAGTGGGGAAACTGAGCCAAAGTTGATACAGAATGTCTCTTTTTTTTTCTTTCTCCCCCAGTTCCAGCACGGTTCCCTGTGTTCAGGTTTAGCCTGTCACAAAGCTGCTTGGCTGGAATACAGATCTGTCTGACAGCTGTGCCCATCAGCAGACAACTTCATTAAACCTCATTAAGATGTCATTTCTCTGCCTTATTTCCCACCTCTTGGCTCTAATTAAAACCGTCTCTCTCTGCATCCCAGGTGGTCCTAATTTTCTCTGGGTACCTTCTGCAAGTTTTCTCCCTTTACGACCTCAGTGAGGAAAATCCAGCATCCTAAATGCTGTTTATCCAGCCAGTTTGGAAAACATAGCTCTAGACCTTATCCTGAAGCATTCCCAGAGCACCCAGCAGAGATCAACACCTCTCAGGGCTATGAGAGATGAGTGCTGAGGCTTTGTTTGCTCTCTCAAACTGCCTTTAAGGGCTTGGCTGATGCATCCTTTCCCCTTGGACATGATAATTTCCCTGGTGTGTCTGGGCTGGGTTTGGAGGGTGCCATGCTCCCACTGGTCATGGTGCAGTGCTGGGGGTGTTTGATCAGTGGGGATCCCTTGGTTGGCTGAAAAGTGAGTGCTGTTGGGTGTACTGAGTGATCCTGAGCCTTTGCCAGGTAGTTTCTGATCTCTGCAGCCCTGGGCTTGAGCCCTGGATTTGTATTTAAGTGTTGGAGAATGTTTGCTGTGGAGGAGGAGGAAAGATCTGAAAGGGGTCTGTTTCTTGAGGTGGAGGCATTGCAAAGGTTTAAGGAAGTGCAAAATCTTTAAGGATTCCAGGTTTTGTTGCAAGACTTATTTGTGTTCTGTCCCCTGGTGTTCATGGCCCAGCAAAACACATTGCATCAATTTTCTGAAGATGACTGAGAGAGCTGGGAGACACGTCCATACAGAGAGGTACAGAAAGAGACTGAGATGTGGATTTTTAATCCCTGCCTCCCCAGCCTTTCCCTGGGAGGGGATGCTGGGCAAATCCCTGAATCCTCTGTGCTCCGACTCAGCCCCATCCCCTCCTCTCTGGCTCTGCCCTGTGGACACCTGCAAACTCTGTGCTGGTGCATTTTCAGCCTGCCAGGCCCTGCCTCCTTCCTACCTTCTGTTCCCCTTTTCATTACACCCCCTTGTACAGTAAAGCCTCCCGTCACGCTGCCATTACTATTATTATTGCAGATTTACTGCACTTGCAGAGTGAAGTGATTGCAGTGACAAGGCCCAGCATTTTTCCCTCCTTCCCCCCACGACAGCTTGAAATCAAGCCCTTCATTTGCATTTACATGATCTTGCTGTGCAGCTTATGAGATCGGGAGATTTATTTGCTACTTAGCTTGATGTTTGATTACACTCTAAGAAGGCAGTGAGCTACAAAGTGCAGGGATACATCAGAACTGAGCTACTGAAAGCCTCTGGGGGACAGTAACTCAACATCAGGTTTAGGTAGATGAGAAAGGGAATGTTCAGTGTTTTGAGAAAGGCAAATTTGATGAGATTTTTTTTTTTAAAGGTGGAAGGAAAAACTTAGCTTTTTTTTTTTTGTGAGAAAGTAAAACAAGAATGTTGTTATAAAACACACCTGAAAAATCTGGGTTTGTTAGTGCAGAAGAAATCCTAGCAGGGGCTGGTGGCTGCTGGGCTGCTTGGTGCCAACTGCTTGTAACTTCCACTCCCAAGAAGATTATTAATAATAAGTTGGCAGTTGTCTTCAAAGCTTTTCATAAGCATTAAATGTCAAAGCCAAAGGAAGTTTTGCTTGATGGATGACCACAAGATCTGTCCCTGATTTATTAGGCTTCCAAGCATGCCACTGAGCATTAATACTCTGTAATAAAGGGGAAACTGAGGCAGGGAATCAGTGTGCCCATGCAGGACAGCAAAGGGAATGGAGTTTGGACTGGGGAGAGAAGAGAGTGAGACCAAATCATTCTAGTCTTCTATAAGAGTGTAAGAATCTTTCCCTTTCCAGAGAAAAGGGTGATGGTTGGGCAAACTGCTGTCCTTGGAGTCAGAAATGGCAAAGCTCAAGGATCTTGCTGTGAGTTTAACTCCTTTCATTACAAATACTCCAGACAGATCAGCCAGAGTACATCCACAAGTGCAATCTCCACTAACCTGTGCTCCTCACTGACCTGCCCTGGGAGCTCCAGCCTTATTACACACCAGCCTTTGAGTGTCAGGTGTGGATTTGAACCATTTTCCCCTCTAGAAGCTGTATTTTGTGTAGGGTCAGCAGCAGAGCTGTCGCCCTTGCTGATTAGAGAGGACAACAAGAGAAGGCAGGCAGCTCTTCCAGCCCAGATTCTCCTTACACAACCCCTGGCACCGGCCCCTTGCCATTTCCTTGCTCCCAAAAAGGCAGGAACACCAACAAGCAAGGGCCACACACAGAGTCAGACACAGAAACCCCAGTCCAGGCAGCACCCACTGTCTGATACACTCACTGCACATTCCAACTGTTTGCACTTAGCTTTTAGTCTTGAAAATTGCCATGAGAGATGCTATTACAATTAATCATTAAAGACTTAAGAAAGAGTATACCCCATTACATAAAAGACTCCAGCGATGATCTTTATCCAACTTGTAAAATGGGCAGACTTGATGCCACTGAATAATTTCCCTCTCATCTGCACAAAATCATGAATGCAAGTCAGACTTTGAACCTGAAGTGAACATTGTGAGACCAGCTTATAATTACCAAAACTGAAAAAAAGAACAGCGTTTTCTAATGAATGACAAGGCACTAGGTGGAAATCTAATTTGGTCTAATTAAGCAGCCTTTGTGAGGATTTGTCTTTAGATGAAAAGAAGGAGCCAAAGAGATCTAAATGCAAATGAACTCTATCATTTTGGTTTTAAAGGGCCAGGCAGATATGAAAGTATTTGTGTACACAATCTTCATGGGTGTATTCACCTTCTAGTTTTCCATTGAAAAATCCTGTTTGCCCCAAAATTCTGAGACTCTGAATATTAGTCACTGTTTGGGGAGTTAGCAGATAATGTGCTGTTGTAGGGACAATTTTAGCAGTATGGCATTGCAACAGTTAAAACTGCCTTTCTCTGTAACAAGAGTGCTTCTTTCTGCTGTTTGAAAATGCTTTAGAAAAAAAATAAAAATAAAAAAGGGATGTTTTTTGCTAAGGAGTCAGCTCCCAGCTCTGCCACTGTGGATGTGTGGCACTGTATAACTCTCAGGTCTTCGGGGGCACCTGCTGGACCCTGAGCTCCTGCTCAGCTCCTCGGTGTCAGGATGAATTACTTCAGCATTGATAAATCACCAACACCTTGCCCAGTTGTGCTATTTCTGCTGATTCTGCCGGCAGTCTCCACGCTGGGAGCAGCCAGGCCAGGTACAGCCCCAAAGGCTGAGGCTCACCGAGGTGTTTGACTGTAATTGAGATGGAAATATTGAAAACGATCTTCTCCTGCTCTATTAAATCTGCTCCTGACTTTCAGACAAATTTGTGTCTGTGTAAGGTTTTTGTGCCAGCGCTGAAGGTCAAAGAAGCACATGTGTTTCTGTAGAGGGTGTCACAGCTTGTGAAGTTCACATCAGCCCTTGCCTGCTCTCAGTCTGAGGAAGAAACGTGGGCTGTAGTCAGAAGACAAAGCCCTTTGGCAGGAGGGATGGGTTATTCAGGCTAAACGAGTGTGCAGGTTGCAGCTGCTGCTGAGCTGCTGAGGAGGTCTTACCTGTGTCTGATTTTTCTTGAGTTACAACCATCATTCACCTCTAAGAGACAGAATGGGCCTGGGATAGATTTGAGGATATGTAGGGACAATGGCAGGGAGGTTTGGGACAGCATGGGGTGGTCCTGGAGCAGCTGGATGGAGAAGGACCTTTCTGAGTCCTTGTTCTCCCTACAAGCAACATCAGTGGGAAAATGGAGGCATGGATGGACAAATCAGTGTGGGAAAAACAGGAGAATAATTCTGTCTTTGATGTGGCAGCAGATTTGGAAGCTCAGGGTATAATGTGGGCAGAATAACACACAGCAGCTTGGCAAAAAAAAAAAAGCAACTTTGCCATGTTTGCTGTTGACTTCCCAGACAAAAGTGGGAAAGGGTGTAGTGGGGTTGTCATTTCCCAGAGAATCACAGCCCTGGAGATACCTGCTGTGCTGCAAACCCTGAAGTTAAATTTTGCCAGGGAATGCTGTTGCTCAATGCCTGGCTTCAGTGAGGACGCTGAGGTTAAACTGAGAGAGGGGTATGGGCCACTTGAGAATGAGAGAACATTCTCTAATTGTTAAAGAGAATGGACGATTTTGGTTTGGTTGTTTGTTTTTTGGGGTTTTTTTTAAGGTTTGGTCCCCTTTCAGCACTTATGACCTTTTCTTTGTGTTTCATCCTTAATAATATCTGTTCTTTCAACCTCCCCATCTGCTACTTCAAGAAAAATCCCTTTATGCTCTCAAGACCAGATGTTGGCCCAGATTATGTCCAGAGCAACTCAGCTCAGTGAAGCTGCTGCTTACACCATGTAACTCCCTGCTGCTGCTCCAACTTCGTACAGGGAGTTTTTATTTGACTCCCCTGCTTTTATATGGGTGCAATAGAACATACTAAGCTAAGTGCTGCCAGTATAACCTTCATATAAGTCACACTGACATTAAAGGAGTTGAATTCAAGTGAGAATTTGACTGTGGGCCTTTCAGAGCAGACTGGATATGACATTTCCTATATAGTAAAATAGTTCCCCAGCAGCACAGACCTCTGATTCTTAGGCCAAATTAAATCCCTGGCTGCAAATGAGATACTGGCTGCCTTGAGAGCTACCTGTTATTTCACAGCAGAATTTGTCTGAAGTCAATACACTTGTGGTACCTCCTAGAAGGAAATTCAAATATTTTAGATGAGGAGACAACTTGTTAAATTCAGGCGAACCTCTGGTTCAGGAATCTCTCAGCTTTCACTCAAGGAGAAACTCTAATCTCTGATCAAAGATGCAGGAACTTACCAACTTCAGTCACCTCATGTACAGAATAATCTCCATTTTCATTAGAGAATAGATAAAGTTTTTGCTGTTAAAAAAGGATGCTGTTTCTTTAATGTAATAAAACCTCAGCAGGACAGAACGTCTTTACTAGACTATCCCTCACTATTCCCACAAGAAATCAAATATAATCCTATTTAAGAAGCTTTAAATAATTTTGAGCTTTCATATTGACTTATTAAAATGCAGCTTAAAAAATGCCTTCCTTGCAATCCCTTTACAAGGGTCAGGGATATAAAATTTGAAGAAATATGATTAGTAGATCAGTTGGAAAGATATGCGGCAGCTTCCATTTTTATTCTTTAAAACTCCCTTTAGGAAGAAAAGGTGATTCTGTAAAAAAAGTGGCACCATCTCCCTGAAGGAATCCAGTCCTGGGGCTTCCAGTCCTGTCTCCTGCATTCAGAATTCAAGGCTTGTGCCAGGTTTTTCTTAGACCTGAAGAGCCCTTGCAGCTGGGGTAGAAGAGCTGCATTCTGTGTGCTCCTAGTCCAGAGAAATTGAGGCTTATCAGGCTCAGGCACAGAATAATCCAGGAGCACCTGTGGCCATTCCTGCCTGGTTCAGAAGACAAAGTGATAACAGAGATGTGAATATGCCCCAGAGGACAGAGCCACTTCAGGGCTGAGCACAGGTACAGTTTGGCCCCCAGAGCCTTTCTTTTAGCACCTGCAGACCTGGAGAGATGAAGAGCTGTAAACTTTCAGATGTTGGTTGGAGTGGGATCAGCCCCTTTTTCACTTTCTAAACACTATGTGATGGAATAGAAAACCATGGGATGAAACAAGGCTCCTGCTGTGCTGACCTGAACTCTCTGCAGGGTGAGCTGTGTCTCCAAGCAGCAGCTGCAGACTCCACCTGAATCCTGAGGGGTCCAGGCAGAAATCTTCCTCCAGCACATTTCAGTCCAGTTGCCCATGTTCATTCCTGTTGAGTTCAGAGGAAGTGCAGTTCCCCTGGGACCAGCAGGGTTGTAGGGATGTAAATGATGAGACAATTTGACCCTGCTCTTGAAGAATATTAAATACAGCAGACACTCAAATCATGCTGTCAGTTGGGCACAACTCCCATTAAGCACTGAGGGCCTTGTGCTGATGCAAGAACCTGCCCAAATCATTTGCTCTGTCCTACAGCAAAATGTATTCAAGCTGCTGAAATGTAACTGCAAAACTCAGGGAGCAAAATCACACCCTGCCCATTACACTTACAGCCAGCTGCTGTGAAATCCTAATGTGTCAGGCTTTCTCCAGGAAATAAGGGAACTAATAACTTTACTCCTGCCTAAGGCTGGACTTTGGTCAAGGCTGTCAAAGCTTCTATGATTTTCCAGTGTTTTTGAAAAAAAAAAAAAATCCATGATTTTTGACATTTTTTGTGTGTGAGGGAGCTGTGAGAGCAGAACTTGCCAGAGCTGCAGCGTTCAACCTTGGGTGCTCTGCAAGGCAAACACCAAAGGGTCCTGAGCCCACTGGTGCCTGATTTCAGCTCCTGAGGATCAGTGGCAGTCAAACAGGGTTGACTCCTGCCCAGAGTTTTCTCCTGTGGCAGAAGAAGCAGCAGTGACACCAAAGGCAAGACCAGCAAGCACTGGAGAGAGCCTTAATCCTCCAAGGAGCTGTCATGAGGTTTTTGTAATTTTCTACATTTAGGACAATAATTGTGAAACTGGGCTGAAATAGCAATGGGGAGTTGCTACCAATGCTTTAAAACTCATTGCCTATAGGTTGATCTTATTAATGGTGCTAAAAACATGGCAGAAGTTACGTGGCTCACAAAATAATGCTTGCTTTCTTCACTCTTTCTATATTTCTAAAATTCCCTATAATTCTACATCTGACTCCCTCATTGCTTTCCCCACCAAATTTTCTCAATACAATTCCAGCTCTGCTTTGTTCTGCTGTTTTTCTCTCCAGTCCCATTTTTTGTATTTTGAAGAGATAGAACATAAGAGGTTGGGTACTGCTCAGGTATGACACACATGAGCAGCCCAATTGCTTTCAAAGGGGCAACCTTCTGAGGCAACCAAGAGTTGGCTCGAAAAAGTCACTTCCTAATTGCATCATATTTGCTAAATCAGACATTTTACAAGCTGAAAAATTCTCCATGTTCCCTTCGTGTTCAGCCATTACAAAAGGCTCCTGCTCTGCTGGAGTTCTGACCCATATTTTCCCTGCTGTAGTCCAAATTTGGTTGCTAAAAGGTAAAAAGAGGGGAAAAAAAAAACAACCCTCTGCCTCATCACATCTCTCCCAACCCCTGTTCAGCTGCTGTGGTATTTTCCTTCATTATGCTGCTGCCTCAGACTGTAAACCTCTCTAATTTCCTACATCGCAGCTATTTATTTAAATGCTAACTCGCATTATGAAGTGATAATCCACAAGCGCAGGAGATAATTTATGAAGCATTTAAATTAAGAGGAGCAGCTAATTGGGAGCATGTGTCTTATAAGCCTTGCTAACACCAGAAAACTACAAATTAGGGAGAAAATGGAAGATATTTTTATCTTGCTTTTTTCTTTTGTAATGCACTGAGGAAAAATATTACCATACATCACACAAACACTGCTGCTCACAGAAGTCTTCTGTTGTTGGCTTCGTAGTTACTGGAACACACAATGCTCTCATTATTACAAATTCCTCATTATAACACACAAAATCATCTTTGCTCTCAGAGAAGGTGGAACGAGGTGGGGTTTTCTCCAAATAAAGCGGAATAAATTTTCCAGGAAAGGTCCCCTTCTCAGCTGCATGCATTAATTTAAAAGAGCTAAGACTCCCTTGTTATATAGCAATGTTAAAGTGCATTTAATTTAGGACTGCATCACGCTGTAAGAGTTTTATAGGTTTTTGTTGAAGTGGGAATGAGCATAAATGGCTGTGAATCAGGGAAAAGCAAATGTGCTGCAGCCACAAGGCTGAGGGAAGGTGTTTTGGATGTTCTGTTCAGATTTTTGACACCAAAGTCACAAACTTTGCTTTCACTGCAGCTTTGTGGTGGTTTATTCATTAAAAAACTAATATTGACCCGAATCTGAATAGCAATGTGCCCCATGCTGTGCAATTCCAGCTGTAGAATGGAGATGGCTTCACTAAATGCTGCTGGGATGGGCTGAAGGGAAAGGAGGACACCCAGGCCCAGGCAACAGCACTGGGGAAAGTGATAATTATCCCAATTTGAGGGTCACAATCCTGCACCAGATTCCCTGGGAGGAGCAGGGAGGTGCAAGGCTGGGTGTCCTCAGGGGGCAGCTGCCTTTCTCTCTAAGTGCAGTGCCCCTTTGGTGGGGATTTTTTTTTTGGGTGTTGGTGCTTTGATCAGAGCAAACATCTGGGATGTTCTCCCATAGGAGGCAGAGGGTTTCTCTGCACTCCCCAAAGAGCATCCCAGGCATCCAGAGGATTGCATGAACAGCTCTGAGGGAACTCATGGCATGTGGAGCCTGAGACTGACAGTAAAGAGATGCCCAAAGAGCATCCCAGGCATCCAGAGGATTGCATGAACAGAGCTCTGAGGTAACTCATGGCATGTGGAGCCTGGGGCTGACAGCAAGGACCACCTTAACATGGAGCCCTCTGCCAGCCTTCAGCAACCACTTCAGTTTTTGCACAGCCGAGCGAGATCTTTAGTTAGGATCCTCCTTTACCCAGCAACCAATTCTTGTGGCTCCCTTGTGTGGCTGCTGGAGACAGATTTGCTGTTAGAGTGAAATACTGTGTACACACCCTGCCTGGCAGGGTGCTTGGGAAGCACAGTGAGATTCTTGGGCAGAGGATGCTCTGGCAGAGTGTGTGTGTGAGTCCAACCCCTCTACATGAGTGCACTGCATGTCTAGAAAATACCTGCCTCTAATCTCTGCATTCTTGTTTTTGCTCTTACAAATCTCCCTTTCTGTGTATCCTGTCAGAAAACAGGCAGCAAACAGGCTCTGGCATTATTGGAGCTGCTCCTCGATTCGAAGGAAACCATAAATCTGAAACTTCAATCATATCTTTATGATCATTCAGCAAACAGAGATGGAGGATTTATTCAACATGGGATAGCAAAGGGGAAACTGCAGGGGGTTATTGCAGGAGATATTGGTTTAGCTAAGGCAGAAGTGCTCCCTCGGGCCTCTCTAGGGCCGAGCCAATGAACAATGGCACCAATGACAATAACAAGGCAATTATGGGGAAGAGGGTGAGGAGGGGGTAATGCTTTGTTAAAGATAGAGGTAAGATTCCAGCATGGTGTCTCTTTTGTGTGCTTTAGCAACTAAAGGATGGTGTGTCTGCCTGGGGTGGGCTTATTAGGAGCTGGTGATCCTAAAAACACAGCGAGTGCTTCAAAGCGCCTGTAGCTTGCATGCGACTGTGCTGCTCTAAGGAATTTATGATTATTTCCTCACTAATTAAATAGGGCTGGCAATGGGTTCCCCCTAATCCATGCTGCACTCCAGGGCAGGAGATAAGCATATAAACCTCTGCTGAGGAAGGTTTGTCTCTCATGTGTGATGATGTTGGGTTTTCTGCATTTAGAACTAACTCTTACTCCCAGGAGGAGACTCGGGGGATGTCTGTTGGCCCAGGCTGGCCACTGTGTTGTGCCACAAACACTAAAGCAGCCCTTCCACCAATCTGGCCTGGAAAGGCTGTTTTGAGATCACCCTGTGACCTGGTGCCCAGCCTTGCACTGCTCCCAGCCTCATATTCTAGATGATATTTTTAATAACAACAGCCAACTTTCAAAATCCTGACTGGGGAGAGAAGCTCAGCCCTTAGGTTTCAAATACAAAAAGACTTCTGAACAACAAAAACAGCATCTGCATTTGCTCTCATCAAATCAAAGTGGGGAAGCACTGGAGGGGTGGCTCCCGTGGGCTCAGCCTTGTCCTGGGAAGTTCCCTGAGTACAAAATGGGAACACAAAAGCCTTGGCACAAAGGGGTGGAAATGTTCCTGCCATCACTGCCAATGGACAGGACCTGCATGAGATTACATGAGATTAGCATCTTTTCACGGTGCAAGGGACACAAACCTTTTTTTTTTTTTTTTTTTTTTTTTTTTTTTTTTACAAAAAGATGCCATGGTGCAAAAGCAGGAACCCACCGATCCATCCCCACCTGTCCTGCCTCCCCTCCCCTTCCTTCCAGCAATTCTTTCCTTTCTCCCTTTCCCTCGTGAGCCCCTGGGCGGTTTGGTTTTTTTGCCTGCAGAAGGAAGCTTGAAATATAGCGGAGGGGTGCAGGCAGCGCTCCCTGTGGCCCTGCCCCTGCTGGCAGGAATGCAGCCATAAAATAACCCAGAGCCATCCGTAACCTGTCGCCAAAGCCCCTCTCCGAGGTGAGAGTTTTCCTCCCTGCCGTGGCTGTTAGCTGCAATGTATTTCTCCCTGCACTAAGCACCGTCTTTCCCAGGGCTGCATTACAATGATTTATAAACCCCATTTCTGGGGAAAACTAATAGATCAAAGTGAGGAGAAGGGGAAAAAAAAGGAGACATGAGCAGCTGGAAGAAGATATTGAAGCATGAAACAAAAAACAGGAATGAAAAAGTAGTTTGTGGCACTAGTGAGTTGTTCTGTGCTGCACTTCTGTTATTGAAAAATAATAGGGGGAATCTGTATTTTAATCCAGTTTTTTAAAGACATGTTCAAGCAATCTGAAAAGCTCTACCTAGAGCCAGCTTGCTTTTGTGTGCTTGTGCATCTCTTATAGAACCAAACACTTATTTTGCTGTTTAGCCTTTCCCTGTCTATTCTCATGTCTTATTTAGACTTTCCATGGTTTTAAGCAGCATCTAGATTTTGTAACAGGATAACAGAAAACATTGCATGGAGGACTGAAGCTCCTCTGGACCTGAGCCTAGGATGTGCTCGTTCCTGAGCTAAGACTTGGTCAGTTTTTACAAAGGAAGCATGGCCTGAGGTCAGGGTGGCCAGTGAGGTGCTCTGCCTTTGTCTCTCTGCTTCCTCTCCTGCACAGTGGAGATGAATGGAGGAGATTCATCACAGAACTCTCAGCGTCAGTCAAGTTAAAACCCGACTGAACTGAGGCAGGAGCACAGCCCAGTGCTCATCTCTTAGTTCTACAATGATGAATGCATTAGTGTTTGTAAGAGCTTTAGTGATACAGAGCTAATTGGGCTTTTGTGTGTGTTCTGCTTGTCTGGTTCAGCACCAGACATCCCTGACTTCAAACGTAGGCAGGGCTGGAGAATTATTATGAAAATAACCATAATCCTTGTGGAGTGCTTCATATATTCACAGGGCTGCACAAACCTTCTGCCTCCCATCTCCCCACGTGGAGTGGAAGTGAGAGCAAACCTTACACACCTCTGATGAAATGCACTGAGTAGGACAAACAGCAGATTTGACAGAAAACAGACGTGTGTGGCAGGACCACAGGGGCTTTTCTGAGAGATTGTACAGAGCCATGAGAGGGAAGCTGGATAATTATCCCCAGGCACATCCCAAACTTCTCTGAGGTTTGTAGGTTTCCATTCAAAGCATTTCTCTGTGTTCCTGTTGTTTAAATTTTCACTCTGCCTGGCAATTTTCTGTTGCCAGTTAATGCTGCAGTTCACTTTAGGCTGCCTGGTTTGCCTTGGTTCCTGATTTCTGCTCCATCCTTTGGTGTTGGTAAAAGGTTCCTGGGGGAATGCAGGTGCAGGGGATGTTCATGGATGTGCGTAATTGATCCTCCTCACAGCTGACACAGGAAACAAGCATGTGGTGAGCTGCTCTGCACAAGGAAGGGCTGTGCTTGTTCTCACAGAGGGGCTGTGGGGGCAATCAAGGGCTGTATTTTCATTTTGGTGACTTGGTAAAAACATGGGCTGGAGAAGACACATCCAGGATGGCATCCATGATAAGATCTGCTTTCAGCACGTCTCACTCTTGATAAGAGAGCCAAAAATTGCCACTGGCAAGATCAACACCTGTCCATTCAAACCATCTGATGGGTCTCTTCCACTCTGAGATATTCTATAATTCTGTGACCCTCATGGCTAACTTTTAGCTCAGGGCTTTGATCAGGAAGAGCTGGGAGATTTAAAATGAAACTACATTTTCTAAAAACATGTTTAAAAATGCTTCAAACAAGAGAGGTAATCTTGTTAAAACATTCAACCCCTTCCTTCCTTTGGCTGTGCAGCCCCACAGCTCCAGAGAGCCATGGTGGTCACATCAGGCAGCTGCAGAGGCCCTGTTTGGGATCCTGCATGGATCCATTGCTCTGCTGACCAGAGCCTGATGCAGCTGCCTCTCCCATGGACCTTGCTCTGGTAGCTGCATCCCCTATTACCACAGGTAGAAAAATCATCCATGCTCTAATAGCTATTGTAGCCCTCCTAAAACTATGACAAAAATCTCTCTTCTGGCTCCCCATGGCCCAGCCAGTCTTTGCTCTTGTGTTTCCTGTCTGCAGAGTGAGCTGGCAGGATGAAAGACAGCTGGGAAGGTAGGGAGAGCTGAATGTGGACTAAGAGCTGCCAGAGGAATATGAGAAGAGAATTTTGCCCTATAAGCTTTAATAAGGTGGTGGGTTAAGAGAAATGCAGCTAGGGAGAAAGATGGGGAATGTTCTCTCTCCAAATGGGCACTGCTTCAGTTTGTAAAAGCACCAGGGATTCCCCATGTGGCTTAATTTATTATTTTCCCACTCGTTAAATGCCAAAACAATAAAGCAAAATCTATTGTTAGCTTTAAAATGCAGGTGATTTGCATATGGCTGTGATAGTCCTACTGCTGCCTTCATTTAAACTCAGTAAGCCGAGGTACCTTTAAAAATTATGACTTGTTTTACATTTAATATACTGAACTATGTTAACATAATATTAAGAGGCTGACTTCACAGCTTAATTGCTGCTCACGTAGAAGGCAGCTTTAGCCTGGCAGAGCTGTGCAGCCTGAGAGGAGCAGCTGGAGGAGCAGCCTGCACAAAGGGGCTCAGAGCTGCTCCTTCCCTGCCATGATGCCCCCACCTAAGAGCACCCTGGAAACCCAAAGTCATTTTTACTCCCTTGTGTTAGGAGGTATTTGGCTCCCTAATGCAGAGCAGAGGCTGTGCAGGGTATAATTGCACCTGGATAAAGCAGTGTTAGAAAATCAGGTGGGTTTTTGCCCCATCCAGTGAGGTTTTGCAGAGGGGGAAGGAATTGCACCCTTCCCTGGCAGAGCTGGACACACACTGCTCTTCCAGCCCTGGGTCTCTGAGGTTGCTGCAGGGATTGTGCAGTTCTGGTGTTGGTGTTGTATATTCTCATTTTCTTCCTTCCTTCTTTGACCCTTGGTTGTGTCAGGCTGAATGCAAAGAGGGCAGGAATGGGAATGGGAACCAGGCCCAGCAGACTCTTAACCTCTCCTTGAATGCAGAGACCCTCTGACAATATTTTGGTCGATGCAGTTGGCTGAGGCTGACTGGGCAAGGGTGAATTGCTGCAGTTTCCTTTAGTCCCTCTGTATTTTCAGCATCCTGAACCCTGGGCCAGCACTCAACAGCAGGGCACCACCTTTAAGGAGGCAGCTCCTGCAAGTGGCTGACTCGTCCTTGATCCCCAAACCTCCAGCAGGAAAGTGGCACATGGGGCTACCCTTCTTGTACTTGTCAGAAATGTAATTAGGATCCAAATATTGCCCCAGGATGTGCCCAAAATAAGAGGGATCCTAGGCTTGTCAGGAGCTGAAAAGGTATCCAAGCATTATCAGCTGCTCAGATCCATGTGTCTCTGACTTCCACACATGGCTCAGATTTTGAGGTCTGGACTCCTTGAAAAATTTGCCTTTTTCTCCTTGAAAAAAAAGCATCCAGATTGACAGAGATGTACACCAAGTTCTAGCCCTCTATGATTTAAAAGAGCAAAGTTATAGGCCCCTGAAAATTGAGGTTTATAATAGAAGCACTGGCAAACCCTTAACTACAGAGAAGCTACCAGGCGTTGCAACAATAATTGGGAAGGGAGGGAAAAAAAATCACACTGTGTTTTTCAGTGCTTAGCTAAGAAATACAACAAGAGAGTTTATTGCTTGCAAAACACAGCTGCACTGCCTCAAATTGGATGGAAAAACGAACCCTGATAATTTATTACACCCCTAAAGTCACAAGAATGTACCCATAAATTACTTTTTTGGAGGGGGAGGGAAGTGGTACCACTGTAGTCCATTCTGCACAACCTACTTATTAGTATCATAATTTATTATTATTATGCCCTGCTGCAAATAGAGAGGCAGATAAAACTCAAATCTATTAAAACAACCGCTCCACTTTCTCTGAGCCACTGAGGGACACCATTCCAAAGGAAATGAGATAAATTACTAAGACAAATGGATGGGTCTTGCATTAGAGCACGTAGCTTGTATATATGCAAGAGCAGGAGGATAATTCAAGCAAAAAAAAAAAGAGTCATGCTAAGTTTTACCATTCAGGATTCAACACAGAGGGACTGGGATAACATCAAGTGGTCAATTAAATGTTTCTAATGTATAGATTTTTTTCTTCTCCCCCAAGATCCTATGTGTTCACTTGGAATGAATTTGCAAAGCTGAAATAACTGCCCTGCTTCTATTGCAAATGCACCTGGATCAGCATGTATTTAAAAATATGCTTTATCCAGCTATTGTGAGGAAGCAGGCACTGTAGTGGTAAGCCTGAAAATCACATTGATAGTGCGTATATATATATATGTAAAAATAGATATATCCAAGTGGTGCTGATCAATTACAAAGCTGATTTGAATTTAAGATTGGTGATAGATTGTTTTAGATTCCCAGAAGGGCAAAATGGCAGAACCAAAGGTGCCTTTATCAAGTTCACTCTGTGCCTCTGCTAATGGGTCAAGAGGAATTTTTGTTCCATTTTTCCTTCTCTTCATTTCTTTCTGGAGCAGCAGTTTTTAATGCTGCCCTCCCCTTTCATGCCACATGGATGGATTAGCAGAAATTATAATTGTTTTGGGAGGTTATTGCTCAATTGCCTTCTTCAGACATCCTGACTTTGCAATAACATTTGGTTATTGCAAAGTCAGGATGGGTTTGGTGCTCTTGGCCATAGTGGCTGGGGTATAATAGAGCCCTGGTTTTGGAAGCTGCTACTCCAGAATGGATTTGGGTACAAAACTGCCAGGTTTGAGAAAAAAAAACAACCTGGCAGCAACCACAGCCAATTTGTGGTTTTCACTTTAATTCTTTTAAAAAATATAGCCACTATGTATGTGATACAAATTCATCTGGACTTTCCTAAGTAGTGTTTACTCTTCTTATTGATGGTGATACTTGGAGTGAAAAATGGAAGTATATAAAATTATTTCCTTTCTGAGCTAAAAGGTATGTGAAATACACTCATAAAGCTACATTTGACACTGCTCCAGATTTGTGTTTGGACATTTTTGCTCCAACTTTATCTAATTGTTTATATAAGATCACGAGGGCAGATCTGCCTTCATTTGAATGTTGGCAAATCCAACAATTGTGGCTTTTGCTTTCTGGCCCTTTGTTCAGATCCAAGGTATCAAACTTCCCAGGGAAAGCTGAATTTCCACTCTTCAAATAGCATGCTGTTGGTATTTCCTTCTGCTATGGCATCTGCCTCTAGCAAAGTGCAGGGCCACTACTTGGGCTCTTTTGTCAGTTTTTCCTCCTACTTTTGCCCTGGCAGTTTCTAATATTTAGTTTGGTAGCTGGTCACCTTCCTCCTGAGGTTCTGGCACTGCCCATTTACAAGCATGTTTCTGTTAAAGCCAGGTTTCCAAGCCACTATTCCCTCTCCAAAAGGGAAGAGGGTGAAAGGAGCTAAGCAGAGCAGGGGTAGTGAAATTTTAAAGTATTATGACACACATACATTTAATATTACATCACATGTAAGGGAACAAGCACATATGATTGCAATATTATATGACAAATACAGGTCCTACAACGTTAAATTTAGTGCCTTGTGATTGATGATCCTTTGTTTCCAGGTTTTCTGTATATATTATTTCTGTAGGATAAGCATCTTACCAGCTGGAAGAAACATACAACTTCTTTATTTTCTAGCATGTAATTTCTGTTTGATTCACAGCTAATAAATAGGTCATCTTGTACTTTTGAAATGCCAACATGCAGTAATTCAGTGAAATAGAGACTCTACATTAAAAAGCTGTCAACCCCAGTGCAATTTTCCTGCACCCTACGCTCTGGAAAGATACCTTGTCACTCATGGTTCAGCTCTGTTTTCCTGAAATATCTCTTCTTCTGCATAAATAATGAATATAGTTGCATGAAAATATCTGGCACAATGTCTGTTCTTCCTCTCACTCTAAGGAGCTGCAGTACAGGCTCTGTATTTATTGGTTGATCTTCCCAACAAATCTTGCTGAAATCACAGGGGTGGTAATAGCGTGGCCCCCTCCCAGGTGTTCTGTGCTAAACCCATCCTGCCCTCCTGCCTCAAGGCAGGCAGCTCCTGCCTTCAAAAACACTTTGCTGTTTAATTCTTCTCAAAATTTAAAAGCTACAACGACACAGAGTAATTTAAAACACTTATTTTCTTTTAAGCTCTTTCCATTTCTAATGCGTCACGCAGGTCTCGCACAGGAAAATATCAGCCAGAAGCAGATCCCAATTAGGAGTTTTTAAAATTAATTCTATGCTTTGAAAAAGCTTGCTATAAATCCCACCAGATTACTAAGCCTGTCTTCTAATTCATATGATCTGAAACACACAATTTACTGTTTTCTTATGGCTTTCTGCTGGTAGCTCATTAGAGGTGACACAAGGATGGCAAAAGCTGGTTCTGAGGCTCTGATTTCCACCACAAACATTGAAACTAGGCTGCCCTGTTTGCTCATTGAAGGAGCCCTCCAGTTTTCCATTCTGATCTGTAAAATCATGGTGCAACCAAGGGATCTCACTTCCTGAGACAGGGAAATCTCTGCAGTGCTGATCTCCCAATCCCAGAGTATTTACAACCCACCCCACAGCACACAGACAAAATCTGAAGCCAGAGATTGAACCCTGCAGGTGTTGCTCACATGAATGCTTCCCCCTGATCCCCAGCTCGATAATGTGATGTGAGGCAGGGGCAATGCTGTTTGAAACTGGATCAGCTCAAGCCATGAAAAATTTGGCAGTGCCTTTTGTGGGTTTGAATCGACACAAAGTTGGAACTTGCAGAACGTCAACCCTTGAAAATGGGGAAAGCAGGGTGTGCTAAACCCCTGGGAGCCAGGTTTTACAGAGGATAAAGCTGCTGAATCCTCACAGTGAGGTCCAAAAGTAATTTAAATCTCTTCCCCTCTCCCCCTGCTCCCAATTTCCCCATCCCAGTTGTTGTGAGATGCATCAGCTGAGAAGGAAAGTTGGAAAGTGACACTAATAAGGAGGGCTCAGACGCACTAAGAGTATTAAAAGGTTAGGTCATGGTGTGTTCTATTAAATAGAATATTAATTGAATTCTTGACATCTGAGGTGAACTGTGACATGCTCATGGGATAAATATTGCATTTAACAGAGCATCATGACCTAAAGCTGTAAATACTATTGAGCATCAGTGCCAATCCTTCACAATAGATCTTAGTCCCAGTCCTCAGGGCGCAAATGCTCCCTTGGAGCTTTGGAAGCTTGAGCTTAAAACCAGCTTTCAAATTTCTTCTTTCTGGTCTCAGTTAAGTCTGAAATTGCTTCTTCCATCTCAAGGCTACACTCTGCCTCAGAGCTGTGGTAACAGACTCCTGATACAAAGCTAGAACTGGATGTTTCAAATGCCATGTGCTACACGGTGCAAGAAAGGTTGAAAGAAAATTTCTCCATTTCCACCCCCACACCATAAAGAAGATTAAAACATTACAAAGACCAATTAAAAATAGGGAATCTCACGGCAACATTTTCATTAACCCTCCCTAGTTTTTCTTTCTGTCTCATTAGTCATCACAGGGAGAGGAAGGATCATTTTAATTAGCAGCATTGTAAAGCTTTATTTAAGGCAACTGCCCCTCCTGCTGCTCTCTGGATTACCCTGACGGCTTATAAATACAATACCAAATCATTACCAGCCAAAAACAACGCTGCTGAAGGGCTTGGAAGAAAGAAGATCCACTATGGTCAATGTTTAGGGCTCTTTAACAATGTCCTTTCTCCTTATTCAGGCATAATTCAAGCGTAATATTGGGCTTTACAAAACAACTCAATATCCTCTTACAGCAAAGTCCTTTCTAGTTGAGGATACCATGTGTTCAACTCTCTTCCCCTTTGTTTTCAGGGCAGGGAAGGCACAGAACCACATCTGATAGGATAGACATGGTAGATACGATCACAGCTTTTCCAGCATCCCAATTTCGAATTACTTGTTAAATTCCTAAATTAAAGGGACTGTGGGATGCTGACAGCCTTGCAGGAAGGGCATGAGCAGGGAGACCTCAGCTGGAGGAGGCTGGGGGAGTGTTTTAGAAAAGAGGATTTTGAGAGTTTAGGAGGAAAACAAAGCAAGAGCCCACATTTAATGGAAAGGAAATTGCTTTTTTCCAATTACAGCTTGCTGAATTTCACATTTTTGTAGAAATTAGCCCAATGGGTCTGCTCTTTAAGAAAGCCTCAGTCAGCATTTCCAGCCAGCAGTTTCCACAGCTGGGAGTGCAGGGTGCCTGTCCAGAAGAGCTCATTTGCTCTCCCCACATCCACGAAGGTGAGAGTGACCCCACTGCAGTGCCCGGGTTTATTTTCAAACAAGTTGGAGTCGCCACATTGCAGTCAGGGATTTGATGCAGCCCAAGATCTCTCAGACAGGAAAACATCACATTTCTTAAGATGTGAGCTGCACAAAATGTCCTCCTCCACGACTCTGTTAGGGTTATTAGGATTCCATGAGGATTATCAGGATTCACCATTTAGATCCTGGCCTACTTTCCCTGACCTGAATATTTAACTGTGGATTCTTCATTACACCTGGGTCCTGCAACCTCTAATTGTTCATCACTGTCCAGCCAAGGCAGCTCAGTCTTTCCCTTGGAACACCCCATTAGCTACACGTGGGAGTTTCAGTGCTGTGAGTAACTCTGTGGTGGAGTATCTATGGTGGGGTCACAGTCAGGATTTGATTTTTCAAAGTGAGGGCATAACACAGCTGAATTTAGTTGAAATTTGAGGTACTTTTGAGGTGCCTTCTTTGCTGTGGGTACCAGCAGATTAAGGTTAATACATCTTTGCATTAAGGTGTATCAACCACCAAATTCTTCCACTTTATTGCTTGACATGACAAAAAGAAAATCAGGCCAGATGACAAAAACTCTTTAACACTGAAGTGTGAAAGCACAAAGTGCAATTCATCTGCCCCTGAAAACAAACTCACCCTGACTTCAGCTGAGCACAGTGTGGAGATAATACTGGCTTCTTCAAAAGCCATGTCTATTCCTTCACAAAGGTTTAAAAATTATTCTGAGTGCTTGATGTTACCTATGTGAGCTATTTTAAGTAATAACCAAAAGGGAGACAGTAATGATGTATCCCTGAATGATTAATGCCTTGCTGTATAGAGTTTATTTCATTTTAAGGTCTGTATGTGTGGAGGCTTGCAGGGACAGGTGATATCTTTTATGGAAGTAACTGCTGCATGTCAGACTGTCACAAATACACATTAAAATATTTTAAAAAAGAGAAGGGAGGGAACATCAAAGTTCCAGTTTGGGACTGACCAGAGCCTCAGCCAGGCTGAGCAGTCACTCCTGAGCTCCTGTCACCAAAACTCATCACCCAGCCTGGAGGAGCCCTGCAGAGGCCACAGCGCTGCCAGGAGAGCTGCAGCTTCCAGGGACCTCAGTCTCCAGAGATCACAGATGCTAAACTCACAACCAGACAGTGAAAAATAGTCAGAGTAGCAGCAATTGTAAAAGTTTATATAGGCGTTTGCTTTGTTTTCTATTTATAGCTGCACTGTATTTTTCTTGTAATACATTTTTAATGGCTTATAAGGCCTAGTTATTTATTCTCCTGAAGCCAAATACTTTCTCTACCCTGCTGATGCCAGGGACTGAGCTCTGCACAGAGGAGCTCTGTGGGAATGGCTGGATCTGCTCCCTGCACTGGCCCCAGGCTGGGGGGACCCTGCCTGGCCCTGGGGACCCCCAGAGCACCCAAGGCAGCCCCAGCATGCAGCTCCCCATTGCCTCCCTGCACAGGGACTGCCTGTGGAGAGCCCTCCCTGGGCCAGAATATTTTCAAATTGCTGATTATTCTATCTGCACACAAGGGAGTCTGTTTTTTATGGTTGTTTTGCTTTACATTTCTTAATCCGAAATTAACTTTTCTTTAAAAACAAAACAACCCCCAAAACTGCAGTGCCTCACAGGCAGTGCTCCTTTCCATCTGGGTGTTGAAAAGTCAAGTATGAACAACAGACCAAAACAAGCAGAAGATGGGACACTTTGAAATGGCAGCTTTTAGCACAAAATATAATTAATCTGCAAAACCAGCATCCATTCCTAAGCACAAATGCTGATTGCCTCATGATGAGTCTAACCAGAATGGAATTAACTCTACTGTTCTTTCTAAATTGTTATAGACCCAATATTTTCTTCTGACTCTTCTTCATATTAGATTAATAACTATGTAATCACTTCATTAGTTTATTTAGATTATGTTATTTTAGGAAATTATTGTTTAGATCAGCCTTGTCCTTCCCATCTCTCTGTGCCATCCCAGAATTAAGTGATATCTGAGGAAACCAATTAATTGCAGCTCAACCACTGTAATGGGGTCTGTTCTGCAGTGTGGCAATGTCTAATGGAGGTTTAATTTCCCCTTGGTGAGTCAACATTTGCTTAAAGAGAGAAAACTCTTAGGGCAAAACA
The DNA here is from genome assembly GCF_012460135.2 of Molothrus ater. Lineage (NCBI taxonomy): Eukaryota > Metazoa > Chordata > Aves > Passeriformes > Icteridae > Molothrus > Molothrus ater. Next base: position 7,434,120 of record NC_050497.2, on the reverse strand, counting down.
CTGCCTGAAACACACTCAGCTCCTTCCACGTCTGTGGGGCTGAACATTTTGGGGCTGCTGCTGCTTTTTTGGGGGGGTGAAATTCCCAGAGGGGCAAAGCTGGAGCACCAGAGAGCATCAATTCCCAGCAGGGGCCGAGGACATGGAAGACATTCAGCCCAATCCCACACAGCTCTCAGGCTGCACCTCCCAACCCTGCAGGGTCCTGGGGGCTAAAATGAATTTGTCACCCAGTGAAGCTTTGACAGCCCTTTTTAATGCACGGTGTTCCTCAGGCAATATCCATTTAAGAGTCCTGGGCCCTCACTCTGCAGTGGCACAGCCAGTGCTGGCCATGGAGCAGAAGCCCTTTGTGCTGGGAGGGCTGTCAGACACAAACCCTCATCCCCAAGGAACCTGCTGTGACACACATGGGACAGCACCATTGAAAATGAGATTTTTCCATTAATTGTTCAGAGTATTTAGCACTGCCAGAAGTTACATTTGGGATTCTGGGTGGAGGCTAAGCACCTTAAAATGCCCCTGAACCCTCCCTCTCTCAGGCCATGAGCCCCTTCCCAAACCTCCAGTGCTGTTTTGCTTGGCAAAAGCTGACAAAGTTCTAAAAGTCAGTCTGGTCTGCCTTCCCCAGGTATCTGAGAGCTTAAAAGGTTTGAAACAAAGCTACATTATGATGCAACCAAATTCAGCAGCATCTGATTAACAAAAAGGAGGCCACAGCTACCTGACAGCAGCTGGTGGTTATTTTTTATTTCTAAAACAAACTGATGGCCTCAAACATTCATACATATTTGGGATGGGTTTTTTTTTGTTTGTTTGTTTAAATGTCTCATTTCCTGGTTTGTTTTTCTCCTGCATCCTGCAGGGAAATAAAGTTTTGCAATTCTTCTTCTCATAATAAGTCTGTCCAAAAATGATGTCGCTCGTTGTGTTGAAAGATGGTTTCATTTTCTACTCAAAATTGGTATGAAAAATTTGCCTTGCCAAATGAACATTGTATACTGAACTTGTCAAATCCTCTCTCCTGACACAAATAAAAGATAACATTGGGTGGCAGCATGTAAAACAGCACTGACAAGACAGCTGGGATGGAAGCAAAGAAATGCATATTTTTCTCTTTCTCTCTTCCAGAGCAGGGAATGGGAAAGATCCAGGTGAGCGAATGCTGGCGTGTTACAACCAAAAATACATCATCTAAAGACTTAACAAGCCATTTCCAGGCAGCTTCTGAGATGAACATAAGCGATTCCATTTCTGATTAGCAAAATCATGACAAAAGCATCAACTTTTTTCCAAGCAGCCAAGAAAGCTGCTAAGTAGGAAGAGTGGCTGAGTAGAAGGAGTATTCAGTTAAAAGTTCACAACTCTGCTGTGCAGGCTGGAAGGACTATTCCTAGCACTGCAGAAAATTATTCTAAGTATATTTAAAAATAAATAAGGTAATGATAACACTTTCATTAGTTCTGCAGTGTCTCCATGTAAGTGAATTGTTTTTTTCCTATTAAAATCGTTGATTGAAGGCTGTTAGCTATTTATCAGCCCCTGAAATTACATTTCTCCTCTCCTCTTAAAAATCACAACAACTGCATAGTTAATAACAAGAAAAGACTCCTAAAACTGCCGTTTTGGGGTGGGGGGGCAGGAATACAAGCATGAAACACAGATTGCACCTTCAAATCCCCCATGGCATCACGCTTCTTTGTTCTGCTAAGAAAAATTAACCTCAATCTCGGCTCAAGGTCCCCCGATTGATTATCATAGTCATTTAAATACTGTAATCTCATTTTCAGCATCAGGGAAAGGGAGCGAAAAGAAGAAAAAGAGAAAGAGGTGGGGAAGCGAGGGGGAGAGAAAGAGAAAACAGAATAAATTATCTGACAAAAGGAAAAAGGCCCTTTCTGCTTACGGAGCCTATTTCAGATCCTTCCACTTGATTGGAAAAGTTGATGAAGTTTAAATGAAGCAGAATTAGAGGCTCAGGCCACTGAGTATTGACAGGGGCCCATGGAAGAATGTGCAATTCAATAGGGCTGATTTCTGTGGAAAGCAGGGGAAAGGCCTAAATGGTATAATCTTCAATCAAATCTAACATCGACACTGACAAGGCAGGGTAATGAGATAGGCCAGATCAGGCATGTTGGTTAAAGAAATTAATCCCTCTCGCTGCACCAAGAGTTCAGCTTTGATGCCTATTGTACAGAGCCCCGTCCCAGCCTATCTAAATGCTAACTAACTGTCAGTGTGAGCTGGGACTGTGCTTTTCAGGGCCGGGGCTAAGCTGGGAACAATTTTAGCTGCCTGATTTTGGAGGCAGAGGTGGGACGGCAGCGGGAGCAGAGCAGGGATGACAAATGCAGCCGCCCCCCCCCCCAGCCCCGTGCAGGGAAAGTTGCATTTCTGGTTGTCTGAAGGCTTTAACACACTGTAATACGTGGTAATTAATGGAGTTACAGTCCTGACCAGCCCACTGGAATCCCCTGGGAGCCACCAGGAGGGTGATGGAGACAGCAAATGTAAGTCGGGAAGTTGAAAAGCTGCAAACAAAGGGGCTCTTCTACCTGGGCGAGCAAGCCAAAGCTCTTGATTAAAACCAGTGTTATTTTTCAGGCTGGTTTGCTCTTTATGGAGCAATGCAAGGTTCACTGTGTTTGCTTTGAGGGTTTTTATCCCCCCAGCCTGGGAGTTACGCTATTATTTTTAATCAGGTTTCACTTGTAAGATTTTTAGGCACAAACCTCGTGTTGGTTTGCTTAAACAAATCAAACTAGAGATATTTCCCTTGATATTGAAGTTTTCTTAAAGGCTGTTGCTGGAAATCTAGTAGTAGATCCCACTTTCATTTATATTTGCTACTTCAAATAAATGTGAGTGGGAAAGTCAGTGTAATTTATTTTATCAAGTACAAATGGTTAAAAAAGAAAATATTCTCCGAAATGCAGGTTCTGTCTAATCTGTACAATGCGAGCAGCCAAGCAAGAACAAAACAATCCCTGAAAGATGACAAAAGCTTCTGAAATCCAATAATTAGGCATAAGAGCATCTCTAAGAATTTGCATGGAAAGCAATCTGCCCTTGGGGAAAGTGTGGCTAAAAACTCCCAAAAATCAGGAGCTGAAAACGCCGGTCTCTGTGACTGCTGACAACTGCTCTCTTTGCTCTACATTCTGCACTCAAAAAGAGGAGAATGATTGTGGGAAAGGTTTAAAAATAAAGAGTTTTTAACCTTTTCCTTGGGCAGCCACCAACTGTTTGCCTGCCCAACGCTCTCCTGTCCAGCACTGTCCTCACTGAGCCCCCTCCAGCTTTTCCCTTGTGCTCAAGGCACTTTGTGGTGCCTCTTCCAGAGAGGAGAATTTTTGTTGGTGTTGGAGTGGGAAGCTGAGGTTGGAGAGGAAAGAGGGCAGAGCTATTCCTGTGCTGTTACAAGTTTCAGCTGCTCTCAGCCTGCTGGGTTTGGTGTCCCTGGAGCAGGGTTGGTGGGTTAAGGACACTGCAGTGAGATTTGGGGTGTCCCTGACTTTTTCTGTGGTGTCTTCAATTTGAATTAGTCTGAAAATCATCTCTTGGCTTAGTGTGGTTTGGGGGCAGCACTAAAACAGGCAGTGGCTCTCCCCCAAAGTTTCTTAAATCTTTCTGAGGATAAAGCCTGAGTTTTAGGTTTATCATAAAAATTCATAGCCTGCAGCAGCTCTGGGTGCACTGTGAATGTATGGATCCATTTGTGACCCATTTCATTTTAGTTTTTTCCCTATCCTGCCTACATCCTCTCATCCTTTGGCTTAATTTTCGTTTTTACATCCCCACCAACTAGGGCAAGAGGCTGTACAGATGTTCTCTGCTCTGACAGCACTGCTATTAGGGTCACAATGCAACAATTTGGTCTAACCATTATTATTGTGCTGGCTGACTTCAATAATGCACTTTTAAATCAAAGAGCCTTTGAAGCTTTATTTCCATTGTATTAGACAAATAAACATAGAAGATTTTCACAAACATAAAAGGCATTCACCTTGTAATGTTTCTGGGCTTATTAGTCTCACCAATTTGCATTGTTTTGTTCACATAAAGGATCAAAATGCCCTTTTGCTTGATTTTACATCCTGCCTGTGGATCTTGGGAGTGAGCAGCTCCCCAGGCCCGTGCTGCTGGGGCTGTCCCTCTGCCTGCTGAGTCACAGCTGGCACTTTGGAGCCTCTGCTCAAACAACCAGGAGGAAAAACCCACTACTTTTATTCATGCAGAATGTTTACTTGCCTCTTGGAAATACCTTCTTTATTTCAGCAGTGCCTGTGCAAAGTATGGGAGGGCACTAAAGCTCATAAGGAGTTTAATTTTTAGTGTACCAAATAATTCATTTAAAATCTTAAATGAGTTCATGCTGAGAAGAAAACCCTTAGAAGTGAGAGCATTGGAAGGAAAGCTCAGAACCAAACCTAATGATTATTTGACTAACCAGCCCTTCATTACTTTATTTCTCTAATGAATTATTGAGGCACTGCATAGCCATCTCAGAATGCATTTTTAAAAGCACAACACTAGTCTTAGATTGCAAAAATATAATAGTACTTGTGATATAATAATAATAGCAATAAGCACACAAAATGCTGCATAAACACTAATTAAACCTCAGTGTCCCCAAGCAGCAAGCACAGAAGGCAGGATGTTCAGCACATGCAGTGATTTGAGGTAAAGAGAATAATTAACACCAAATAAAACAACTTTATTCCAAATACAGCTCGTGGTACTTGTGGCTGCTCTGTCTGTGAGAGACAGAGAAACTGAACTCTGCTCTCTGCCCAAGTTTCCAATAAATGCATTGATCCCAAAGAGCTGTGAGCAGGTTTGGGTTAGGGGAGGGAACTGAGTCATTGAAATCATCAAAGCCAACACCTGAGGGAAGCTACCCAAACCCTGACAGGGCTGTGATCAGCAGTTTGGCACTGGGGGGATCTTGGTTCAGATCCTGGCTGTGGCTGAAGCCCCAGGTGCCTTCAGGGAGCAGAGGGACCTCCCTGGGCTGTGTGGGTGCTCTGTGCAAAGGAAATGATTTTGCTCCTGTCAGTGCCATGGCTCTTCCCTGCCGAGTTCACCTTGGCTCCTCGTCAGGCTGGTGCCAGAAGAGATAAAGAAGATGAGTGGATTTGGAGAGAATGTTAAAAAATAAAAACCCAAATCACCCAGGAAGCTGAGGGTTAAAGGCTGAAAGATGAAGCACAGCATTCAGATGTAAAAGCCCTGTTGCAGCCATAGTCCAGGTCAATAATAAAAGCTTCAGAGTGATGGAAAACCTGCCCTGTCAGGAATTTCTATTCCAAGAGAAGTTTGTGATGATGCAGTTTATCACAGCAGCTCCAAGTTGTAATATTCTTTTTCACACCATGCACTTGTCCAGCTTTGTCTCTTGCTTAATTACAGCTTTTTCTTTTCTTTTTTCACTGCGACAAGATTTTAGTTTGACAAAATGGCCCCACTTGCTTTTGTAGTGTCCATCCTAGGGATCTTTCCAGAAATCAAAATGATTTTGCAACAATTGTCAGCAGTGCCTTGCTCTGTGACAGTCAGCTCAGAAATACTTCATTGTGAGCTTCAATAGGCACAAAAGGAAAAAGAAAAACGGGCTGGGTGATTTCTGCCTTTACTTGGTGCCCACACAGGGAGTGGAGTCCCTTGGGTAACAGGGAGCAGGCACTAGGGTGAGCCCAGGGAAAGCTCTTCTGTTCATCCCCTTCACCCACCAAAAAGGGCATTTCCCTCTCCTGGCCTGGCTAATCTTTCCTTTGCTGGGAATTCCAAAGCCAAGGCTATCAGTGTGCCAGGTCCTGTGGTTTTTTGGTGCTTTTTTGATCATATATTCTTCTTCTGGAGATCATAGCAGCTGAAATTTTATTGCCTGAATCCTGTAGCTTCTGTTCAATCTCATTTGGAAAAAAAAAGAAAAACTTTCAGCCCTCGGGGCTGTAGAGGAAAGCTTAGGAAAATGAACCCTAAATGCCCTGGCATTCAGACCAATAAAGACAGCCTGGCATCAGTTGTCATGTAAATAACAAGCTTGTAAAATAAACACTGCACATTCCAGCGGTTGCTTGTTAAATCTGCTTCTCCTGAAGTCTGCACTGGGACCTGGTGCCAGCCTTTCCTGGCCAGCAGAGCAGCAGCACCATCCTCCTCCTCCTCTTCCTCCTCAGAAATGCCAGTTTGGAAACAACTTTTCCATGTTGGGAGCAGCAGCAGGGCCTCTGAAGATGAGCCAGATGCTTCTCAGGGCTTTTCCTGGAGAACAGTTCCTGCTCCCTGCCTGGCCCCTGGCTCCACCTGGACAGGTAAGGGGATGCTTTGGCACCTGGGGCTGGATTTCCCATTTACCTTCATACAAAAATCCAACTCCTTGCTGGTGACAATGACTTTGTCAGTGATACCTTGAACTTAATTATACCATATTATACAGAAGATGTTAATCTAAATGTAATCAAACTGCTGTGGGTCTCTATTTCTGAAGTCTGTGTTGAGCTTTCCAGGGTTAAGTGTTGTAAACTCTTATTTCCTGCCCAGAGCTGGTTTATTTTTGTAACACAGGAGTTTTCAGTAAGTTTGTACTGGAAAAGTGCTTGGCTAAGGCTTTTACTGGTGAAAACAGACCAAAAATGCTTTGCTCAGATTTTTACTGGCATCAGTAGATGAAATGCTTTCCTCAGTTTTATGCTGCAAGCAAATATGTACTGATAACTAAATTAACTCCTTGATTAATTAAAACACAACATACATTCTAGCAGAGAAACAGAGCATTCATCCCTAGAAATGTTTATGTGAGAAGATGATGGTTTTATAGCCAGAGTGTGTGGGTGAACACATCCTGTGGGGAGGCTGGGACTGGGCAGAGTGAGGCAGGAGGCTCAGCCTGGGCAGGGATCTTGTTTGGATATGTGATGCCATATTCAGAACACACATAAAATAACTCAGAGAGAAAGAAGGATGTCCTTCGGCTGCTGCAGAGTAGATTTGTTACACTCACACTATGTTTTGGAGTCCAAGCGCTGTCTGGAGGAGGATCAGGGACTAAGTGTCCCATCCATCTCCACTGCCCTCAGGTTCTTGTGTATTTGCTGCCCAGAGACCCTCCCTGGCAGCTGTTGGAGCTGTGTGTTCCTCATGCCCTCCCTCGGCTGCCAGCAGCACTCCTCCGAGCTGCGCTTGGCTCCAAACCTTTTGTCCTTTTCTCCTAAACCATCTTTGTGTCCTTCAGGGCTGGGACCTGCTGGCCATCCTCTCCAGAGTGCTGGGTCCCCAGGGCTGCCCTGGGGAGGGGGGGGATTCCAGGCTGCAGCTGGAAGCAGCAGCAGGAGGAGGAGGAGGAGGAAGGGCAGAGGGCTGATGCTGTCAGTGAGTCGCGTTTGTGCAGCAAGCTGCCACCCCACCCCTGTCACCTCCGGGCAGAGGGAGACCCTGGTGAATGCAGCACTCCCCGGGGCAGTGAGGGAGGCAGCTGCCTGGGGGGCTGCAGTTTGCTGCACAAACTCCGGCAGAACCCACCACGGAGTGCAATTACTGCCGGTTCCAAGAGTGAAAGCGTCCCTGTTATCACCCTGCTCACTCCATGCTCAAGGATTGCACCGGGTGGATGCAAATCTCACATCCCTCCTGCAAAGAAGCCTTGAGAAAACAGAAATCGTCCGGAATACTGAAATTGAACACGACCTTTTCCTTCTAAAACTTGCTCCAAGTTTAGTTTCACCAGATCGCAGGAATCCAGATTGTCTCTTAATTTTTTAAAACATTAATTTAGAATTGCTCAGAATTCCCAATGCCAGGATGCTCTGCAAGAGTTCTCCTTCCCATCAAACTTCAGGGATCCAGAGGAAAGAAAGAAAGAAAGTAGAAGGTGTAGATTTGAACAAGTACATCAGAACCACCTGATGTACAGCCTGTTTTTTTTCTCTGCCTAACAAAATCCCCCAATAAATTTTTAGATTTACGAAAGGATTCAACACTGCAAAGCCTCACATTTCCAGTGACACTCCAGATTCCCGAATTTTACCGACTTCCAAGCCTGCCGGTGCCAGGTGCGCTTACGGGGGGGAAGCCAAGAGCCGAGCTCCGGCTGGAAAGGCGCGGTTTAAGGAGGACAAACGAGGCTTGGGAGCCGGGGTTGCTGCGGCAGGGGAAGGGCGAGGGGAGCGCTCGGTGCCCGCGCGGGAGCGCGGGGCGGGCTCGGGGCTCGCCCGCTGCCGTTCTGCGAGTGCCATCCAGGGGACGAGAGCGGCACTTCAGCTGCTGCTCGGGGACAGCCTGGCTGGGCTGGGCGGCGAGGAGGAGGAGGAGGAGGAGGAACCCACCCCAGTGAGATGATTGAAAACTTGACGAGCCGCACGCCCAGCTCAGCCAGGGCAGGGGCAGGGATGGGAGTGGGAATAACGAACTGAGAGGTGCCGGGAGTTTGGGGAGGGAGCAGTGGTGGGGAAGATGGAACAGGAAAGCCTTGTAAATATGATTGCCTGGCAAAAGGTTTTGAGAATATGGGAACTATAAGTGAGACTTAAATGAAAGCAAGCTTTGAGATACCTCAGTTACTGAACAAGTGGAAAACAATGCTGTGGCCGACTGAAGGTGATCCCCTTTTGATGGAACAACACCCTCTGCTTGCAGGCAAGTCCCAAGGGCCAGAGCAGATCCTACCAGCTTGGCAGAAGGGGTCCAAAGAGGAGGTTTTAGGGTTTAAAATGTAACACAGGATGGTAATGTAATGATTCTTACAGGCTGCATGTAAATGCTATAGGATTTGTATATTATACTAGATTGGTTAGTGAGAATCAGAATATTCAACACAGAAGAAGATTTATTGTATTGTAATGAGAACCTCGCTCTCTTACCCTTTTACGCTCTTACCTTTTTTACTCCCTTACTCTCTCACCCTCTCATCCTCTCTCCCCCTCTCTTCTCTCAGGCCTGCTCCAGCTGTGCCTGGCAGCTCAAGCAGGGCCCTGCACCCAGGCCCTTTGCAATAAACCCCAAGTTCCCAGCCCTGGCTGCAGAGATCTCTCGTCTCTGTCCGTCCTGACCGTGCAACCCCCGAGGCTCCTACAGAGCAGAACCTCCAGAGCAGGTCTAAAAATGCGAATTACAGAACCACAGATTCACTTAGGGTGGAAAAGACCTCCAAAATCATCGATCCCAGCCTGTGACCCATCAGCACCTCGTTGCCCAGAGCAAGGGTGCTGAGTGCCAGCTGTTCCTTGGACTCCTCCAGAGCGGTGACCCCAAACGGCCCTGTGCAGCCCCTCCCAAGGTCGGTGTGATTTAGGTGGGTACAGTTTGTGTGACACAAACTCAGGGACCCCTCTGCTGTGTCTGGGGATGAAGAGCAGCCCCAGTGACATCTCGGTCCCCGTCCATGAGTTCTTCCCAGACCTCGGGACTTGAGGAAACCCTGGCAGGGAGAGCCCATCATGCTCTGTGCCCATCACCGGCTGGGGGCCGCTCATTAAGGAGAGGCGGGGAAACACAATTTCCTTGTCATATAAACCAGTGTGGAGAGGAAAAAAACTGATTTTAACGGCTTTAAGGGGAAACTTTTCTGCTGCGGAGCTGCCTTCGGTGACTGTGACCCTCACCCTCCCCGCTACCTGTGGGATGGGAGGCGGCCCTGGCGATGGGATGGGGGCTCGGGGGCGGAGGGAACGGGGATCGCGGGGGTCGCGGGGCTCACCTTGATGATGAGCGGGTTGCGCAGCATGCTGAGCCGGACCAGCCCCAGCCGCTCGTTCTCCGTGCCCGGGCCCGCCTCGGCCAAGGTCATGGGCCGCCGCCGGGGCCCCGCTCTGCCGCCCGCCATGGCGCTACCGGGCCGGGCGGCTCTGGGCGCTGCCGGTCCTGGTCCGGGCGCCGGCGGGGAGTCTCGGCTGTCCCGGTGCCGGGGCTGTCTCGGCGGTGCCGGTGCCGATCCCAGTCCCGGCGGTCTCTGCACGGCCCCGGTGCCGGTGGCGGTGGCGGTGCCAATGCCGATCCCGGGGCTCTCTGCACGGCCCGGTGCCGGTGCCGGGGCTGTCTCGGCGGTGCTGATGCCGATGCCGATCCCAGGGCTCTCTGCACGGCCCGGTGCCGGGGCTGTCTCGGCGGTGCCGCGGGTCTCTGCACGGCCCGGTGTCGGTGCCGATCCCGGGCTCTCTGCACGGCCCGGTGTCGGTGCCGGTGCCGGTGCCGGGGGGGTTCTCCCACCGAACTCGCGGCCTCGCGCGGCGGCGTCCGTCTCCAGGCAACAAGCGGTGCTCGGCTCTGATGGCTCCGGCTGGGGCCGCTTCCGCCGGCGGAACGGATGGGCCGGGCGCGGTGCGCGGGGGGCCGGCGGCGCGGGCGCACACCGCGTGGAGGTAGTGGAGGCCCGGCGGGACCGGGAGCTCTGAGGGGGTGGCGGGGCCGTGGTGGGGGATCGCGGGCACCTCACAGCCCGGAGCTGCTGAGAGCGCTGTGGGAGCGCGGGGAGACTCCCTCGGTAGCCCCGGAGCGGCGGGGTCCAGCCCGGCCGCGCTCAGCCGGGGTTTCTCGGTGTCTGGGCCTAGGGGCGAGCTGTGGTTTGAGCTCCGCGGAGCTTTCGGGGCCACTCGGGGAGGGGATGCCCGGGACCGGCCGGCGGTGCGAGCTGCCCTGGGGATGCGAAATTCAAGGGCGCGTGTTCAAACGTGCCCCGGGGTGTTGCGCGGTGAGCGTTTTGTATGTGCTGGATGTAGAAAATGTGCTAAAAATGCTTCTTGCCCTCTCTGTATGCCTGAATCCTCCCGGTAGGGCTGAGCTCGGCCCCTCAGAAACTTCTAATCAGATAATTCGGGGTTTAGTACTGATGAGTCTCATGTTTCTTATTTGCTTTTAGCTTGGTGCTGTTTCAGTGCTGAAAGCTGAGTTGAACGTAATAGTCAGACCTTGCTCAGCTATTCAAAATCAAAACTAATAGTTATTAAATTAATTAAAGTGTTTTTTGTTGTTGTAGGAAAGCACTTTGAAGGCTGGGGACAGCTGTAATGCGCATTTGTGTGACAAAGAAGGCATCAGCTTTTCCTAGGCACTTTACAAAACTAACTGGATTGAAAAGTAAGAGTCTAAGATAAAATTGAGGTTTTAATTGTTAAGGTTTTCGGTGGGTTTTGTGCTTCTTGTTGGGTTTTTTTTGGGGGGGGGGTGTTTTGTTTTAAACAAAACCAGTGTATAAATGACAATACTTGAATAAAACTCCTCTCTTTTACTTAAGAGAAAAAAAATGAAAGACAAAGCACATGCAGGTGATTTTCAAGTCCAGGATTTCGTCAAGAAGAAGAAAAAGAAGAAGAGGAAATCAAGTGAGTCCAATAACAACCACGAAAATGCTGAAAGCGTGGAAGATGCAGAGCCTGGCCATGCTTCCCCAGTGCTCTTTGAAGATGCAGCAGCACAGGCTGGGGAGGGCAGGGAAAAGAAGAAAAAACGGAAAAAAAAGGCTGAGAAGGAGACTGTGCTGGATAAATACTTTGTGAAGGTGGAACACGAGATCAGCAATGGGACTGGAGCAGCTGCTTCCCTGAGGAAGAAGAGGAAGAGGAAGGACAGCAGCCACGAGCTCAGCGATGTCAGCTGTGTCTCTGTGAATGAGGACTGCCAGGAGGGGGCTGCTGCTGATGTTTACTTTAAAAAACACAAGAAGAAAAGGAAAGAGAAGCATCCTGAAGAGGATGAGGTGTGTCAGCTGCCTCCCTCTGAGGAACAAAGCAAGGGCCACAAAGAGAAATCCAAAAAGAAGAGGAAGAAGAGGAGAGAGGGCAGTGGCCAGGAGGACACAGATGGAGCAGCTGAGGCACCGCTGTCACCCTCAGGGCAGGACAGGGGGTGGCCTTGCCCTGCAGGTGAGGATGGAGGCTCTGATGCTGCCTCTGCCATGGCTGAGGTCTCCATGGAGCTCCCTGCAGGTTTCTCCACCCCCAGTAAAGCAGCTGGACGAGCTGAGAGGACTCCAGCACTTGCTAGAAAGCCCTGTAAGAGCAGCCCTTATGTCATGGAAGAAAGCTCTTCAGACTCTGATGTGATGTAAGTTCAGGTTCTGTTTGTGGGGTTTTTTCCTTCCTCCACTCCCCAAATACATTCTTTTTGTTATTTGGCCTCCAGGTTTATCTTCATTGTGTTTTGAGTGTGTTTTGGAGAAAAACTTCGAATTTACACAGCATTTGTGATGTTAGAGACCAGCTTTAAAACCTCAGTTTGCTTGTGGAGATCCAGCAATTTTTAAGAACACAGTGTAGGCTCTTTTCTCCTCTTTTAAACCTGTAGGTATAGAAATAACTTACCTGCAAACAATGCACATTTAAAAAAAGAAAAGTGGGGGGAAAAGAGAAGGATTTAATTTGTTTCAGTTGATATTATAGTGACCATGTGCATTTTAAGCAAGCAACTAGTAAGGTCAGCTAAACAATTGAATGTTCTGTGCAAATAAATGCTCATGTAAGTAGTTCTCGATGCCTTTGCAGTGTCTAGAAAACAAAACAGTAGCACTAGTAAGAAAGAGACAGATGGAAAAAATCTGTGGGCCAGTGCTAGCAAGAGAAATTATTTCTTCAGTGTGCCCATGTGTGAAAGTTTTGTGGATTTTCAGAACTTCAGAAAGCTCCTTGATTATTGTAAGTACAGAAATTTGGAAATAAATTACAATTATTATGTTAAAAGGTTAGAAATGCAAGGTAGTGGATGTGTGAAGTATTTTTTATTCAGTAATTAACAAATATGTTAATTCTTGTAAATGTAGAGATGTTAACAACATCTTTGGTTTGGAGCTCTAGTGGTGTATTTTATTTTATACCTTTTTTTTTGTTTGTTTTATATCAGGACACCAAAAGCCTTGGCATCACAGCAGAACAATTCCTTTGCTGAACTGGCAGCCTCTGATGAGGTCAGTGTGGATGATGAGGAAGGCCTGGACTCTGCCATTCTGACTTCATTTGTGGATTTGGATACTGCAAGACAAGAACTGGAGGAGTTTATTCCTCATGTGAAGAATATATCAGACAGTTCAATCAAGAAAATGGCTGGAAGAGACCTAATGAGGTTTAAGGAGTTTAAAAAACAGGGTGAGCTCTCTGAAATCCTCTTGCAGTGAGGAAGGACTGTGCAGCTGTGCTGATGTTTGCACAGAGGCAAAAGTCTCTTGTGTCGTGTCTGTTGCACCCCCAGTCTGGTTCACTTTATTCCATTGATGCATTTTCTGTTTCTCTGTTTTGTAGCATCTGCTTCCACATTGGCAAATTTCAGTCCAAACTTGTCTGTTAATTGCTGATTCCCAGCTGGTTTGGTCTCTTTCAGTTTTCTCTTTTCCCCTCTGAGTTTGTTGACACCTGAGATATGCAAGAGATGGTACTTGAAGTTTGACTTGTTTCTTTTTTAAACCTTTTCTATATTTTAGGTATGGCTGTCAGGTTTGGCAGATTTACCCAGAAGGAAAATAAACAAATCAAGAAAAACGTTGAAGAGTTCTTAGCACTTACTGGAATAGACAGTGCTGAAAAACTTTTGTTTACCTCGAGGTATCCAGAAGATAAAGACACCATCCATCGCCTGAAAATAGAACATCATTTTTGTGAAAAAATCTGTGAGTATTCAAGTTCATCCTCAGACAGCTGAATGTTGCATTCTACAACCTGGTGATATCATGGCATATTCTGTAAAAAAAACTTTATTGAGAAAATTTTTATTGAATTTTTATTTTATTTACCAACTGATGTTGGTAAATTTGGTGAGAAAAAATGGTGTAATTGATAATCTGCACAGTCAGTCCACTGTTCTTATTATCTGGTCTCAAATAGGAAGAGTTTAGAGATAAAATATGGTCAAGACCAGTAAAGACTTCCAGACATGCATTTGGGCTTTATGGCTTTAAGTGTATTATTTGCTAAACTATAATTAAGGATACCAATGGCAGCTGTGAGTGATTAAGTCCTGTCTGAAACTGTCACCAATAAATAGGTGGCAGGTGCAGGACTGAGGAGGGTGGAGGAAACTGAGCCATGCCAGTCTCCCAAGACATGGGGATCTCCTCAGTGCACCAGGAGCTTTATTCTGTGTGTTTGGTGACATCTCAGGCAAGGCAGAGTAAAGGACAGCCTGTCATGGATCAGGATGCAGAGATCAAACTACAGATTTGTTCCTCTGTGGTTATTTCAGACACACAATCCTTCCCTCTGCATTGGCACATTTCCCTGATGTTGACTTTCATTCCAGTCTGGGAGTTTGCTCCTGGCCTGGGAAGATTTGGCAGAAAGTCTCATTATTTCTGTGCCTTGCAGTCCCCCTCTGCTGGGCACTGCTGCACAGGGTGATTGTGTGTTCCCAGGGGTTGGTCTCTGGGGATTTTCCTGCAGCAGAGATCTTCACTTGGTTTTTGCTGATGTCCCCAGTGCCTGCTTTTCCCAGCTGGGACAGTCTGTGACACCCAGGGTGTGCTCAGCTCAATGACACTCTATGACATTTTTGACTCCACCTGCCTGGTGGCTGTCTCATGTCTCTCTTTAATGGGAGTGTTCAGCATCATGCCAGTTAAATTTTAATCACACCTGGATCAAATGCACAGCCAGCCCATGCAGTTTGTAGCTGCTGAGTGGAAAGAATCTGTTGCTGACAGCATGGCCATGAAAATGTGTGGTGTTGGGTTTTGGGGTTTGTTTCATTTTGGCCTCACCACTGTTAGAAATGTTTGTTAAAAATGATCCTTTACCTTCCAGCTGAGGGCATTCCCCGGCCCTGGAGGCTGATATATTATCGAGCAAGGAAAATATTTGACCCAAATAATTATAAAGGAAGGTAAGAGAATACTTTAAAAGTGTTTCTGAATGCTAATATCAGTCTGTGTTGATTATTTGTAAATTAAAAATGGATTCAAATGAAGATCCTCTCTCCCATTTGTGCCAGTTAGTGTCACTTGATTGATAGCTCATTTTCCCTTTTTGATTCCTCTGTTCTAAAATGTGACTTGAATTGATAGTGGTGATTAACACTGATCACCTGCAGATGTTACAGCTTGAAATGGTTTGAAATTACAGCTGAAGCTGTGCCCATTTCCTCAACCAGGTATACTAAAGAAGAAAAAGAACAATTAAAGAAGTATCAAGCTCTGCATGGCAATGATTGGAAGAAGATTTCTGAGTTGATGTCCCGTTCTAACCTCTCAGTTGCTAGGAAATTCTCTGAAATCAAGTCAGGTATGGAATTTTAAGAAAAACAATTAATTTTGTGTAATGTTATTTGAACTATACAATGTAGGTACCTTAAACATAAGGAAAAAGTCTTTCAAGTATGGGGTCTTTAATTAATTAATTGATTTGTAGTGGTGGTCCTCCTCTTCTCCCCACTGATTGCATTTTCATGTGGAAAGGTAAGAAAGATCTCTGAAAGAAAATAGAAAAAAGTGGAACAAATATGACTCCTTATTAACAGAACTAGCATCTAAAAAAGATGGTTTCATGGGGAGGGCAGAAGGAATTTGGCAGCCAGGTTTAAAAAGAACATCTGGAGATCAGACTGTTCTTTAGTGTTTGGGCTGAACTCTCAAGCTTGGTATGCAGAAAAGTTTCTAGGATGTGTTAAGAAGTTGGTCCTATAAATAAAAATCATGCAAAGTGAAACATTTGCTCTTTTGCCTTTTTTCACTAATCATTCATGATAAATTATGCCTTAACCTGGTGGGTTTTCAATTTTAGCTATTAACTATGGTCCTTGGACAGAGGAAGAGACCCAGAAGTTAATGAGTGCAGTGAAGGATGTGATGAGGAGAAAACTGACAGCAGAAAATCCAAGTTCTGTTTCCTCCCTGGAACAGTCAGACACAGATCTCTGGATTGACCGTGAGCAGCTGGACCAGCCCCTGCCATGGACTGAGATTGAAACCCAAGTGGGAAGTCGATACTGGAGACAATGCAAACAGAAATGGTGAGGGCCTGGACTAAACTGGGATGGTAAAATGTGTACTGGGGTGTGTTTATTCTGCAAAACCTGTGTTTTGTACCATGATGATCCTTTGGTAGGACAGGTAAGAGATTGCAGAGCAGAGGCATTGCAGATGAATCTGAGAGAAATAACTCCTTGCTAGCTGCAGCAAGTTTTGTGTCTGCTGTGATGGCAAAGCCTGATTTCTGTCTGCTGTGCTGAGGCCTGAGCAGCAGAGTTGACTTACATGCTGAACCTGGGCACTGTGACTAGCACCAGCAGTATTACTGAGCTAAAAATAGATGATTGAGACTCTTATGCCAGCTGTTTAACACCAAACCAGCTGCTTCAGAAACTTTCACATAACCTTGTGTAGTTATCTGCAAGAAATGTATCATTTTGAGAAACTTTCCCAACTGGCAGGAATAGCAGCTTCTTTGTTGGGTATTTTAGGGGAAACCCTCCCAGCCAAGGCCTGGGCCCCTGCTGCTTGGGAAGTGTGCCATCAGATCCAGGTGTTCCATGCTAAAAATACAATCAAGTCACTTTGACTTGCTGATTAGGGGCCTGTAAAAGCTGGACCCACTTTTGGGGCAAATTTGGAGACCTCACCTAGGGGTGAACACACTGTGGAGGATTTTCCAGTTGCTGGGAAGGGTTCTCCAGGTCCTGCCTGTGAAATGGGGCTCCCCAGTGACTGGATCTGGATGATGGTAAAATATTGAAGCAATTGGTGATGTATCTTTCTCAATCACTATCCCATGATTAGTGCACTCTTATTTTTGCTTGTTGCTAAGGTTAAGTGTATAGTTTTATTGAATGTATCATTTTATGTTTTTGTTGCCTTAATATTCATAGTAAAATAAGACCATTCTTTCCATTGAGACTGTGTCCCTTCAATCCCCTCTGTCACTTGGCAGAACACTGCCCCTCTGTGACAGCAGCAGCATCTTGATACTTAGAATTTCTTGAAATGACAGAAACCTGGTTTTGTGTGTTTTCAAAGGAATTCAATTTTAACAAGCAAATTGACCAGAGGGCAGAAGTTGTCCAGAGGGAGCAATGGATTACGGACCAAGATCACTCTTATTAAGAGGTACAGTCCTGAGCACTGGGGTGTTTTTTATCTCCCACTCTTTGAGCTGTGCTTATAAAAGTTGGCAGGGTGAGAACAGCCTGCTTGCAGCTTGATACATGTTTTGTAATCATTCTGTCTGTGGACAAAATGTTCTGTAATTTCTGACTGGGGGAGCTGGGAGCACTGAATGATGTCTTGAGTTCTGCTTGCAAACTGCTTCTGTCTCACATTCACAGGTTGTATGAAACAAAAGCAGAGGATGCCAATGAAGTGAACTGGGATGAACTCAGTAATGCTATTGGGTAAACCTCCCTTCTTTCTTTTTATGGATACAAAGGGTAGTGAAAGCAGAGCAATCAAAGTTCTGATACCTTTACCACTGTAGGAAATGTTCAATTTGGAAACATTACAGCTGCATATCCTGGCACAGCACTGAGCAGGAGGCCCTGAAACCCTTAATGTTCCAAATACTGGGGTGTGGTGTATCTGTGCTTCCAGATGTTCATCAACTAATGGGAAAAATATTATTTGATATTATGGGTTAATTATTATTTGAATTCCATCATTTCTACCTAAATCTAAGCTGGGGTTTGACTGGCATCACTCTCAGGAATGGATAACTCAGTAACAATTAAAGTTTATGATAGTTCCTTGCACCACTAATTCTTTGAACTCTTCTCTTTGCAGAGATGTTCCTAGAACCTATGTTCAATCAAAGTTTTATAGGCTAAAAGTGTCCTTTGTCCCTCTCTGGAAAAGAAGGACTTTTTCTGGTCAGTATGTCAGCTGTTTGTATGTGCTCCTTAAGCTTTGGCTTGAATCTCAGAGGATACATATTGTGGTTCAATTTTTTCCTAATTGGCTAAAATCTTAAGACTTTATACTTATTTTACTAAATGCTTTTTTTATAACTTTCAATGTTCACTTCATGCAA
This sequence comes from Molothrus ater, assembly GCF_012460135.2. NCBI lineage: Eukaryota > Metazoa > Chordata > Aves > Passeriformes > Icteridae > Molothrus > Molothrus ater. The sequence goes on along the minus strand of NC_050497.2, from coordinate 7,416,184 downwards.
TTGCTTATGAACCTGTTCTTTTTAATAACTTGGCTTAAAAAGTTTTAAGATTGTGCATTTTAATTTCTGTTTGCATGTTCGTGTTATGCCTGATCTCCCTGCAGCCCCTGTGATCAGAACAATGCAGAGATTTTGTGCATTTAAAACTGACAACAAAATTTCTGTCTGTGAGATGCTGTTCCTCCACAGATCCAATTAAAACCACCTATTTTTTTTTTTTTTTCTCATAGAAATTATTGATTATCTGTATGAAAAGACACTCCCAGACCTTGAAGAAAAGTTAAGGGAGGAAGAGAGGAAGCGCAGCAGCTTTGACAGTTCAGCAGGCAGGCAGCAGCAGCAGACTTTCAGACTCAGTGACATTTTTGACTCCAGTGATGAGAGTGATTAATTAATTTCTCCTAAAAGCAATGCCTAATTTGCAGATTTAACTGCAAATGGGTCTGGTTGAAAGTGGGTGCAGCTCATCACCTGCAAGTACCCGGCTGTTGACAATGGGAAGAGTCAGGATTGGCACCTCTGATTGTCTTGTTTCAGCTTGAAGATTGAGTTCAAGAGAGCTTTTGTGCCACATTTTATTCTATTTATTTTATTTTATTATCAGCTCTGCTTTTAGAAGATTTCATGTAAGCATACAAGTTGCTTATACTTTTTTTATTTTTTTGGTGGAGGTGACAATTACTGTTTTCATGAATGAACTTGGTTTTCAGAACTTTTTTTTTTTTTAATTTATGGGATTGAAAAAAGGTTTTCAGTTTGCTTTTAAAACTGTAACAATCAAGTCTTAAGACATCTGTGCTGAAAACAGCACAACTTTTGAGTAGGTTTTTTTTAAACAGGTATCTTATTCTTAAAGGCAACTGATTTTATTTTTGATGCAGACTTAGACTTTTCTCACTCCTTCTAGAGAAAAAAAGGCTTTTGTCCATTACTATTCATTGTTTCATGCTAACCAAAACAAGTAATATAAAAGGTTGTATTTAATATTTGGAATACAGAGAAAAAGCAGTGTGTATATATACATATGCATACATATATATTTTTATTTTGCCATGGAGAATTTCTACATTTTAATAAGATGAAGTTTTACTTGTGTTTTGTATGATACTTTTAACTCTCTGCCTGAAGTTATTTGTAAATTGACTGAATTAATGTAAAAAGCCCCAAAATATATGTGTAAATTCTTTGTAAAGCTTGCTTATATTTCCCATATGTTGTACTAGACAGTGAAGCAAGAAGATTTAGTCTCTGCTTTTTCAGGGTCATTTTGATAAGTGACAATTTCCCTCTTCAAGTCTAGTAACCATCATTGAAAATCCACAACTTTCAATGGCTTGAAATAAAGGTGAAATGGCTTGAAATAAAAGTCACCTTGGAAGGTGACTTACAGCAAGGGATTTTACAGGAAAACTTCCCACATTTAACTGTGTCTGCCTTTTGTCTCTCTGAAGACAGAAAGCACCACTGGGATTTTGTGAGACAGGCACAACCTCCCCTGCAGCAGCCACTGCTTTGAGGGTAAAGTTTTCCAGCCAAGAGATGAAATGAGATGGGGGAAGCAAACACACACCACTTCCACCTTGGTCTTTGTGTTGCTTCATGGGTTTTAAAGTTAAAAGCTGAAAAACTTGAATTTCTGAATCTAAAAAGTTTGTCTTTTTCAAGGGTTTTTTTCCCTTGAAAGTGGAGATGCTCTGAATTGTGTGCAGGCAAGAGCACAAACAATGCCTGGTTGTAGAGTCTGTAAAGTAGATCTTGCAAAAATAAACTTCTGTCTCTATGGTGAGATTTTTTTTTTTATTCTTTGCTTTAAAAGAAAACTCTTGTGGCTGAGTGGACTGCACACCTCACTCCAAAGAAAGAAGCAGCAATGTTGTATTGAGTGAAAAGAATCATTTGACAAGAGTTCAATGAATTTGATGGAATTCAATAAAGTTTTAACAGTGGGTTACCAAGGTTCAAAGCTCACCTTATTAATGACTTATTCATTAGTACTAATTCAGCTGCTCTCAGTCACTTACCAAGGATCTGGTGTGAGTAAGGGATCTCTTGCTCAGGTAAGGGATCCCAAACCTTGGGAGGTTTCCCTGCTCCAGGGCATTCCCCTGGCCTTCAATCTATCTGCAATTCAGAGTTATTAGGGTGAAATTGGTGCCTGTTAATCAGCACTGCAGACAGGGCAGATGCCTTTGTTTTAGCTCTGCTATCTCTTTCTCCACTCCTTATCTTGCATGTTTGGGCTTCATAACCACCTTTCAAAATACTTTTCTGTGGAACTTTCACTCCCTTGTCAGTGAGCCAGGAGCATTCCAGCTCAAAGGGTCACCTCAGGGCATGAGCTCCTGTTCCTCCCTCCCAGAAACGACCCAGGAAAAATCTTGCTGATACTCCTTAAAAGCAGTTTCTCTGCTAAATAGGAATTGTAAACTTGGAGCCATCACTGCACTGGCTGCTTTGGGCAAACAGACCTGAGGAAAGAGAGGCTTCCATCTCCTTGCAGCCCTGGGACTGGAGCAAGGAGACTCCTTCCTCTCCCTGGCTGAGGTGTGTGCAATCTGTTTGCACAGGGGCAAATAATTGCATGTTGATTATTTCCCAGGTGCTGAAAGGCACAAGGAAGGAGCTTTTCCCTTTGCCATCCTCTTCCCTGGGCCCATGGGATTACAGGCATGGGGAGGCAGTTCTTTCATGGGGATATTTCAGTATTAACTGCAAACAGAGCAAATTCTGCAGAGGTTTAAAAAAAACCCAAAGAGGCTCCACAGAATGATGAAGAAAATAACATTGACAAAGCTTCGTGTATCAGACTGCATTATAAATAAGAGCATGACAGATCCTTCAAGTGTAAAAGCACCCTAAAAACTTGGGTGTTTCAAGCAGATATGTTGTTTCAAGCATTTCCCTGCTGTCTTTGTGACCTGAGTGGTGTTACAGCACAAAACTCTTCAGCTGTGTGGCATTATCAAAGACAGAGACAGATGAGTTCCAAGGCTGTGTTTGCAGCACTTCAAAGCTGAAGAAGCAGCTGAAGATCAAACAGGGACTTGCTTTTTTCACCCCTCTCTCCTGTAAGGTCTTAACCAAGGAGGTGGAGAAGGGTGATGCTGATATAACTTGGGTCAAAGTTACAAGATGCTTATGTAGCTTGATATATATAACCTGATATAACCTGAATCATAACTCTGTATATTTATACAACCTGAATCATAACTTTCTATATCTATATAACCTGAATCATAACTTTCTATACAATGCAATAGCCAGTCTGTGGTTAGCTAGTTACTTAAAGCTTAAATAAACAGAAACTTGCCAGGTGAACAATCTCAAAAACAGACAAGCATAGCTATACTGGGAAGCAGGAGGATGTACAAACAAGAAATTGGCAAATGTAAAGCCAATTAGCCACAAAATGAAGAATTTAATCAGTTAGATCCAGAAAGACCAAGGAACACCATAACTGCACATGGTCTGAAGACAAAGTTAAGAAGTTCAGATGAGAGGAAGAGCTTGAGCCTTCATCGAAGAAAACCCCCAAGAACACCTACACTGGGGAGGTGCAAGGCACTACAGAAAAACTATAACCATGAGATAACATGTATAACATCATCATATATGTGCTGGAGCTAATTAAATGACATAACAACATCAAGGAATACTTACTGTATAAATAAACCACAGCACTCGACAAGGGCGAGTGAGTGAGGTGGAAAAATCCCCCTCGCCTCCAGCACTGCAATAAACAAATACCTGCTCTGTAGACACCAGTTTAGGGTGTTTTGTTTCCAACCAGTCTTTTCGGCCATCACCTGAGGCGGTGCCCAAGCTGTAACACGGCTCAGGCCCATCCCCGTCCGTCCCTGAGGCGGTGCCCGAGCCGTAACCCCGCTCAGGCCCAGCACCGTCCGTTCCTGAGGCTGTAACCCCGCTCAGGCCCAGCACCGTCCATTCCTGAGGCTGTAGCCCCGCTCAGGCCCAGCACCGTCCGTCCCTGAGGCTGTAACCCCGCTCAGGCCCAGCACCGTCCGTTCCTGAGGCTGTAACCCCGCTCAGGCCCAGCACCGTCCGTTCCTGAGGCTGTAGCCCCGCTCAGGCCCATCCGCCTCCGTTCCTGAGGCGATGCCCGGGCTATAACCCAGCCCACCCCCGCGCCCCAGTTCCCCCGCCCGCCGTCTCTGGGGCCGCGCTGTCCCTTTAAGGCTCCTCCCGCGGGAGGCAGCGAGCGCCCACATCCGGCCGCGTCCGGAAGCGCGGGCAGCGCCGCGGCCTCAGGGCGGCAGCGGCAGCGCCGGGTGTGCCGGGCCGTGCTGGGCCGGGCGGACCGAGGGGAGCGGCGTGAGGTGAGCGGAGCGAGCCATGAGCACAGCAGGGACCGTCCTCTCGGCCCGCACCGCCGCGGAGCTGGTGCCGCGCCGGCGCGGAGCCCGCTCTCCTGCCCGGACGCCCTTTTGTGTCGGTCCCTCACGCCGCCTCAGGGCGGGCCGGGTCCCGCTTGGCGGGAAGGGACGGAGGGCACCGGGCAGGGCGGCCGAGGCGAGGGAGGCGCTCGGGTGGTGCTGCTGGGGCGCTCCAGGGATTGGGGTTTGGGTTGGGGTTGTGACGGGACCAGCACCGACTCCGAGGCGGTTGCGGCGGCTCCAAAGGCGAAACTGAAAGAGATTTCGGTGCTCGGGCGCTCCGTGCGCGGGTACCGAGGCTCCGCAGCGGTGCGGGCTGTCGGAGCAGCGTTCAGGGCACGGCGCTGCTCGCAGCTCGGTGCCCGCCCACGCTCCGTGCAGCGATTCCCTCGCTTAACGGGCACAGGTAAATATTTACGCCTTTTACGAGTGAAAAGCCAGGCAAACATCCGCATTTGAATGACAGAATGGATTCTCTTGCAAATCGTACTTACTGCTTCGTGAAATGCATTAATGCAGCTGTTAACCTAAATACCGAAGCAGTTCTTGAGTGTGAGCTGAACTGATTTCTGCTGATCTACTGAAACAAGGGATTTAAGGGTTGATAGGGAATTTAGGATAGTTTAGGCAATGTATTTGTGAACATATGGTATTCATTATTCTACTCATATGGGACTGAGATAGGGGACCCTCCGAAGGATACCTGTTACCCATAAAATTCTGCTGAGCGGAAAAATAAGAAGGGCAAATAAGAAGCCCCTCATAAAAGCTGCTGAGCTTGCCAGAAAATTCGATGCAAAAACACTCGAGTTCGAAAGTTTAACAACTATGAAGGTTTTGAGCCTTCATCTTGTCAGGCCCCCGGACTCATTTAAAGACCACCGACTCAATAAAAAGGATAAACTGCGCAGCTACAGCTAATTTCCATACCATGGTGGAAAATGGGCGGGGCTAGATACTGAATATGTATAGGCATTATAGAATATGCATGGTTTTTTGTGAATAAATAGAGGATCTGTGAATATTGGGGCACGCAGGATTTGGGAAGATACTCTCCCCCCTGTGTCCAGCGCTGAATAAAATATGCGCCTGCTTTACAACCTTTGGTTGTGGAGTCATTCCCACCTGGAAAAAGGTTCTATCAGATGAGGGTTGGCCTCTTCTCTCAGCTGGTGAATGGAAGGAGTGGAGAGAGCCTCAAGCAGTGCCAGGGGAGCTTCAGGCTGGGCATCAGGAGGAATTCCTTCGCTGAAAGAGTTCTTAAATATTTGAGCATTGGAATGGGCTGCCCAGGGCGGTGGTGGGATCACCATCCCTGGAGGTTCAGCTGGATGTGGCACTCAGTGCTGTGCTCTGGGTGATGCAAGGTGGTGTTTGGTCCCGGGTAGGATTCGGTGATCTCAGAGGCCTTTTCCAGGCGGGCTGATTCTGTGATTCAGTGGTTTGATTTCTGTTTTGCTCTAGATCTTTGAAACACCACCGGGACTTGGTCACCAGGGGGTGGATTGCTGAGGATACGGCTCTGCCCTCTGCACTCAGGACGTGTATGGCTGAAGGGCTCAGCCCCTTCCCTGGCTGCAGGGCAGCGCTGTTCTCCTTCCCACCATGTGATCTGGCACACCTGCACGGCTAATAGCTGCTTTTTTCAAAGGTAAATGCCACAATTGTTGGGTTTTCCCAGTATATGTGTATGTATGAGGAAACTTATGGCTTGGCTTTATCTGCTTTTTTATGCTGAATAAAAGAAGTAGTAACCACCTTTCTTTTAGTATGGTTAGTTCAAGAGTTCATGCTTTTGCAGCCTTCCATTATCTGAAGGGGCTTAAAAGGAAGCTGGAAAGGAGCTGTAGTGGTAGGACAAGGGGGAGTGGATTCAAACTGACAGAGAGCAGGGTTAGATTGAGTATTAGGAGAAAGTTTTTCCCTGTGAGGGTGCTGAGACCTTGGCACAGAGTGCCCAGAGAAGCTGTGGCTGCCCCTGGATCCCTGGAAGTGTCCAAAGTTTGGATGGGGCTTGGAGCAGCCTGGGACAGTGGAAGGTGTCCCTGCCCATGGCAGGGGGTGGAATGAAATGGTCCTTTCCAACCCAAACCATTCTGTGATTCCAGTGTTCTGTGGAATTCTTCAGGCTAGCAGGATCTCAGGTGACTCCATTGCTGCTTAGTGAAGGATTTTTGTTTTTAGAGGAAGGCAATCTGTGGTGAGAATTTTAGCACTCTGTCTATAAAAATAACAAAGACAGGAAAGTTCTGCTTAAATATCCTCTGCTTGTGACAACAGGGATTTGTTGACCTATAAATTTTAGTAGGCGATTAAGGAAAGAAGCTAATTAAACTCTAGACCTAGATTCCAGAGACACCAGTAAACTAATATAAAGAGCTTTGCATTGTAGTTCTGCAAATCATGCAATGTGCAGGTAAGGAGATTTTTTTTTTTTTAATATAAAATGAATTTTCACCCTTTTCTTTCCTAGTTTGCACATTTGACTACAGTGCTTTACTTTTACTGTGTGCTGGTCCTTCCACAGGCATTTGTTGTGCGATGTCCCTTTAATTGCTTTAATCGGTTTAATTGCATGCACCTGGACGTTGTAAGAACACCTGCACGGAAGCTGCTAAGGAGTAACTGAAATCCTGACGCTCCCCACACTTGAAAATTCTTGTGGCTGAAAGGGAATATTTTGCCACTTGAAGGCTTTGGGCTTTAATTGCTGCTTTTTTTTTGCCCCCCCCCCCAGAATGAGCACATGCCGATGGTGCACACAGAGTGGTGCTGACACCACCGAGTTCCTGAAGCACTATGCTGCTCAAAGGCTGTCCCAGGAAGATTTTGAAGGCTCCAATGATGACCTCTGTTACTGCCTGGAGTGTGTGGTTGAGTATCACAAAGCAAGGGAAGAATGTCCAAGATTGCATGAGGTAATTAATTAAGAGATTAATTAAGAAGCCTCAGTGTAAGGGGAGGGGTTGTGTATTTTTGGGTTTTGGGAGTAGATTGTGTTGCTTTTTAACTGTCTGCTTTTTTCATATGGAGTTGCAAACTGGTGATTGTAAAACAGAGATCCTCTTGTTTTCCATATATTCAAATTAGCAAGAACTAAACCAGTAGTTTTAAGTTGCTGACTAGACACCATAGCTTGGACATGCTGTTGATGGTTTGTCATCTGAAACAAAGAACATCTGCCAGACTCACAGCTCATTTATTCAATGCGTTTTCTCTTTTCCGCTGGTTTCTCTTCAGTTGTTGGTTTGTTCCTGTTTTTGTTTGCTTTCACTTCTCTTTCACTTCACTTCACTTCGTAGTTTTCTCTTATGTTTGAATTTCAGAGATCAGACCTTGCAAGACTGTGCAATTAACCAAAAAAATTTAAACCTTTTTTGTAGTCCTCTCTTAGTAGTATACAACTTTGTATTTTAGGAAAGCTTTTTATACTATTATATTATTAGCTTATTTCCTTTCTGTGTATGTAAAATATGTGGTTTTAGCTAATGGGTCATAGTCTAAAAGGTTGCTCCTTAGATTGGTCAGCTAGATTGCTCTGGAGTGCAATTCCATGTGACTGGAAATAAGAGAAGTGTCTGGACCTACTGCAAGTTCCTTTTTGTGTCCTTTTACTGCAGTGAATAAACTTGGTGTCTAATTGAGGTTTGGAGCAGTTACTTAAGATGAGTAAGTTAAGTGGGTGAATTCCTACAAATATCCAGCAAATCAGTCAGTCTCTTTGCATTATTTATATTCTTTTCCTTCCACAAATCGCAAAATCTGTAAGAAGGCAAGATTTTATAATGGCTTTTCCTATCTTCCTAAAGATGATCTTTTCCTGTATTGTGTCTTTCTGTGTATTGGCCAGTGGAACAACGTTTTGTGACTAAAATAAGTATTGAAATGAATATGAATATTTAACAGAATTATGAAATTGCATCTGATTTGAAGGCTGTTCTTTTAAAAATGACCTACAGTCTCAACTTTAAAGTGAGATATTTATGCTTTGTGTAGTTGAATTCTGTTTCAAAGCTTTATTATTTTGGACCATGCATAGAAAGAAACTTCTCAAAATGAGATTTCAATTTTTGAACATGTAATTAATTATCTGGATGTGGTAATAAATGTCCTTAATCACTTTCTTCACAACTACACTTTGATTGTTGTTTTGCCCCACTGAACAGGACCTGTGGGACTTGGAAACCTCCCGCCTGGTTGCCCACATAGAGAAATCCATGAATGAGGAAACAGGAGAAGATGAGCTGTTTCTGGTTGATGAGCATGGGGAGACACCTCTGTCTGGTTATGTGGGCCCAAATTTTGAGAACAACCTGCGAGTGCCCCTGCTGGAGATACTGAAATACCCTTACCTGCTGCTGCATGAGAAAGTCAGTAAGTATCTGATCATTACCCTGTGGAAGGGAGTGGTGGTGTTCCACTGCAGGAGGTGAAAATGAACAGTACTTAAACCAGAGGAATAATGTATGATTTATTTTGATACTAAATACACTTTTTTTTTTGTGAGCCTGTAAATGAGTGCTTACTGTACTATCTTACCCTTCTAGGTGAGCTGTGTGTAGAAGTGCTCTGCAGAATGGAACTAAGTCAAGACTCCTTTCAGGTCTTTGAGAAATACCCAGGAATTTATCTCTTTTTGGTACACCCAAATGAGGTGGTAAGTTCCTTTTTCTGTTCTGCTAAATCCTGGTTATGTGCACATGTTAATACTGAAGGGATTGAATACTGTCTTGCATGATTTTAGAAAGTGTGTGGTGCATTTACCTGTAAATAAAACTTGACCTCTGTTTCAGTATTGCAGTTCTCTCAGTAGAATATCTCGGTCAGTTACATGTAAATTGTGGTAGGTAAGGGACAGGCGTTCGGAAGATTTCGGGCTGTGACGGAAAATTACAGGACTCCTTGTGCCCCTCTCCCCAGAGATAAGGATCACCTTTGGAATGTAGCCAAACGTGTAGCCCCCCTAACCTATAGATGCCAGTAACTTTCCACTCCATACTAAGCCTAGAAAGTATAGCCAAACCGCTTTCTGACGTAGAGAAACCCCTTAGTCCATAAATGCCCCTGAGACCCCTCAATAAACGCCTTTAACCGTCCACCACATTGGTGTCAGCGTCCGTTACTGGCCCCGAGAGGTCCCGGGAGGGGATCGCTGTGCTGGACTCCGAAACCAGGTCGCCGCTGCCTTCCTAAGAAGGCAACAGTAAATAACGTAAAATTAGTACAAACCAACTGTTACACTTAAACCCCAAAGAATTTTCTTTATAAGTATTACCCTGAATTTTAGCTTCCTTGTCACCAACATCATCTTGTAGATATAGCAAGCCTGTTTCTAAAGTTATTTTGAAGACTTATTTTTAATTATTTTATTAGTAAAAATATGCCTTTGTCCCATTTGTAATAGTAGTGCTTCCTCTTACAGAAGTTATTTGTTCTTTTTATTACCATGTAACTATTTGTTTCAATCCTTAGATTCGTCGATGGGCCATCCTAACAGCAAGGAATTTAGGAAAAGTTGACAGGGATGATTACTACGACTTAGAGGAAGTGCTGACTTGTTTGTTCAGAGTTATTGAGTTGGGGCTTTTTGAGAACCCAGATATTTACAGCTCTTCAATGTTTGAAAAGGGTAAACTCATCCTTCTGCCAGCTCATTTGTATGATACAGCCAACTACAAGAACTATTGGCTGGGTGAGTATTTATGATCAGAGTGAGTTTGTGTAGTTTCCCATTTGTAAGCAGTTCTCTCAAGTCAGAGCTGTACAAATTCATAGGTGCTGTGTATTTTTTCAAATATATAGACAGGTTGCTTCTGTTTTTTCTTCTGCAGGAATTTGCATGTTGCTGTCAGTGCTGGAAGAACAAGCTATGGACTCTCTGTTACTGGGCCCAGACAAACAAAATGATTTCATGCAGTCTATACTTCACACTATGGAGAAAGAAGCAGCTGGTAACTAGTTTTGATACTGAGATTAAGACAGTTCATAGCTCATTTTTCATCTTTAGGAAATTCCTTGTTAGGTTTTTAGTAGTGTAATGAGAGGTAATTTTACCTGAGGCCTGTTTATCTTTTGAAGGGTGCAATATTTGGGCAATACTGACAAATACTGAAACATGACATCCAAAGTCTGAGTGGAGAAGGGATGGTGGTGCTTTTGCTAAATCTGGCTTAGTCTGAGTATGGCCTTGTGACCTCAAGACCAGGATTGCCTCTTAAATCAGCAAATTTTTATAAAATTCATGTTTACTGAGGAGATGATATTTTCTTACATGAGGGAGTAAGAACACCCTTGAAAGAACCAATTGCTTCTAGTATAAATGTGAAGTATAAATTAGCTGTGTAAGTGAAGGTATAAATAACTGTGTAAGTATGCACTTCTTAGCACACCCCTGCAAAAACCAGTGTGAAAGAATCAGTTTCACAGAGTGGGGGAATATCAGTATTATTTAATATTAATAATGGGCATCCAGGCTCCTGTTGATTTCAGACTGATAAGGAGCAGTGTCTCTGTACAAATGAGGGAGCTTGACTTTTTAAATTCTTTTTCCAGTAAAAAGTACAATTGCAACTTACTAGAATACTTTTCTATTGATATTTTAGAAAAATCAATGAGAACCAGCTCTTTCAATTTCTGCTTATCCTAAGGATGTCCAGGACTTGCATTTCAACCCTCTCCATGTTCCTGTTGTGTTTCAGATGATTCCACTGACCCCTTCTGGCCTGCCCTACACTGTTTCATGGTTATTTTGGATCAGCTTGGGTCTAAAGTTTGGGGTCAGCTGATTGATCCTGTCCAAGCCTTTCAAACCATCATCAACAGCGTCAGCTACAACAACGAAATCAAAAATATTCGCAGTAGTTTTATGAGGTCAGTTCTTGTCAGGTGCTGCTGTAATTTGTGTTGGGGGAGGGAGATGGCAATTTAAAAAATATCATCTTTCCAACTTCAAGCAAAGAAAAGTTGAAGTAGGTCCCCTAGAATTGTGACATTCCTTCAAAAAAAGATATGCTCACTTCTCTTTGGTAGCTCTGGTGTGTCTGTTAAACTCATCAGTATTTTTTTTCCTGAGTTGGGAAGACTGTGAACTGTTCTGTGCTTATTTAGTGCTACAACCAACTTGCACTGAAGGTTAATGAAAATTGCCATGTTCAAGGTTTGGTAAATTTATGGTTATTCCTGAATTTTCAGCAGATGGCATTCTGGGCATTTGTTCTAGATAGGCAAATCCATGACTCAGTAGAAAGCTTTTTCCTGAGACAGTCACTTCCCCCACCTCTTACAAGCTGGATAAAACAAGCTCTACACTTTTAAATATGGTACCTTTTCACTGGTGTATTTTATCCCTGACAAGTTCTAATGCTCACTTGGTATCTGAAAATCAACATCTGTCCTGAGTTTCTCAGGGTTTTAATTGTGTGAGGCTGTAGTAATCTGTGTTTCTTTTCAGGACAAAAGCTGAACCAGAATCAGACTATGGTGATGATATGATGTCTTGCAGTCAGATTGTGTATAATTATAACACAGAAAAGCCTCAAAAGGTATTAAACCAGTAGTTTATATTCCTTTTCTTTGAACTGGGGTCACTCAATTACATTTCCAACAAAAACATTTCCAAGCGTGGTCATCTCTTGATGTCAATGTATTGTATTTATGAAGTGCCTTTTAAAGGCTTTCCATGTGTTTTTGATTATCTGAGGTTAAATTATGTCAGCATGATGTCTTTGAATAGTTCACAATGATTTTTAAAGGAACTACTACTTCACACCAATTTCACAGGTAATGTTTTAGGAAATTAGATCTGTGTGCTCTTTATTTTTTGCATTTTTTAATGACTTACATTGGGATGTAAGAGCTGTTACTGTTTAATGAATAAATATATGAAAGGAAGTAACAAAAAAGCTTGGCTACAAGAAAGCTGCCACATTAAACTGTGCATATCACTGAGGCTGTTGTGTGGTGAATGTATTTTTCAGGACACTGGCTGGAAGGCTGCCATTTGCCCAGAGTACTGCCCCAACATGTATGAAGATATGCAGACCCTGGCTAACATGCTACAGTCTGACATTGGCAGAGACATGCGTGTCCACCACAGCACATTCCTCTGGTTCATCCCTTTTGTTCAGTCCCTCATGGATCTCAAGGACTTGGGTGTAGCCTATATAGTAGAGGTCATCCACTACCTCTGCTCAGAAGTCAAAGATATCCTGATCGAAAGATTCCAGGAGTGCGACAAAATCTCCGAGTTCTTCCTCCTCATCCTGGTGTCCATTGTTGAGCTGCACAGAAGCAAGAAGTGCCTGCATTTGCTGTGGATCAGCTCCCAGGAGTGGGTGGAGGCGGTGGTGAGGTGTGCCACGCTCCCAAGCAGGGCCTTCACTCGGTGCAGTGAGAAGGCTCCGGGGCTGTTTGCCAAGGGCTCGGCCGCCGGCTCCTTGCAGGCCCCCAGCTCGGTGCAGCACGCCTGCGTGCAGCTCATCCGCAGCCTGCTCAAGGAGGGCTACCAGATCGGCCAGCACGCCCTCTGCAAGCAGTACCTGGACAAACTCAACCTCCTCCTGCGGGGAAATCGAGCTGTGGGCTGGCAGCTGAGCAGCCAGGAAACCCAGGAGCTGCAAATGTGTTTAAAGCAAGTTATAAGGAGTATAAAGGGCAAAGCACTGAGCACCTCTTTGGCTGGAGGGAGCAGTTCAAGCTCAACAGCTTTGCCGAGTGTCTCTACAAAGCACGAGAGGAATGTGTGTGATGATGGATACAAGATGAGTGGACATGAGAGGAGGGACCTTTGTTCACCATTTGTCATGTCAAAAGAAGGCAGAGATTGTCAAGAGAACCCTTTCCATAGGAGAAAGAATGCCTGGGAAGAGGAATGTAGAGATGCATGTAGAAGTTCAACATCTTGCACATCCACAGAAGGCCTCTTGATGAGTATTAAAAAAGAGCCTAATGACTTGACAGATCAGGAGTTTGTCTTCCCACAGAACTCTTTGGCAACAAAAGTAAGTGGGAAAGTTCAGGAAAATAGGAGCTCTGATCTTGTGGCAGGGAAGTGCAATACGGACGATCAGTGCTTCAATTCAAATACCGAGCATTCGGATTTCAGGAGAGGCAGAGACTCGGATTCTGCTTTGTGCTTCACTTCTAAAACACCACCGTATCTGTCTGCTCACACTCATCTTGATTCTCCATCTTCAAGGAGTTGCAAAAGTATGCAAGAGACAAGTGCAAACAGTGTGTTCCAGTCCAAACTGGTCCCCACTAAACGGGTGTCCAAGGAAGCATCACTGGATTCCTCTAACTCCTCTAGAAATGAAGCTGCCATGCAAGGGAAGGAAGATAACAGTAGTTTGCTTTTAGGGCATAATGACAGCTCGCTGAAAAAAGTATCAACAGAAGAAAAATCAGGTCCATCGCCGCTGTCTTTCTTTAAGAGGAGCACTAACGTGCAAACTTCAAACCAGGAGCAGCCTAATTTAAATGATTCAGATAAATATGACTGCAAAAATCAATTTTCGGAGACCTCTTGTAGGGATAAAATTTCAGCATGTGGTTATTTTTCATTTAGCTCTGAAAACAAGAGGGATGTGATCAGGCCACTGTCAGTGAAGCATGAATCAAGTGACAGGTTGTTTGAGTTTTCAGAATATTTCAGGAGGGAAAACAGTTCAGCGGGGAAGAAAGAGGAGAATTTTGTGGAGACAGTTTCTAAAGATGATGATTTATCAGACTCCCAGGTTGATAGAGAACTCAGTAAATTATCTTTAGCTGCTTATGCCAAAAGTCTTAATTTTCCCATTGCATCCAACCAGGAAAGCTCAGTGTACCACAATGTGTCTGATATTAAAAGGAAAGTGAAAGGTTCTGTAAGATCTTCCAACGAGGGCCAAAGTACCAAGTGTCCCAGTGGTGATGATCGCCCTAGCAATCAAGTCATTGTAATTTCAGACTCTTCTGATGAAGAAAAAGGTGTGGCTGAGAAGGAGGAAGCAAAAACCAAGAATGAAAATGTGTGTGCGGAGCCATCTTCAACTTCCAGCAGCACTTCTGATAGTGACACTAAAAGAGAATCAAAGTCTCCAGGCTCTCCCCTGTTACTGGATGACTGTGAGTCTCAGTACTTTGAATTTGAAACAGAAGATGAGGTTTTTTCGGCTTGGCAAGACACTCAAGTGTATGCTGTGGAAGCAGCTCAGGAGTATAAACAAGATCGTGTTTCGCCAGCACCTGAGACAAGTAATGCAGATGACTGCCAGAATGATAACTTAAATGACTGGGGCTATGATGTGCCTTACTTTAGTGATGATGCCATGGAAGAGGCAGCAAGCTCAATAGAAAAGCAGACAGAAGATACTTCTTATCAGAAAGAAGCTGGTGATACCAAAGAAGTGACTGATTCAACCTTGGAAGAATCAGTTGGCAAGGAAGAGGCAAAAGGTCAACTGGAGAAATGTGCAGACAAAGATACTGCTAAAGGCTTCACCCTGGACTCAAAAGTGCCTGAACCCACAGCATCTACATCTCCCATCTCATTAGCTTCAAAGTTGGCCCAGAAGAAAAAGAGCACAAGCCCACTGAAGACCACAGCAAAATGTAAATCAGCACTGGCTGTTCAGAGAAGTCCTAAAAAACCTCCCGTAGTTAAAACAGCCAAAAATAAAACAGCGCTCCCCAGCACAACAGAACGTTCTCAGCATGGCAGGTTGATGCCTGCTGTGGTTCCTCCAAGGAAGGTCCGGCAGAGCCCTGCTCCAGCATCAACTGCAGAAAAGCTTGGCCTTAAGAAGGGTCCCCGCAAGGCGTTCGACTTGTCCCAGCCCTCCCTGGAGAGCCTGGCTCTGCTGCGCAGCCACGGCAAAGCCGCAGGCAGGATTGGAGTCACACAGAAAAAGAGAACCAAACAGATCGAGGCTCAGCGTTTGTCTGTGAAAGGTAATAAAAAACTGCTGGCCTGCCAAGACCGGCAGTATTTAAGGCCCAAAAGAAGTGTGAAAAAATCTGCAGGAAGTTTGGAGAGTAGAAACAAAGTTACCAAAGTGTGTGCAAAACCTGTGGAACAAAAGCCTCAAAGTCTTGAACTGGCAGCTATTAAAGAATCTGTTGAAAACCAAAGGGAGAAAAAAAGAGAAGAGGCTGCTTGTCCTTCTGCCAGTGAGAGAAAATTTGAGAGCCTCTCTGTGGAGGAGGTGGCAAATGCCTCTAAAATGCCTCTTCTTCAGACTGGAACAGCAAATGGGAGGGTAACAGTGTTGTGGTTCCTCCTGTCCCTATGGATTCAAGTCTCTCTTCCACTGCACTTGAAGGTGATAAAGATGAGTCTTCAGGAAAAGGTTGCACTGTCCTGCCTGAGTGTGAGATGAAAACTTTAAAGCAAAATGGGTGTAAATCAGATGAAAGCAGCGATGAAGGCGATGATAATCTGTTTTTAACTCAGTTAGATCCTGTGGATATGGAGTTATGTTCTCAGGAGGAAAGCGTTCCAGATGCTGCTATGGGTGGTAAGACCCCAGAGGAGATGGATGTTGATGAAAGCCTTCAGCAGAATGGAGTCTCAGCTGTTGTGAAATGTAAGGACAAAGACTGTATGGAACAGGTGGAGAAACCTGGAGAGTACTGCAGTAAACACCCAACCACCAGCCCAGGGGCAGATCACGTGTTTGCCAAACCTGCTCTCCCACCACCTAAAATACCAAAGCCCTCCACTACCAAAATTTTCAGCTCAGCAAGTTCTTCACGGAACGCAGCTTTCAGCAAAGATCTGGAAGATGTCAGAAAGTTTCCCCCACCTTCAAAAAGCAAAGTGAACGCGGCCAAACCGGCGGTGGTCAGGCCACTGCTGTATCCCAAACCTGCACCAGCAGGAAATCCAACCTGCAAATCTCCAAGTTTCCAACCCCTTAGTTCCAGTAATGTTCTCCAGTCACAAAATAAACACTATGACAATGCTTCAAATATTTCCAGAGGGCCTGGCCGAGAAACCTCCTCCTCTTTTCTTGGTCAGCAGCGCGATTACAGCATTTTTGTTAACCAAGTCCTAAAGTGGACTTGTGAAATGTTTGAAAACTTCAGCTACTTTGGAACTCCAAATCATCTTCTGCAGACCATAGTAGCTGCTGTTCCTCCTCATTTTCAGGGCTACAATGAGTATTTTGACACATTTTTTCCCTTGATGATGCTCAACGCCTTTGAAACAGTAAGTAGCTTTCTGCTTTTTGGTTTGGTTTCATCAACACTGATAAATTTTACCAAGAGATTAAAACCTGGTTTATGTCCTCTATTTACCTTTGAAAACATTCAGATAGAGATCAGAATAGAGGAACAATTTGGGGTAGATAATCCAAACAGCTGTGTTTAAGATTGGGGATGACCAGAGTTACTCAAATCAGTGAAGTGTTTCTTTTTTCCTGGTGCACATCCACAATAAAAGGAGCGGCAAAGAACGTGGTTCCTCTCTCTATTATAGAGTATAAAGCTCAAAACAGAAGTCTTTAAGAAACAGATCTTTCAATGACAGAGGATGAAAACCTGGTTTTGGTCTCTGTTGAGAACTTACATGAGAGGGAAGGTTAATCCAGGAAGTATTTTTCCCAGTCTTTGTTGGTTTATAGCTTAATAGTGACAAAACCAGTGTTCCTTCAATTAATGTCTGAATGCTTTCAAGTTCAGTCATTGCATCACTTCTTCTATAGAAATAAGGTAGAAAATAAAGCCAATGCCAGGTTAATACTGGTATTTTAGGTGAAAATGCAGTGAGGGAAGACTGAGTAATTGTGAAGAAGTTTAAGTACATGAAATGGGTGAGTTGCAAGGAAGAGCTTTTGTTTGCCCTGTGTGTAATGAGTATGCTTATGTGAAAGAAAAGAAATTAGTAAGACTCTTGATATATCTACTTGACAGTCTTATAGTTTTATTTCATTTATTTGCCCTTTGAGTCATGGTAAGCTTTTCTTCTGATACACTAAACCCTTCAAAGTATTATTGTTTCCTTTTCAACATGTAGCTGGCACAAGAATGGGTAGAAAACCAGAAAGTAAGAGAGAAAGGTTATTACTTCTACTTAGAGAACTTTTCTGCTGACATGAATACAGCACATTTTACAGGTGAGGGTTGTTTTTTTTCCTAAATCTGATTTTCAAGTAGATGATGCATTATAATGAGCTGGTAGTTAGAGGCAGAGTTTTTTGTGTTTGCTTTAAATATAGAAAGGATTTCAACTTTGCTATTCTATAGAATGAATGTAAGAGAACCATGTATTTTACAGGGAGTTTGTGCCTTCCATCTCTCTCCTCTAGGATTTTTTTTGATAAAGTTGTCCTTGACTTGCTCTGTTTTTATACAGTGCTGTTCTCAGTCTTAAGAGTGTAGGATGGAGTTAAAATTTTCACAATAATCTTTTGCTATAGCCTTTAACAGCTTTAAAAAGTTAACAGTAATTCTGCAGTCATGTAGAAAATGTAAGCATTTTCTTTTCAACCTTGTGATTTTAATTTGTCTTTTGGACAGCTCATCTACGAGAGAGTGATTTGGCAAGGCAGCTTCACCCAAAGGAGGATGACTTAATCCTTTTGAAGGTCCACAAGGAGAAGGACACTTTTGGGGAAGAAAGTGGGATGGAGTACCACACAGTGAATCATGTTGGCCTTGTGACACGTTTTGCTCGTTCATCTGGCTGTGCAAATAGTGAGTAGCAGGGCTGGAAATAAAAATGGGGTCCTTTTTGGTGCCATAAAATGCTTCTTCATAGCTGGCTGTTGCTAATTGTAATGTAGCACTGGCCTCAGAGGAGATGGGATTGTTTTTCCTCTTTAGCAAGTCTGTTCCATGCTAGAAGCTTTGTGAAAATCAGGAACTGAAGCTGCAGCCCTGCTGTCCATCATTTTTCTAGAACTTGAAAATGATGAGTAAATGCTCTGCACTCATCTTTAGGATGGTATTGCCAGGAGATAGGAAATGCCATGAACTTCTGTGATCTCTCAGTGTAAAATTGTCAGCGTCTTTGGGAATTGAAACTTTGGGTTACCAGGATTTCCAAGTACCCAGAACCTGCCTTATTAAAGCAGGGATCTGAGTAGTTGTACAGAGCACTGGCTTTTTGTTTGATCTTTTTTTTTGGTGGAGTGGGGAAGTGTTGGGAT
Organism: Molothrus ater; assembly: GCF_012460135.2. Classification (NCBI taxonomy): domain Eukaryota; kingdom Metazoa; phylum Chordata; class Aves; order Passeriformes; family Icteridae; genus Molothrus; species Molothrus ater. The sequence continues at coordinate 7,397,658 of NC_050497.2, read as the reverse complement.
TTTGCAAGAATTCATTGAGTAAGTTACTGGAGTATCCCAGTTAATGATTTGGATAGTTTTTGAATTAACAACTTGTTTTTTTGTTCTTCATTAACAGGACAAAAAGAGCAGCAGACTGCCTGTCATCTTACTGTGCAAACCCAAGGCAATTTGTCATTCTTCATCCATAAGCAAGTGAAGTGTGTGGTGGTTGGCTCCCTGGTGACCACACACAGAAAGTTCAAAGGTCTCCTGCTGCTGAGCAGGAGCCCCCTGCTTAGACCCATCATAAATCCAAGTTACAATGACTTCTGTCCCAGAGATCTGCCTGTTGCCTCAGGGAGTGCTGTAAGTCGTGCAGCTGGGAGTGCCAGGGTGAACAGAAAAAGCTTTTGGGCCTCATGAGTGTTGCAGGTTTGGTTTTTGAGATGACCAAGAGAAAATAGCCATGTTTCAAAAGCACTGAGACACTGCCCTCTTCAGAGTTGGCTGCTGGGGTGGAGGAGACGAGTCTGAACAAAGTCTGAACTTGCTCAGGTGTTTGTGCTCTATTGTTATAGTGAGCTTCAAACTGCTTTCAGTGTTCTTTCCCCTTACTGGGGAGTTTTCAGGAATAAAACAGAATGGAAAAGGTATTGTAAAATAAAAGTGTGGGGAGTGAACAAATCTTTGTTACAACTCAGGTGAGGATTGGGTGTGTGTCTAGAGCAAACCTAGAATCAAAAGCTTCCCTGCCCTTCCAGCTTTTGAGTTCTAGCTAGAGAGGTGAGGACATTCTGAAAGTATAGAAAATTAATGTGGAAGGTGAGATCAACATGAATTCATTATTTTTTGCTCTGTCTGTTCCTTCAGGTTTCATGTATGAATGAATACAATGAAGATCAGAAGAGAGCCATTGAGACAGCTTATGCCATGGTAAAGCAGCACCCAGGACTTCCCAAGATCTGCCTTATCCATGGACCACCTGGCACAGGGAAATCAAAAACTATTGTAGGACTCCTGTCCCGTGTGTTGAGAGAAGTAAGTCATGGTCATGTGCTGGGGTTTGGTTCAGATGAATGAACAGTCTGGCTTCTCAATCTCAGGTGAAAACAATCTAAGGAACTTGTTTGTTGTTAATTAACCTACAGAACACTAGGAATGAGAAAACAGCTCGGAAAAAAAATTCCAAGATTAAGCCAAACCGTTTTCTAGTGTGTGCACCATCAAATGCTGCTGTTGATGAACTCATGAAAAAGATCATCATTGCATTTAAGGAAAAATGCCAGAACAAACAGGAACCTTTGGGTATGGTTTGTTTTTAAATTGTTTTAATGTTAAATGAGCACAACCTGGAGGAGGAACTGAAGCAGTTGATCATGTACTGTGCTTGCTCCTCTGAGCAGCTTCTTCCTCTTGCAGAGCATGGCTGCTACATCCTCTTACATTGTTAACTTTAATGTGCTTTTCTGAAAGGTGTATTGTGAGGTTTTTTTAAATAAGTCACACTTTGTTTTGTATAGACATGGACCCTCTCCTCTTGCTGTTAGTTTAAGTTCATACTCTTTGGGGATTTGAACACAAGTCCCTTGCCTTTATTTTGAATAAAATTGGGCTTTGTGGGTCATGGGAAACAGACTGGTGAAAATTTTGACATGTCTAAGCTTCCCATTTTTGCTCCTCCCAGTTTGTGACTAACACAAAGTAGATGAATTCTGTTAAAGATATCTAGTTTGTGGCAAGGGGAAAAATATCTGCCTTGTAACCAAATGTTATTTTGGTATTGACTTACCAACTGCATTACTTGATGGGACTCAGCATGGTCCAAGTTAGGAATTCTGGAAGTTTTAGATAAACCTGAGAATAAGAGGAAGTTTCATTAATTCAAAATAACATTCTTAATGTTAACCACCACTAAAATGTGGGCAACATCTCTAGTTTTTAGAGTTTGGAATTACAGAATTTTTTGTAGCTTCATTTAAGTACAAGTCAAGTGTTGAAAACTCCAGATAATTAGAAAAGCCTTGTTTGATATCCATGATGTTTTATATTTTTTTTTACTTGTCATAACAAAGCATAGAGACAGTTGGAGTAATTTAAGAGTATTTTGACTCTGATTTTGTAAACAGGAAATTGTGGTGATATCAAATTAGTGCGACTTGGTCCTGAAAAATCAATCAACAATGAAGTGCGGGGATTCAGCCTGGATAAGCAAGTTGAACACAGAATGAGTAAGTAACATGGAAATCAGACTTTTCTTCATTCTCCTCTAAGAGCTTGGTGATGTTTTCCACATGGCATTGTGTCCTGTAAGAAGGAAGATTTTTCTAAAATAGTATTTCATAAAACATTGTTTTTTCTCAGTCCTAGTGGGGAAGTGGCAGTTTATGTATGAGCCAGGATCTAAGGAAAAGGAAAAAAATCAGCAGTGACCTTTTTCTTTAATAAATTACATTGCAGACATGTTAAAGTCATCATTTTTGAAGCAATGCAGCATTTGAGAGCCACAGTTGGAAGCAATTCTCATTGTCATCATTGTACAAGATAAAACTTGAATAGAAAATGGGAAAATGCAGCAAAAAAATGCATTTGTCCAATGTGCAGTTACTGTAACAGCTTTTCTGTTCCTCCTTTGGTTTATTACAGAACGAAAGCCAGGTGACTGTGACCAGGACATTCAGAAGAAGAAAGAAGCTCTGGATCAGAAGCTGGACATGCTCTCTCGAGAGCGTGCCATGCACAGATGTGAGAAGAGAGAGGTAGCAAGACAAGTTTTAATCCTCTTTGTGGTTTTGTGTTCATAACACAAAAACAACTCTGGTTTTTGATGTCACTCTTTCTTCACCTACTTTTTCAAGCAATGGAAAAGTTGGTAGCACCATGAGAGGGAATGGAGAACTTTACATCAGGAATTTTTTTGTTTATTTATGCCAGTATTTTCCATTGGTTGATCATGCCACTTGTTGCTCTATCATTCAGTAGCCTTCACTTGATTCTGTCACTAGTTAGATTTTAATGTAACCATATTTATAAATCTTAATGGTTTAAATTGATTATATATTCAAAGCTTTTGTTTTTGTTTCACTGAAAATACAGGAAGATACCTCATGATCTGAGATTTTGGAGTATGTATTGCACTTGAAGTTTTTCATTTTTTTTATCTTAAGAATTTGGCATTTATGCCAAACGAGAGATTTCTGGTGGTAAACAATTTCTCAGTTGCACAAATATGTAAGATCTGGTACTGTGTGTTGCAATGCCTAAATATGGTGACAGCTTTCCAAGAAACTGATTGGCTTCTTCAGACCCATTTGATACTAAAAGTCTGTCTGAGCAAGTCTACATGTTTAGGAAATTAATTAGGGCATGAGAGGGGAGAAGGTATATGAGGGAAATGGGTGGATATGAGATGGAAATGGGTGGTGTTAAAGGTGATTCCTTTTTAATTTTTCCCCCATCTAGAGCCAAATGTTAAATGATGAAATTGGTAGACTTGCAAAGGAGAGACAACAACTTGCTTCTCAGCTAAAGGAGGTAGGAGAATTTATCTCTAATAAACTGCAGCTGATGTATTTTTGTACCTTGTGTCCTTTAATTGTGGTGAAATTTGGTTTTGATGTAGCTGGGAGCATTTATAAAGTAGTGGGTAAATGGATCAATGCCATAAGCTGAGTAAGTTGTGAACAGGCAGCTGTGAAATCTGGGTGTGCTCTGGCTGCATACTGGGAAAAAACCCAAACAGGAACATTCACTGCTGCAGTTAAGGCTGAATTTTAACCAGGGTGTCCTGTTGTGCTTGAAGGTTCGGGTGCACTCCCAGAAAGTGCAGGCAGACATCATCCTGGAGTCTGACATCATCTGCTGCACGCTGAGCACCAGCGGGGGGAGCCTGCTGGAATCGGCCTTCTCCCGGCAGGGCCTCGATCCCTTCAGCTGTGTCATCGTGGATGAGGTCAGTGCAGGCTGGGAGCTGCAGCCCCTGCCACCTCCACGCCTGCCCTGGGCTCTGCTTGGCCACCTTGGGGCTCTTTGACTGCTGCTGCAATATTTGTTTGTTGCCTGCCCTGTCAGCAGTAGGACCACGAGGAGAAAGAATAGCTTTTAATTGATTCTTTTCCTGACTTGTTTGGTGCTGTAATGGCAGACAGCTTTTATTTAGAACCACACTTCAGCCATGGTTTTTTGCTTTTAGAGATTTCCAGATGGTTTGGTTGTTTTTATATCTGTTTGGAGAACTTTACATATATAATAATAAAAGAAATCTGTTTGTAGATTTTTTACTAGAGAAAAATCCTTCTTTTTCCTCTTTTTAAATTTTTTTTTTTAGAAGACTCAAAGCATTTGAGTTATTCTGGCTGTGTTGCAAGAAATTTACTGCTTCCCTGATTTGCTTACAACTTCTACTTTTGTCCTGTTTGCATACCCAAAAGGCAGGGCAGTCCTGTGAGGTGGAAACACTGATTCCACTGATCCATCGCTGTAATAAACTTGTCCTGGTTGGAGATCCCAAACAGCTCCCTCCTACTGTCAAATCAGTAGTAAGTGTTCAAGCTCTTTGCTTTTTTCTTGCCATAGAGTGGATATGGTTAAAGAACAGTATCTATAAGAAATATTCAAAGAGTGGGAAAAAGATACATTTCAATGGGGCAATCCAAACTTTAAGCTGGACACTTGGTTTGTGAGGGATATTGTGTTGTGGCAGGATCTGATTTCTCATTTTGGGAGCTAGGGTGAAGACTTCTTGTTTGCATGGGGACTTCCTGACCGTACAGGTGTTTAAGGATAAATATATAGGAGCACATCCTTGTCTCCAACAGTGAGGGCTTTATTAAACACCTGGGAAAGAAAGGAGGAAAACCAGGGTGGCTTCTTTAGGAGGGATAAATTGTCTAGAGTTTGTGTGTTTATTTAGCAAGATCCCACCTGGAAAGTCTTACTTTTCATTATGGTTGAAGAATGTTGTGAGTCACAAGGAGAAGTTGTCTTGCTAAAGACTAGACACAAAAATTCAGATTTGTGTAGGTGGCCTTTACTGAAATAAGACAACACATGTAGAAAACTGAAGCACGAGCAGTTGTCATTTTGTCAGCGATTTAGAAGTTTAAAACATCAAATTGACTTTCAAATTCACCAGAGCACTTTAACTGGTGGGGAATGAGATCCCAAATGAAGTGTCCTGTTCTCCCTTGGCAGAAAGCTCAGCAGTATGGCTATGACCAGTCTCTGATGGCCCGTCTGCAGAAGCACCTGGAGGAGCAAGTGCAGAGGAACATGCTGCACAGCCTGCCTGTGGTGCAGCTGACAGTGCAGTACAGGATGCACCCAGACATCTGCCTCTTCCCATCCAACTATGTGTATGGCAGGACTCTAAAAACTGCCAAGTGAGTAGCTCTCTATTCTCCTTTCTGAGCAGAGGGTATTTCAAAGCAATTTTTGTTCTGTCAGGGTGTTCTTGTGAGTCTAAAAATGCTTGAGGTTGTGGGAGGGGGAAAGATGGTTAATGGGAGAAAATGTGCAGTCCATCTCTGTTAGTGCTGGGTGTGATAGGTGAGATAAGATCCCTTAAAATTATGCATACAGAGTGCTGAGAGTTCATTTTAGGCCTCAATCTATTTGGGTGGCTGGAAAAGTTAAGGATTCTGGGGAGGAAAAGAAAGTTACAATCATAAAATGGTTGAAGTTGGAAAAGACTTTTAGTGCCCTCAGGCTCACGTGTCACCCATTTCAACCATTAAATCATGTCCTCACTGCCAAATCCACATGATTTTTGAACACTTCCAGGAATAGTGATTCTCACTTCCTGGACAGTCTGCTCCAATGCTTTACAGTCCTTTTCTGTGAAGAAAATTTCCTTATATCTAATCTAAACTTCCTTTGGGGATACTTTAGGCCAGCTCCTCTCTTCCTGGAGAGCTGCTTGTGTTTGATAACCATGATGTAAATAAATGGAGTGTAAGTTCTTAGAATTTCTTAGTTATATGGTTGCCTCGTGATAAAAATATTATTTCCAGGGCAATAGAGGAGAACAGATGTTCTTCAGAATGGCCATTCCAGCCCTACCTGATTTTTGATGTAGCTGATGGTCGTGAGGAGCGAGACAATGAGTAAGTCCTGCATTCTAATTCAGCCAGTTTAGATTTTCTGAGAATTAATTGCCTAGAGAAGAGCTGTGTTCTTTCCTTTGTTGTTCCAATATGCATCAAGTAGCTAGAACTGCATTTTCCAGCTGATAAGATTTAATTTCACGAAAACCAGATTTTCTTAAATCTGAAACTGGTTTTAATCCTGGTTTGACTCACTGTTAGATGCCAGGAAATGCCTACAGTCTCTGTTAACTTCAGTAAGAGTTTGAATTCCTGATTTTATCAGTGACTTCCCTTTCCCAGGTGCACACTGAGGAGATGCCAGGAGGTGGCAGGCTTAGCCCTCCCCTCACCAGCTCTGTAAGGAGAGCACAGCTGGAGGTGCTGAGGGAATGTGGAAGTGCAACTTTTCACTGCCTGCACTTCCCAGGTTTAGTAGCCCCTCCTCAGGGTCTGCTTGCCAAGTTCTTTGATCTCTGTGTGAAAAAAGCTGCAAAAATTCAAAACTCAAAATTCCCCAACAAACTGGGCCAAAGCACTCAATTGGAAACACATCATCAGGTGTTCCTGTAATGTTTCCTTTTTGTCCTGTGCAGCTCTTACAGCAATCCTCGGGAAGTGAAGCTGGTGATGGAGTTAATTAGAACAATTAAAGAAAAGAGGAAGGATCTGGGCCTTCGTCGCATTGGAATAATTACCCCTTACAGTGCACAGAAAAAGAAAATCCAGGAACAACTGGACAGTGCATTTAAGAATAACAGGTAAAGAAACCACGAGCTTTCAAACAGGCCCTTGGGTCTTGCATATTAATCCTTTGTTTATCCTCTTAATAATGGTAAGAAGTCTCCAACTTCTTTCTGTACTGCTAAGATTTGCACTTGGTTGTGCCTTTAAAGGGGATGTGTAACCCTTTTGCTTCAAACAGGCATGGTCTTGGTCTCTGTGCCATTCTTAGTTATTACCCACATGCTTTGATTATAGTGCTGTTCTGAATAAAGCTGATTTAAAAGAACTTAAAATTCTATGCTGTGTGGACCCAAACAGATTTTCAGAATGATGCTGATCTCAGAAAAGTAAATTCAGCCGTAGGCTCATGTACTGAATGAGAAACTTACCCTGGTGCTTTCACATATGATTATTAAGGATAGTGTTTAGGCCGTTTGAATCACTGTGTTGCTTAAAAACCCAAGTGGGAATGAGCGAGGTGTGCTCAGTTGTGTTTCCCCCCCAGCCCAGGAGAAGTGGACACGGTGGACGCGTTCCAGGGCCGGGAGAAGGATTGCATCATCGTGTCCTGCGTGCGGGCAAACAGCTCCGAGGGCTCCGCTCCGCCACGGCTGCAGGCAAGCAGCACCAAGGGATCCATTGGGTATGTGGCTGCAGGGATTTCCAGCCCCAGTCCCAGGGACGCTGCAGAGAAAATGATATTTTTAATAGGACTGGTTAGAAAGTCACAGAGAACAAGTCACTTCTACTAGGCAGTGAGTAAAGGGTGTCTCAGGGGAGGAATTAGTGCTCGTGGTCTGAGCAAGAGGGACAGGGAAACGCTGGTTGTGTGCTCTGTATTATGTGCTGATCCTTTTGCACAGCTCCCTTATCCTGCCACTGCCTGGATTTGGCAGGGTTGGCCTTGGGATCTTGGCTCTTTGCATTATTACTGCAGCAGTTCTTGTTCTTGTGGCTTTTGGTACACCTTGTAACTTTCTGCATGCTGTTCTCAAAATGAAACCAATTTTCCAGCTAATGTCTGTAAAAGTCTTGTTAATTAGTTGTGCATGTCACTTGGAATGTGATGTAGCAGACTTGGATCTGGGATTTGTAGATGAGTGTGCTTGTCTTCTAATAATAGGGGCAGATTAGCAGTGAGTCTTAACTCAGGATTGCAGATTTCTTCATTTTATGGGTTTTTCTGTCTGAAACAGAAGGAACTAAACTGAATGTGCTGTTTACCCCCAGGGCACTTAGAGCAGTTGCTGATTTCTGTAACTCGTGGGTCATTTTAGTTTAAAAAATGGTAGTGAAAATATGAAATATGCCTTCTCAGAGAGAGTTCACTGCCTTCTGAGTTAAACTAGGAAAAATCTGGTCACATAAACAAAAATCTTTTCTACACACAAGTTTCACTAAGCTGCTTATATTTCTCCGATACTCATTCTCTGCAAGAAAAATGGCTTTTAATTGTGCTGATCCACTTTGGGAAGAGAAGGGATCCAAATCCTATGGTAAACAATAATAATGCCTTTTGAAGACTTCTTAATCTGATTGATTGAGTTTGGGAATGGAAGGCAGCTGGAACCTGCCAGTTCTTTTTGCTGACATGAGATTTAACCTCTGTCTGCTCTTTCAGCAGGAACTTCCCAGCTTACTGTGTTCATACATTAATATATAAAGGTTTATATATTTCAAGCTGTGGCAGTGCAGTGCCTTAGCAGCTGTACCTGCTGTTGGCTTGGACATCTCTGTTTCAGGGTCAGGTGCCCTTGGCAAGGTGTGGTGGGATATTTGCCACACCCTTACCTATGATCTTGTAGCCTGAGTGAAGGATTTTGCTCTCCAGGGTTGCTAGTCCAGCATTAAATTTACTCTGAAAGTAACTGGGAGAAGAAAACTCCAAGGATTAACAATGGATTTTTTCCCCCTCCTTCCTGGGAAAATAACCTTCTTGTCTTTCAGTTGTAAAAGCTGTCAGGAATATTTAGTAGACTTTCAAGGTCTCCCCTTTGTCATTTCTCAAGACCTAGAGAACTCCATCTGTGCTGCTGGATCCACTCAGCTGTCTGCTTCTGCTTCTCTTATTTCCTGCACTGTCCAAATTTTTTGAGGTGACTCTGTGGTTTTTGCAGTCTTCACTGCAGGGTTGTGAATTTGCTGCAGATGAGGTCTCAGTGACCACAGAGTCAGGCATTGACAGTGAACCTGCTCAAATTAGGTTGGACTTTTGAATTGTGGATTTTGTTAGTAAAGAATAAGCTGTGTATTTTGGAAGCTCTTACATTAGAGAAGGAATAGTTGATATTAGTGTCACAAACCTTTTTTTGAGCTCTGGTAAATGAGAGCTAACAGAAATCAACTTTTAAGAATGCACTCAGCATTTGTTTAGGTTTCAGTACCCTGGATTGTGATCCCTTCAAACCACACTAGGCAATTTTCCTAGTGCAAAACCAGACTTCTGCAAGGATATACTCTCCCCTCTTGAAGCATGACAAAGCAAAAGTCTGCCTTGATGTTCTTCCAGTGCAGGTCACCTTTAAAATAAAATATTCATGTGCAGTGTTCAGTATTTCAGTAGGGTGTTTTCCCATTAATACTGCCAAATATTATTAATCTGTTTCAGTTCGAGTCAAAAAGAAGCTTAAAGTCTTGATAGGTGAAGTGAGGTTGATGTCCTCGGTACTTTGAGGAACGTTTAAGGAGCAGTGGTTGGCATTAAGAGGGGATTTGCTCTAAGAAAGGAAACAGCAACGACAAGAGCTGGAAAGAACTGGAATTCCCTGCAAGGAATCAGTGGTGAAGGAAAGAAAACACAATTTATGCTCAGCCTTTCGCGTAAGGCATGGCTGCTGCCGCGGGGTCTGGGCAGGAACTGCTGCTGTTAATTTCAGTGACATTTCATTTTATGTCTTTTTTTCTCCTAACCCTTTAAACCTTCTTGTGGAAGAAGTAGTTGAGGAGCTTAGTTTCTGTCTTGTCACTCAGGTTTCTGGCGAGCCTCCAGCGCCTGAATGTCACCATCACCCGAGCCCGGTTCAGCCTCTTCATCCTGGGCCGGCTGCAGACGCTCATGGTAGGTGCAGTGGGGATGGAGAGGGCTCTGTGAGCCACCCCTGGGCTGGGGCACCGAGCAGCACCCTCAGACTGCTCCAGTCTGTGCAAGAAAATGAATTTTGTGTCCTGCAGGGTCTCTGGTTTTTGTGCTTTCCCGAGGGCGGGAGGGGGTTGTGTTAGTTCGCCACTAGGGGGCGCGAAAGCCCCGCGCCTCCGAGGGGAATCCCTGGAAATTGAGAAATTGAGAAATTTGTCATTTTTGGAAGTTCTGATGGCTCAAAGTGCCTTCCCTGTGTTACAGCAGCCAGAGTGTCTGTTGCTGTTTTGCACCTGAAACATAAGATTCTTCCATTCCAGAAGGAACATAGCATTGGTTTCCATGACAGTTGTGTCAGGTACCTTGATTAAAGAGGTTATACATCCTCTGACACCTCTGTCCATTTGTGTTGATTTCTTGCTGGTAACAGGTTTTTTTTCTTTTTTTTTTTAAGGGAGATGAAAACTGGAATCACTTGATTCAGGATGCTCAGAAAAGAGGTGCCATTATTAGGACAACAGAAAAAAATTACAAGAAAGAAGCTCTCAGGATTTTGAAGCTCAGGCCACCAGGACAGCCCCCACCCAAAGGAGGGACTATGACATCTCCTGTGGTGCAGGCTGCTTCTTCCAGTGGCAAGAGGAGTGAGCCTGGAAATTCTGGGAACAGCCCACGGGAAGTTGCTGCTGGCCCTGGCCATGCCATGCCCCAAGGAAGCCGAGGGCCCACACAGCCTGCAGGGACTGCAGCTGCAGATTCCAACAGGGGCAGTGCCCCTGCATCTGTTGGGGCTGCAGCAGCAGATTCCAGGAGGAGCAGTGCCCCTGCAGCCATGGGGGCTGCAGCAGCAGATTCCAGGAGGAGCAGTGCCCCAGCACCCTCAGGGACTCCAGCTGCAGATTCCAGGAGGGTCAATGCCCCTACATCTGTTGGGGCTGGAGCTGCAGATTCCAGGAGCAGCAGTGCCCCTGCACCCTCAGGGACTCCATCTGCAGATCCCAGGAGGGGCAGCACTGCCCCTGCACCCTCAGGGACTCCATCTGCAGATCCCAGGAGGGGCAGCAGTGCCCCCAGCCCCTCGGGGGCTGCAGCCCTTGGTGCCATTGCAGAGAAGCCCCGGGACCCCAGGCTGGCCAGCCTGGCCAGTCGAGCTGAAGCCAAAGGCAAGGAGCAGCCCTTGAACAGCCACCGGGCAGCCCAGAGCACGCCAGGATCAGCAGCACAGCAAGGCCTGCACGTGTCCTCAGCTGCCAGGGGTCAGATTTGCAGAACAGAAAGTGCCAGGAAGGCCCAGCAGACAGCAGGACAGGGCAGTGTGCTGCCCCCAGCCCCTCCCTCAGCCCAGCACGAGGGTGACCGCAGAGCAGCCGTGTCCAAAAGCGGTTCCAGAGCCCCCAGGGAAGGAGGTCAGAGCAGTGGCACTGAGTGGAACAAAGACTCTCGTGGTTTGTCAAGGAGACCGTCCCAGGAATCACCAGAGAACACAGAATCAAGCTCTGCCAAGAGGAGAAAGTTCTTTCACTGACTTCACTATCGGCTCATTACTGAAAATCTATTCCCAGATTTCTGTCTAGCAAGGACTGTATTTTAAATTATTTAGCACAGCTGGAACTCCCATCTATTGATACCACTACTATCAGAGGATCTCTTTCCCATCCTGTCCCTAATTGTGAAGGGAGTTAATACCTGACAGATGGTACCTTTGAGGTTTTGAAAAGAGAAGTTGAGTAGCTGCATTGCTTGGAAGAGCAGTGGGTTTAGTCATCTAGGAAGCTAAGGTTGTAAATGTTTAACAGTGTATATTTGTACAGTATACAGAATTATTTTAAGATATTTGGCAAATACATAGCTTCTTGTTTTCTTGTGTAAATGCTAATTTCTTAGAGATGTAATTTTTTTATGAAGAACCAGAGTAAAGCAAAAACAAAACCCAAGAACCCAACCCCAAAATCCAAAAGACAGACTTCTTTTCCCTTTTCACTAATTAATTTATTTCATAGCAAAACTGAATGTTGAAAATGTGGTACCAGTGGTTCTTGGTAGTGCTCCACTACTGCCTCAGGGAAGAGTGAGGCAGATGTACATTGGTTGAATGGAGAGAATTCTACTTATTTTGTATATTTTATTGCCTGTTTTTATAGGAAGAAAAGAGTTTTTGTTTATACAAATGTGCCTTGAGTTTTGCTCTTGCTGCTGCTCTATCAGTTGGAATCCCTGTCTTGTTGCAGTGGCAACACAATCTGCAGATTAAAACCTGTGAGGTCTGTTTGGTCCCACTGTGTCCCTGTGAGGAGAAATCAACAGCACTGTGCAATCTTGGTCCAAAATCTAGTTAACATTTATTGGTAATATCACTTGAGTTTCTCTGTATGGAGATTTTGGAGATGACAGGGGATGAAAAGGACAGGTAGATCTTTCTAGGTGCTACTGCTGGATTCTTTCCACTGTGCTGATGAAGAACATGCAGCCAGTAAAAGAGGATGGCAAAAAAACCAAATTATTTTTAAGAAAACCTTCCTCACATCATAACATTTCACACTAAAACTGGAATTATTTCTACTAAGAATTCCTTTGGGTTGCTGTGAAGTACCAGTGTCTGTTTTCTGGAGCCTGTGTGTGTCTCAGGAGGTGAAGAGCAGCATTTCACGTGCACTGAGTTTTGTGTGGAGATAACCTGAGGGTGCAGGGCTCAGGGATGAAGGAGCTGCAGGCTTGGTGCCAGGTTGTGCCATCTCCAGGTGTGTTCAGGGACAGCGTGAGCAGGGAGTGTCCTGCTGTCCCTTGTCACAGCATTGTGGCAGTGGCTTTGATGGAGCAAGTCAGCCACAGTTTTTAGGCATCATCTTCAGTTCCATTTTTGTTCTTGCAGGGATAATTCCAGCTTTGTCCTTTTACCCTCTGCCAGGCAGGGCCCAGCTCAGGGAGACACCAGTGCCTTACTCTGCCCAGCACCAGGTGCTGCTTCAGGCTGTAATTGCCAGGAAAACTCATCCCTAATGCATCCACACCCAGAGCAAATCTCCTTTACTGCTAGGAGCTGCCTTGGAGGTGTGTGGGGAGGCTTTTATTGCTGCCTGGGCCTGTCCAGCTCCTTGTGCTGTGCAGGACTGAGTGTTTCAGTGTGATGGGGAGAATCTGGGAGATCCCTGTGAGGTGAGATCAGCATCTGTGCATTGTTCAGCTTTAGTTATTTGTTATGTTGCATTCTGAATCCTTCAGTGACCCCTGACTCCTCCTGGCAGCCCTGTGTGCTCTTCTCCAGCTGCTGTGACCCTTGTGACTCTGCTGAGTGACTCTGACCTTAACAAACTGGACATTTCACTCACTCCCCATCACACCTGTGTGTTATTCCCCTTTATGTTAATAGGAATATTTAAAAACTGTCATCTTCCAAGCCCCTTGGCTCTTGTTGGCAGGGCTGTGCTGCCCTGCCTGCTGTTTGTACTTAGCACATTAAGAGGCTGCTGCTCTGCAAACCCCATGGCTGTGGAAGCCATTTGGACTGTCTTGATGTAAATAAAGTGAAGCTGGCAACAAAATTAATGAGGAAATGCTTTTCTGGTTATCAAAAGCAATTTGGTCACAAGAATGTTGCTGTGAAACTTTTCTTCCAGTTTTCTTCCTTCCTTAGCCTGCATTTCAGAACATGTTCTGAGAGCAGTACTTGCCACGTGCTGGAAGGAATTTTGTTTTGACATTTCATTTTTGTTGTACTCTATAATGCCTGTGTTTTTCCATAAATCATCTTTGAGGTGTGTTCAGTGGCCCAGACCTTTTTGCTGGTTTCATACTAGATTTATCTGACTTAAGTTGTCAGTCTTCAGCAGTAGATTACTGCTGCCATGTCAGTCTGTATCATTAGTCCTGTATTTGTCAATAAAAACATGCTTGGGTTATTGCACTTCAAACACTTGTCCCTCTTCACAAACCTCTCAGAGCAGGTTTGTAGCTGTAGCTTCTTCTCCTGTTTATACCTGGAAAACTGAGCAAAATCCAATCCAAAGCACACTTCTCACTGACTCAAATCTGCAGTGAGGAACAAACAGATCAGGTACAATTTTCATTAATTCTCTGTGTGGTACAAAGCAGTGAGTAGTGATGGACACTCAGTGTGTAAGCTGTGAGTAAAGACTTGCTGTAGTCATTTATAACTGCTCAGAGCTGGTGGCCCTTGGAGGAAGCATTGCAGTGGTTACTGAGTGTTAAAGTTGGAAAAGTCAGTAAAGAAATGTACTCAACACAACTTTATGTAAAACACTTTATTGGAGGCTGTGCCAAAACCCTTTGGATGAAGCAGTATCCAGGTTTTGTAGAGGCTTCCATGCTGCTTCCAAGGCTGGAGCTGAATTCTCAGTGCAAAGCCAGTCCCCTGTGTTCTTGAGAAGGAGGGAAAGTCTCCTGTAAGAGCTGGACCATGTTTTGTTCAGGGTTTTTCAGAGTGTGGAAGTTTTTTTTAATTTATTCTTTGTACACAAAACAGGCTTTGCAGCAAAGGTGGGGTATAACTGGTTATTCCTTTTCCCTTTAAGGTTTGCTGTAGTTGTTTTCCACGTTGTTGTTCCCAATCATGGTGATGTGAGAGCGTGGCAGGTGCTTGTCTAGTCTGTGTTCCTTAGCTCTGGTCACTGTGCCCTGTGCTGGGCTCTCTGTGGGACAGTTCTGATTGTTTATCAGTTTATCACCTGCTCTGGGAAGTGCAGGAGGGAGGTGTTGGCTCCTCGCTGGGTGGGACCAAGGGGTGCTGAGAGCTGGAGGTGCCACTGGATTGTGCCAGGCTCTGTGGGGACACGAGGGACAGCAGCCTCTCCCTCCTGCCAGTCTCTCACTCCCAGTGCTGGTGGGACCATGAGTCCTTACAGTGCTGTCTCCTAATTAGCAGCTGGGTCTAATGAGTGGTGCCACAGGAGCTGGGAGCCAGGGGTGCAGGCTGGCAAGGCACTTCTGCTAATCCATGGCCTGGGAATAGTCCCCACCCCTGCTGCACTCACGGGGGCAAGCACAGAGCAGCCTGGGCTTCCAGAGCAACACAGGACTTGTGCCTGCATCAGCTGGGGCTAAACAACATTCCCAAACAACACCTGAAAAATAACAATGGAAATCCAGTAATTCCAGAGCTGGCTTTTGCTTTTTGGCAGGCTCTGAAGTGTGGTGAGAAGGCAGAGAGCAGAGCAGCCTAAACTGGAGCTGGGCTGTTCATTCACAGCAGCCCCATAGATGAGCAGAACCATGGTCCTAAAAGTGCAAGATGCTCTCTCCATTGTGCATGAATAAATGATGGATGAAATGACTGCTGGATTGTAAATGGAATTTATAATGTTAATGATCTAATACAGTCTCTTGCCACAACGGGTCTCCTTTCTTGTCTTTTTAAGCTGCTTGGAAAGGAGCCCAGTGCCTTATTCTTTAGTGCAAATAAATGTAAGCTAAGCAGCCTTGTACATTGAATATCACTGGCATGAGACCTCCTGGCCATATGTACCTGTCTGCTGCTCAGCCCTTGGCTCATTTGCCACCAACTCCCAGGAAAAGCATGATAGAAATGAAGGTGGTCTGAGAGCACATTACATCTGGTATTGGGAAAACACAGAAAACCTGATTTTATAGCCTGGTGCAGCTGTGCAACATTGCCACTGATTTCACTGTGGCATTAAGGAAGAGCTCCCTTTGCTACAGAGGAACCCCATCAGTTTCCCCTCTATTTTAACCCCTAGGGTGACCCAGAGTGGGCTCAGGATGGGGCTTTTGGAGCCTGCTATTGTTGCTGGCAGTTATGTGGTGAAAATGGGTGGGTTAAGGCTTTCCTCACATGTTTCACCCTGCAGTGAAAGTTGTTAGAGCACCTTGAGAGTCAAAAAGCCAAAGGAGCCTTCAGGAGGGTCTGAAGCTTTTCTCTGCATCTCAAATCAGGATGTGATTTTTTTAGCCATTTTCTGTGTGATCGTGGCCAAACTCTCCAGCTCCCAGCCAGAAGGGATGTGGATATAAAGTTCTCCAAAACCCAGCTCTGCTCTTATTTGTGAGCAAGAACATTCAGCTCTTCCTTTACACTTTGTTTTATTTACATTTGAGGCTTCTCATGAAAGCAAATTACAGAGCAGAACAGGGCAGTGAGACCATTTTATTCCCATTAAAAAGTGTTGGTTCTCTCGCTCTCCAGCCTCTGCAGGGCTCCTCACGAATCACTTGCAGATGAGATGTCTGCTGCTTCATCTTTAAAAAAACAAATAACATACCTGGGAACTGGCAATGGAATTCTTTCCCCACGCCTGTCTCCAGCTCCCAGGAACTGTAGCTTTAACATTTTACCTGGCAAGTGATCAAATGGGCATCAGGAAGGTTTTTCTTGCCTTGGGGCTTTTGGTTGTTTAGATTTTTCAGAACTCTGAATAGTTAAAATCAGAGTAGAATTTGAAGTAAACAAGAAAAATCAAATGCTCTACTTGTGCTGTTTGGAGAGGTCACTCTTTGCAGACAGAAGTGTAATTTAAAAACTTTTCCAAACCAATCAAATGCTGGTGACAGGACGCACATGGAACCTCTTGAAAGAGCATAAGTGGCTTTTCTCAGAAGGAGAAGTACCTTTTGGGTAACCTTTCCACAAGTAAAGTATCCAGCTCATTGGCCAACTTCTCCCATTTGGAAGCAATAACTGATGTACAAAACTTCTACCTTAGAGATGAACTTTGGGAGCTGTGGGTACTTGCAGTGATGGTTTCTCTGTGTTGTTTCAATGATGCTCTGTTCTCTTTGTGCAGACACCCTGCTAACAGATGTTTGCAGTTAATGGGTCTTCAGTGCTGCAGATCTCAGGAGCTTTAAATTGTTTTCTTGAACACTAAGTGTAAGTTTTGTGTGAGAGGTTTTCTCTTCTGCCTTGCATTTTGTGATTCCAAGTTCTACAGCACATGTGACTCTAAAACCCCAAAGCCAAACTGCCAATACCCAACCAACCAAGAAAAAAGCCCCAAACCTAGAAAGGTCAAGTGTAGTTTTCAGCAGCCTTCATTCCTGGTCTGCTCTGAGCTTTGCTGTGCCCTTCTGAGGTTATTTTTCTACAGGAATTTGGTGCTGCTGCTGCTTGGCACGTTCCTGCAATAAAAGTCTGTGTTTGCGGGGAATCTGCTGGGTGCAGAGTTTGGCTGGCTTTATGAAGTAGTAAATTTTCTGTTGCTTAATCTAATATTCTAGAGAAAAACAGTCGTGCAGGCAAAGGAGAATGTTGTTTCACCCTCCAGAAGTGCCATTAGAGATCTTGATCTTGTTACAGTATTTGCTATTACTTGTAAGAACTGTAACATATTTAAGGTCTGCTGCAGTCAGAAAGCACAAAGAAATGAGTGAGTGTCCAACAGAGAGCAACCAACTGTGCTGAAGCCAGGGAGGCAAGGCTGGGGCCAGCCCTCTGCCTCAAGGAGCAAATCAGGGTGAGCTGAACCCTCTCTTACTTTATAGTGGATTAACTAAGCCCTGTGCTCTGCCTCTGTGATGTTAAACCCAGCTCAGAATGTGTGTTGCTCTTTGAAGTGACAATACCCATCCTGCACCTTCACTCAGGGTTTTCTCTCCTTTTCCAAAGCTCACCTGTCAAAGAAACCAGCCTAGAACTGAACCAGCTGGAGTTGGGGGCGTCCCCCATCCTCTAAACCTGCACTCAGTCATGTCCTGGCTTGGCAAGTATTTGGATATGACCACACCAGGGCTCCTGTGTTTATGACATTCCCATTGAGCTGAGTTACTTCTTGTCTCTGGTTTCTCCTGCCTTCATTTATGTGCTTGGCTGTAAATGCCTCCTCAGACAGGAGCATGTTGATGAGCCTTAATGAGTTAATATAATCCCTGTGAGCTCTATATTGCTGCTTAAAAATCCTGGCTGTGGTTGCTTTAAAATACAGCATTTTCTGCAAAGCTACATCATGGCACCAGCTGGAGGGGGCTGCAGTGGGGCTGGGACAGCTGAGGTCCCCATGGAGAAGCATCCCTGCCCTAGCCAGCCATTTCCTGCTGCAGGCTCGTTTGGAAATGGCCTTTTCACACAAGACCAGAGCTTAATATATCACTCAGACTTTGCTCATTGTCTACAGTTAGTAGTCTAACCTAGGCTCAGCAAAGTAATTAGGAGAAATAATTAACAGCTCTCAGTGATGAGGCAACCTCTCTCTCCCTCCCCTCTCCCTCGCCGTGTGGTGCACCTTGGTAGTGACTCAGAAAACACAGGAGGACATTATGAATCCAAAAATAAGTCTTTACCTGTAATTAACTGTGCACACAAAAAGGAAAACGTGGTGATCAAGCAGCCATTAATAGTTGCTTTACTGGAGAAGGATACACCAGAATCAAATGCTCATGGTAAAATGTCCCTTTAGATCGTGGTTCTGTTATAACATTTAATCCAAACAAAAATAAGTCTCTACCAAAAGAAGAATTTGACCCGTACACCATACGGACATGTGTGGATAAGACACTGCGCTCCTCACGTTCCAAACGCCTCACGGCCCCTGTGTTCTCCATAAGTGCAAGAAAACAAAACCCAGCCATGAAAATACAAAATCAATGCAGCAACTACAGTCGTAGGCAACAGTATGTGCGTGGCCAGGCCGGGCCCGTGGTGGGATGTGGGATTTGCAGCAGGGATGGACCGGAGTCCCCTCTCCCCTCCCTCCCGTCCCCTGCGTGCTGGGGCTCTGCTCTTGTCACCACAGGCTCTCCCAAACCAGGACGCTAAGAGGAGGGAAAATAAAAACACCACCCCAGCCTATACCAAAGTAAATAAAGTAATAATAAAAAAACCATCCCTCGGATCGCGGCACTGTTCCGGAGCCCTGGGCCGCCCTGTGCGGGGCAGGACAGATCCCGTGCGGGGCAGGACAGGTCCCTGTGCCAGGAGGGCGGGCGGGCCGTGTCCCGCACAGAATGTCGCTGCTGCGGTCCCCGTGTCCCGCACAGAATGTCGCTGCTGCGGTCCCCGTGTCCCGCACAGAATGTCGCTGCTGCGGTCCCCGTGTCCCCAGCGGGCACGGAGCCCGGGCTGGCCCCGCGGGCAGCACCCAGCGCCGGGCTCCCTGCGTACCTCTCTGCTTGGAAAGTGGCCCCAAAGACGTTGTGCAAGTCCTAGCGTGAAGGAAGGCGGAGGAGGAGGCGCTGGGGACGGCCACCCGTCACCTCGGTGTCGCCAGGTCCCCGGGCTGGGCTCGCTGTGCAGCCTCAGAGATCCACCCAGCCTGGCAGCTGCAGGGCGAGCATCCCCAGCGCCAGGGCGGCCGGGCTGCCGCGGGCACCGGGAGCACCGTCACAGTCCTTCTTGTCCACCTCGCACCGCGACTGCTGGCACAGGACGCCCTTGAAGCCCACGGGGCAGATGCAGCGCTGGTTCTGGTAGCAGGTGCCGCCGTTCTGGCAGAGCAGGAGCTCGTCATCGCACACATTGGCTGCAGGGGGAGAGGGAGAGGTGTTACCCTGCAGGGTTAAACCCCTTGGCTGCTGCAGGAGCTAGATTTGAACTCCTAGGGGTTAAATTAGGGGGTGAGAGGGAGAGGAGCAGGTGTTACCCTGCAGGGTTAAACCCCTTGGCTACTGCAGGAATTAGATTTTAGCTCCTAGGGTTAAATTATCCCACTGCAGGATGAGAGGTGCAGGCAGGGTTAAACCCCTTGGCTGCTGCAGGAATTAGATTTTAGCTCCTAGGGTTAAATTATCCAGCCCTCCCAGCACTAGAGTACCACCATCATAATTTCTGGAAAATCCCCTTGCCCAGGATTTCTCGCCTGGGAAGTTGAAAAGCCTCAAAGAAAAATGAAAACAGTAATTATCTGATTTGCTTCTCCTGTGTTTTGCTGCTTTGGAATGTGTTTGGACATTGTTTACCAACAGGTGATTGTTTCATTGGTTTCATGTGAATTGTTTTTACTTATTGGCCAATCACAGCTAGCTGTGTTGAGGCTCTGGAGAGAGTCATGAGTTTTTCAGTAGTATCATTTAGCCTTCTGTCTGTATCCTTTCTGTTTTCTTTAGTATAGTTTTAGTACAGTATCCCTTAATATTATATAGATCATAAAATAATAAATGATCATTCTAAGAACATGGAGTCAGATTTAGGCCTTCTGTCTGTATCCTTTCTATATTCTTTAGTATAGTTTAGTATAGTTTTAGTATAGTATTCTTTAATATAATATAGATAATGAAATAATAAATTAGCCTTCTAAGAACATGGAGTCAGATTCATCCTTTCTTCCTTTGTCTGGGTTCATCTGGGAGCCCCACAAATACAAGACTAGAGCACTTCCAAGGCCAGCAGAATGCAGTGGAGGGGTGCAAAGCTATAAAGCTACATATCTATATAACTTTATATAGCTAAAAAGCTATAACTTTTCCATGGCCAAAGCTATAAAATAATTTTGGATTTGGGAGGAATGGCCGGAACCTTCTCCCCCTGCACCCCGAGCATCGTGGGGCACCCGAGCCAGCGGTGCTGGAGGTGCTGCTCCTGTTTGGAGGCCCCTCTCAGCTGCCTGGCCCTGCAGGTGGGTACTCACGGAAGCAGCCCTGTCTCCAGTAGTAGTTGGGCAGGCAGTCGTCACACTTGGGCCCCGTGGCGCCTTCCCTGCACTCACAGTAGCCGGTCTCGTTGCAGCGGTCGTGCATGGAGCCGATCTGGTTGCAGTTACATTCTGGCCAAAGACAGGGAGGTCAGAGCCTGTCCTGCCCGGGGTTCAGCTCCCTGAGGGAGGGGCTGGGGGCTTTGGAGAGGTCTGGAGATGTGCTGTGGAGGAGAGCTTAGGGACCAAGGGGCTGGGAGGACACGTTGGCCTGAGAGGTCCCAACAGCGCAAACAGCCACGGGGGCAAAGGCCAGCCCTCTTTGGAGCTGAGCAAGGCATCTGAATTCAGTCAGAAAGGCTTTTCACTGTGAGGCACAGGGTGCCCAGAGAAGCTGTGGCTGCCCCTGGGTTCCTGGAAGAGTCCAAGGCCAGGTTGGATGGGGCTTGGAGCAATCTGGGATAGTGGAAAGTGTCCCTGCCCATGGCAGGGGGTGGAACTAAACATTTTTCAACCCAAAGTGTGATTCTAATTTTTAGGCTTTGTTTTGAGGGAAGAGATGCCTTGGCAGGCTGCAGAGACTGTACCAGCTGCCATCCTTGCTGAGCATGCAGGTGGGCCCCACACCCTCCAGAGAGGGGCTGAATGAGGCCCACTCAGAATGAAGACAGGGCTGGGGCCGTGCTTACCTACACTGACATTTCCTGTGCTCACCTGTGCAGACACTCACAGACACTCTCTGTGCTTACCTATGCAGACATTGCCCGTGCTCACCTACACAGACACTCTATGCTCACCTGTGCAGACACTCACAGACACTCTCCCTGCTCACCTACACAGACTCTCTGTGCTCACCTACACAGGCACTATTATCCCTGCTCTCTGTTCTCACCTATGCAGACACTCTCCCTGCTCACCTGTGTAGACACTTACACACTCTCTGCTCTCACCTATGCAGACATTTCCTATGCTCACCTACACAGACACTCCCAGACACTCTCCCTGCTCTCCCCTATGCAGATACCCCCTGCTCTCACCTATGGCAGACACTCCCAGACACTCTCCCTACTCTCACCTATGCAGACATTCCCTGTGCAGACACTCCCTGCTCTCCCCTATGCAGACACTCTCCCTGCTCTCCCTGCTCTCACCTGTGCAGACACTCTCCCTGCTCTCTCTGCTCTCACCTATGCAGACATTCTCGTCGTCCAGCTCGGCGGAGCTGTTGCGGTAGAAGCCCAGGCGGCAGTGCTGGCAGTGCTGGCCCCGCGTGTTGTGCTTGCAGCTCACGCAGGTCACCACGTTCAGGAAGTCGATGTAGCTGCAGCGGTTGGAGTGGCCGTAGCACTCGCAGTCTGTGGAGGAGAGGAGGGGACAGCTGGGGACATGGGCATGGAGTGGCTTTCCCTGGTGCTGTGGAGGAGGGTCCTGCCCGAGGGAGTGCAATGGCCACTGCCAGAGCAGGGCTGGGGTGTGCTGGCAGGAGGAGTGCACACAGCTCTCCACCACCATGGGGGGATCAGGCTGGAAATCATCACTCAGAGAGCAGAGCAGAGTCTGGGTCCTGGAACCTTGGGGTGTGGGCAGGCAGGAGCCAGCCCCCTGCAATCCCAGGACTTGGTTTCTTTCAGAAACTGCATGTGGAGGGGAGTCAGGTGTTAATTACAGAGCTGCCTTGTTAGTGACCAGAGCCGGGGTTGGCTCTGGGGAGGCTGCAGGACCTGTGAGGAGCCCTGGCAAAGGCTCTGCCTCGCTGGGAACAGTGGGATGGGGCTGGCAGAGGTGCTCTGGTGGAGATGGAGCTGCTGTGTGTCCAGATAAAACCTCACAGCCTCTCCTTTTCCCTCTGTGTCCCTTCTCAGCCCCTTCCTGTTGTACCTGTCTGTTCTGAAGGCTGCTGGCTCTCGGGTTAAATGTTTAAAATAAGCCTATGCAAGGCAGTGTGGCTTGTGTGGGATCCTTCAACAGCTGTGGACAGGTGTGTGGAGGTTTGAACCAGGGCTTGCCTGGCACAGCACAGCCTGCAAAGGCTGCTGGTGGGGTGGGAGATGCCACCATCACTTGGCCAAGTGCCCTCATCCCCAGGGCTGGCCTCTCTCAGCTGTGGGCACGTGTTAGAAAACAATCTGCGGGTGAATTTGTACTCGGGGGGATTGGATTTTGTGCTTCTTGTGTTTGCTTTTTGTTACCATGGCTTGGGTTGGTGGAACCCAGGT
This sequence comes from Molothrus ater, assembly GCF_012460135.2. Classification (NCBI taxonomy): domain Eukaryota; kingdom Metazoa; phylum Chordata; class Aves; order Passeriformes; family Icteridae; genus Molothrus; species Molothrus ater. The sequence goes on along the minus strand of NC_050497.2, from coordinate 7,375,067 downwards.
GCTGGATCTTACTGAGAGTGTGTAGATATTTGAGTTTATATAGTGAGATGTGCAACTCAGGAGAAAAGGAGTTGTGGCCCAGCTGGCCTGGTCAGGAGGTTCCCAGCCAGCAAGGACAGGGAATAACATGAGCAGAAACAGCCTCAGCCAGGTCTGAGCTTTCAGAGCCTTTGGAGCTGGGGCTGTGCTCCAAGCAGGACGTTAAACACTGAAGGATGGCAGGGAAGGGTGTGGGCTGGCATGCACATGCAGCTGGAGGAGGAGATGTGATCAATGACATGATGACCAGGGAAGAAGGGGCAGGGCAGAGGTTTCCCCATGGTTCACAGCTGCCTGAGGAGGAGCTGAGAGTCTCTTGTGATCTCTGTGAAGTAACTTCTGCTTCATCAACTGATAATCAAAGAATTTCAGCTCAAATGCTGCCTGCTGCAATTCCCAGGTGTTGTTTCAGACTAGGGAAGCACTGCTACACACAGCCTACAGCTAACCACGGCTCAGATAGACCCTCCCCACCTTCTCCATGTCTGATTCTGCAGGACCACATCACCTGAGTGAGGTCAGGAAGCCCTGGAGCTCCTCCCTCCCTCTGCTTACCTTTGTATGTTTCAATGGGAGCCACTGGGCCAGAGTTTGGTTTGAGCCGGATGAGTTTTGAGCTCTTTGAGGATGCTTGAGAAAAATCAGAGAAAGGCTTTTTCTCCCAGCTTGGCAGCACCCCGTGCCCTCCCCTGCCACGAGAACAATGCCGAGCCAAGAGCACCGTGCTGGCAGCACTGGCATCCATTTCTGCAGCTGCTACATTTTCCTCTTCCCCCTCCCTTCCTCAAAGTCCTATCCATGCATTGAGTGTTCCATGCATCACTCGATGCACAGCACTGCTGCAGAGCTGGGAGCAGCTACTCACACCTGCCCCCTTTATGGGTGCCTGCTGGTGTGGCTGGGGATAAGGATCTACAATTCACAAACCATTTTTTACTGGCCACGGAGGCCAGGCCAGCTGGCACCCAAAAATCTGCCGGGAGGACGAGTGCCACGGAGGTGGCATCTGGCAGGGGTTGCTAGAGGGTCCTGCAGGGCAGGTGCTGCTCCACGCTGGCCCTTCCCCAGCAGCACATACCTGTCTTTTTCTTGTGCTTCTTGCCTGCAGAGTGTGCTGTGCGCCCTGGTTTGCTCTTCGGAGCCGCTGCGCCGGAGATGGAACAGGTCAGAGAGCTGTGCTGGGAGGGGGCTCCAGGGCCACGTTATCCCTTCCCTCAGGGGGAAAGGGCTGTCCCAGCTGGAATGGGCTCCCTGGGGGTTGTGCTGCCCGCACAGAATGACCCAGCCCTGGGGGTAAAGGCCGCCAAGCCTTGGGAGGGTTTGTGCTTTCTCGAGGCCAGGCTGAGCAGCACTGGGGTCCCACGGGGTGTTTGGAAGTGGGGTCTGGATCCATTGGATTTTTTGTGGCGTTTATGCCCTTGCAAGTGCTGGGTGGCCAGCTCCAGCCACCTGTCTTGGTCACATCCTCACAGTGACAGTGGTGGCAGGAGGTGGCCCTGCTCCCCATGGGCTCAGCCATGGTCAGGGTGCACCCACTCCTGTCCCCAACACCAACCCTGAAGCTGCTGGTCTCCAGGGCCCTGCTGGTCTCCATGGCTTTCCTTGGCCCCAAACTGCCCAAAAAGGCCTCCCTGGGGCTGGATGAGCTGATCTGGATGCTCTGAGTAGGAGATTGTACAATGGGGGCTTGTGCTGAGGACAGCTGGGTGTCCTGGCCTGTGGCACTGGGGGAGAAACCTGCCCTGTCCCACTTGGGGACAGGCCTGGCCTTACCTCTCATGCTCTCAGGAGGCTCTGGTGGCTTCAGCTTCTCTCCAAGTGCTGCTGTGTTTGGTAGATCATCACAGGTGGCATCAGAGAGAATATCAGATTTAAAACAGATCCCCCCTGGTTTGCTTGGCAGGGTGGCAAAGGGACACTGGAAGCTCTAGGCAGGTGTCTAGGCTGGGTCACTGGAGCTCTATCTGGTTGAGGATGTGCTGAAGCAGGAAGGAGAGACAAAGTCTCCTCAAATTTAGCATCTCTAAGTGTGAAGAGAGGCAGGAAAAATATTCCTAAGGGGAAGGTGTGGGAGCTGCTGGACAGCTGAGTGTTGGCATGTGGTCCTGGCACTGCCCAGGCACAGAGAGAAGCCAGATCTGCAGAGCACTGCCAAGGCAAGGCTGTCAGCCCTCCTGGCCCCTTGGTGTAGCTCCATCCTTGTCACTGCAGCAGAAGCAGCTCTGCCTCTCTGTGAGCCCACACAGGCCCGGGATGCCGGGATCTGCACAGGAGGGATGCTAAAGCCTATGGCTGGAGTGAGCTACAGCAATCTCAGGTGGGAAAGGGGAGCTGAGCACCAAGGGCAGCTACCAGAGCGTGTGTGTGGTGGGAGCCCTGAGGAGGAGCAGCCTCAGACTCAACTTTCTCTCTTCAGCCAGAGAAAAACCTCCCAAGGCTCCCACCCAGAGCACCTCAGGCAGCCACAGAGGAGCCTGAGCCAGGAAATGCCTCAGAAGGATCTGAACAACACAGGCCCATCCACTCACAGGGAGATTCTGCTCTACAAACAGGCTCCAGCCTCGGGAGATGACAGGATTTCCATGATCCCCTCTGTTCACACCAGCAGCAAGCTGTGAACAATCCCTTCCACCACTCACCCTGCTCATCTTTCATGTACAGACTCAACCCCGAGGCTCAGCCCAGCTGCGTGCAGGGCACAGACCAGCCCCGAGCTCCTTGCTGGGCAGGAGGAGGAGAGAGCCATGGAAAACACAGATGCAGAGCTAGGAACTACAGCACTCTCTGAGCTGGTTCTCGCTGGCAGGACCCAGCTCAGCCCTGTGGCTCCTACCTTGTGCTCCTGGGCCAGCCTTGGCTGGGGGAGAGCCCACCTGCAGCGGGGCAGCTGCGGACAAGCCGGGGTAGTCTTGCAGTGATCAAAGGGAAAATGGTGTTACTGGGGGAGCTGGAGTCCCACAAAAGCCCTGCAGCATTCCCACAGGGAGGCAGAGCCCCAAATCCAGCGCCCAGCCCTGTGCCATGGGGGATGAACTGTGAGGGGCAGTGGGTGCCGAGCTGCCCTGCGCTCACACCTGAGCCTGCGCCCCTCTGCTCTGAAACAACAGCACACACACCTGGGATGGAGCCACCAAGCCCTGGTTTCCAATGCCAGCCTCCACACCCTCCTTCAGGCTCTGCTGCTCCCTCAGAAACACAAATCAAAGAATTTCCAGCCACCGCAGAGAAGTTGAAGCAGCAAGAAATTGTGTAGCTCACTTGTTTGGTTTCCCTGCAAACCCTCACCCCCACTGGCTCCATCCCCCTCCCCTGCTTCTCAATATTGGTAACAATCTTCAGGTTTGCTAGAAAACAAACCAGGGACTAAAAATTTTAAAAGCCATATTATTAATTTCAAGCTCCAGTTGGGTAACATAAGGAGGAGGAGGAAAAAAAAAAAAATCTCTTGATTCTTGCCAAGTTTCAAAGGACAAACCCGCGTAGGAGAGAAATGTGATTTCCCAGCTTCATCAAGGGGATGATCAACAATACAGAATAAAAAAGAAAAAAAAAGATTATTTTTTTAATGACAAGCTCTAAGAGAAGGTGATAGACATTGTCCTTTTCAGCTGGAAAGTGGAAACCAATTGATATTAACACGGTGTTAAAGAGAATATGAAAAAATCCCTGTGCAAATTGGCAAGGGTTTAATTAGAGTCACAATAAAAAACAGCCCTGGAGGCATTTTGCTTTTTAGTCATTCACATACACCTCCACTCAATCGCATTTACAGAGCCAAGAAAATTATTAATGCTCATTATCCTGAGAACCTTTCCCTTTGTAGCTCTGGGCCATAATGGATAGTTTTACATTTTGAGAGGGGGAGAGAGACACATTTTGCCCCAGACCCACTTCATAAAAATGGGAAACGATGGGCAGCTCTGATGGAAATTGCTGTTCTTGGTGGCCTTCTGAGGAAGTGGAATAAATTGAACCAAGAAGTCAGTCACATTCCATAGCAAAAACCACTGGGGCAAACAGTGCTGGAGGAGTGGGGGAGCAGCCTGGAAAAGTCCTTCTCAGGGATCCCTTTCCTGCAGGACCTCCCCAAAGCCAGGCTCTCCTTGCTCAATTTCTGCTGGAGCTTGTGACCACCTAGCAGGGCCCTGTTTTTCCCAGAGGTGAACTGGCACTGCTGAGACTGCCATGAACCAGAGGGAGGAAAATTGAAACAGAAAAACAAAAAAATCAAAAAGGAAAAGTTTGGGGTTTTTGGTGTTTTGGGTTTGTTTTTTTTTTTGCTTATTTTGAACATGGGAAAAAATGTAACAAATGGCAAGGAAGAAGTTGACAGGTTTCAAGGAAGGCTTTGAAATAACAGAACTGCAGAAGGCAAAGGAGAATAGCACCTAATTCATCCTCCTGAGGGTAACTCTGTGATTTCTCTTCCTTCTACCCACTTTGGCAGCTTCCCCTGCCTGCAGACCCCATGCCTTGCCCATGAACTCCTCCCTCTCTCCCCTCTCACCAGGCACAGAAAGCATCCTACAGCCTACAGCACGACCACAGCTCCACCTTGACCACGAAAACACCACGAGCAGCCAAAGGAAGCAGATGTCTAGCAGCTCCATGCAACCCAGAGACAACCCAAATCTAATCTACTCCTCTAAGCCTACGTGCCACGCTGCTCCTGCCGAGCTGCACCCACTGCTGTGCGGAGGAGAAGGGAAAAACACGCCGGGCTGCCTTCAGATACCTGGGTTTTTCTGTGCTTCTGTCACGGGCACTGAGGCAGCAAACTCAGAGGCTGGTCTGATGATGCTTGCTTATGGGGGGAAGCAGAAATTCAGAAATTCAGAGGGCAGAAGGCAGTGTGTCAGTTAGGGGGTGGAAGAGCGCAGGAATGGGACGGCAGGACTGGTTTAAATGTCTGGCTTTAGAGCAAGGAGGGATTTTAAAGCTCCTAAAATTCAGAAGGGGGGGTTACAACAGAGTATCTCACTTTGGGATTCTGACCCTGTCTGGCTTTAGAGCAAGGAGGGATTTTACAGCTCCTAAAATTCAGAAGGGGGGGTTACAACAGAGTATCTCTGTTTGGGATTCTGACCCTGCTTGGGCGTCACCTTCTGCAAACGTGCCCTACCAGGAGTTCAAGGGGTCACCTTTTTCACAAAGGGTTTCCCTTGGGGCCCAGGTGAATTAGATCTGCAGGCCCTTGGGAATGCCATGGTTTTAAAGAAATACTTTCTGTTTTTCATGGAGGAGGAACATCTCTGGCCAAAAGCAGATCAGAATTCAGCTGTGCCTTGATTCCCTGTTGCTGGTCTGGGGCACAGAGTGGACTTTGGCATCAAGCCCCTCATGCTGCGCAGGTAAGAGCAGGTCCTTGAGATGCTGGTGGCCCTGGCTGCCTCTTCTGTGGAGCAGCCCCTCTGGGACACCATCCTGGGGTAGGACCTGGCTCTGCAGGAGCACAGATGGGGATCTGGATGGGGTGAGGAGTGAGGAACTCAGGCCTGTCTGTATCAAGCCAACAACCTGGCAGCTGAGCTGCAATTTATTAATTTTGTCCCTTGCCATCAGTTAATGAAAGCAGTAGGAAAACATTTTCTCTGCCCAGGGAGCAGGTTTTGGGGAAGGGATAAACCCTGAGATGTCTCTCAGGTGCCTCAGAGCAGGCTGGCAGGAGAGGTTACCCCCAGCACCCCAACTCCCCAGAGACACTGTCCTGCCTGTGCCAGAGCTGCCACAAAGGCAGAGCACTGCAAATCATACAAGAGACACACCGAGCAGCTACCCACACGAACACAGCAGAAAACAGCCCTAAAATGTCACTACAGGTGAGCATGGATAAAAATCAGATCAGCCCAAGTGCATTGTGTGGATGTGGATGTGATCACCTGGCCCTGCTGGGGATGGGTGAGCTCCATGCTCACCTCCTCCTGCACAGGTGGATTTGGGAAAGGAGCTCTTCCTAACAGAGCTGAGCTTTGCAATCTTTTTCCAGGGTCACTCCAACTCCATGGAAGTTAGACCTAAACCCTGATTAACTCCTCAAGCAGGGTACTTCCATGAATATATCTATATTTGCATAAACATGCAATCAAGCTTCCTCATCCCTTTGACTGGCTTCTGGCAGCTCCCCCAGACAGACTGTTACTAACATGCTGTGGGTGTAAAACGTCCTCCTGGGAAATATCAGGCCCTGAAAGCATGGCAAAGGGAGGAATGCATGTCTAATTCCCCCATGAACAGCTTAAAAAAATGTCCTGCTGTTAAGTTTTATCTGCTCATTTCCAAAAGACAAGGAGAAACTGCTGTCTCCTTGTTCAGGGGAGGAGGGAAGGAGGAACCCCCAGAAAAAGGACAAAAGTTTTCCTCCACTGGGAGATTTCAGAAATTAGGAAAGGATGTTTCTGGCACGTGTGTGAGCTCCAGCCCTGCACGCTCCTGGGCTGCTTGGACAGCAGCCACCTGGGGAATGCTGGAATTCTGCAACAGGAAAACTGCACCTGCAGTACATCCATGGGTTTGGTGCAGGACTGGGACAACCAGCAAGGACAGGGCAAAACCTGTGGGCTACTCTGGGTCTGGTGGCAAGAGGCAGGAGGTCAAGGGTAGAGCAGGATGGGGTACAATTCCCCTCTCGTTACAGAGAAATACGTGGTTTAGATTTATCATGGATCAAAAAACTCTTCATTGCCTTCCTGCCCTGCTTGTCACAGAGCTGTGAGAGCAGCTGTGCCAGAGACAGCAGCAAACCAGAGCTGCCTGGTGGAAGCAGGGTGATTTTTATCCATGTCCCTTTATCATCCTACAGAGCAGAGACCCACGGCCACCAACACAGCAGCTGAACGAGGAGCGGAGTCCTGGCTCCTGAGCGGGGCAGGGAGCGTGGCACCCACCTGGCTGGGTGGTGGTGGCTGGTAGGGGGGTGCTGCTGCTGCTGCTGGTGGTGGTTGAGGTGGTGGTTGAGGTGGTGGTGGTGGTTTTTGCAGTGGTGGTTTTTGCAGTGGTGGTTTTTGCAGTGGTGGTTTTTGCAGTGGTGGTTTTTGCGGTGTTTACTCGCTGCGGCCGCTCGTACGCTGACAAGCAAAGAGAAGAGTTGGGAGGCACTTACTGGGGGGGTGGTGGGTTTCCATGCCAGCCTGCACACAGTGAGGCTGCCGCTGCTGCTGCTGGCCTGGACTGGTGACAGATTTCTCAGCGTGGTCACAACTGGGGCACCGGCAGGATTAAGGCGGCGCGGCTCGATGAGGCTCCCGCAGCCAGGGCGTGTGTGTGTGTGTGTGAGCAGGGGCTGCAGCCTGGGGCTGTATCAGCTTACTCTCTTGGTGCAGATATTGGCTTAAATACTTACAGCTCCATCATAAACTAATTGCCAATTAAGCTGAAAGGGGGAGATGAAGGCACATCTGGGCAGGGATGGGGTGAGGAGCGGGCGGGAGGTGCCAGGGAGCCCCCAGGCCAGGCCGTGCTCCCACTGCCTGGTGCCCACGTGCCCAGCTGTGCTCCATCCCCTGCTGCCACCCCTTCCCAAATTACCTGGCACCCTCAAAGCCAACCAGGACCATTGGCACCCTTGTTTCTAGCGGCACCGTTCAGATTTTGGGATGGCTGGGGGTCAGCAGAGCCCCCGAGGAGCCAGGAGTGATCCCACCCCAAAGCTCCCCACAACAACCTGACTAAAATAACACTGGGACACAAATTCCTGCTTAACTTACACCTGCTGCCCTCCTGTCCTTGTTTGTCCCACTGCTTCATGCAGATTATCGTGCTTAATTTCATAATAGCCCTGAGCTAGTTTAAATACTTAATTTAGGTCACTTCTAGTCTCCTATGTGGGCTAAATAATCTCTCCTTAACTGGCCTTGGACATAAATCCCTCCTGTCCTCCTCCTGCACATCACTCCCAGCACCCTCCCGGCTTCCAGGGAAACAAAAGTGGCGCTGAGGATGCCAAGCTTTGTAAATGGAAGGGAAAAAAGTTATCACAATGGTTTTGAAGACAAAGGTGAAGAATATTTTGAGCTGTTGAAACATTTATTTCTTAAAAATCCTGAATTACTTAAGGGAGACCTTTAATTTTTAATTGAAAATTTCAAGCAATTCACTGCTAAAAATCTAAATATGGTTCATTTACCCAGAAAACCTGTCCTCCACTATTCTATTAGGCGCATTTTTCTTAATTGCATTTGCATTTCCCTGAAACGATTTCTCCTCCAATTCTTCCCACTTGCCTGCAAACCAAAGAACTCATTATTCATTCAGCTCCCTGATTTGTTTCTTCTGGAGGGGCACTCTGCACCACAACACTCAAACCCAGGCTTCTGCTTACCCAAAACTCCAGGCTCTTTGATATCAAACTACCTCCAGCTTTGTTAAATAAGGAGCACTCTCCTGCCATCAATCTTGCAGCAGAAATCCCTGCTGAGCTCTGCCTTTGCTGCTGACACCTCACAGACATTTGTTCATATGCATACACGTGTACATACAGATGTACACTCACTCTAGATGCTTTTTTATTGATAGCCCAAGGTGACCCAGACTGGGTTCTACACCAAATAATTCACACCCAGCTCCTTCTCAGAGCAGAATTCTGCAGTACTGGGGGGCTAAGGGGAGGGGGACTTCACAGCCAGCACTGGTGATTTTGAAGAGTCTTTTTTTATTTCCTTTCCAGCTGCCATACTAACGAACCTCATGGGGGGAAACCATGCCAGAGGAAGAGGCAAAATGAGGCTGCTGAAGTCAGAGGAAGAAAATATAAGACTCTTTGACAGGACAGAAAATGAGGCACAATTAGGGAAGACTTATTGCCTGGAAAATGATAATGGATAGAAAAATAACCATATTTTTTTCCTAGTGACATCCACAAGGATCATGCACCGAGGTGTTAAATGCCAGCATTTCAGTCAGGGTTTTACTTACTGCCAAAGGCTGAGCCTGCAGCTGCACCTGCAAAAAACAAGAGGAAGCCCAGTCACTGGAAGCAGGACACCATCAGAAGATCACACAGACACACAACGTGGGACTGAGCAGCAGCTAATTAGTGGGGGCTTGCTCACAGGCACATCAGTTTGCTGCTACAGCTTAAAAGCTGCTTTTGTCAAAGCACAGGAACAGCCAGACAACGCTGTCTGGGCTCCTGGCATCTCAAGCCTTTCACCTGGGGAAGGAAAACCAGCCTGGTCCTTGCTGATAGGTTTTGCTGTTAACCATTTCCTTGGGCTGCTGCGACAAAGGACAAGCACACAGGAGCACTGGGCTAAGGACAGGCTTTATGGTCTGAACAATCACAGAATCACAGGATGAACTAGGCTGGAAAATACCTTTAAGATCATCTAGTCCAACCTATGAGCTAACACCTAAACCATGGCACTGACTGCCACATCCAGTCTGGTTTTAAACACATCCAAGGGCCTCCCTGCTGTAACACGTGGGTGAATCATGGAAATTCTCAGCTCTGAGTGAATATAAAGCACAGTGATGGAAGAGGCAGGGCCAGCAGGAGCAGAGGGCTTCAGAGAGCTGCCTCTGGAGCAGAGGAAGAGGATGTTGATGTGGGGAGGAGGAAGCAGCAGAGAGAGTTGGGTGGGGAGGAGGAAGACAATGACAGATGGGAAGAGAGATGAATGGGAGAAGGAAGAGCGGAGGAAAAAGGGAAATAGGAAGAGACACAAGGAATGGAGGGGAGGGAAAGAGAGAGAACAGCATGTCTGTGCCTGTCAGCACCAGAAACTCTCCCAGGCTCCTTTGAAGCAATGCAGCTGCTTGGTGGGAGCTGACAAGCTTGTTCCCTTTCAAAGAACCTGCTCGTCTACCAGGCCTGGCACACACAAAACATTCCTGTCACGGCCTTCGGAGCCTGAATTTCAGCTTTGATCATCTTAAAGCACATAAATCTTTCAAAAAATTTGGGGGGAGGGAGAGAAAAGATTCTCTTTGGTAATGCTCAAAGCTGCTGCTTGAAAGGCTGGAGTGGCTACTGTGGCTTGGTGACATTTAAACAAGTTTGCTAATGTGGAGTGGACAGGAGCCCAGGAGGAACCAGCCCATCTGTGGCGCCTCCTGCCCCAGTTCCCGGTGGGAATGCATCCTGCATCTCGTCTGTGTGCTGCCACCGCTGTCAGAGCCGTGTTCCTGCAGCAGCTGGAGGAGGCTGGGGCTGTGCAGGGGCCACCAGCAAGCACAGACAGCATCCAGAGAGCAGCCAGCACTCCTGCAGCTGAGCAGAGCCAGCCCACAGTGCTCAACAACACCTTTGTCAAAGGACAATAACTGGCATTGCCCCGAAGCCATGGTTATATCTCAGCCTAAGGTCATCATCCTTGTTGTTGACCATCATTAGATTCACCACTCCTCTGCCAGCAGCCAGCACATCACCCCTGCATCCACCAGATCCCTTCAGTTCTCTGCGTACCCAGACAGGGCAAGAACCCATTTCCCTTTGGAAAGCTGAGCATCCTGCCCTGATTCGAGCTGGAGAAGGACAAAATGAGCTCCTGCTCCCCTCTGTGGGTGTGGTGCAGCCCAGGGCAGGGCTGCAGGTTACTCACATGCATTGGGGGACCCGTTGGGGAGAGGCAGGTAGGAGCCTGCTCGCCAGGACCGGGAGCGAAAGTTCTTCTTGCACTTGCCACAGTCCTGGCCCGTGGTGTTGTGCTCACACTCACACTGCAGGCTGCCCTCTTTGAAGGTGCACAGGTTGGCGTGGAGGTTGCATTTACACCTGGAGGAAGAAGACAGGGGAGAGCTGTCAGGTGTTGCTGCTGCTCCTGCTCGCCTCCAGCACAGTGCTGAAAATGTGCTGAGGCCAGGCTGGGCACCCCTTCCCTGCTGCTCCTGCAGGATTTTCTCACTGAACTCAGCAGTTTTCCCCAGGTGTCTGGTGCTGGGGTTCAACGTCCACCTCCTCACCCAGGGCAGATCTGCAGCCTCTCATCCAAGATGAGACACCTCACTCCCACTACCTAGCTGAGGAGCACAGCCTGTTTGATGGCAGGTCAACATCTGCAGCTAAAACAGCAGGAAGATGTCCCCCACATGTCAGGCTGTTACAGCAATCTGGGTAATGACCTCAGATGGAGGTTTTGACTTGGAGACAGTGTCTGGCTTTGGATGGAGGAGCTGGGCTAACCCTGGTGGCACTCAGCCCTTGCCCCCTGTGCACTGTGCCAGAGCCAGCAGCATTTTCTGGGCACATTTTCTCCCGTGATGTGAGGCTGCCCAGCACAAACCCTCCTCCCTCCACGCAGCACAGCCCCAGCCTGCTGGGACCAAAATAACACAGACAACAAGCCACCACCAGCATCCACCAGCTAGTCCCCCCCTCATCAGAGAAGGCAACAACTAAAAACGCTATTCAGCAATTTGCAAACATTAAGAAACTTTTAATGAGCTGTAGTGCAGTATGCAGGGAATAATTATCTCTGTGCACAATAATTCCTGTTGCTCAGGCTCCGGAGGTGACTTGTGCAGAGCGCAGAGCCTGAGCCCATAACTCACACGTGGCTCTGGTGACTCCTGGGCCCGAGCTGAGGCCATCAGACAGAGACTTTGGGGACCAAAACATCTCATTTCATTCCAGACAGCCGATCCCTAACCCAGCCTGACGGTTTTCCCTGCTTTGTGCAATAATTTACACTCTCAGAAGGAGAAGCATTAGAAAACAGTAATTCTGTGCCTTCTGTGCAGGGGTGGAGAAGTCTGATGGGGCAGCACTTCCTTTTACAGGGCTCAGGAGATGCAGAGCTGAGGGAATGAAACAGGAAACATGGCCTGCTGCTCCTTGTGCTCTGTCTGCACTGGGATAAACAGCCTGGATTAGGCTGGAACTGGGAGTCTGGTGCTGATGCTGTGCATGCCCCCCACTCCTGGTGCCTCTCCCCTCTCCCTTGGAGCCCCCCAGAAGCTCCCCAGGCACCTGCCTGACCCCCTGAGGCCGCCTTTGCCGTGCTCTCCTCACGCATGGCTGGATAAGCTGACCTCATGTATGATTTCTTCCTTTCCTCTCCCTCCCCTCCCTGTCCTTAATTCTAGCAAACCCCTCTCAGAAGCTCAGCATAAGCTGGATGAACAATCTCTCCCCGTCTTACAACCCTGCCCTGTGTCTGACCAAGCAGAGGAGGGAATTTTGCAGCCTGTAAAAGGGAGGGAAGAAGAAAACGTGGCTCAGGGAGCAGAGGCAGGCTCAGCGTGCTCCACTTTGTGGAGATGCAGCGTCACGGCTGGCAGCACCAACAGCCCTGCTGCTCTGGGGCTGAGCCACCAGCCCACAGCCAGGGCAAGGAGGTGGCTTTGGCTGGTGCCTGCAGCCAGGGGGGATGCTGCATTTCACATGCTGCTGGTCCCCTCTGGCTCTGGTGAGGAAGGGCTTGGGCTGAGCTGTGGCACAGGCGCTGCCCAGCCCCGGGGTGCTGCGGAGCCTGGCTCTGAATTATTCAGTGTCCACACAGCCTGGCCTCCTTCTCTCGCTTCAAAAGCAGCAGACAGAGCAAAGCAGGCAGGGATAGTGTGGTAAAGCAGGTTAAAGCAGGTCAGAGCCTCACCACTGCTGCTCTGGGCCCTGCCTGAACGGGGTAACAGCTCCGGGAGCTGCAGCTCTCCTCCCTCCTGCTCTGATGGGGTGAGGGGATGGGGCAGCTCCAGGGCACAGCCTCAGCATCCCAGGGGGGGTTTAGGAGCCCCAGGGGAGTGGGTGCAAGGGTGGAAGGGACTGTCACAGCCCTTGTTTTCCCTGAAGTTTGGGATGAGCTGGAGGGCGGTGCTTGGCTCCAGCGTTTGACCCTGTGAGTCACAGACCAGTCACAGCGGGTACATCAGCCCTGGGTGGCCACAACCTGGTCCCCAGGGTGGCCTGAGGCAGCTTCAATCATGTGTGGCACATCCTTGCTCCTGGCAGGAGCCAAGCAGACATGTTGGGCTGCTTCTGCCTCCGGGAGGGGCAGGAGGGTGAGACCCGTTCAGCATTAATCTGGCTCCAGCTACAAATCCTCCTCCCTGCAGCAGGACCTGGCCTTGCTGAGGCATGGCTGGGTGCAGGAGGGTCCCAAGGCTCTGCTCCTGCACACACAGGAGGGTGCAGGAGGGTCCCAAGGCTCTGCTCCTGCACACACATGGCTCCCTTGCTGCTGGGGAGGGCTGGGGGCCCAGCACCAGCTCCTGGGACAGCCCAGCTGCCTCCTGCCCAGTGGGATGGGGACAGGGAGGAGATCATGGGTGTCCCCCAGCCAGGTGTGACAGAGCACTGCTCTTCCCAGGGGAGACCCTCGCTTCCTAATTGGTGTAAACAAGGCAAATTGAGTCAATAGGAAGCAGAGGCAGCGTTCACCTCACCTGCCTGTGCCTGGGTCACTGATTTTTCTCACTGCTGGGCCCTTTGCCACTGTGCAAAAGTTTTGTTTTCTGAAGAATCAATTTTACCAGGGAATTGCTTTCTGAATTTGACCTTTGAGGATCATCAATCTAAGCAGGGAGCTGTAACCCCAGCAGGCTGACCCCACAGCACAGCACTTTTCAGCCCAATCAATCAGGCTGCATTATTTAATGGTGAACAGCTGAGCACCCTCAGCCAGCCCCATTTTGGGCAGAGGCTTCTGCATCCTGCCCTTCCTGCAGCTCAGGCTCAGTGGATCAGCTTCAACCCCTTCCTCAGGCTCCTGTGCCTCCTCCTCTGGGCCCACAGCCCAAGGACAATGGTCTGTGCCTGCCTTTCCCCAGCCAAGACTCAGCTGGTGGAGGCTGGAGTAAATGGCATCAGCCCAGTCCCCTGGGTGGGAGCTGCTCATCCTCCTCGGCGCCCAGCCACGGCAGGAAGGAGAGGATGAAGGGAAAGGTTAGGAGCTGCTTAGCAATGAGGCTTAAAAATCAGCAGCGGGGCACACACCTGCTCTGTGTCCTGCAGAAGGGAGCCATGGCCCTGCTCCAGCCCCAGGGCTGCTCCAGCAAAGTGCTGGTTGCAATATGGTCTCTCTGGCTCTGGAGGAGATCTGGGGAGCTGGGAGTGTTTCTGCTCCATGGCTCGTGGGTCAGGGCTGTGCTGACAGTCAGCATGGGTGGGGAGCAGCCCCAGCAGGATCCGCAGCACCCTCGGGCACCAGGGACACCCACCCTGGCCCAGGCTGGCAGGAGGTCACACCCTGCTCTTGGCATGCAACAGAAACTGGCTCACGCTGCTCCCAGCAGGAGTGGTGGGAGCAATGTGTGCCCCAAGATGTTACAGATTGCACAAAGGGGTATTTATGAGTTTATTTTAGTGCAGGTCATCCAGCTCTCCTCAGAGTGGTGCAGTGTGGTTCTGATGCTGCCAATGCCTCCACCAGGGAACATCACGGAGCTTGGAGCACTGAGGAAAGTTTACAGGAAAGTGTCCTTTTTTTCCCTTTCTTTTCTTCTTTGCTTTTTTTTTTTTTTTTTGGTTGTTGTTGTTGGTTTTTTTTTTCAGCCATAAAGAACACTTTTCTGCAATTCTCCATGTCAGCATCCTGGAGGTCACAGCAGTGAGCTGCTGGAGAGGTGTCTGGTGCCAAGCCCACGTGTGAGGGAAGGAGATACCCACACACAGGAAGGGGGTGACTGCAGCAAACCTGCAGCAAACCTCCCTCTGTGCTGGGAGTGGGAAAACAGCCCCCTTTCCCGGAGCTTTCATTAATAATGACTTTTGAAGTAATTTTAAAAAGCCATCCCAGCCCTTTGTTTTCCTTCCAAGGACTCTTACTTGTTTCAAAACCCCTTTTCTGTCCTCAACCCCACTTGCAGAGCAGAGAAAGGCAAAGAGCATCTCCTCATCCCTCTGCCTTCCTGCAGGGATGGGGCAGCCTTGGGGTGTGGTTGTGTTTACAGGGGTCCGAGGATGAGGGAAGAGACAAGGATCTGACTTTGTGTTTCAGAAGGCTTGATTTATTATTTTAAGATATATATTATATTAAAACTATACTAAAAGAATAGAAGAAAGGATTTCATCAGAAGGCTGGCTAAGAATAGAAAAAGAAAGAATGATAACAAAGGCTTGTGGCTTGGACAGAGAGTCCGAGCCAGCTGACTGTGATTGGCCATTAATTAGAAACAACTAACATGGGTTAATCAAAGATTGTTGCATTTTATAGCAGCAGGTAACTATTGTTTACAGTTTGGTTTTGAGGCTTTTTAGCTTCCTAGGAGAAAAAGCCCTAAGGAAAGGATTTTTCAGAAAACATGTCTGTGACACTGGGGTGCTGGCACCCCCTCAGACCCGATGCAGTGACACTGCTGGGGGAACTGATGGCTGAGGACCTTGAGAGCTGCTCCATCTCCTTGTGCCTCTTGCCCAGCTCCCATGAGACAGCCCTGACTGCCCTGAGCTCCTCAAAAACCCCAGACATGGAGCAGCAGAAGGTCACCACCTCCCCTGCAAGCCCCTCCAGCCCATCCTGCACCCTCCTCTCCAGCAGGATGCTCTGCATGGCCACAGGGATGCTCTGGAGACTGCTGGCCCCATCCTGCTGGGTTCCAAACCATCGCACCCCTGTCTTTCCTCCCCCTGGGCTTGGCTTTGCCCCCTGCTCCCTTTCTGCTGGGGAGAGGCAGCTCGGAGAGCCGCTAATGACTGCCGGCCGGAGGAAGGCTCCTCAGAGCTGCTTTCCCCTGAATTGTTTGCTCTCGCTGTAATTGATGAGCCTTTAATGAGTCTCACGGGACGATGTGTTTGAAGGGAGCTCTTTCCTCGCTGTCCCCAAGGAAAAGGATGTTTCAACTGATCTGGGCTCTCGGGGAAACATGAATAACTCTTCTCCATCTCCCTATTGTCATCCCCAGCGCTGCTCACAGCACGCCCAGCCATCACTTACCCACCTCTGCCGGCTCTTTTGCAACTCTTTTGGCAGCTCAGCAAAAGCAGGGAGCAAATCTTTTGGGCAAAGCATAACGGGTGCTGAGCTTGGATTGTTTCTGGCCCATCTGTGCGTGTGGAAGCAGGTAAAAATAGCTTCTAATGGCTGGGCCATGGAAGAAGCACAGTCCCTTTGTGGAGAGCATTTATATCAGGATTTGCCTTGCGGGGAGATCGCTCTGGCAGGGGTTTGCTGTGGCCAGTCCTGGAGCAGGGCTCAAGGGATGAGGATGGCAATGGTGGCTCATCCCAGGAGCAAGGCTGGGAGCTTCCCTGAGCCCGTGATCCAGGGGCTGAAGAAGAGAAAAAGCTATTTTAACATGTTGGTTTTTTCAGCTTGAACCAGGGTGAGAAGCTTCTGGCCTTCACTACTTTGTGCAGAGCCAAAGAACTGAAAAATGCCTGAGTTAGGTCAGAGGGTTGTGAGCAGGTTGTTTTCCTTGTGGGTTTTTACTTTTGGTTGTGTGGTAGGGACGGGTGAGTCCTCCCAGCAGGAAGGAACCCTCCTCGCTGCCCTCTGAAATGATTTGAGGTTTGGGTTACAAAGATGAGACAATTTAAAAGATGCCAAAGTGGAGAGCACGCTGGCTGGCTGTTCCCATCCGAGAGGCTATTTATTTTAAATAAGTTGACACTCACCAGCTGTCAAGATCCTGCTGACTGGTGGAACATTATTTATATTCAAAGCTGCCTTAAAAAGCAAACACAAAACCAAACTTCCCCATTAGGGGGTAGGCCAGCAGAAGGGAGGAAGGGTGAAGAGGACATAACATGAATATGTGAACATAAATATTTGCAGAGTAATGTGTATAAATGCTCTTGGTTTTTCTCCTGGAATGCAATAATGCTTGCAATTGAGTTCATTGGCCAAATTGAATTTGGGCTCCTGTAGAAGTCTCTTTATATTAAGTGCTTTAACATACATCACCTTCTCAGTCTATCGATGAAATTCTATTATCCGCTCAGGGCCGGACACAGCTCGGCAACAAAATCGGAGGAGGAATAAAACCCTTCACAAACCAAAGCCAGGAGCAGGTAATAGGACCTTGGGCATCTGTCTCTGGCTATCGACAAAGTGTCAGCAGTGTCTGGGGGAGGGAGGAGCTCTCTGGGCTTCTCCCTCCCTCCCACTCAGAGTTTCCTCCCCACCTTGCTGCAGTGGGAGTCGAAACCTTTGCAGGACTCCAGCAAACAGTTGCTGCACATTAACTTAATTTAACTATATGACCAAGAGCAAGGTTTTGCTGGAACTCAAGCTAATTCCAGCCTGGAGGAATGCCAGGGAGGCTCAGCCATCCAGCTCCAGCATGGAGGCGAGGACAGGTCCAGGAACACTGCTGGCACAGGCCTGGCTGTCCTTGACACGAGGATGCTGCTGCTGCCTCCTGGGACCCAAGTTCTGTCTGCCAGGAGCTGCAGGAAGGAGCAGGGATGGGCACAGGCAGTGCTTGCCCTGGTTTTCGTGGTCATCCCAAAGCTGCCAAGTGTGGGCAGCAGCTGGCTGAGGGCTGCAGGGGTGTTTGGATTGTTCTGGGGGGATGTTTGGGCGAGCCTGTGGCTGTTCTGGGAGTGATGCCCCTGCACTGGGATGGAGCAAGCTCAGCTGGGGAAGCCTCTGCTCTCACAGATCATTCACCCCAGGTCCTGCCTGTTCCTCTTTGGTGCAGATCCCACCCTGCTCCTCAGGGAGAGATGTTCACCAGCTACCACACAAAATCTGGAACCCTCAGCAAGAGACTCTTCCACAGACCAAACCTTTTCTCCATTTTAAAGACAGCTTTGCTGGAGAAGTCAAGATCAGCTAGAAGGTCTCCCACAGTAGAGCCAGAAGAAGGAATGTCCAGCCAGGGCAAAGCAGCTCAGGGGCAGCTGGGATGTGCTTTGTGCTGGCACCCCTGGTTGAGCTGAGCTACAGCCACAGGGGAAGTGCACTGAGCTGCCTTCATTGAGAGAGGGAGGCAGTGACCAGGAATTCATTCATCTTTAGCAGCAATGCAGCATCAATCACATCTCAAAACTCACCACAAATGCAGAAAAATACATCCCCTGCATGTGGGTACCACTGACCATTTCCAGCTCCTTTTATTGCAGGAGGTGCTTTTGGGGTGGCCTTGGTCCTGCGGGTCTGGAGTGCCTGATCCTGGCTGTGGCACCAGGATAACAGCCTGGCCAAAGCTGTTCTGCTCCACCAGCACCAACTCTCCAAGTCATGTGGAGAGAAAATCCTCCTGGAGAGCATCCATGCAGGAGACTGCACTGAGAACACACCAGGGGAAGAAGCAGGGAGCACAAAGGGCCTTTCCCTTCAATTTTTTGGTGTAAGGAAAGCCTAAGAAGAGCAATTGGAGGAAAGGAAATGTCACTTCAAAACCAGAAACCTCATCTTGCTGGTGCCTCTTTGGCCTGAGCACAGCCTGAGAGGAGGTTCTGTTCCTTGGAGCTGCTCAGTGATGAGGGATGCTCCCTCCTCCTGCCTTCCTCCAGGGACTGCTCATCACCAGCAGGGTGGACAGACAGACAGACAGTGCATGCACTGGGGCAGGGCAGGACAGAGGGGAGAAATCCTAATAACCAGCCTAAAATTGATTCACTTCTGCTCAATCTGATTTCTCCTAACTGGATCCACATGTCCTGGCCATGGCACATTAACTTCAATTACAGCTTATTAATGTCTCCGTGATGGAGCGTGCCCTGCTGAGCACGGCGCTGACTGACGTTCTGAAGGGGAGGAAATTACTCCAGAGAGACCCCAGAGTGCCATGGAAGCACAGCCAGTGGCTCTCACCACAGCCCTGGCAGCCAGGGAAAGCTCATTCACCCGTGCCTGAGCTCGCTGCTGCACCGAGGAGAAAATTAAGCAGTGAATAGAGAGATCTGTGGGGAAAAGTCCTTCCACTTCCCTTCCCCAGCCTGCCTGGCACACACACAGCACACAGACCAAGGGCTTGCTTGTGTCTATTCCTGTCCTGACTCTCCTGCATCTCCAGTTACTCTGCAGATCAATAGGGACAGGATGGGAGAAGAAAGGGGGGGGGGGGGGGGGATAAGAAAAGAAAAAGATACTGAGAATAAAGAGAGTAGAAATAAACTGTCAGCCATGAGCAGAGAGATGGACCTGGCTGAGGCTGTGGGAGGAGGAAATGCAGGGGAGACCCTGAGGGAGCAGCCCACTGTCCCCATGCCCAGGAATGAAGCAGTGACCCCTAGGATTCACCAGGTCCTCTGGCCTACAGATAAGGGAAGGCAGAAAACTCTTTCCCCTTGTCCCCATGTCCTTTGCTCTCTTTCTGCTTTTCCCAAAAGCTCTGGGAGATAGTGGTGAGGGGTTTTCCTCGGTGTGAAGCTGAGGTGTGAAGGATGGGGGCCAGGAATACATGGACTGAGGGTTTCTCAGAAAGCTCTGAACCCACCAGGTAAGGCTGCAGCACAGGAAAACACCTGGGCTCGTGGTCTGCTCTGAGGGCAAAGTGTTTTCTCTTCCCTTGACCATGAACTCCAGCTGGAAATGAGCTGCCAAGTGCCTCATCACCCTGAGGGCACTGCCAAAATCCCGGTGTGGTACAGGGACACAGGCAATGTCACACAACTGAGGGCACCCCCTGCCCCACACTGTGGCCAGGCACAGCTCCTTCAGCCCCTGGGGCTGCTCACTCTGCTCTCCAGGTGAAATTTTCTGGCTGTGTTTTGCCCTTGACCCCTCATTTCCTCACAATCATCTTCCTCTTGTTTCCATGCCCCCTATAGTGGATCCCTAACACCACCCCACTTTTACCCAGGCACTTTCCTGCTGTTCCTCCACCACGTCCTGGAAGATGCAGTGTGTGTCCATCCCCATCCCTGCCCACCCTGCCTCCCCCCTTCCCTGCACAGTGCTCCTGTCAGGCTCACATTGATTTCTCCTCTCTTCCCCTCAATAACCCATCCCTTGTTGAGCCATACACTAGATTTAATTTGGTTTTAGTCCCTGCACTGTAACTGGCTTTGCTTACAACTGGAATTAGATTGCTTTTCAGTGCAAAAACCTGCTTGCTGGGACTGGAATAATCACAGGAGCAGAGTTAATTCACAGGGAGCTTCTCCATCTTATACACCACTTATCCACAGCTCCTCAGCTGCTCACCTTCCCTGCCCTGCACCCACGGGGGCTGGAAAAGTCAGCAGAGGACAGGACTGACCTCTTCTCTGTCCAGGATGAGTGTCCTTCTCTCCTGGGAACCAACCCAGCAGGCTGAAGCAGCGCAAGCAGCATCATCCTGTAGCTCAGAACTCGGGAGTTCGGGCTGACAAAAGCAGATTTCAGCGCTTTCCCTGCTCCCAGCCAAGGAAACCCCCTCTCCTCGCGGCGGCCCTGCAGGATGTGCTCGGGGTGTGCCCAGGAGGCTGCGGCCGGGCAGTTTTTGGGGAGCGGAGCCAGGAGCGGAGCCGGAGCCGCTGCGCTGCAGCAGCCGCGGGCAGGCGGCCACGGCGGCACCGCGCCAGCGCCGGGAGAGCCCGGCGGGCATCGGCCAACAAACCCCGAGCTGTCTCGGCTTGGCCCCGGCTAAAAAGCAGCATTGCAGCTTGCACGAGGCGCTGGCAGCCCGGCCGTGCCCGCCCCCAGCTGCCCTCGCGGTGGATGTGGAATTTTGGACGTCTCGTAGAGGTTGCGACTGCTCCAGCCCTGGGTGTGTTTGAGAGGGTTTTTTCTTCCCCTTCCCTAGCTGCCTCTTTGCACAGAATTTTTAGGGACTTTCTGTCTTGAACCAACCTCTGTTTCTATTAAATGGTATTAAATTTGGCCATTAAAAAGCTGATGGGGGGGCTGGGGACGGGGGAGGAGGACAACTGAGAGCAAGGTGCTGGTCTGGGGAGAATCCCACCAGCACGGCCTCAAGGCCAAAGTACTGAAGCAACAAATCCTGCCCAAGGCAGGCAGGAAAGGTAAACGGCTCAGAGGAGGAAGGAGTTCACGGGACACCAAGGGTATTTTAACTCTTTGAAGCATCAAGCATCCCCAGGCTGCTGTGGGAGCAGTAGCAAGTCCTTGGTTATCTGTGCTGATCCTGGAAGCCAAAGCTCATTGCACAAACACTGACATCAAACACTGAGTCCTAATTTATCAGACACATGTGGAGGTGCTCTCCCACTCCTCTGCCCACATGCCTGAGCCCCCCAGGGCTCTCCCTGAGCAGTCCCCACAGTGGGCACCCCAAAATGCCCCCAGCCCAGCTGAGAGCCACAGCTGCTCATCCCAGACAGGCACCACGCCGTGAGAAAGACCCTCACTGCTGCCTCCTGCCTGCCCTGGCGGGTGGAAAGGGCTCTCCCATCCCTCACTGCAGCTTCCTTCCCCTTGGAGCCTGTTCAAAGCCAGCCTCGGTGGCACCTGCAAACATTTCTGCTTGCAAGTCTCAGAAGCAAACCGTTTGGAACCGATACAAACGGCTCCTCTGTCGCTGTGGTGATGCTTGTTAGCATGGGGTGGGTGATGGGGAGATTTTTCCCCTCTCTCCTGTAAGTCTCTCACAAGCTGGATGGGAAATCAGCCATCTCGGCACTTTTCCACCTTACTTTGCTTTTTTGGTTGATGTCATAATGTAACATATGGCATTGTATAGAGAAATGAGAAACAAAGCCCAGGAGAAACAAACCCCCTCCTGCTTCCTCTGCCCCAGATGTGTCAGGGGGTTTACCCTTACCCCAAACTTCATCTGACAGGGCTGGGGCTGCTCAGGGTGTGCAGGACTGAGTGGGGATGACCCACCCTGCTTGTACTGGCAGGGAGCTGGAGTTTTGTGGGGTGAGCCTCATTCCGTGCCCCATATCCACCAGCATCACCCCTGAGACATCTGGGCAAAGGCTGGCTGTGTTTGTACAGCTGGGACAGGGGATTGGAGGGACCTCAGACCCTGAGTGTCCATCCAAGCCACATCTCAGCTCCCCCAGCACCAGCTGCAGGAGGACACAGCCCTGGAGGTGCCCCTGCCATTCCCTGCAAGGACACATCTGCTGCTCTGCCTGGGGGGAAGGGGTGTTAGAGGGACAAATGGATATTTCTGGGTCGATAGAAACGCTGATGGCTCAGTTTTCCAGCAAGGATCCCTCCAAGAAGCAACGCCCAGAGAAACCCAGCAGCCGTTACCTGCCGGTGACTTCGATGTTGGAGACGGCGTAGAAATACTTGTACAGGTTCTCCCTCTGCACGTAGGTGCCGCCCAGGGCGGGCCTCAGCAGCCTCATGCGCAGGTCAGTGACGGTGAAGAAGTCCTTGAGCCCTTTGGCGCTCTCCAGCCGCGTGTACAGGTTGTCCATGTTCTTGAGGTCGGGGCCGGCGAAGATGGCGAAGCGATCCCGCACCTCAAACCGGACGGTCTTCTCCTTCTTGGAGCCCGCCCAGCGGGAATACTCCTCGGTGCAGAGGACCCTGTTGGCACTGGTGGTGGAGAGGTCCCGGACCCTCCTTGCTGGCATGCTGAAGGCCTCCATGCAGTCGTCTGCATAATACTGGTACGGGTGCCAAGTCCTCCCGTTGTCCAGAGACTTCTCCAGCATCATGATGGTGGGGCGCCCGTACTCGAAGGTGATGACGATGTCGTCGGTGAGCTCGATGCTCTTGTTCCAGGACAGGGTGATGTTGGCCAGCAGCGGCTCCGGGTACCGGCGCCAGGTCACGCTCTGCCAGTAGGTGGCCAGGCCCTCGTCCTCGCTGTCGAACATCAGCTTGGGCGGGTGCGCCAGGTCGGGGTTGGAGGCGTCGCACTCGTCACTGCACAGGTACGGGTTCTCCTGGAACGACAGCAACGGTCACTATTGGAACAGTTACCAACATTGTGTATGAGATCTGCCTGAGCTTGTCTGGCCCTTGCTGCTTGACCAGATAGCGGCAGCTGTGGTGTTTTCACCCCAGAGACACTTTTGGCTGGCTGGGTGTGTGATGTTTCACCCCACAGACACTTTTGCCTGGCTGGATGTGTGATGTTTCACCCCACAGACACTTTTGGCTGACTGAGTGTGTGGTGTTTCACCCCTTGGCTAGCTGTGTGCTTCAGCTGGGCACGTGGAGACAAGTTCAGGCATTCAGGAGCTCTGGTGGCTGTGGATGGAGCTTTCCCTGTAACAGGGGCTGCTCCTCAGGGTTACCTCTGGCAGAGAAGTTTTAGGGTGATGGTGAAGGAAAGGAGTCAGTTCTGATGGAGGGTTTGGATCCAGAGCTTTATTCTGGCCCACAGGCCTCTGAATGCAGCAACAGCTCCAACAGAACTCCCCAACCCCATGGCTGCTGTTCCTTTTAACCCCTGGGGAGAGGGGCAGGGAAGGAACATGGGGGCCACCAACCAGGTAGGGGGGGAGGTCTCAAGGGACAAAGGACACCTGGATGGCCCAATGTCCCTCCAGGAGTGGAGGGCATCTTTTGAATTCTGCCAATCACCTTTCTGGAATGCCAGGATTGACAGACAGCGCTCAGCAGGGGTCAGGGTGTGGAAAGGAGGGATGATCGACCCACCTGGGCAAGGAATCTTCAGGGAGAAACCCGGGGTATCTGAGGCAAACCATGACATCACACCACAACAGGTCCCCTGAGAGGAAAGCAAAGCCTGGGCACGGCGTGGGCAGTATGGGCACACGGGCCCTGGGTTGGGCTGCTTGGGTCAAGCCTTAACTGCTGGGCTGGGCTGGAGGGTGCCAGGGCCCTGGAGGATGCTGGTTCTGAGTGAATTTAAGGCAGAAAGATGTGGCTTTGCCTCAGCTCTAAGAACGGCTGAGCTGCTTCCTTTGAAAGGCCCTTTGGGAAAGGGCTTTTCAATTTGGCACGGGGCAATTTTCATAGAAAGCTCCTTCCCTGAGATGGTCTCTGAGAAACCTGGATTAAGCTTGGCTGATTTACAAGCCTACAGAAAGCTGTGCTCATCCCTGCAGCCTTGGAGGGACTGAATGGCTGCAATCCCCCAAGCACAGCCCTGCCTCTCATGGCTCCTGATGCTGAAAAGGTTGGGACAGCCCAGTGCCAGCTGTCCCAGTGCCTCTGAGCACAGCTGGAGGAGGGAAACCCAATTTCTCCAGCTCCAAGCTGGGACAGAATTGAGCAGTAGCAGAGAGAGCAGGGATTTATGCTCCTGGTGCCTTGGTCCTCACCTACCCACAGGGAACAGGGTGGGAAGGATGGCTCATCCCATCCAGGTGACAATGTCCACTGCCCCCAGGCCTGAGCAGTGGGAGAGAGCATCCAGCCATCCCAATTTGCCCACACAGCCAGGCTGCTGTGTTTTGCAGGGACGAAAGATCTCTTTAACCTCCACATGCCCACAGGCTGAGCTGCACTAGGACACAGTGTCAAGGTCGTTTTGAAGTTTTGGGGGTGGGCAACTGTGCCAATGCCTTTATTGCTCACCCATATGTTTGTCAAAGCCCAGCACCACTGCCCTGCAGCCTCTGCCTCCAGGAGTGAGCACATGGCTCACCCCTGCCTTGGGGATTGTGCATGGCTGTGTTCTCCTGGGGGTACAGACCACAAAAAACTCTGCAGCACACTGAAAATCTGCCTTTTTTTTTGCATATGAAGCATCTCTTTGCTGTCACTTTGCCTCCCTCTCAGAATCAAAATCCAAAGGATTGGGGAGGGAGAGGGATTGGTATGACAGCGGGCTCTGCTGCTGTGGGACCCTGCTCAGGAAGGCAGAGGCACCTGGCAGAGGAGGAGGAGGAGGTGATAAAGCAGCTGGAGCTGCTCAGAGCTGCTGGCTGGAGGTGAGGATCCTGCTGGAGGCGAGGTCTGGCTCTCCTGAGCACAGCAGCTTTCAAGGTAAGGCCGAGCTGGGTGCTGTGCTCAGGTTTGTGGGTGCTCTGTACATGGTTGGGAGCCATGGGGAGGTGCTGTGTGTGGGATCAGCGTGTTCCTGCCTGCCCTGGGGGCTTCCTGCAGTGCCAGGGCTGTGCCAGGGTGTGGGGAGCAGACACTGGTACCTGGAGGCTCCAAAAAATGACTGCAGGCTGGATCTGAGCAGGCTGGGTGTGTCTGGCTGCTGCAGATGTGGGCAGAGGCTGCTCCTGTGTCCATGGCTGGCTTGGACCCAGGGAACTGCTGGAGTCTGAGTGCTGTGAGCAGCTTTTAGGGTGCCCTGGGCACAGCCAGGCACAGCAGAGGAGGGGATCTGGCTGGTACAAGAGGATGCTCTCAGGTGCAAAGTGGGGCTGTGCTTTGAACGTGGAAACCTCTGAGTAACACAAGGTGCTTTGGAAAATCCTAGCTTTGCCATGTCCTGCCAGGCAGCCAAAAGTCTTGGAAATGACTTAGAGCTTCTCCACTCCATGTGTGTAAAATGGGCCTTTGGTGCCTCCTCAGAGCTCAGAGATGTGCACTGTTTGCAAAGTCACTGGAGGCCACAGCACCCAGGAGCCCTGAGAAACTCCTGAGGACACAAATAATTCTGTGTCTGGAGCAGCATGTGAGCAGCACAGTGTAAATAAGGCAGGAGGCTGCTCTGTCAGCAGAGGGGGAAAACAGAGCAGTGAGTGGCTGGTCTGTAGGTGAGAGCCAGGCTCCTGTGCAGGGGAGGCAGCCCTGGGGACACAGGGGACTCCTGTAAACACAGCACACGTTGTGTCTGTGTTGTGTGCACGAGGCAAAGCAGCACATGAGAAAAACAGGTCAAAACTCAAAGTGTTTTCAACCCAGTCTTGCTCTGACACACCCCTGCCTGGCAGTGAGGCTGCAAAAGCTGTGCTGGGGTTTGTTTCTCCTGTCACAGCCTCAGCTTGGGCCATGCGTGGCTTTTGTCACCTCTGTGTGTGCTGGAAGGAAGGGCTGGGACTGGAGCTGCTGAGTGCCCACCCTGCAGCAGGAAGGTTACTCACAAACAAATGCTTGGGTTGATGTTTTAAAATCAAATAGCCGAATTATTTATTTATTAAGTTAGTTAGTTTGCAGCTGTGATAACGGAACAAGGGAAATCAGTGGAGTGCTCAGGCTTGCTTTGGTGGGTGAGGTTAAGAAGTGAGGGCACCCCACGACCCCCTCAAAGAAGGGGAGATGCCAGCTGGGCTGTGCTGGGGCCCTGAGCCACGCTGGGGGGCCCTCTCCTGCCACAACAAGCTGTTCTGGAGTAGGGATTAAAAAACCCTGAGATATTGACATATTTAATATGCTCTCCTGACTCGTCACGTTCAGAGGAATTGTTTACCTCTGCTAATGAGACACAGCTTCCTGCTGGGGGATGGAGCTGCCTCTCAGCTCAGCTTTACAGTGGTGGCTGAGGGAAAAGGCACAAAAATCCCCCTCAGCTGAAGTGCTGGGGGCTCTGAGTGTGTTTCCTGTGCTGAGGCAACATATTGTGTTGCAGTATGGTCCTCCTGTCAATGTGGCCATACAGATGGCTTAATATGACAGCCCTGAAAAGACCATCCCAGAGGTCCATTTCTGCCACTTGTGTGAAGGAGAGTGCAGCAGGTGGAGGATTGGCTTGGGATGGCAGCAGAAAACTCCCTGATAAACCTGCCCTGCTGCTCAGTGGCTCTGTCTGAGCAGAGTTTGTGTCTCAGAGCTGTCCTGGCGAGAGAGCTCTTGCCATGAGCCTTCCTGTCCTTGTGTGCAGCAGGCACAGCCCTTGAGCTGGTGTGAGATGAATCTCACTGAGGATTTGCCCCCTGAGCTGGTGTGAGATGAATCTCACTGATTATTTGCCCCTTGAGCTGGTGTGAGATGAATCTCACTGAGGATTTGCCCCCTGAGCTGGTGTGAGATGAATCTCACTGATTATTTGCCCCTTGAGCTGGTGTGAGATGAATCTCACTGATTATTTGCCCCTTGAGCTGGTGTGAGATGAATCTCACTGATTATTTGCCCCTTGAGCTGGTGTGAGATGAATCTCACTGGGTATTTGCCCCTTGAGCTGTGCCCAGCATGGCCACAGTGGCCACCTCCAGGGCTGGAGATGATGCTCCTATCTCCCAAAGCTTTCTTTGGAGTGGCCAAACTAAACAAACAAAGGGTTCTGTGATGAAGCCACACTAAGGAAATATTACCCTGACAGAAGGCTGGCCAGGATAGGAGGTGGGACAGATTTCCCAGGAGCAGTGAGGGGAGCAGCTGAGTCTGATCAAGCATGATCCCCCTCCCCATGTCCTGTCTGGAGGAACAGGCTGGCCCTGGGAGGGTCCTGGCAGGTCAGGAGCAGGGAGCAGAGGAGTGCAAACCCTGCCATATGCTCATCCCAGAGAATGAAGGTGCACAATCCCTGCTGGCTCCCGTGTATCCCAGCCTGGGAATGTGCTCAGCTCAGCAGGCAGCACCCCCAAAGATCTCCTGAACCATCCTGGTGCTCTGGGGAGGCAAATGGCTCAAGAGGTGCATGGTTGTAACAGGGCAAACACAAAAATAACCTGCAAGTGACAAGGTGGGGGAGAGCCTCAAAAGCCACCGAGTGAGTCACACCACTACAGCTTCCTCTGCTAAAATGAAGTGTTCCTTTTTGGGGTTAGGTTTATTGAGTTGTCCTTCCTCTGTGGGATGCTTGATGCCTTTTCTGCTGGGGGGGTGGTTTGGAGTCAGCCAGGAGGGCAGGGGGGAGCGGAAACAGATGGCCACATTTTGGCTGCTCCCCTGGTCCTGGTAAGATCAGATATAGCACTATTGAAACAATTCCAGGTATTATTTTTGAATCTGGTTTCCTCCTCCAAGCTCTGTGTCCTCCAAAGAATCTGTCCAAAGTCTTGAGATATTTAAGTCTTCAATCTAAAAGTCAGGATGCATTAGCCAGGCAAACTTGGTCTCAGTGAGCTTAAAATAAACCAGTTCACTTTGAGTCTCACGCTATTAAATCAGTCGTGAGTGTCCTCACAGCAACTAAACATTGCAGATTTCAGCCTCTCCAGCTCTTCTGGTTGGGCACCTTTTGGGGTTTTTGCAGCCTTGCTTAGCCTCAGCTCAGACCAAAAGGGCAAATCTCCAGGGGACAAACTGTGAGAGCCTCGTTGAGGACACGGTGTCCTAAAAAATGGCATCATGGTGAGGTTGTGCTCTGTGAACCAAATCATAGAATGGTTTGGGTTGGAAGGGACCTTTAAAGGTCATCTAGTCCAACCCCCTGCCATGGGCAAGGACATCTGCTCGGTCAGGCTGCTCAAAGCCCCCTCCAGCCTGACCTTGGGTGTTTCCAGAGAAGAGACATCCATCACCTTTGTGGTTTTACCATGCCACTATTTTATCACACTCTTTGCAAAAGTTTTCTTCCCTACAGCTAATCTGAATCTGCTCTCTTTTAGTTTAAAGCCATTCTCCCTTGTCCTAACGCTACAATTCATAATAAAGAGCCCTCCCCACCTTTCCTGTAGACCCTCTTCAGACCCTGGGGCTCTGAATCCTCCTTGTAGGGCTGCTCCCAGTGCTTCATCCCCAGTCTGGGGTGACACTGGGGCTTGCCCTGCTCCAGGTACACTCAGGAGGGTCCCATGAGCCCAGTCCTGGAGCTGGAATTGTGTCCCAGCCCTGGTGCCTGCTGACCCAGCCCTTGGGTTTTGCCCCCTCTTGGTGCCTGGAGTCAGTTCTGGGCAGAAATGCTGCAAAAGGGATTTTCTGAAGGTGACAGCAGAGACTTGCTCCTTGAGGAGGATTTCTTAAGAAACAAGATATTGGTCTGACAAAGCAGGATGACAGGAATCCAGGATGCTGCAGAGAAGCTGCTCCCCACCTTGCAGGGAAGGAGGGGAATGGGGGAAACCAGCCACAACAAAAGGCCTCAGTTTACAAAGCCCAGATGGTTTTTAGGGTTCTTAATAAGAGCAAAAGTTCCTTTTTTTTCCTTTTTTTTTTTTTCTAGCAGATAATACAATTTTTAAGCCTCACAGCAGAAAATTATATATTTTTGTAGGTGCAATTGCTTGATTAATCATTAGGCTGTTGAATATTTCAAACAAACTAGACATCTGTTGTGAATGGGGGAAGCTGCACAGAATAGGACTGCAGTTTTTAGATCTCCACTCCAAAGGGAAGCTGGAAAGCAATTGCAGCCAATAGCTGCACAGTGAAGGAAAAAAAAAATTAAAAAAAATATTAAAGGGGAAAACCCAACAAGATTTGAGCAAGGAAAAATGAGTAGATGATGTGAGAGTTTGTACTGCTCAGCCAAGGACGCTCAATCACAGCTCATACCTGGTGTAATTTGTTTAATGGTGTCTTGAGAACTGTCCTGGACTTCCTCTGCTTTTGGGGATCTCTTCTTTTTGATGGAATTGTGTTTAAGCCAAGGCCTCTGCTAAAACCTAGAGCATCCTGGGACTACTTGTTTTTAATTACAGTCTCCTAATAAGAGTAATGACAAGGTCTCATCAACTTGGATGAGTTTTGGAAAACAAAATTTTATATTTTTTTAATTGGGGTAGGGGGATTGGAAATCCTTGGTGCATTATAGGAAGATTTTTATTAAAGGGGAAAAAAGTTCAAAGCATTTCTTCGGCACAAAGTGCTGCTGTGTGGGTTTCTCTTGGGTATTTTCTTCTGGAGTGTTTTTTTTTTCCCTCTAAGAACTGGCTCTCAAACCCAACCAGAGACCTCTCAGACCTTGGGTGTCTCTAGGCTCTCCTGCAACATCTGGCACTAATTGGAACTGGGGGCTGTTTGATAGAGCCCCAAAGAGTCTGCAGGGCCAGGAAAAGCAGGTGACAGCACAGGGACCTCCTTCCCTCCTTCCTGGCACTGCTTGTGACCAAGGAAACCTTGGTCTGAACCTCCAGCCAGGAGGGGACAATTCCCTCTGTAGCCCCCACCACATCCAGCTGTGATGCTTAAGGAGCCCTCAGGAGCATCCCAAGGCCCTTCTGCTTCCTTGGGGACACCCAAGGCCCTTCTGCTTCCTTGGGGACACCCAAGCCCCTTCTGCTTCCCTTGGGACACCCAAGGCCCTTCTGCTTCCTTGGGGACACCCAAGGCCCTTCTGCTTCCCTTGGGACACCCAAGGCCTTTCTCTTTCCCTGGGGACACCCAAGGCCTTTCTCTTTCCCTGGGGACACCCAAGGCCCTTCTGCTTCCCTCAGGATCTCCAAGGCCTTTCTGCTTCCCTCAGGACCCCCAAGGCCCTTCTGCTTCCCTCAGGACCCCCAAGGCCCTTCTGCTTCCCTCAGGACCCCCAAGGCCCTTCTGCTTCCTTCAGGACACCCAAGGCCCTTCTGCTTCCCTCAGGACCCCCAAGGCCCTTCTGCTTAACTTGGGACACCCAAGGCCCTTCTGCTTCCCTCAGGATGCCCAAGGCCCTTCTGCTTCCCTCAGGACCCCCAAGGCCCTTCTGCTTAACTTGGGACAATCAAGGCCCTTCTGCTTCCCTCAGGCCACCCACAACTCTGCCTTTGAATTTCTGCTCAAAGGGCAGCAGATGAGGTTCACAAAGTCCCCGCATTTCCTCGTGCTGCAACTGAGTCCTGAAATTGGTATCAAATTTCCTCCAAATCCTGCAAAAAACAAAGGGATCAGCAAAATCTCCATGTGCACCTGATCCCTCCTGCCCTGCTGATGTTCTCACTGTGGAGCGGTGTCACTGCAGTTGTCCTGCAGCCTCCCCTCCCCTGTCTGTCACAGGCAGGGCTGGTGGCCACGGGACATGGGGGTCCCCAGGCTGCAGAGGGGACCATGGCCAGCCCATTCCATCCCTGCCTGTCCTGTGGATGTTCTGGAGCACATTCCACCCAAAGGTTTCATTCCCCCTCTCCCTTCCCCTGCCCAGCACCATGCTGGATGCACTGGCTCCACAGGCTGTGGGGTGGAGCTGAGATGACCTTCCCAACATTTCCTTTCCTGATTTGCACTCAGCTGAGTGCCCCCAGCTCATGCTGAGATTGAGCTGCAGGGCTTCAGTTCCCTTCCATCCCCTGCCCTGGCTTTCCTCACTGCCAGGGCTCCACAGGGATCTCCATTCCCCTGCTGGGTTTGCTCTGGTGTGGGTCAGCACAGGGAAATCACTCCCTGAGCAGGCAAGGTTACTGACCCAGCTCCAGTGCCAACCACCCCTAACCTCCCCAGTGACACAGAGTTCAACCTATTTTCTGCAACACAAATTTCTGACAAGGGCCACCCTGAGTGATGTGTGTTTTGGGAGACTTCCTTGGCTTTTCTTCCAATAATCACTCCAGGACGTGAGGCTGCTTCCCAAACAGAATTGCATTTACCCAGGAGAAAACACAGGCTCATCCCAGTGACATCTCAGGGTGTTTTCACTCTTGCTGCTCCTGATCTGAGGGTTCAAGTGCTCTATCTGGATTTATGACAAGACAAGGTGATTTTATGATCAAAAATAACATCTGTGAGTAATTAAATCTCATGCTTTAGGGCATAAACCGTAACCTGCCAGTGGCCAGGGTGGGACTCTAAGAGAGCTGGAAATACTCTCTGACAATTAATTTTCACTCTATTCATGGGCTGGGAAGGATCAGAGGGGTGAAACAACCGTAATTAATTTACAGCGATTATTTCCAACAGCTGGAGAGCGGCATAACTCACTGCAGAGAGGGCTGGGAGCACGGAGAGGGATCAGGAGAAACACAAGATCCCTTTTATGCCAAAGAGCCCCACAAATCCCCTTCCCTGTGAGCCCAGGTGACAAGGTCTGTGCCCTCCTCTGAGGGACATGGGGAGACACTGGGATCTGCCTGGCCAGGTCCATTTTTTTTGCACTGATTCCCCTGTCCCCCAAGTGGGCTGTGGGCTTTTCCCAGTGCACAGCTATGACAGGAACCTGGAGAACATCTCAGGAACAGCTTTGGGATGCCTGGCAGTGTTCAGGGAGAGGTCCCTAATGGGGCCACAGCATTGGACTGTGGAGACTCTGGGGAGTCTTTCTTCAAGATGCTAGGTTTTCTGCTTTTTTTGATGTTTTTAAAATACCTCTTTGGTCAAGCTTCCTATTTTAGATAAGACAGGAGCTGTCTCATAAGGTGGAAGAAGCAGTTTTCCCATGGGCTGCCTGAGCAGCTGCAGCCCAAGAACCACCTGGGAATGCTCCAGCAAAGCACATCCTCCAGGCATCACTCTCCTCTTCCCAGTGCCCCTCCAAAGGGGCATTTTGAGGTGGCCCACGTGGGTTGGAAGGTTCTGGGAAGGCACCTGGACATTGGTGAGGGGTTATTTTGCATCTTCACCTCAGTAGGGGAAGGGATGGGATGGAAGGATGGGATGGGATAGGATTTGAAGCTCAGGGAGAGCTGGTGGGGTGTTTTGCTCACCCATGTGTCCTTCCCCTGCACCCTCCCTCCCCCAGCCATCTGCAAGGGGCTCTTATTAAGGCAGAGACAGCAAAAGGGGAGAAAACCGTCCTCGCTAACAAGCTGTTTGCTGTTTATGAGCAGGTAAAGGCAGAGCTGGGATGAATTATTAATAGGGTGGAAATGGGGTCCCTCCACAGATCTGCTGCTAATTCTGGCTCAGCCGAATGTCACACCCTCCATCTCCTCCCCGAACGTGGTTTGGGGGATTGATTGCTGCTCCGCTTCCTTCCCCTTCCTGCCGGATCCGAGGCTGTCCGAGCACAAGGTCACCCCTGGCCGGGGCGTTAGGACAGGCTTTGCCTGGTGGGGCTTTGGGAGAGCGTGAGTCAGCAGAACCAGCCCTGCTGGCTCTGGGTGAGACACCAGGACGCACTCAGCGAGACATTTTGCTGTTCTGCCTCTTCCCTTTGGCCTGAAGCAGATACTCATTCACCGAGCAGCGCCGCTCGCTCAAGGCTCTCGGGCTCCCTTGGGCCCGTCTCTCTGCCAGAGAAGAGATTCAAGCCCTACTCGTGGCTGCTCTTCCCCTTCCCCCTCCAGCCTGCTCTGAATTCCAGAAGCATCTCGTTCGTATTTCATACAGGCTCAGCACTGTGCCCTTCTCTCCACCAGCCCTGGGGAGACATCGCCGTGCCAGACAGGGTGGGCTGGTGGCAGGCAATGTCCTGTCTCCAGATGGGAAAATTGAGGCAGGGAGGGATTTCAGGAGCAGGGCTGGGCTTCACAAGGCTTTGTGGGCTTCACCTTTCTGATGACCGAACGCCCCCAGGCACCTGCAGCAGGGCAAAGTAGTGGCTCCCTTACCCAACCTTGATGTGAGGCTCAAGGAAATCTCTGCTCGCATCCCACGCTGTGTCTGAAACTCTCCCTGTGCTCTGGCAGCACCTCATTAAAAGGGTCTGAACTGGTCTTTGCACTGTAAATGACACAACCTCGGCAAAAGGGTGACATCCAGGCAGGAAGCACCCTCTCCACAAAGGGAGGATCCAGAGGGAGATGCAGCTTGTCCCACGCAAGGGCTGACCCAAGTCACCTGTGCCCCCTGGCACCGCAGCTCCTGCACCGGCACAAATCCCCTCACGCCCACTCTGGCTGAGCCAGAAACAGAAAATCTGGTTACAGGAGGAATTTCAGCCCCCAGCCTGAACGCAGCCCAGCCCAGGGGTGACCTCTCCAAGAAGGGCCCCAAGTGTGCTGTTTGCAGAGTGATCTGGAAGCAGCACCTCCATTTCCAAAGCCCAGGGATGGCCTGGGAGCAGCTCTGCTGCTGCTGCTGGATGCCCTGCCCAGCACCCTGTCCTGAGAGGCGTCTGCAGCTGGTTTGGGGGCGGCACAAGGGTTAACCCTGCCCAGAAAATTCCACTCCTAAGCAGATAATCTCATCTGTGCTGGGTGTACACACACATCACCCGCAGCAGCCCGGCCTCCCGTGGAATCATTTTTGAGCAGCTCTTTCTTTGTGAAGTGCTAATCCCTCGGTGAGCTGCTCTAACCCCTTCCCTCCTGCCGCCCTGGGCTCACCTCCACCCCCACCTCCCTGCCAGGCATGCCACCCCTCAACCTCCCCCTTGGGCACTGGGGGCTGTAGGGTGACCTAGAGCCTGGGATCAGATGAACCAGACACCCCTCAGCTGGCAGCCATGGGCACGCATTCAAAAAGCAGCAGATTAATCCCATTGACTGCTTTTTAGCTTGTCTCCAAACTCAGACTTTCTGTACCGGGGACTTGCAAGCTTTGCTCTTCGCAGGGCACTTCCCTGAAGCTTGTTTACAAATTAAGCTGCTTGGATTCCACCCCATCCCTTCCCTGCCAGATTATTAAGCCCTCGCATCTTGCCACAGAGATGTATTTGTGTCCGCAGCCCCTAGCAGCAGGAGCACAGCAGCAGCGACCTGTGTGCAGGGCTGCGAGTGCATTATTGATTCAGGACTAAGAAATTGCTTAGGAAGTAGGAAAAGTGTCCTGCTCTCTAAAAGCTTGTGCGCCTTGTAAGCTCAATACATGCAGCCTTTGCAGAGAGGCTCGCTACGCCGCTATTAATAATTTATTCTGTAAGAGAGGCCCTGATAGTTTGAATGGGGGAGGGCAGGATGCAGAGCCCGGGGGTGGGAAAGGGGAGGGAGTGGAGGCTCTGCTGTGCTTCTCAAATGGAGGTGCAGGTGTTGCCCAGAGCGTGTGTGGAGGGGGCACAGCTGGGTGATGGGTACCCCTGCACCCACGCCAGCCTCTGAGCAGGGCTCCTGTGTCTGTCTGCTGCATCAAGAGCTCTGCCTTGGCTGCTGTGGGAAAAGCATTTGGCTGCTTTGTGCTCTGTGTCAGGGGAACAATTCAGCAGGTGCCTGTCAGGGGTTTGGATTGAGTTGTGTCAGCCCAAAACATGTCCTGGCTGTCCCTGAGACCCCGAGAGTGATCCTCTCCTCAGGCAGGGCTCCCCAAACCTCCTGACTGGCAGCACTACAGAGCTGGAGCAGCTGACTCAGCCAGCAGATGGGGAGTTACAAACGCTTTGGCTGGAGTAGAAACCAGTTGAATCTGTGCTAATTCTGCCTTTGGGATGTGGCAGTGCCAAGGCAGGACTGGACACAGGTGGTGGCAGCATCCCAGTGGAGCCCAGCACAGGGCAGCAGTGACCCCACTGCTCTGGGGTGTGCAGCGCCTTGGCTGGAGTGGTGGCACTGTGCTGGAGCTGCTCCACGGAGGGGAGCAGAGGGAAAGCTGCTCCAAGGAGGCTCCTGCATGGCTGGGGATGAAACCCAGCCTGGTGTCTCTGCAGAACTGAGCTCCCGGGCCAGCAGCCCCCCTGTGGCTGTCCCTGCCCAGGGACAGCTGAGCAATGCAGAAATCCACCCCAGAGCCAAGAGACAGGGGTTCCCTAAGCCTGGCTGCAGGTGGCACTGAGCAGATGTGCAGAGGCACCAGTGCCAAACGGGGCAGAGCAGTGGAGCAGGGCAGGAACAGGGTCAGGGCTGCAATTGTCCCCTCTGGCCGGCCTGGAAGAGGGGGCATGAGTGGGAACTTCATGGGACACGTCTGAGGCTGCAGGGAATGGCTCATCTACCTGGGGTGAAGGCTGGAGGTCCAAATTGCTGTTTGCCAGGGCTTTGCAGGCAGCAGCTTCTCCCCAGAGACATCTCCAGAATGGTCACCAGAAGTGCTGCGTGGTTTGGGGAGGAAAAAGCCTCTTTGGGGTTTTTCGACACAGAAACCTGTGCTCTGTGTGGAACTGCCTGAGTAACTGGGTCAGCCAAAGCTCCCCACCTCAAAAGGCTGATGGTCAAAGGGTGGTTTGGGATCTGAAACTAAGATCTGAAACTTAGAACTGGACTTTCACTTGGGGAAACCACAGCATGGTAGGATAGCATTTCTTCCCACTCAGGCAGGATTTTCTGTAGGGAGAAATCCTTTTAAAGTTTATTGGAAAATCATATCTATGCCATAGAATACGATGCAGATTTTAAAATAAATAAATAGGAAGGATTTCCCTGAATACCTTTGGCTTCAAAAGTTGCCAGTGGAAAGCTGTGGTAGCTGAAACTGCTGTATAAGGGCTGCTGTAAGAACTGCTCTCCCAGCTCTGGGAGCAGTTCTCTGCCAGCAAGTCTTCAGTCCATTCTCTTCTGGTTTTCCCATCTGGACACTGTTCCCTTTAAAAAGCAAAGCTTTTCTTAAAAGTAGTTTACTCTTCCTGAATACTTCAAGGTAGGGGAAAACTTTCTTGCTCACTGTACCAATTAAATCTACTTGACAGCTTCATTTTTATCACTGTGTCTTTTCCATCAGCAGTTGGAAATGATCCTTGTTAGGGGAGTAGCATCCCACTTTACAACAAGATGAATCCCGAACTGGGCATTTAAGGAAGTTGTTACAGGCTGTTGAGGGAAAATCCAGTTTGCTCAGCACTCTCTAATTTGAAGCTGAATTGTATTCTTTCATTTTTCTGTGAAGCCTTTCCTTTTAAGACACCCAGATCCTGCTGCACTCTGAAGTAGCCTCAGTGGCAGGAGAAGAGCAGTGTGTAATTTGCTGAGCAGCTAATAATGTACAACCCAAGGGTCTGGCCCCAGGGGCAAGGAGCCACTGATCCTGACTTCAAACAGTGCCCTCTGCAGCAGCCCTGATGCTGAGGAGTGATTAAGGGTGGGATCAGAACCAGAAGGCTCCAGCTCTTTCTCCCACACTCAAGAGCAGTGCCACAATGGGTGCAAGGGGTGGATTGGGAGACCTTCCTCGGGGTGGAAATGGCAGCAAGTTGTCTTTTCCAGGCTTTCCTTAAAGGAAAGGGGAGCATTTTCCAGGTGTTAATTTAAGGGACTGGAGGGGCTGTTAGCACTTTGCAGCTGGCAAAAGAAAGTCACTTCTTTCCCTCCCTACAGCCCTGCCAGGGGTGTACAGGTGATCTGACAGCACAGAGTGAATTTCTTGTGCTGATGAATTCTGGCACAAAGGCAAAGTGATCGACCCCAGGGCCATATGGGCTCCACAGTGAAGGGCAAAGGGGAGTTCCAACTCCTCTGCTACAACCAAGGATGGGTTTGCCACCAGCAGTGGGTAGTGCTGATTTATTCAAGGAGGAGGGAGAATATCTGCTTTGCTTGGAAAGGATTTTCCATTGGACTTGGATACAGGCTCTGCTTAGCCCAAAGGATGTCCTTGAACCCTAGGACAGTGAATATCTCATGCTTTGCCCTCTGGTTCTACTAAAAACAAGGCAGAACTCTGGTGGGCTGGGAAAGGGCTGTGGGTCTCTGCTCAGGGTACCAGAAGGGATGAATCCATCTTTTAACCACCAGAACATGCTGCATCTTTAAAAATGCTTTTGGAATAGCATTGCTGAAGCAATTATTTTTCCCTTCTTGCTTTAAAATCTTTGGCTTTTCCCTTCTTATTTTAAAAACTTTTGGCTTTTAATCATCCCTAAACCCACAATGCCTTGTTTGCATCTAAACAGGTGTACAAAGATACAGATGGGTAGAGTTGTATGAGATGGGCTAAAAATGCAGGGAAAAGGGTTTCTTAGCCCAAAGGTTTTTTTGCTTTTTCCAATTTTAGCACCCAGTCCACAGGAGAAAGAGTCCTTTAGTACAAGCCTTATAACCACATGTCATTCAGAAAAGTTTAGCTAAGAATTAAACTAAACATCCAATTTGGCTGCATGTGTAATGAATAAATAAAGCCTTTTCCTTTCATGTGCCCGTGCCAAAGTCAACAAGCTCTATTAGCTGATGAAACAATGCTGACGCCAAATAAAAATACCCCTGACCCATCAATATGGGCTGAGAGCTCGGCCCTGCATCAAAGAGTGTTGTCAGAACAAGAAATACTGTCTTGACACTTCTGGGGGGAGGAAAAGCTCCCATTCCTGCAGCAAGGTGGGTTCCCTGTGCTCTCACTGGGATGTCAAGGAGCAGCAAAACCATCCCATAATGACCGTCTGTTATGGACACCTCTCTTTGTTTCTGCTGGAATGATTTGGAAACCCCTTGAGCTGCAAGGAGCTGGGCTTTGGTGTTTGCTTGCTCCCCACTGTGTGTGAGC
This sequence comes from Molothrus ater, assembly GCF_012460135.2. Taxonomy (NCBI): domain Eukaryota; kingdom Metazoa; phylum Chordata; class Aves; order Passeriformes; family Icteridae; genus Molothrus; species Molothrus ater. The sequence continues at coordinate 7,337,421 of NC_050497.2, read as the reverse complement.
TCCCCACAAAACCTGAGGAATTTTTTATCCTGTGTGCAAAACGCTGACGCTTGAAAGTCAAACTCCCAAGGGTCCCTGCTCAAAGAAGTGTTTCAGCATCTCAGAGCATCTCAGCACCTGGGAGCAGCCTGCCAGCTGTGCCACCCTCCTCCTCCTCCTGCCCACGAGGGTGGGAAGGTGAAGGAACACGAGATCTCCCCTCTGCCCCATGGGGATCTGCAGCTTGGCTGTTTCCCAGCTGGGCCTGCCCTGCAAACCCCTCTCCTTTGAAATCCACGTTCAGCTACTCTGTGCCTTGCCCTGCCTGTGATCTTTGAAGTCTCAGCTCTCCCTCGACACCTTTGGTTTAAAAGATCTGTTCCCTATCAGTTTTCAGTCACACTTTCAGTTTCATTCGGGCTTTTATTTACTTATCCATCTTTCTTCCTGCTCCCACCATTCCCCCTGCCCTGCCAGGAGGCAAAGTACAATTCATTTTTCAGGTGACCCTGCCAGGAAGGCATTGCCATGAATAGGAGCAGGTTCAGAAACTGTGGAAAAAGCAAAACCCTTGACTTTAATAAGCAGCAAAACACTTCCCAATCAGAAGGAAGCAGCCAGATGTGACCAGAATTATTATAAAACACAAAGGATGGTCCTCCAAATAATTCCTGCCATCTCCTGAAGCCTCCTCGTGCAGAAGTCTCGTGAGCACTGCTGGAGCTGTGGCAGGGCAGTGTGTGATCCTGTGGGCTGTGCAGCCTGGCAGGGCACACTCGCTGTCTGACAAGGTCCTGACTGTCACCAGGACTCTGCCCCTGGCCTGCCTTGCACGGGGACATGGTGCAGCTCATCCCTGCCTGGCTGCCTTGGTCCTGACTGTCACCAGGACTCTGCCCCTGGCCTGCCTTGCACGGGGACATGGTGCAGCTCATCCCTGCCTGGCTGCCTTGAGCACGGAGGGCTGTTTGTGTGTCTTTAGTTTTGATTGCAGCTGTCTGAGCAGGGCAGGAGCCCCGCTGGGCTGCACTTAATTCTGAGTAACGCGAGTTTAACCGCACGGACAGTCCCCTGCTGTTTTGAAAGACACCTAAGAAAGCAATACAGTCACCGTAAGAACTTCTCTGCTGGAAAGCCAGGCTCCTATGAGAACCCACCTGTTACAAGGAAATAATTAAAAACCTGAAGAGAAAGGATAGCAGGACACCAAAAGGCACCTGAGCAGGTCGGCAGCCAGGAGCTGCCCTGGGTTTGTGAGAGCTGCTGCCCTCCCCTCTCCGGGGCTGTAACGATCCGTGGGCAGAGCCATCGATTTCTGCCCAGCACATCCTTAGTGCAGGGGGAGCAGAACTCGGCTCACATCCTCTGCGGGCTCTGCTCCCTCCCCCTGCACGTCGATAGGTGTCAAGTCACCACCCAGCACCGGCGATGGAAGGGCCATTTCTTGCTGAGTCCACTTTCCACTGACCAGAAGGGGATGCTCAGCAGTAAGTGGCCACGTGGCATTTTCGGTGACAGAGGCAGTGAAAATTTACCTTGATGGCCTCCCAGCCCACACCACTCCAGTCCAAAGGATGGGCTGGAGCCTGGATCTCTCCTGCAGCCACCCTCTGCTCTGTGCACTGGCTGCTGGGTGGGCTCCTTGCCCACCTCAGCCTGGCTGCTCCTCCTCTGCTTCGTTTTTATAACTCTTTAGTCCTCTGGAGAGAACAGCACTGGTGTGAGATGGGGGAGAAAAGGCCATGAATACAGTGGTATGTCACAAACCCGTCCCCAAAAAAATCTAAAAAATACCTTGCAGTTTATTTTTCCTGTTCTTAGCTTGATTCTTCACCAGGGAATTGCTCAGGGACAGTGCTGTGAGTGCTGGTTTCTGTTTTGGGAGGCGAGAGCCGGGCCAGGCTGGGGTGAGGCAGGGACAGGGAGGCAAATCCATGTTTTGCATTTGTGTAGCTCTCATTCACGGCTGTACACGGTGTTTGCAAGTGTTACAGCACATGGCAGGCGTACGCTACAAGGAAATACTGCCGGTGCCCAGAATAGAAAGATTTCAGCTCAGTATTGACTGAATCAAGAGATGCAGGGAGCTGATTGCAGTTTGTGTCTTTTGCTTCCTTGGAGGTCAGTGGAGCTGAAGTCTGGAGCATCCTTAAGCAGAGAGGGTTTGCAAAGAGCTGCAGTGAGTGCAGTGGGAAGCAATCTGGTGTTGTCCTTTTAATCCTCCTGCAGTCAGTCAGATAAATGGAAATACAGACTGACCCATCAATAGTTAACAGTTTTATTTGCAACCTTGGACTTAATCTTTCTTTTCAAACGATCTTTTAAAAGGAAAAGCTGCTACTTATCTGGAATTAGTGGAAATGTCTTCCCTGGTACTAATGAGAGCCCTTAGGCTGGAGTGAACTGGATAACTACTGGCAGCATGTTCTGATGATCATAAATGTTTGGCACCCCTTGGTGTCACAGGAACATTTTTCTCTTGGATTTTCAAGAGGTGCCCTCACTGGCTGGGCCCAGGGTGGCAAACTGAGGCATGGGGTAGCACTGGCAATAGAAAATGGGACTCCCTGCACTGATTTAGAGGGAGAACTCCCCTCCTCATTATAATAAAAGCATAATATACTCTTTTAGAAGACACTCCTTGTGCAGTGGAAACCCTGCCAGCATGGGCTGGCTTGGTGTCTGTCCCTTAAATGTGTGCCTGGACCACTCCTGGGGGACCTTTGGGAGGGGGCATTACTGTTTTGCTCTTTGCTTTGACCCCTGAACTCTTTAACAATGTAAAGCCTTGTGAATTATAAATCAAATGTTCCTGCTGAGCTTTGTGGTGCACGGAATGAAATGCAATGATTAATATTTAAGAGAAAATAAGTTAAAGATATTAACTACAAGGGCAAATGTCTATCCACAGAGCCTTTTCAGAAGAGAGGGAGAACCACATTTTCAGGAGCTTTAGTGAAGTTTGTGGCTGTCAGACCAACCCCCAGAGCTGAGGGTGTGCAAGGGGCCAAACTGCCCTGCCCTTCATGCTGCCTCAAACTGAGACCATCTGCCCACATCCTATAAAATCCCAGCAGTGCTGGAGCAGCCCTTTGGGATGGGGCTGGCGAGCACACCCCACACTTTAGCAAGTAGAGGAGCAGCTCAGGCCGTGTGCTCTTCCAAAATCCAGACCTCACCCAGGACTTGCTCAGCCCTCCCTGGCTCCTCCTCACCCTCCCTCCAGCATGCCAGCCCCATCCCTGCTGGGCAGGGTGCCCTGTCTCTGCTCTGCACACTGACAGCTCCAGGCAGCGCCCACCGTGGCCACCCTGACCCAGGACATCCTCCCAATGGCACCTGGGCTGGACACTGCCTCCAGCCACCAGCAGAGCCTGTTCTAAGCCAGTAAATAAGGCAGCAAACACTTACATGGGTGCAGAACCTCTCCGGAGGGTCCCCACAAGTGATTCCTGCCGGGTCCACCCGCACGGTCACGTAATCCTTCATCCGCATGGCCTTGGGCTGGCACGCATAAAACTCCCATGAAGGGCCATCGTCCGTGGTCACCCAGGACTTGCAAATGTCATACTGTCCCATGGCCAGGGGCACGCAGTGCACGAGGAGAGCAGCCAGGTAGAGCATGGCAGCTGCGGCCGGGCGCGGGGGCCCTGGGCGAGGGCAGTGCCGGGAGTCCCGAGGAAGGCGGCGGCTGGGCTAGGGGTGGCTCTCGGGATCAGCATGGAAACTCCTCATCTAAAAATGCTCCACTGGAAGGAGATCCAGACAGGAACAGGGATGATCCCACTCTGCACGCTGGATCTGGACGTGGAAAGTTCCTCTTGGCACAGAAGCCAACTTTGCAATTCACTTGATTGGGAAAGTTTTGGCCAGAGTTGCTGATCAGTGGTCAAAAGTCTTCCTTAACCTCATTTTTTCCCCCTTTTATTGTACGAAAGGTCTTCCAAATCAGCATGAAAATATCTAGAGGTGACTCCAGTCAATCAATACAAAGATCAAGTTCTGAGTTGCTGATGAAATTTGATAGGAGTAAATTGGAGAGGCCGTGAGATGGTGCTGGATCAGGTTTTCCTCAACCTTCTGGTCTGCTCCAACTGCGTCGCTGTGGAAAGTGCCTTAAACTGTGTCTGCCTTAATTATTGGGGTGTTAGAACATTTAGCACATAAAATAAATAGAGCATCTGGCCATCAGTACAACTCTGACAAGAGAGAATGCTTGGAGCTTGGAGCTGAAATTCCTGTTTCCCAAGGATGGTCGTGTCAGCGTGAGCAGGTCGGTGCCCAGACCCGTGGTGGTCCCAGCAGCTGCTGGGTGGTCACTGGGGTGACTGGGGCAGGGCTGGCTTTGGCTTCTCCTGCTGTGTCCTGTGGTGGTGGTGAGGATTCCTGTCCAATTCTGCCTTTTGGCAACGGAGCACCAAGTTCCCAAAGCCTTCAGCTGCAGTCCATGGGGCTACCTGGGATCTCCTCTCTCTTTCATGGTCAGGGCAAAGGCAGAGCTCATCAGCAGGAGGGACCTGCGAGAAATTGGAAGACAGATTAGGTGGGAGCAAGGAGGGACAGTTGGAGCACGAAGAACAGGGGTCCCTCAGGAGGCAGAGCTCTCAGCTGGGCTTGCCAAGCCACCAGACAGGTTTTTGTAACAGGGAGATATACAACTTTAATAAAAAGCAATCCATAGTAAGATGCTTATGGCTTTTCTGCTGTCTGGGAGAAGGGAAGGAGCGCTGCCCAATTTAAGGTATCTGCTTTGCAACAGCAGCTGGACAACAGGAGCTCTAATGGGTCTTCAAATAACATCAAGAAGCAGCTATGGGTCATTAGGAGATGGGGAATATGCAGACAGAGAAGGGACAGACAGACAAATTGATAGTCCTAAAAAGATAAGCAAATAAATAAGACAGCTGGGGAGACAGATACATTGTCCAGCATCCCCACATATGATTTATCTGAACAATAACATTTAATAAAAAACAATTTAAAGTCCTAATAACATTTAGGTTCACCTAATACAAAGAGCAATGACCTTCCCAGTATTCATTTCAGGTTAGAACAACATTTCTGCAATTTTGTTGTCTTTCCAGTAGAGCTATAAAAATTGAAAGTAATTACAAAACAAAATGACAAAGAACCGAAGCGGGGAGGGGGAAAAAGTCAAACCCTCTCTCAATATTAGATTCAGGAGGGAGATCTCGTCCAAGAAGGTGGGAGGCACATATCCAGAACAGAAATTTACCTTTGGATAATTCCCTTTCTATTTCTTTCCCCAACTTTTCTTTCACAATTGAGGCATATGTGCTTCAACAGCATGCTTAGCATTTCCTTTCTCATGAAGCTCAGTTACTAAAGCTCAGAAACTCCAGGTTAACAAATGCATTGATCCGTGTTCAGGGGCTTCACACCGCTCTGCTACCATCTCCCTTTCCCCCCTTTTTGCTTGAAAGATTGCTGATTGAGATGAATGAGTTCAGAAAAGAGAAGCTGTCTGTCATGCTTCATTGCCAGCTCTCTACGAAGAGCCTGTTATAGCTGCGTTGGACCTGAATAAACTCCCAGAAAAAGAATAGACTGGCTGCTATTTTTATATTATGAGTAAATGTAGTAAAAATAATAAGCCAGTGTGACACAGTGTTTATAAGTCCTACTTACATCAGAGCTGTCTTTTCAGTTATAACAAGTCAGTTCCTAATTATTACATCAAACTGGTCACTGCCAAGTGCCTGATAAGAGTGAGAGTGAGAGACTCTGGTATTGTATAGAAAACAAGCAGGGTAGTTTTAATGAGGACTCTGGTGCTGTTAAGTTTATGGATCTATTTTCACAGCCTCAACAATTATATCTTGCACTTGAATGGCTGTCAGGGAAAAACCCAGGTAGAAAGGATCTATAATATCTATTAGTGTCTTGTTATGCTGGCTAAATGTCACAGATTCCCAGGGAAGTGAAAATTTACTGGAAAAAATGTATTTACTGTCAGTTCATCAGCCAGGCAAGCGGGTTTGGGGTGAAGTCTGTGGCTCAACACCCACTTAGCCAGTCCAGTCTTTTTGCAGAAATAGTTGGAGTGTTGCTCTGGAATGAGCCAACATACTGCAAACGGGGCAGAGAGGCTCCCCAAATTAAAGGTTTCACCCTGCTTGATTTGGTTTAGTTCTTAGAAAATAAATCTTCACCTGATATTATTAAGAAACTGCAGTTCATGGGAACAAATAGAATCAATGCTCTTTGTTCTCTTTGAAGAGTACTCAGCGCTCACTGGGGACTGATAGCCGGAGTATTAAAAACACAAAATTAGATTGTGTCTTGACTTAGCTGGCTCCGGGTTTTTTTCTTATTATTGGATTAACACCCTATTGAAATAAAGGGACAACGCTGAGCAACAACTGAGCTGCTCTCGGATTAAGAGCAGAAAGTAAACTCAATGAAGGAGTTTTTAATTTTCTCTCAGAAGTGTTGCTCTCCCCATGAACTCTCCGCTCTCCCCCCGCGCTCAGGGAGCGGGAGTTGTTCTCCTCTTTCCCTCGCTGCCCATCCCTTCCCCGCACCCTGGACAGCGGAACTGGGGACCCGGCGGGGGGACGGGAGCCCGAACCCCGCGACAGCGCTGCGCGGCGCCCAGCAGAAAACCTGGAAACCCCACTCGCATCCCGCCGCTCTCCCTGATGGATTCGCGGTTCCCGGCAAAACCCGATGCCGCTCCCGCTCCGCCCCATCCTCCCCGGTTTCTTTTACCCTAAAGGACTTTGGGGGGGCTGCACGGAGCGGGGAGGGGATCGGCGGGGCAGGGGCAGCCGGCGCCCTGGGCTGGGGGAGCCCCCCGGCTTCCCAAACTCCGGAGTGGGAAAATCAACCCCATCCCGCGGCGGGGAGACGGGGATGCTCCGGGGAGGGGGACAGAGAGCGGGACACCCCAGCGCAGCGTGGGAACACCTCGTGGGGACGCGCAGCGTTCGGGGCCGGGGCAGATGCCGGCGCTGCCCGCCCCCCCCTCCGCCCCCGCTTTCCCCCCATGCCCGGCGCTGCGGGTCCTTACCGGGAGGGAGCTCTGCGGCGCGGGGCTCCCGGCGGAGCAGCCAACTTCGGGGCCGGGGGAACCCCCAAAACACACGCCCAGCCCAGCCCAGCCCTGCCCAGCCCTGCCCTGCCCTGCCCAGCGCGGCGGGCAGCGCTGCGCCGCCGGCCCCCAAGGGCAGATGGCCGGGGGAGCTTTGTGCAATCCCGGCTCCCCTCGCAAGTTAATGCCGAGGCTGAAATCCCTTTTGCTCTCACTTTCAATCACAATCGGAGCTTTTATCTCCGTGCCTGATCCCGGCTGCGTAACTTCCTCTGTGCAGCTTTAGCACACACCATCCCACCGGCGGCAATGGGCTTCTTAAAGGTGCAGGAGGAAATGCAGGGGGGGGGGAGGAGGAGGAGGGAGGGAAAACCACCCGAGGAAGAGGAGGCTGCGAGCGGGAGCCTTCAGCCCCGGCGGCCCCGCGGCTCCCGGTGCAGCATCCGCGCCGTCCCGCTGCCCCCGGCTGGATAACGGCAGCCGGGAATGCCGCTCCTCGGGGCTTCTCTTTTTATTTTTTTTTTCCTTTAAGAGCTTAAAAAAAAAAAATTAAAATCATGAGCTCATGTTTGCTCGAGAGAGAGGAAAAAAAAAATCCCCAGTCACGAGGGTTTCCCCACACGTGTAAGTCCTCGCTTGGTGTGCCCTGAATATTTTGGGGAGGCTTCTGCTGGTGAGGATGCTGTAAATGAGGCTGCGTGCGTGTGTGTTGGGGGAAGAGGGGGTGGTTGGAATTAATAGGATAAACAAAGCAGGAACTCGGAGATGGGGAAATCAGATGGCTGGGAAATGCTTGATACTGGTGGGAATGTGCTGTGAGATTTAACCGAACCAGGTTTTGCTTTCGGAAGGTGGGAGACTGTAAGGTGTGACAGCACCTTCCAGCACGGGGCTGGAGAAGCAGCTGGGGTTGCTTAGGTCAACTCTGTTGTGTCCATGCTGAGGGGCAGAGGAGGCTCCAGCTGTGGATAAGGTGGATAAAACTGCGGCAGGTAAAGGTCCAAGTTTTCCCTGCACCAGGCAGCTGCTGAAGACAGAACTCCTGAGCAGCGACAGGTTTTTGACATGTGGATAAATGACAGTTCATGGAAAAACGACAGTTCGTTTATGGGGAGGAAATCCAAAGAATCACCACTGCCTCCTATGTATACAACCACCCAAAAATGACTGCTCCTTCCTAACCAAGAATTCAGTGATTTCTAAGCCAGAAAATGCATTGTCCATCTCACACGTGGTTTGAACCTCATGCACTCAGTATTTTGCTGTATGGGTTCCTTTGACCCATTGCCCTGAGGTCTCTGGGTGGCCTCTCCCATTTAAGAGTCCCTGGAAAACCCACGATTCAGCCTGCGACCAGACAGAGGTGATTTAGAGCTGTTCTGGGAAACGTTTCCCATATTCTGGAGTGTAAGTGAGATTTATGAAATGCTGGCATTGTGTCTTGACTGTGGCCCAGCCTAAACGCAACACTGATGCATAGGGTGGTCTTTACCTGCAAGGATGTCTTTAATTCTGGCTCAATTTCCACTCCAGGACACGGTCTGATACTTTCCACATGGTAACTTCTTCTGTAAACACTTATTTTACAGCAGCAGTATAGCTCAAGTGAGAAGCACTGGCTGGGAATCCAGGGCTGGCTAATATTCCTGGATTTCACTTTATGCCTTTAGGTCTGCTCTGTAGTAATGACTCCCCTGGAAATTCCCCACGTCTCACTTATTACTTCTTTATTAGTTATTATGGTAAAGTAACAGGATAAAACGGAGTTGGTATTTCATTTTCATTCCCTCTAATAGCCACGGCAAAGACCAAGTGGTGTGCTGATTATTGACATCAGAGTTAAGTGATATGCACGCATCATTAGGTTTCAATTGGAAAGAATAACAGCACAGTGTGAGCCGTCACACTTCTAAACTCCGTGGCATTTAAGGAAAAACCAAAGTCGTTTTTCACAGCCCTGCTAGCTCAAAAGATCACAAGCTGGCAATAATACTTGTATACACACAGGTAAAAGGCTCTAGCTCCAGGCAAAGCACCGGAATTAACCAGCGAGCGCAACCCCCGGAGAGGCTGGCAACAGCTGTGGGGCTTGTCCAAGGTTACACCGCGGTTCAGGAGATCCTTGGAGGATGGGAAATCACCCAGCTCCTCGCAGGTCCTGATGTGGGAAGGAGAAGGATTCTGTGTGGCGCTCACAGCCCCCGGAGCCTGAAGGAAGCGGCAAAGCAGCGGCAGTGCTGCTGTCACAGCCTGAGGCAATGGGGAAGAGCTGGAATCATTGCTTCATTTTAGACCATTTGCAATCTTTTACCCGAGCACGCATTGCAAACACCTAATGTTTGGTACAGTTTTCTTCTGGATGGAATTTCTGTGGGGAGGAGAAATGGATGTGTTTTTCCTCGAGGGAGCATCTCTGCTCCCTCCCTCGTGCCGAGCGCTGCCTCTTCCCACAAGGAGAGCGCAGTTGAAAATCAATGGGTCTGCATGGAGATTTAATTACTCCAGCACAGGCAGGGGTGGAGAATAATGCCCTTAATATTTAATACAGCCTCTGCTCTCAGAGGGATCCCCAGGGCTCAAGGGCCAAATGTAAGCCCATTAAAATCAGGTGTAATTCTATTGACATATGTGGGTTCGCACCTGTTTATACCAGGGCTATATCTGGCTCCCTAAATGGTGCTTTTGACATGCATGGAAGAGGAGGGAAGTGTTTTCCCCACTTGGGATGACAGAGGATGCACTGGAACAGCAGAAGGTAAATGTGACACCTGGCAGTCCCCACTGGCCGTGGCGATGTGCTTGCTAACACCTCAGCTGAGCTGAGCCTGCTGAGAGCAACCCGAGATCTCTGCCAGAATAATAACCAGGCTTATAAAGGATATTTCATTTGAGGATACATATTGCTGTATCCCCTATAACAGCAATACATTCTTTTTATGCTCCTTATCTAGCAGTGTGCGGCCAAGGATGTCAAAGTGCCTCCTGCAAGTGAGTAAGCATTTTATTAAGCGGGAACACACGGCTTGGAAATGTGCTGTGAGCCCAGGAGCAGGTGAGAGACCCCTTTGTGAGGGGTGATATCTGCCAAGCACAGCTCTACCCAGACCTTGTTCCAGTGGTAGCTTTCTCCAGCCCACCAGGACCTCTGGGGAGAAGTTTGGAAAAGGGAGGAAGTGACTTAAACGTGTTTTTTTGGGGATGTTACAGAGGATGGAGGCAAAGGCTGCTTGAACCTCGCACTTCCAGGGGGGATTTGTCTCATCTCACCACCCTTGTACTGCCCTTTTGTTCTCAGCAAGCTGAATGTGAAGACAGCTCTCAGCTTGATCAGGATGGGAAGGTTTGTGCTTCCCAGCTCCTCGTGCTTGGTGCAAAGACAAAATCACAGAGTTTTAGAAGGCAAAGAGGCAGAATATTTTGTAGTTAGGAGAAATGCTGGGAAACCCACACAAACCCTGAGAAACTGAGCTCTGGCAGGCCAGGAGGGTGGGTGGGGGACATTTATTTCCCTCCTGCCCAGGCTGTCCTGGCCTCGGGGCAGACCCTGCCCTGCTCTGAGGCACACACAGAGCCGGGGAGCAGGAGAGGGAAGAGCCGAATGCTTCAGTCCCTGGAGTACTCTCCACATTTTTCTTCCTTTGTGAAAGCTTCTGGGGAAATGGCAGAGAGCATCTGCTCTGGAAGGGGAGGCTTCCCCGGCTGCCTCCTCCCACCCTCCCGCACAAGACCTCGGGATGCATTTTCTGCAGCTCAGGCGCTTTCACAGGGCCCTGAGTGAATTTTGCCCTCCCTGATTAGATAACCAAAGGAGCAGTGACTGTACTCTCCAGAGAGAAGATGCTGTCTCTTTCCTGCCAGAAGGACAGCTGGAGGGAGGGTGGGATTTTCAGCATGCAAGCACTTAGCCAGATCAAGGAAATGGGATGCAAAGCATTTTAGGCTAAGAAAGGTTGTTGTGCAGGGAAACATGAGGCTGCTGTTCTGTTCGGGAGATAACGCTTCTCAAAACGCTCCTGCGTGCCAAACTGCAAGCCTTGACTACAGCAGGTCATTGCCTCTTTAAGGAAAACAAGCATGACAAGTCAGAAAAAAAACCCCATCACTGTCTCTGCTGAAAAACTTTGATCATTTAAATATTATTGATGTGCATTAACCGCAGCAGAGATGGGCTGGGTGATGGGAAGTGCTTCACCTTGACACAGGGAAAATATGTTGTTTTCTGCTGCCTTGTCTTTTGTTTCATATAGCAAATAGGAGCCCAGCCAAGTGAATCAGCTCAGGAAGCATTTCGGATGTATTTGATTTTTTGGGGAAGGTAGAGCTTTCCTCCTCTTTACCAGCTGTGGGGGTGTAAGCATGGATAAAAACAGGAGGACTGTTTAAAGGAGGGATCTATAATTAACAACCCCTCAGAAGGGGAACTTTCCTTTTAACTTACTATTAAAGTGGAAGTGTTTGGAGAATATACAGTTTTGGCTCTGGGGATCTCCTCTGTATCCTTGGCTGAGCCCTGTGAATTCCTCTAATTCCTGCCTGAGAGAGCATCTGGCTTTAAAAACAACTCCTGCTACCCCTTGGAGGACTCACCTCAGTCCCTGGGTGGATTCCTGTGCCCAAGGAGGGCAGCAGAGGGAGAGGAGCTCCCTTCCCAGGGCAGGGCTGTGTCCCCCCAGCAGCCCTGAGCCCTGTCCTGGGAGGAGATGCCTTCCACAAAACCTTTTTCACCTGAGGAAGGAACGTGTCACTTCTAATGGAGCTGACAGCAGCAGGGAGGGGTTTTAGATTAGTGGCTGAAGAGCACACTTGTAATGACTGAAGTAATTGAATAAATGCTGACAATTTGATGTGGAAAATGCATAATCAGCTGGCTGTGGAAGGTTGACTTGTTCTTTTTTTCCTTCTTTCCTTAGCACTGGGATAAACACATTCATTCTCTCCCAAGCAGGTGACGTGTTGAGCAGCACAGAACCAGCAGACCCATGCACATGTCCCCCTCCCAGGCACACATGTGCTGATTCCCAGATAACTGACCCAGTTATGCTAAGGTGCTATTAAGAAATGCACATGTAATAAATCTCAACACTTAACTTTTTTCTTGGGTCACCTGCTGGTCTAACATTCCCTTCAGTAATTTCGCTGGCTCCCAGATCACAGTCCCTGTGCCTCTACTAGAGAAAAAGGTGCCAGTCCTGGGTAGTGACAGATGAGGCCAGCCCAGGTGACATCAAGAGCTGATCCTGCAGGAATAACTGTGATTTCAACTGGCTTTCAGATCCCAAGCACAGCTAATAAACTGTGGAAGCAGACAGTAGAGCTGACATAATCCAATGCAGTGACTTTCCCTACCCAACCACCATCTCAGCTCTATGCAGATGGAAGCTCAGTGAGTTTCTTGTCATCAAGCCCCCAGTTTTAGCGTGACAATGGGAACAGCATCATCTGTGTCATGTATGTTGGAAGCAATGAATAGAGAGCTGAGCTCACTCATCTATTTGCATATTGAAGATATGGAAAAAACTCCTCTTGCTTACTCTGCTGCCTACTCAAATATCTGTGAATCAAGGAGGAGAATGGGGCCTTTTGTACATCAGATCCCAATGTCCTCGAATAAGATGATTGCTCAATCCAGCCTTCTGGGGTGAGTGTGAGGCTCAGAACCAACTGTGGTGCCAGGAGCTCTCCATTTCTGCAGGCTGGTGGATGAAGGGTTGTCCCTGGATTAAGAATGCTCAGCAAGGTGGATACTTTGACTTTGTGTCATCAGGGCACCTTCTCCTCTCCACGTGCGAGTCAGAACTTGCATATCTGGGGCACGGAGGTTTGACCTGCCTGCTGTTGAATAAATCACAGCACTGCCCCCAAACCATTAGCATGGAACAGCACACACCCGAGGGAGACAAGCTAAGATCATGGCAGTGCACAGGAACAATGAGCCATAGAAGCTTTTTCCTTTTGGATGGAGTTGAGGGAGTTGTTTATTACAGGGAAAGTGGGATAGCAGAAAACAGCAGCTCATCCACATCCTGTGGAGGCACTGGGCTATGACTCCACAGCCAAGGCTGAGCTCATGTTTGGGCTTGGCTCACCCAAACCAGCTCAGGATTACCTTCTTTTCCACTCCAACAACTAGTTTTCCTCGATGTTATATATGTCTTAAGCAGTGGAAGTGAGATCCAGATCAGGCTTTAAGGGATGGCATTTACATGTTTTTTCTTGTGCTTCTGGTATTAATTTCATATGCAGTGGAAAAGTAATATCCTGTCTGTCACTAGAGAGGAAGAGATGTGCGTGCATGTATACGCACAGTCATTCCTAACTGGTGAGCTTTTTCACTCAAATTTCGTTTTGGGGAAAATTTCTAAATTAAAATAAAAACCAGATACAGAAACGACAAATGTGAAATACCAATAAGGCCAAAGCACGAGATGTTTTCTCTTGTTTTTGTAACTCGTGGTCTTTGTGTGTAAGAGTGTATTGCATGGCAACTGCATTCACACTTCCCTTTAATAAAAGATCCAAGCAGATGGACCCACTATTAACGTGTATCCCCCAGATTTGCATATTTCATATTCATGCCAAGATGGCACTGAGCTCACATGGGATGAAGGAGGCTGATATAAACACAATTGCACCAGATTAATGCAGTGATCAAAGAGTATTGTCCCAGCATCCCCGTCAGGAATCCAGTTTAATATTAGTTATTAATATTGTTAAACTCCTACCGGAGTCAAATTAAGGTCTTCCAAATACAGTCGGACAGGGCTCTTAGGTACTACAAGTTGATGAATATGTTATGAATTCCTGAGAGAGAGAGGGCTAAGAAACAACATTTGCATCTGAGCTGTGAAGACTCCAACGCTGGAAATGTGCAGACCTCGAGCTTTGGTCCAGTGTGCTCTGTTATTAGGACTCGCTTGAAATTCAGATCTTATCCAAGATCTCTATCTGGGTTTCTCAGAATTCAAGTGCAATCGCTTCTAGTCAGAAGACAAGCCTATCTGTAATATTTCCTCAAATATTAGGCATTACAAAGTGGTATTCTGGAGCCCAAAATATATTTGATCGCATTGTTCCAGTTCATTAATCAAACACTGCACTGTACATACTAATAGGATCAAACATTAGGAAATATTTATGAATGAGCATTGTTGTGACTGCAAAAATTAAACACAGCAGGTTTTAAATACACAAGATCTCAAAAAGGAAAACTTGATTATCTTCTGCATTTCTGGTGCCAAATTCAGAGTGAATTTTAAGTGAATCTTAGGTAGCTTGTGCTTGAGTAATTTATACCTCCTTGCAGCTCCCTTCAGAGTGTAAATTACACCTGCTCCCGCCTCTATTGAACTGTCCCAAGGAAATTAATTTTGGGTAGGGGCTGTGTGTCCACAGCCTGATGGTACTTGGGGGATTCAAAGCTCAAACCCAGCTGTGATATTCCTGATTATGTTCTGCCTCTGCAGCTCTCAGTGGAAATAAACCCTTGCTTACCCAAATGAGCAGTAATGTGATGGTATCTCCACTGCTTCCGGGGGCTGGGTGGAGTCTGGACATGATAAGTCCTGGATTGTGGGAGTTTTGTCCCTTATGTCAAAGGGGACAGAATTTTGCTCACTGGATCCAAAGGCAAGGCGTGGCACTGGCATGAGGGATGCAGTAGCCCCACAAGCTGTGGTTTTGTCAAGGATAAATCATGTCAAAGCAATCTAATTTTCCTGTGGCAGGGCAGCAGGTCTCCGAGAGGGGAGGAGCTGCAGCTTGACTGCAGTCAGGCTTTTGACTCTCACTCATGGGGTGTTCCAGGAGCGAGGTGGGGGAATAGGGATGGGGAGAAATGCTGTAAGGTACCAAACCAGCTGGGAAACACGCTGAAAACTGTTTGCTGTTTGCTGTCCAAGTGGAAGGATGGCTTGAATACAATGCTGGAGGGGTCTGTGCAGCTCTGGCATCACTCAATATTTTCATTAGTGACTTGGGTAGTGGAATATGGAGGAGACATATTGCAGCTGTTAACAACACCAAGCTGAGAGGGGCTGTAAGTGCTCTCAGAGAACAAGAGAAAGATTTAAAAAATCCTAACAAACTGAAGAAACAGGCTGGAAAGAAGAGATTGATGTTCTACAGGGACAGGAGCAAAGATAAATATATGAAAACTATTGAAATGTGTGTCCAGAAATGGCTGCATAGGCAGCATTCCTAAGAGAAAGGACAATACCATGGGCTAGAAATGAACCCTGAGCCAACAGTGGTGCCCTGGTGTGAGCAAAGCAAAGCTGACACTGCTTTACATCAACAGAGTGTGGTGTGGTACATTGCTCCCATCTCTGCTGAGTGTTGGGGAGGAGCAGTTTCGTCATCAGACTTCCAGGGAAATACAGAAATTGAAAAGAACAGTCTAGAAAATAAACCTCCCAAGAGGGGAAGAACTATGGCCCATTGCCTAAGGCTGATGAAGATACAGTAATAATCTCCCCAAATACAAAAGATGCAACAAAAGTAATGAACTGTTGTTCACAGACAGAATTAGTGGGATTAGACTGCAGTAAAAGTAATTTGGGTTAGACTTTGGGGAAAATGTTCCATCTGTAAGAATAGCTGACACCCAGAACAGACCATCTGAGGAGCCTGTGGAGTTCCCTTTGAAACCTCCAGGGATGAACAGGTTAGAGAAACTCTCTTGTCAAGACCAATTTAGGCAGGGTTGATCCTGCCCTGGGGGAAGGAGATGGGCTAGGTGACCTCTCAAGATGCCTTTTCCTCTTATCCCCTGTGGCTCTGTGTTTATTTTGTGTGGTGGTGATATTGTGAGGGCGGAGAGCTTGATTCTGCACACTGGGTAAACATTTCACATTTAAATTGGGAAATCTTGTTTACTTATCAGTCTGTTGTTGTTTCAGTTTAAGTTTTACTAATTTAAGTTGAACACTGAATTATAAATTACGGTGATGGGTGTATGAGGACTGTCTGAGGAGACAGGTACTGAAACCTATTAATCTATCGATCACATTGATTGGAGTGTTTAATTTAGAGTAGCACGTTCCTATTTTTAAATATGTTTTAAAAGACTCTTTAAAAAACAATTTTGTTTTATCTCACTGCAGGAACTCTCCTTTTCTCTGATAGGTGTGTATCCTTAATCAGGCACAGGGAAAAAAATGATGTTGGCATATAGGGAAGGTGCAGGATGAAACCTTTGCTACCTCAGTGAAAGGAAACCATCAGGTTTTAAATGAAGCCAGGCAGTGGTCTGGCTGCCAATTAATGAGCACATTACTGCTAAGTGATAGCTTTTAAAATAAAAAAGTTGCTGAGTTCTCATTATGGTTCTTGCTCCCCTTTCCTCCAAGCCTGCCCATTTACTGGGAGAGGAGCCCCTCCAGCAGTGGATGCAACAATTCAGGGTCTGGCAATGAATAAAGATCCCGGACTGTAAGGGAGCAATTCCAGTGTAATTCCACAAATTAATTCGCTCAGGACCCTGGGGTTAGCACTAATTTTGCACTAAATACCAGGAGAGCTTTAACGACCGCAAATAGCAAACACTTCAATTTTTTTACTTCGTCCCGTTCGGAAGCCAAAACTGCCAGGTTTACAGTGCCCTCTAGTATCGCTCCGGAGCATTAGCTTCGCCTGGCACCTCGGGAGCTGCCACATCGCACAGCATCGCTCGCTTCCCTCGGTTTTCCTCCGGCGCTTTCGCAGCGGAGCCGGGGGAGCGGAGCGGGGCTGGCCGGGCTGTGCTCGGCTCCGCTGCTGCCAGCCAAGGTCCTGCTTCTCGCCTCCTCCAGGAGGAAAAAACGTGTGCGGTTAAAAATGCACGCTCTGCTTGGGTGGCTGCAGTGGGCACGCCGCTTGGAAGAAGATGTTCTTGCCCATGGCAGGGGGTTTGGAACTAGATGATCATTAAGGTCCTTCCCAATCCAAACCACTCCGTGGCTCCTTGTTCAATAGTTTGTGCCAATTTGGCAAAGAGATGTTAATAATAATTTGCCTTGAAAGGGTACTTTGCAGCTGTTGCTGCATAACCACTAACTAGCAAAATGCTGGGCAAGGAGAAGGAAGGACAAAGGAGAAAAACCTGAGTCATGTGAAACCCATCAGGCATTAGCAGGACCACATCCTGGCCAGCTGAGGTCACTTAACACAAGGACTCCTCAGAGCTGTGACCTTCAGCCTCGCAGGGATCTCTCTGTGGAACAGATGCAGGAAAATTCCTTGGTGGACCAGGATGTGGCACCTGCTGTAAGAGTGGGCATATTTATAAAGCGCCTCTAAAGACTTCCAGCTGCTGGAGCAGCCTTTGGAGCCTCCCTGGGTAAGGCTGACCTGATGCCATGCAGGATTTCTGCTGCTCTGAGAGCTGCCTTGGGAAAGGCACCGTTCCCATGGAGGCAGAGGGGAATCTTCAACTCCTGCTTGCCTCCAAACATGCTGTGCCTGCAGGTTCTTCCTCAGAAAACCCTTTTCACAGGAGCTGAACTTGCAGTGATTTGTAAAAAACCTGCCCAGATCGTTATTCTAAGAAATCATCCAAGTTCCTGGCAGTGAAAGAGCTGGTCCAGATGATGCCCCTGGTACATTTTCCTTACAGGGAGAACTATTTAAGCAGCGAACTCCAGCAGGCACAATCAAGCTGGTAGGATGTGGAAGTTATTAAGTTTACATTAAGTATGGAAATTTAAGAAATGAATTGTTAACATCCATCTTCAGATTTTTTCATATCATCTTCTATGGCTGCTGATGAGATTGTCACGGACAAAAACTGGCATAAAAATGGATCTCCTTTAATACCCAGCATGACTGCGCCTGCACTTCCCTTGGAAACACACAGCCAGAGGAGAAAGCTCCCTGTCAACTCAGGCATTGACTTCTGGTTGCTTCAGTTCCTGGGTTACAACTGGAGTCACTCGAGCCACCTTTTCCCCGTGGCACTGCAGAGACCAAAATCTGGTTAATAGCAACCATTGTTACTTTTTGAGAAAAGAAGTAATTCTTCCTGATTTTGAATTGTGTGTGAGGGTATCACACAAATTAAAAATTGAAATGTTCTATGAAATAGTAACCAGTGTGTCTAAAGGACAGGGAGAAGGTATAAAAGTGTTATTAAAATAAAATCATAGTGAAAGTAAGAGGGTTAAAAGGTACAGAGGAATCATAAGATAAGGCTATTGGTGTGTATTTAAGGGCTGAACTGAATCTCATTTTTTTTTCTGACTTTCAGAAACCTGCCATTTGAGATAGTTTTCCCTCTCTTTTGCATTGTAGGTCTATATGGTACATGCAGGTGGGTTTGTTTTCCATAGTGTCATTCCTAACTGCAGGACAAAACAAAGGATGTACAGGGATAACCTGCATCCCAAACAGGCTCTGGCCCTCCATACCCCTCAGATTTGTAGCACACTGACAATTTCTGAAGCACAGGTTCTTTTTCATCAAAATATTTCCGTGCCCTCTCACAAAATGTGCATTCAGATACTGACCTTTCATTATTGCCAATGTGATTTCCACACTTGGTGCCACAAGAATCTGAAATAAGAGTTCTGGAGTCCTTCTGCTTTAAATTCTACCTCCTGCAACTGGTGTGCTAGAAATGAAGGGCTATCTCATTGTATATGCAATATGTAAGTGGTTTGACAAGGATGTCTCTTTACAGCTCAAGTGTCAGCTCTGGATGGATGGATCAGGGGTCTTGAAAGACACACTACACATCCCTGCATCACTGTTCATAAAAACTTTACCAAAGTCTCTCAAATTCCTTGCACAGCAATACAAGCAACTGTCTCAGCTTCTCAAGGGCACTATACCTTTGATAATGAATTTATTTAAACAAAAGGGAACAAAAAAACCCTACCTTTGCTGAATATGATAGAAATGCAGCTTTATACTTTCATATTTCATGGGACATGAAGGTTCATCATTTATTGAAAATAAGATGTGGACCTTCAGTAACATCCTGTCTGGATTTCATTTTCAGAGTGAAATGCCTTTCTGGTAAAACACAAGAAAGTGCTTTTCTCAGACAAAGCCTTGTGTTCCAGCTGTGTTGCATTATTCTCCTGACTACTTTCTCCCTTTTGCTGTACTCTCTGTTATAGCTTATTTTGCCAGCTAAGAAACTTCCTCTACAAATCCCTTTTCTCCTTCATATTTAAAAATTATATGGTTCATGTGGGCCAATTTCCACACGCCTTCAGGGACTTCAGATTTACTGTTATTCCTCACTGGCCAAGAGACGAATTAATTTGATTAGAGCTCAACCCTCAAGAGAGAATTTTGAGGGAAGCAGAGTCCAATTAAGGAATACCTGGGGTCATCTAACGAGTGAACACCCCCCTAAGGAGTATTTTCTCCCTTTTCCATGAGCTGAGCTCGCTGTGCATGAGCAACATCCCAGATCCAGATGTCACAGGACTTCTCCATGCAGCAGGAGGATGAGGTGTGTGCTGCTGGAGAGCTCATGGTCTGCAGTGAGCATCTGGGAGATGATGGCTGGAAGATAAGATATGGAACTGAAGTGGACTTGCAACACCTACTAGTAATGTTTTAACAACTCAGCAACAACTTTGTAAGGCAGGTTATTAGCTGGACAGGACAAAGCAATTTCAGCCTGAGTAGCTGAGTTCTCTCACTATGAATGTTGCCCCTGCATTTTTATATCTGTGTAGTATTCCTGACTTGATTTCTTGCATGGTGTTTCTATGCATTATTAAACTCCTATTATTTTCCACTCCAGAAATTGCTGCAATTAGATTTAGGTGAAATTTTGGTGGAGAGGTTAATCTGCAAAAATGCTATGTAAGTGCAAACTATTAATTACTACTCCTGTATTTTTAAGCTCAGAACCCGTGGCTGCAGGAATGAAGTTGGTGCATTGGCTCTCTAAGTTACTGGATGCTCATTCTCTCCCTTTGGAAGAGCAACTTCCTCTCCCTCTTTTCTCTTCTTCCTCTTTTTTTTTTTTTCTTTTTTGCCTAGCTGCAATGACCAGATTGTTTGTCCTCTTTCTCATTGTGAATTGTCTCCTGAACACTGAAAGATGGCCTGGGGGGTTTGTTCAGAAGATTAGCATCTCTTCCCAGAGCTGTCCCCAGCTGTATTCACACTTATAAATCCATGGGAAGGACCCTAAAGAGCAATATAGAACCTGATGATGCAACAAGCCAGGAGAGACACACACACACACAAAAAGAATAGCCTGCTAAGAGGACAAAGCTAATCAATACTAATAGCAAAGCTGAAGATTTTAAAAGGCTCTCAATGAAGTCAGGCATAATGCTCCAAGGCAGTCAATGAAAAATGAAGTGTGCCTGCAGAGAGGCTGGGGGCAGGTCAGAGAGAGAGCAGATGCTGTTTTGGGGGGGTCTTGGCTGGGTCAGTTCCCCTGGATGCCCTCACCCCCAGTAACCCAGCCAGGCTGGTAGAGAAAGGGGAGAGCAGGGATGGGCATCCAAACACAGCCACCACGTCAGCCAGTCCAGCTGCATCCAGGGGAGGGTATGGAAGCCATGGAATCATAGTCACAGAGTGATTTGGGTTGGAAGGGGCCTTAAAGATCATCTCATGCCAAAGCCCTGCCACGGACAAGGACACCTTCCACTCAGCCAGGCTGGTCCAACTTGGCCTTGAACACTTCCAGGGCTGGGGCAGCCACAGCTCCTCTGGGCAACCTATGCCAGGGCCTAACTCCTCTCACAGGGAAGAATTTCCTCCTCATATCTAATCTAAACCTACTCTCTTCCAGTTTAAAGCCATTCCCCCTTGTCCTACCACCAAATGCCCTTGTCAAAGCAGCCTGAGAGGACAGAGCATCTCTTTGCCCTGTGCGTCAGCACTGGTGCCTGGCTGTGAGCTGCCTGTGAAGAGGAGGAAGGTTGCTCAGCTGCTGTAGTTCTGCCAGTCCTTGGCCCCTCTACTGAAACTGCTACAAAAGCAGAAAATCACTTCAGCCAGAACTAAAGGCAGCAGCAGTGCTGTGGAGCTGCGCTGGGATCGTTAGGGTGGTTAATATTCAGCAGGCATATTGCTAAAAAGGCAGTGCATGCTAAGGAAAGAAGCAACAAACCCCAGTGCTGCACACGGGTCCTTCTGGCAGAGATATCAGCAGTGACAATGTTGTTTGTACAACAGACAACTTGTATCCCCTAAGAGCAGCCCCACTGCCACGCCACATCTCGCTGAGGTCATGGTTGTGAAACCAGTCCTGAATAACATGGGCCATCTGTAAGCCCATGAAATAGTGATTAAATGCTTGTTACTGCTTTACTGGTCCTCAGATGACTTCTCTACTTTGGCACAAAATATTCTGGTCAAGCTGGTGATGTGGCTTTGGTCAGGGGTCCAATATAAATGGCACTAACCAGTACCCAAGCCTGCACATCCACATACAGATATACATTTTACAAGAAGTCTCATTTAATTCATAAATAAAAAAAGACCTTAAGGAACTCTTTCAGAAGGCCCCCAGCTGAAGAGAAAGGCTGTCTGTCATCATGAATGCAAGGTGGCTGTAACAGGAAATTTTCAATGTATATAGAGACTCTGTAGTCCAAAATGTGTTATCAGGCAGAAAACCCAAATCCCTGTAAAGGGCCACCTCTTGCTATAATGCAGGTCTTTTCTATAATAGAGTCAGCTCTGATGTAGGACTATTGCTGCACTGCAAGCTGCAGTAAATATTAATGTGTGAAGCTGGATGCCACCTCTATTTCAGGATGGAGGCAAAAGCAGCCTGATGGAGGAGGAATCGCAGTCCTGCCAGGGAGCTGGTGCATTTCCAGGGCTTTTGGTAAGGAATTTTTTTCTTTGGCCTGATTGGATCCTGCATTTCTCTAAAGAATCACCAACCCCTCCATTTTACTCTCTAAGAAAGGCATAAAGTCTGTCTGTGCTTGGGGCTGTGCCTTGGGGGAGTGATATCTGCACTTCATGCTGTGTTCATTGGAAAACTGCCCTCGTGCCAGCCCAGCATTTTGCAAAGCAGCCCCCCAAGGTCATTCCCTGCCAGGTGATGAGTCTGATGCTAAAAACCCAACATCTACCACCTTGCAAAGAGATTCTGATGTGTACATTGCATTTTTTTCTCACAGTGCAATTACTCCACAAAGAAAACTAAACATGTATATAGCTTGTGTGGCTGTGTTTATATCTTAAAAACTAATCCTTTCCTTTTCTTGTCTGCATCATGACAGTGTTTAAATAACTTACCTAAGCAGGTGCCTATGAGTAGTATTACCAGACCAAACATCTGAATGTATATTTGTCCTTAAACATAATATTATTCTAAACATGGGATATAAATGTAAGTAAATATTATACTAAATATTAATGTTTACTATCCCATGCAACAATAGTTGATTAAATATTTACTAGCCCACTTACCTGTGCTCTTGTGGGCATAGCTGCCTAACTACTTATGCTACAGAGTGTTTTTGTGGTTGATTAAAATGCAGTTGTGTGTACATCTGCAACGTTTGGCAGGCCTGGTTAAACAGCCACTTACAGAAACAAGCAGTGAATGCTACTCCTTTAAAAAAAAATTAAGTTTCTTATTATAGATTCTGCAACATTCATGAAGCTGTTATTAGTGGCATGCTAGGTACCTGAGGAGCAGCAGGTTGGTTTTGAAGTGTTGGGATGCCCACACAGTGTTACTCTGCAAACAAAAAACCCCCAGGCATGAGAAGCAGCCTCTGTTTGTAATGAGTCCTGATTATCAGCTTCAGCTCACAACACAGGGATGAAATAGAACTATTTTCCTTTCACAGAAATGTAGGTTTCTGTCCAGGAATAATCCTGTTAGGTCAGGAGACAGGAAAGGATTGGAGGAGTATCCCAATATTTTCTTCAGCAGAAAATGGAACAGCTGAGCAAATGGGAGGGGATCCCACACTCCCATATCACAGATTGAAGAGGGAAGGGGTTATATCTCCCCACTGCAGGAGGATTCAGGCAGCATTTAGTGTTTATTCCATCCTTGTTAAACTTTCTGCTTTCCAGGCAAGCACTGCTGCTGCTCTTCACTCAATATATTCCAGCAGAAGCAATTTGCCTGCAATTAGTCAGCACTGCAACTCAGTTCCTGGGCAATCTCCAGTGGCAGCAAGCACAGCTCCTACTCCCCCTGTTCTCTCTCTAAGCAATTTCCACACCCTGGTGATGCACAACAGAAGATGACCAACCCCACTTTTTGAAAAGTCACTGTAAAAAACTCCTAACAGAAATAACTGCTTTGGTTCAAGTTTAATGGTAAAAAGTTACTTAAAAACCTGGTTTGTGAAACTCATTGAGAATTAAATTATCTACAGAATTTCAACAGGGATGAGGAAGAAAAGGAAGCTCTTTGATTTTATGGCAGATTTTAAGCAAATAACCTTAAAGGCTAGAGGTTGATGTGGTTGCAATGTCTTTTATTTGAAAGAAATTACCTCTACTGGGTCAAAGCTTAACCTCATGGCAGGTTGTTATGCTGGAAAACATCTGGTCAACCACTCCACAACCATGTAGCACCAACCAGAAGGGCTGAGCAAGGTGAACTTTGTAAGGGAGAAAAGACTGCAATGAACATGGGGAAAAAAAATCTCCAAAGAAAGCCATTAAGTGCTTTTTCATCCTAACCAAGTTCATTGTGAAGGGTGGTTGGGAAAAGGGGTAATATGAGACCTTCTTATTGAAAAAAAATATTGATTGTTAGGAATCAATAGCATTAAAAAGCTGTGTCTTAAGCACCAAGCTTTGAAGGCCTCCACAAGCTTTTCCGTTCCCTGTCTATTCTCCTGCCAAAACTTTGATAGATTCAGCCTGCAAACCAGCAAATGCAGTGATTTGATGGTGGCCAATATATATTAAAAAAAATTAAGGTGTCAAGCATGAATTTTATTACATCTGCAATCAGATGTACTTCCTTCAGTCAGCTCATCTGCAATTAAGTCCAGCTGTTCTCAGTGGAAAGGACTCTTCCAAGGAAATTGCTGTAAAATTTAATGGGAGAATTTTCCTTGGTGCTTTGTTGTAAATATTGTTTTCTTAATAGGTTTGTAAAGAGCTTTGCTTTTTCATTCAATAGGCACAAGATCTGTAATTTTTGAGGCATTAGAAAATGAATAGATCAGTGATAGAGCTCATAAAACTTATACAAAGATTCTCATTGTATAGCAACAGAAAGAGCTTTAATAACTTGAAGAAGAGGAGGGTTTTGAATTTATTTCTTTTTGGCTCTGCATAGTTTTTTGTTTACATATGAAGGGCTATTTTTTAACTGACACATCAGACAGTTTGATCGATATCCTTTATTGGGTTTCTTGTGCCTAGAATTGGGTATGACAGCCAGAGAGGGGCACCAGATTGCAGACTTCAGAGGATGATCCTTCATTTCAATATTGCAGTGTAACATCCCACAAGGACCAAAATATTGCACCACGAACCCACGACACTGCAGTGCTTCCGTTTGCTGTCCCAAAATCCTCTTCAGCCTTTAAGCAAATGACGAATGTTACCAACTTTTTTATCTCCTTCTACTGTGTCCAAAGAGCATCTCTTCCCTCTTTACCACTTAGGCAAAGCTTGGATGTGTTTTTCCTCTCTACCAGCAATCTTTCAGCAACATTTCCAATCTGTGTGCTTCTGTCACTTCAGGAGAACAGTGCCTAAAATAAAACAGTGAGATTTGTAATTATTGGCATTATTTTAAGATGTAATGCTGAAGCATTAAATATAACAAAATGAAACTATTTTGAGGGGAAATGTTGAGACATGAATGATAGCAAAAGGTGTTATCGTGGATTTATTTTCACCCAACCAAAATCAGACTCCTTCTCTAATGATGAAATATGACCTGGCTCTTGCAGAGAGAGTAATTTGTTAATTTGTTTAACATTGTTCTCTGTGCAGGAAAGCCTTGCAAGAGAAAGAATTCAGAATGGATTTAAAGTGCAGATTATTTTGGGGGACAAAATGAAGCCACTTGTTATTCTTTAAGACACGGATCATATTCCTTCTCTGGCAGCTGTGAATACTGAGGAGAAAAACAACTCACTCTGGTCAAAAGCTGCATTATCACTGTTACATTGGTTTGCAATGAAAGAGGTGAAATTATCTATCAACAAAACCCTGCTGCTGAGGCAGTGGAAGTCTTTTTACTAGTACAGTTTATTTGAAGAGCAGGAATGAGCTATACAGTAGGAGAAATATCCTTTTGCTAGTATACCCATATAGCTACCTTGGCAAATGCTCATGGCTTAGAGTCCCATCCCCATGTCTGCAAATAGCAAGAGTTAGCTGGCACAGTTTGGAACAGCTCTCCAAAATAGTGTAGCAGAGAAAGTTACAGAGGAAATATCTGCTGAACATGTATGTTCCTGTGTGCAGGCTCCAGAACAGACTGATAAACCTGTTCAGAGATGGTTAATCAAAAGGGTTTGGGTCAGGAAATGACAAGGCAGCCAGAGCTGCAGAGGAGTGCAGAGGTCTCTGTAGAAGAATGTTTTTCACAGAAGTGGTTAGAAAAGGAACCTCAGAAGATCATGATGAACAAGGAAGGAGAGAAGGGCTAGAAGGGCATATACAGGTGCATGAGGTGCACCTGTATATGTGTTTTATTTGTTCAGTTTGCTTGGCTTTGGTTGAGTCCAGAATACAGTCTGTGATTTTCATCCTGATGTAGCTCCTGCAGTTGCAATGTTTGGGGGTTTTGCTGCTGTCTGAATTAATTTGCTGGGTGTCCCCAGACACAAGGACTAGAATAACTCTCCATGTTCATGCCAGTGCTTGTGTTTCCATCTCCTAACCCATGTGGGAAATATCTAAGAAACAGACCCAAAGTCACGGTGGGAACTGTGGATAAATGGCGTCAGCAGGATGAGAAAGCTGCAAACAGCACAGAAGCACCACTGTCTGTTCACTCACTCCAGTTCTCTGTGTGCCTCTTTTCCAGCTTACATTTAAAACTTACACCTGATGTACAGGAACTTTAAAGGTGTCTGGGCCACATTTCAGCCAGTGCCTGAAGGAAAGCAAGCCCAAAAGCACCTTTAAGCTCCATAAGAGAGCAGCTGCTGTAGGAAGCTGGAGATCTGGTTCTGCCTGCTCCCAACAGTAATTGCCTTTATGGTTTGTGAGCAGTGATCCATCAGGAGGTGCATGACAGCTTCTGGAGAAAGCCTTCTTGGTCTCTGAAGGATTCAAAAATTATTCAGCCATCAAATTCACAGCCTCTGTATCAGCATTTACTGATGTATTTGGCTTAAGTGAAGAAGAGCATATATAGAAGTCTGGCTCAGTTTAAAATAGTAGATAGTCTGGGATCCAGTATTGAACTGTTTGAGAAGATGCAGGTTCTACCTTGCATCTAAATGTTTTGTTGGTTTTTTCCCCCTTCAGCTTCACTACATACTCAGAAGATGACCAGAATTAATCTCTGTGTTTTAAGTATAAAAATTGGCCATGGAACTTTGGAGGCTGGAGTGCTCCAAAGTCTCAGGATAATACTTTCCCTTCTCTTTGGGCTTCAAAAAGCAGAAAGACTCTTTCCATGATGTGATGGGCATCCTCATGAGAGCACAAGAGAGCATCTTCACCACAGGAGGTCACGGGAGGTTTTCTTTAGGGACCTGACTGGCAGTTCCTACTTTTCACAAAACATCTTTCCCTCTAGTACCTGAAGTTTTGATTTACATCCAATGTCTTGAACCCAGCTCTGGAACACCTTGTAGACTGAGCTACATGGGGAAATAGCACTTGTGAGCTGTTCCCTTTGTCCATCAGGAAGTGCCACGTGTCTACACACAAGTTATTTTCTAGCAGCCTGCCTCACCACTTAGAGGGAAATAATTAGACAGCCTGAGAATGAAAACAAGACTGCTTGGCACCTCTCTTGTCCACTCCTTTTGCATTTCTTGCTGCAGCTCTGAAGAGCCACAGCCAAGTCCCAGTGCACAGCTCAGCCCCACACAGGATCAATAGCAGAAAAGATAAATCTGTTGGAATTGACTACAGGCTGTTCTGTCACTAAGTGACGATGAAAAATGATCACTACTTGAATACACTGCATTTTTATCTTTAAATCTTTCAATAGAAGCAGTGTCAATAACAGAGCACTAAATAATCTCCAGATAGGAGGAAAATCTTTCTTTTTTTTCTTCTTCTTTTTTTTTTTTTATAAGAGGGAAGATGGATGTGACTTTTTTTGGAGGCCTTAAATACTGAAGTACAGAATTAGATCTGCAAATTCCAGGAAGTGATTGTCTGTTTAGACAAACTATGTCTCATTTTAGGAAAGACTGGCTGGATTCTGCTTGAAAACATTGCTCAATTCCATATCATCAATGCACCAGGGTAAGTCTAAGTGGAATATGCAGAAATAAAATAAATAAGGATTTTTTTTTCATGTTCCTTTGGGGATAATATATCTCTCTGAATTGGATACACCTGCCAGAGATGGCCTTTCTTAGCTTTAAAATATGTCTGACCTTTCCCTGAGCTAACTGGATGCAGTTTACCATATTGGCCCAAGCATAAAGCAAAGTCTTTTTCAGATAATGGCCCTTGGAAACAATCCAATCTGTTCTGTACCTGCTGCCCATGCCACACATCCCAACCCTGTGGGCACTGTCAGCTGGCACAGAGGTGTGGCAGCAGGCAGGAAATGACAGTGCACAGTCCTGCAAGTGGCTTTTGGGTTTGCTGCTCTCAGTGGGGCAAGACCCCAAAGGGCTGACCCTGCCTGAGTGTCGCAGACATCTTTTCATTAAAAATCCTTTCTTAGGACTTTTCCTCCTGAGAAGCTGAGAGGCTTCAAGAACAAAATGTAACCAATGGTTATCTGCTGCTGTGGAATGCAACAGGTGCATCTGGGATTGGCCCATCTTGGATGTTTATAATTAATGCCAATCCCAGCCCAGTCAGCTTGGACTCTCTGTCTGAGAGACAAACCATTATTATTCATTCCTTTCTATTCTTAGTTTAGCTAGCCTTCTGAGATGAAACTTTTTTTAGTATAGTTATAATGTAATATATATATCATAAAATAATAAATCAAGCCTTCTGAACGTGGAGTCAACATTCTCGTCTCTTCCCTCACCTGAAAACCCCTGTGAACACCGTCACACCTGGGGGTGCTGGAAATTCTGTGGCCCCACTGTGAGGGCATCTGCTCTGGTTCTGTCCTGGCAAAAGGAAGATGGGTTTTTGTTTGAAGTCAGTTTGGTTCCACATCATCTGGAGCCTCCACTATCTCCAAGTGCTGATGTCCCTTTCTTTATGAGACAGCAAGGAGCACTCTGCTGCCTTTGACATCAAACTGGTTAACTTTTATTTCCCATATCAGTGCCTCAGGGGTTAGAAGCTTCTGGGTAAATCCAGTCCAGTGGCAATTTGAGCAGTGTCAGTTGGGTTCTGGTAACGTGTTGAGTGCTGCAATGACTTGGGGATGCTCTGAGCACTCTTTGGATATGTGTGTTCCACCCCAAACCCCCTCCAGAGGCAATGCTCTCTTGGTTGTAGACTCTGTGAACTGAGCTCTGTTTAGATTCCCTGCAAATTCCAGGCTAGGGCTGTGAAGCAGGCAGCAGTGCTGTAGAAGGACTTATTGATTGAAAACTCCCTTTGTATGTTCTCCAAGTTTAGCTCAAGCTGCTTTACTGAGTAAAGGTCAAGATGAAGTACTGAATTTCTGAAATGCTAAAGTTCTGAATATCCCAGAACATTGCTTTATTCTGCCTGTTTTGTCTGGATGTCTGTTAAAAAGTTTGGCTGTCTGTCCTCTTTGATGGGTTGATGAACGATAGTGAGTGTGGAATAGCTTGAAGTAAATACTGGTCTGTACAGTTGTTAGAACTGCTTGACTCATCTGGAAAACAGCAGGTTTCCATGCCCTCATTCAGCTGCAAGCATACTTGACTATATTTGTTTTTGTTGTCGGCCACCTCTTTTGACAGGTAGAGAAGAAAAAGGGCCTGCAAAAAAAGGCAGTAAAAAGTAAAAAAACCAGACCTTATTGTTTCAGGATGGTTGGTGCTTTAAGGGGAAATCAGCCAAGTTTCATCTGTTAAAAATCCTGCTGAGATTGATTGGTGTATGGAGAGGTGATTATAAAAGCCAGCAAGTAGCTTAATTAGGATGGAGAGTTATGAGAAGTAGCTTGGCTTTTGTGAGAAGTACTGGAGCAAATGACTCTTGGCAAGTGGCTGGTGGAACAGGGAAAGCTAAGCTCAGGAGTTAGAGGATTGCTGCTTGGCATGCTGCGTTTGTATTGAGAAGGAATAAAGCTGAGGACTGCCAAACACGTGCTCGAATCTGGTTCATGTCAGGCCTTATTGTCCTGAGATTACATTTTGCACAAATAATATTTCCTAATCAGGGACTTGAGAACTCTCTGAACTTGTCTCAGGGATTTTTACTGTGTCAGGCTTTTTAACGAGCCAGGGGAAAAGCAGCCTCGGCTATTCCAGGCTGCAGGTGAGAGTTTGCTCCTGGCAAGAAGAAATGCCATGTACTGTACCATGAACTTCATCATATTTACTCTCTTAACAGTGGGTGCAGTGCCATCTAAAACTTCCCTGTGCCTGTGCAATGAGGAGCAAGAGCTCCTGGATGTCTCAAGCAGGTATTGAACGACCATCACGCTCCGAGCTTCCCCTCGCCTGCTGCAAAATCCCTCCGCAAGAACCTGGTAAGGAGGAGAATGGAGCATTATGTATTCAACAAATTCTGCTGATGCTGCTAGGCTGTGAAGCTGGAATGATTGTGCCAAATCCTGATCTTTCATGATAATGGAAGCGGAATTTTCCCCTAAGCAAGCCAGTATCAGAGAGAAAACCCAGGGGACAAGAGAGAGCATTTGAAAATATGGCCTAGGCATTAAAAAAACCCGAAAACAAATAGGCTTTAACTAGTTAAATTACAGAATACACAAATATCCCAGAATTATGTAAAAGCCTGATCCTGCAGTCTTTGAGTGGGGAAAACAATGTTTAACTGACTCTAATACTGCAGAATCATCAGTATAGACAAGAAGAAACAACTGGGTCATTCTGTCTCAGGCACTTGCATATTGCAGAACTACTTGTCTGTTCTTGCTATTATTTCATCCCTGCTAATGTCTTATTTAACCTGCTGAGGATAGTTGTGATTTTGCAAACATGCAGAATAGATTAAATTTTAACAGCATCATGTCAAAATACCTAGATTTGTGCAGATTTTTGTAAATGACTGGGATCTGAATGTGTAGGGCAACAGAACACGACTCAAAGCCCAATTTAAAGAAAGTACCTTTTGAGCAGGCATCAACAGATAGACTGAAAAGCAAGGCAAAAGCATAGGGGTTTTTTTTAGATGTTGAGTGGACTAAATGCAATGTGAATTTATCTGCAAACCATCTGTGATTTCTGGTATTTTTTGGTGCCTTCACAGCTCTAATTTTAAGCAGTTCTGTAGCCTTTAAATAATGGTACTTTCTTCCCATTTGGTTTTACAGCAGATTCCCCATTTGATCACTGAATGTTTAAAGAAAAGAAGTAACTGAGTTCTCTGCAGATTGCACACATACAGAATAAAACAGCAGCCTTTTTTTTTGCAAGTAAAATTTGACATATTTTGGGACAGAATTCCTCATGCATAAAATAACACCATGGGTTTTGCTGGGTATGGTTTACTTTTTGTATTTTGCTTTACACTTCTCATGTAAATTGGGTGCTGGGATAAGGTGTTAAGTTGACATCTCCAAGGAACCAAGTTCCAGAAGCAGCACAACACAACAGCAGATCTCTTTCAATTTTCTTAAAAGTGATGTCAAGAATACCAGTTTCATCAGGCAAGAGGGAATGGAAGAGTCATAATCCAGCCAGCCCTTGTTGGTTCTGCAGACAAATCTGGATTCTCTGTGTGTCATGGGGACACTTTATAACCATAAACTGAAAGAAAACACTCTGGATTACCGAATAGCCACCCGAAAATTGTAGTTCCTACAGTTACAGAGATTCCCTAAGGGCACAGGGAGGCCTCCAGGTCTGTTTTCCATCCAGCATGATGTGGGAGAAGATCCTTTTGAATGTGAGCCCGGTCCCTGAGAGCATGAAACAATAGGAAGCTAACTCTATTCATCCCACAGGAAATCTGATGATAGCTACATCATTGTCAGCTCGGTTCATTATTTCACTGTTTCTTCTGGCAGGAGTCTTCAGATAAGGTTTTTGCTCACTATTGTTGGATATAGTGGGGGATTCTGATTCAGGGAACAATAGGAAAGAAATAGCACTGAAGAGCAAGTCTCCTCCACATCTGAAAATGTCTTGCCATTCCAGCCTTCTCTAAAGGGAGGCAGGACTCATTTCCTTCTCTTGGCAGAAGCCTCAAACGTGAGTCGATAACCCCTCAGCTTCTCTTCTGTTTCAATAATGCATCGTGTAGTAAACTCTGTGGCTAGCTGAAGACTGAAAACCTGAAAGAAATTAATAGGAATGTAAAAATAGCAAGAACATCTTGCCAATTGCATTATTGAGCATCACAATTATTTGAACAACAACAACAAAATCAGTTTATTATATTTATCTGAAGTGCTGTCAAAAATGTAGCAATGAAGTATAAAGAAATGAAGAGGTTCTGGTGATGAATATCAGTCCAGCTTGCCATAGAATAAATATCAGCATTTATCTCTGTCAGAGGAAGATAAAGATAATTTCTTATGTTATAAGTTATTTCAAATATTGAGCCCTATTCGGACGTTTTGTGAGAGATTATCTGCACTTGCTTTGAAACCCAATAGTGGCCATTAATTGTCTCTCCTGACAACAAAATTAATTTCTCTTAAATGAGAATGCATTTCTAATTGGACACTTTCTTCCCTGACAAATTGTTTACAGTACCTCTGCAAGGATTCTGAAGTCATCTCTTTGCTTTGATGTTGCTGATTAATTACAGCCCACGTGGTTCTTAGAAGCTGCAATTTGAGTAACATTGCTGTGAAATGTTCATCTTAATTACACACTCCCCCAGCCAAGCTTCTTCTTGAGAAGGGAGCTGAACTTCTCTTGCTGCATGTGATGCCAGGTTGGATTGTTACTTTTTACCCCTCCCTTCCCTCCAAGTGAGTTCAGAGCTTATGTATGATCCGAGACTGACAGCACCCAAAATGAAATTCTCTCTTTAGCCACAGAACAGATCCAGAACTGGCAGCTCAGAGCAGCTTTCCCTCTCCCATCTCGTAGAGTCTCTGCTCAGTGTGGAGCAGCACTGATGGGGAGAACTGAGCTGGCTGGAGCATCACTGCGTTAGCACAGGGGTCTGCCACAGCTAATTAGCCAGGCTGAGACACAGGGTTAATTAGTGTGGGCAGGATGCTGCACTAAGGGAGCACCTCTCCACATGACACTGAGTTGTGCCATGTGGATTTACCCCCTATGCTTTAAATGTGACTTTTTTTGGTGGGAGATCACCAGGTCCTTGAACTGCTGGTGGAGAGGAGAAAAGATACCAGTTCTGCTACTTGCTCAGGTGAAACCTGCCTGTATTGAGCCACCCAGATAATTTTGCAGGAGCCCACTCAACAGCTGTCAGATAATAAGATTTTTGGATGTTCTGAACATCAGCTGGATTCTTGCTTTTATGTTTTATTAATGATTTTAAGGCAAGAAGATTTTTATCAGTACCTTGGAGATATCCTGGTTCCACATATTTTTTCTCTATAATGCCCCCTTACAATGCACCTATAATGAAGATGAAATGAACATACTGCCTTGGCTTGGGCAAGCTGCCAGTTAAGGAATTTTGCTTAAAAGAAACGAGCAACATCGGCACGGCAATGCCCTACAAATGAGCACACAAAATGATGCAGCCTTTTCTTTCTAGATGTGGCAAAACAGGAGGAGGAATAACAAGAGGAAAAGAAGCTCCTGCTCTCTCCTTCAGCCATTATCTGTAGGTGTTGAAGCAGTGCCTGCCTTAACTCCCCACGGAGCCAGTGGAGCTCTGAGTGCTCTGAATTGCCTGTTGTCTGTTCAGGAGGACTTGGCTCCTCATTTATGCAAGAAAAAGCAGATCCCTGGAGCAAAAAATTGTGAATGCCCTCCTTTGAGTTTCTAAGGCAAAGCTATGTGGTGCACTTTGTTCTATAGGGGCAAGTTCCAAATGGTTCCTTATATATTTATGGGTTTGTTTTTAGGCCACTGTTTTGTCGTTTGTTTAAAAATAGTAAAACAACTGTCAAATCTTTTTTGCTGCAGGTAGCATGTGAAATCAGAACTCCTTGCATTTGGGCACCACAATGACAGGGCTCTTGGAGATAATTAAAATAATGGCAGTGTTGACATACAAAAATAGACGCTTTAAAGTAGGAACTATTAAATAGAAAAGAATCATCCATTTCCAAGTAATAACACATAAAAAAAGTTACAGACATCTGCAATGTGCATCAAGAGTCAGAACTTTGTATTGGGAAGAAAAAAAGCCAATGTCATGCAGGAATGATCTCTCAGCCTGCAAGTATTCCATAATAATACTTTCTTGATCAATCTATTTTCATCCAAAGAAAGGTATTATATGTTAAAAATAAACTACAGACCCATAAACAGTTTAGGTTGCTGGTCTGGCTGAGGTAGTCCTGTCCTTTCTGCCTTTGGCTGCTTTTCTTTGATTCAGTATTTTTTAACACAAAGAACTATTCCTACCTTGTTCCTATTTACCTTACTAAGTGTGCTCAGTCTGTTGCTGATTCTTTGAAGCACACTGCTATGTATTTCACTGGCTGTGTAGGCTGAGCTCCATTGGTTCAGCCTATATTGCTTCCAGGTTTGCTTTACCCCGGTGCTCGGATAGAACAGCATCCCTCAGCTCAAGAGGAACCGCAGCCCTTTCATTTTCTCATTCTTCATGCTAAGTAATAGGGCTTCACTTTCCAATACCTCACATGGTGTTCTGAGAACATTTAATTGATTGGATACAATTTTCAGAATCCATCACTTGACAGACAGAAAAGTGTCACTGAGTGGAGGGTGAAGCTTCGCTTCACTTGGCCACTGACACCTCGGCTGTTCCTTGTTGTATTCATTTCCATTTTACATGCAGAAAAAGAAAGATCACCCATGGCCAAAGAATCTGTGTGGATTTTGCTTACTGAATTTAATTAATACCCTTATGAAAGGCGTTGTTATTTACTTTAGAAGCTGAGAAAACAAAGGACCCATCCCTGTGCTGCAGTTTACTCTGTGTGGAGTGACTATCGGCCTGTGCAGTGCTTCATTTACTTTAGCTCTATTTGTTTTAGCTGCATTCTGAGGGTGAAAAGAGCTGGCAGTGGCATGGAAAACACAAGCAGCTCCTACAAAATCAAACCAGTTCAGTGCTGTGAAAGCATTCCTGAACTTTGCAGTGATTTGCAAAGGTCGGGTGACGAGGAACTTGTTTCAGCAGTAATCACAACTGAAATATAGAAA
This sequence comes from Molothrus ater, assembly GCF_012460135.2. Classification (NCBI taxonomy): domain Eukaryota; kingdom Metazoa; phylum Chordata; class Aves; order Passeriformes; family Icteridae; genus Molothrus; species Molothrus ater. The sequence goes on along the minus strand of NC_050497.2, from coordinate 7,302,969 downwards.
TGCAGAATCACAGGCTGGTTTGGGTTAGAAGGGGCCTTATAGGTCATCTCATTTCACCACCTTTCACTGCACCAGGTGGCTCCATCACTAAGACAGGAACAATAACATGGGACCTGCGCATCTCCCCTCTCCCCAGGAGCATCAGGAGGATGGAAGTGCTCCTGCCTGCATCATGCTCAGTGCAGTTATTGCAACAGGACTGGGGCCAATGTTTCCCATTCAAAACGGTTTTTTTTCGGGTTCTGTGCCTGGGAAGCACCCTACAGATCCACAGAACATCCAAGGGAGGGAATAAACCCTACAACTACCTCATTATGGTCTGCTGCTTCCACAAGAGGGGAAATGGAGGTGCAGGCACTGGTTGCTTCTCTCTAGTGACCACTGGCAGGACCTGAAGGACATAGAGCTGTGTCAGGGGAGGTTTAGATTTGATTTAGGAAAAGGTTCTTCCCCAGAGGGTGCTGGGCACTGCGCAAGCTCCCCAGGGAATGGGCACGGCCCCAGGGCTGCAAGAGCTCCAGGATGTCTGGATAGCATGGTGGGGTTGTTGGAGTGTCCATGCAGGGCCAAGGGCTGGACTGGACGATCCTTGGGTCCCTTCCAGCTCAGGATATTCTGTGATTCCATGATTCTGTAATTTTCTGATTCCAGGCATATGGACATGGCACAGGGCGATGTGGTTTAGGGGTTATGGTAGTAGTACTGGGTGGATGGTTAGAATTGATGATTTACAGATTCACAGAATATTCTGAACTGAAAGGAACACACAAGGATCATCAAGTCCGACTCTGAACTAAATGACCTACACACGAACCCACAACCTTGGCGTTATTAGCACCATGTTCTATCCAACTGAGCCAATCCCATGATTTCACAGGGCTCTTCCAGCCTTGCCGACTCTGTGATTGTTGACCTAAGTGTGAAAAATGCCAATCACCAGGTTTTAAAATTTTAAAAGTTTAATAGTAATAAAATGGTTATAAAAATAGTAATACAATTAGAGTAATAATAATTTGGACAATTTGAATTAGGACAATATGAGACAATAGAGACAAAGAGTTATGAACGTCCGGGTACCTTTTTGTGGGCAGCATAAGCCCGAAAAAGGACCCACGTTAACAGAGGATTGACCCTTAAAAACAACAGCCTGTTGCATATTCATACATCTCATGCATGATGCATAAATTCCATTCAAACACAGGATTCTGTCTGGTCATCGTCAACTTCTTCGTAATCCTAACGGCATCATCCTGCCCAAGCGAGGCAGGAAGGTCAATTCTCGTGATAATGAAGCAATAAATTCTCTTTCTCTGAAAGATTTAGGTGTCCTGTGACTGCTATCTCTGTGCGAGTCCTTTCTTTAGAAAAGAAAGTATCCTACATAGCATAATTTCTATTTTAACGTTTTGTTATAGCCTAAAACTATATTTACCACACTACTTAAGAGAATTAATACAGCATTACTTTCTAACACAACACATATAATATTCATTTGAATATTTGCGAAAAGCCAATCATAAAATACACATTTTTCACATAAGCGACCCAGGAAAAGATAAAAGTTTCTAAAAAATCGCTTCGTGGCGATCAACACCCGGCCGCCCCCACAGACGCCGGGACTACATTTCCCAGCATGCACCGCGACGGCGCGGCGGGGCCGGCGGGGCCGGCCAAGATGGCGGACGGGGCGCTGAGCCCCGGCGTGAACCTGGAGGCGTTTTCGCAGGCCATCGCCGCCATCCAGGCGCTGCGCTCCAGCGTCACCAGGGTCTTCGACTGCCTCAAGGATGGGATGCGCAACAAGGAGACCCTGGAGGGCCGCGAGAAGGGCTTCGTGGCCGCCTTCCAGGAGAGCCTGCACTCCGTCAGCCGCGACCTGGGGTGAGCAGCGGCCCCGGCGGGGCAGCCCCCGGTGGGCAGGGAGGGCGTCCCGGGCTGTCCTGGCTCCTCTCAGCGCCCGGCGGGGCCGTTTTCACTCCAAGGCAAAGTTTTAGGCAAATAAATGTGAAAATGCTTCGTTTTGTTTCCCCCCAGCACCGTGCGCGTTAACCCATTCGTGGTGTTCTGCTCCAGAGTCTCCAAAGGGTTCAATATGCTCGTAATATTTACCAATTTTTTGTTCTCGTTTTGTTTTCACAAAGGACCTGTCGGTGGGGTTGCATTGACAAGGTGAAGGTGTTCGGCTGCAGGGAGATTTATCTCTATATTTGAAGTTTTTTGTTAAAAATTAAGACACTTTCTAGGTGCAGACTACTCAGTAGCATCTAAGGGGTTCAAGAATGGTCGTTTTATTACCAAAACTTGTCAGGCTGGAAAGTTATCCCAGGTAAGTGTAGTTACTTAGTACCAGCAGGTGTGTTTTGTGTAAGTAGAGACAAAGTGCTGAGGCTGAAGACGTGGGGGAAACTTATGAGCAGAAGAGAGAGGCAGGCACACAGTTTCATTCAGCAATTTTGTGTATTTAAATTGAAAACCCCTACACAGACACAGGAACTGAGTACTTCGTGTACACTTAGGGACAAGGGTTTAGTGGTGGACTCAGCAATGTGAGGTTTATGGTTGGGCTTAACGATCATAAAGTGTTTTCCAACCTCACTGACTCAGTGATTGTCTGTGTTGGTCCCACCACTGAGTTGCTGGGTTTGGCTGATTCTCCTGGGAGCCATCAGCACTGTCCAGGAGGTGTCCCCAGATGTTCAACCACCCCTTCCCAGGACATCTTCTGCTTCAGGGTCTTGTGTGCGAGAATTTCTTTCTTGGCAGTTAAAAGGCCTTGCTGATTTTTAGCTGTGATCATGGTAATGTAATTTGTTACCTGCTTCTCTTCTGTTGGGAAAGGTGGTGGGTAACCCTTCTCATGAATGATGCTGTACCCAGCTATAGAAGCAGGTGTTTTATTCCTTTGGTTTTTAGTTTTCAAGCTGAGGAGGCCTCACAGTTTGCTGAGCTGTTCCTTTGGTTCTCCTTCTTGCCTGGCTCTGTGGCCTCCTAAAGAGTAATCAGTATAACCCCAAAATCTCATTCCCAGACAATAATAAATAACAATTCAGGAGCTGGACTTGCATTCTGTGGGTCCCTTCCAACCCAGGGTATTCTATGAATTGGCCTATTCAAGGAGCAAGGGAATTCTCCCAGGTGTGCTGAAGTTAATATTACCAGTGCACTTTTATGTAGTGAGAATATTGACTGGTATCTCTGTTCAGCAAATCCTCAGTTATTATGCCTAGTCACACTTGTTTTATTGTATTCTTCTGTCAAGGAGTATTAAGCAGATTTGCAAGTGTTCACAGCACCAGAGGATTGGAAAGAATGTAGGCCATGAAAACTTCAAGGAATGATGATTAACAAAGGAGAGTTTTGTGTTAGTGAAGTCTGGAAGTCTTTTAACTGTCAGTTCCCTGATTGTTGGGAGTTTATTTTTGTAACCTTTCTTAAATGTAAATGGAGATATTTTGGATTTCTCTTTGCAGATGTTTTCATAAGCTGCCTTTTGAGTGCTGCATTTAATTTAGCGTAGCTTCTGAAGTTCAGACTTGGGTGTAGCACTGGGCAGTCAAAAGGAAAAGCACTTTAGTCATGTCACTTGAAAAACTGCTTTTTATATCTGTGCAAAGTGGCCAGTCTTTCTTCTACAGTTGATTAATGCAAGTTTGAAAAATTGCTTAACTTTTGTTATGATTAAATGTTGTGTTTGACAAATGAGATATGAAGCAATGATAGATCATTTCACAGTGAGGGATTTTTTTCATGGGAAAATGGTGCTTATTATGCTTCATTTGAGTATTTTACACTACAGATATACAAATTGCTCATGCAAATCAGAAGATCCTGAGAACTTGAAAGGCAGATACTTGATTAGAGTAATCACAGCCTTTGCAGGATGGTCTCCAGGCTTAGGACTAATACCAGTTCTTGTGTATATTTATATGAGGACAATGTTATTTTGGAGTTCTCTAATGAAATGAGAGGCATCTACTTGCTTGGTGGTTAAAAAAGTTACTTCTGGTATTGCAGGCAGTGCTGAAATCAGAATTCTGAGGTTTCTGAGGGGCTGCTTTGCTCAGGAGGTGCCCTGGGCTGTGAACAGGGCCTGCCATAGTCTGACCCTTTCCAGGTTGTTTTCAAAGACTCGTGACTTGTACTTTCTCTCCAAAGAAGATAAGAGCTCAACAACCAACAGACTGCTTCAAATTGTTTGGGTAATAACAGGGATTATGTTTTAAATCAAATTTGGGACATGTTTAAAACTCATTTAGCTACTAAAATAGAATTGGTGCATGCTGCTGTGCCTGGAGGATTGCACATCTGTGATTCCCAGCTCTGACTCCAAAAATTGCCCTTCTGCTTCCTCCCAGGGAACTGGAACGTCTGAGCAACCTCGTTGGGAAGCCCTCAGAGAACCACCCCCTGCACAACAGTGGGCTCCTGAGCCTTGACCCTGTGCAGGACAAAACCCCCCTCTACAGCCAACTCCTGCAGGCCTACAAATGGTCAAACAAGGTAACCAAGCACATCTGGGTGGTTTAGTTGTGTATTCCCATTGCATTGGCCATACAGCTGACTTCTGAGTGTTTGGGGCTGCCAAAAGAGCTGAATTTTTTTGGAATTGAGGAGCATAATGCATACCTAAATGTACTTTCAAGGATAAAATGTTGTTTTAATTAAGAGGAGACTTTTCTGTGATACCAAGGTGTGCCCTTGATCTCAAAGGGGTTATTAACTCCCAAGCATTTCCACATTTAGCATCTTATGTAGGTAGAAATTAAAAGTATGTTGTGTCCTTGCATCTGGCAGCAAACACTGCAGTGGGATATTAAAACAGAGAATCAACAGCTTATGTCACCTCCAAACTATATCTAGGAAAGAGTCCTCTAGGGAAGTTCTCATCATCAGAAATCTTGAAGCTTTTTCCCCACCATTTTCTGCCCATGGTCTCAAAAGCAGCTTTGTATTCAGCAGCTTTGGCATCCCTCCTGTTTTCATATCATATATATGGCATTGAATTTTAAGTAGTGTAAAAGAAAAAGGCAGATAATACTAATGTAGTCTTTTACATTTAAAAATTTAATTGTTTTTGCTGAAAGAAACTTCTTTCTCAACAGCATATTTCAGTTTCATAAACCTGTATGTTTAATATGTGTAGGATTTGGATAGGTATGTTTCCTTTTGTACTCTGAACAATCTACTTGTGGGTCAGAAATACTCCTTTCCTCATCTAATTTTCTTAAGTAAGTAAACATGGCATTGCAATTATTGCTGGCCTCTGAGCAGTGTTGTATTTCAGGTTGCCTGTTCCCATCCTGATTTTTTTGAGCATGCCTATTACTTTTAATAGAAGTATGAAGATGAGTAAGTATTTAAAAGCTTTCTTCAAGTTATGTTTGAAATACTGTAACCTGTTAAGAAATACAAAAAAGATGGATTAATTTCTGTTACAATAATTATTAGTAGTAAGTGTAGTCAGAGTTGTAGCTTTTAATACCCTTATGCAAGACAGCAGGAGTAAGCAGGAATAATAAATCTGAAAATATTTAAAGCATTAAAAGAAACAGTTCCACTTTAAATTATTTATTATGATACGTGAGCCAGGAAGACTTTGAGAGTGCACAAATACTTTGTAGGCAAATTCTTGTTATACATTGAGCCAATCATTCTAATATTATTCCGATTTAAGATAGGATTCTGCAATAATGTTTGTATGAATACCACAGTAATATTTGTACAGTAATGGGTCAGAATACAAATATCTGTTTTTTAAAATCAGCAGAATTTGGCATTGAGAGAAATTTGGTATGATTGGAAAATGGGGGCACAGGAAAAATTTTTAAGTGGGGATTCAGTAATTGAGAAAATATTTCATGTTTGCTTGTATCCCTTGCTGTTAGCAGCAGATTATTGGCACTGAGAAAAGAATAATTAATTTGCTACTTTCAGCAAAAGTAAAAGTAGGAAAACTTATAAACTTGTAAGGCAGGTAAGTCTTCAGGGATTTAATTACTACTTTAGGTCATTATCAGGGTAAACTCAGGCAGTAATGAAATAGCTTTACAGAGCTGTTTCTAATGTAGTTTTTTATTAACTTAGAGTGTTATGGAGCTTTGAAGAGCAATTTTTTGTAATCCTGGATTCTGATTCCAGAAAGCTGGAAGTTTTAGTCTCCTGTGCACTCATATTCACAACAAAATGTTGCAGGAGAAGAACAGTACCTTTTATTGTAGCTGTGAAACCGAAGTCAGAGACAACAGAGAAAAAAGAAAACCACTGGCTAGGTTGCAGATGTGTGAGGGTGTGAGCTGCTGGCTCTACCACCACAGATCCTTCTGTTCCTGCTTAATTCTTCATTGCTAAATACACTTCTGGAATAAGAGTTATTTCATTACTTCTTCTGGCTGCCTTCAATTCTTATTATGTGTCTCCTGTTGCCAGCTGCTTCTCAGGGATGGTTTCGAAGTGATGGTCTGTCAATACACTTTAGATCTGCCTGCATTTAATTTTTAATTTGTGACCCCTTTGTGGCTTGCCTGCTTGTATTTTTGATGAGCTGAGATAAGGGCATTTTCCTCTGCCTTTGATTGTTCATGCATTACTGATGGCATGAACAGCCCCATGGCTGCCAGGGGAGGAGACTTCTGGGGCTGTGGTGCCATTCCAAAAGAACATTCATGAAATACAAGGAAAATGAGTGCACAGACTGTGCTGCATGTCTCAGTGCATTCTGCTTATTTTTAAGACATGAGGAGACTGTTAAAAGTCACTTTGAGGACAGTAATCAGTAAAGTTGGTAATAACTGGGCTACCTATGAGAAGCAAATAAGTATTCAGTATATCAAAGCACTGTCCTGTGGTTCATGAGGTACTGGATGTTAGAATAGCTGATTCTTTCTATTTGCAGCTTTGTTTTGATGCTGGCTCCAGCAAATGCCTGAGTTTGTTCTGGTCTTGGATGCATGGACAGGTTTTTGGTTTAAATAGCAGTGCTGGATGTGAAATGGAGTGGAGATCACAGTCACAGACATAAATGGAAAATGCTGTGTTTAAGATGTGAGTGTTGACACAGGAGGTGAGACTAAGCTGACCCTGGCTTGGTTTGTTTACCATGATGAATACTTGTAGCTGTGCTTGGTTATGTATTTGGAGAAGAAGAGCCTCTTCCAGGTGCAAATTTACCAACCCCTTTGGCTGAGGGCAGTAGAGATGAGTTGCATTTAATTGTGATTTCACAGCTACTTGCCCTGAACCTTTTTTTAGTGCTCCTGTGGGTCACAGCACTGGTTCCTCCATTTCTAATTGTGAGTTTACCTGCTTCAGGAGTAAGAAGAAGTCCAGTGGGAAGAATGAAAACTTCCCTTACAGAAGTGTGTTATCTTGGCAGCGTTTGTTATTTATGAGCACCTGCTCTCCTGATATTTACTTACTGTAGTTTATCCAATAGTTTTGCAGATGGTAAAGTTGTCTGTGTAATGGAAGCAGCTGTTTGGGAACACAACAGCTTGTCAAATGCATTAATTGCATACACACACAGCTGTAAAGGAACTTTCCTTTTTCAGGTGTTTAACAGCTCTCACCAAGCCATAACTGAAAAACACAGGAAGTTTATTTTATTGCAAGTAACAGCTAAGTGGTTTTTCTTCTTTGCTTTAACTGTTTTATGTATCAGTGGAAGTGAATTACTTTGCTGCCTGTGGGGTGCATGGAGACATGGAGTAGCCATGGAACAGTATTTAGGTCTAGTTGATAAATTTCTTTTCCCCTGCTCTTCAATTTTATTTAAGAAAAGAAGTTATCTTTATTACAATTGAAGTGCTCTTTCCCAGAAGGATCCATATGTACCCTCTAATGTAATACTGAAGATATAATATTAGATAAGGTAAAAATGAGCTATCATTCTGCAAGGTTAATGCAGAGAGATTATTATGGGTAAGATAGGATGTGTGTAGATAGCAGTAGTTGTTTTTCTCATGGACTGTCTCTGTTGAGTCATTGCACTTGAATTCTGGATTTAGTAGTTGTGTACATCTTGGCAGTTGATTTTTTTTTTATTTTGTAATATGCTGCTGTGTCTGAGCAGGTGCAATCTGAGATGACAGCAGCAGCCAGGAGGGCTCCTGGTCAGGGTGTGTGTGGCCTGATGCTGCCTGGAGCAGTCACACTGGGTCTGCAGAGGCTCCTCCTTACCCCTCATTACCAACTTCCTGCTCCTTGCATTATCTTGGAATTTATCACCACAGAGAGAAGGCATCAGCTAAGCTTAGATTAAAGGAAACTTTGAAAGTCACTTTCTAGACTGAAATACTGATTAAGTTTTGTCTGGTTTTTGGTTTCTTTTAAAGAGATGTGATTTGTGGTAGATACTGCAAGAACTCTCTCCTCTTGCTCCAGAGCACTTTGTGCCACCCTTCCCTGCTCCCAGTGCTGCTTGTTTCCTGCAGGAGATGAGACCACAAACTCATGAATATCAGCTTCCTTACTAAGCAACTGTCTGTTTCTCAATATTTGTTCTCAATAATGGGCAACAAAGAGCTTTTGTAGGAGGAGAAGATGCTTGTTGGTGCTGTGATTAATCCAATATCATACTTCCCCACACGCGAAATGTTCAGTGAAGCTTTTGGTGGTGTGGTCACTTGATCCAGCTGCAGTAGTGCTGGTGGTCAGAGCAGGTTTTTGGAACCCAGGAGTGTCAGCTCATTCTTTGTGTGGTAGAAACTTTGGGTTTATCCATCTGCAGCTTCACTGAGGTTATTTATGGCCTGCAGTGTGCACTTGCTCATCCTTTGTCCTTGGTGAGGTGTTCCATGCCTCGCCCTGTGGGTGCCCGAGGCAGTGCCTGGTAAGGGGTTTCCACTGGAACAGAAAATAGGGTATTTTGTGTCCACTGAGCAAGGAAAATGCTTTTTTGGGCAGGTTTCTCCTTTCTTGCTGGGATGCTGTTAAGTAGTTCATGCCCCACACTTGAGCTTTAACCACTGTAGAGGTTTTTGCTTGTTTGTTGTTTGTTTAGGTGAAGGCTGTTTGCAGAATTGATCAACCCCCAAACCAGAATTACTTTCAGCCAGTGAAGGAAAGCTGTGTTTGCTGGAGAGCAGCAAACTCAGTCTCCCCTGCGTTGCTGAGTGACAGCAGCATCAGCTGAGTTCACTTGCTCAAGTAAAAATAGTCTTCTGCAAGTCATCTTTCCTTCTCCCCCTTCCTTTGCACTGTAGGGTTTGTGTTCAGACCTTCAAATTATTTTATTAATACCAGTAGAGGTGGGGAAATTGAGTGCAATTGTAGTCTTGAGTAGGTGATGTTATTTTCAATTTTTTTCCTTGATTTTTAACATCACTGAAGTGCAGTGTTGTGTCCCCTGCTGTTTACAGAGTTGCATTTATCCATGTGCTTTACTCCAGTTCCAACTCTTGGGCCCACGTGTGGGGGTGTGTGAGGGGTGGTGGTATTGTTTTATCTTCATGAGATGCTGCTTACAGAACGTGATAACCACGTGTTTGGGAAGGCTGTTTTATACTGCTTCAAGCAGGAAGCAAAAAATCAACTTTTCTGACTTTGTAACTCTTTGGGAAAGTAGGATTTATATCAAATTATTTCATTTACTCATCTGTGAAAAGCTTATTCTGACAACTTGGATAAACTTTACAATATCTGCATTATAAGTTTTCTAAGTGAACAAAGCTGGACAGGAGTTGTCATAAATTTATTTGAAAGTAATATGCTGGGAATTACAAAATGAAAAAAATTACTGTTGATCTGCATGTGGAAATAGGCTAAAAATATTTGGATTTAAATTTGTTGCTTCATAGCTTCCTCTTGTTTTTACATAAATTTAAAATCGAACTGTTAAGATTACCATTAATGAGTTAAAATGATTTTCTGTCACATGACTAAAGAGAAAAGGTATAGATAGGTTTTGTTTATTAAATTATTTTGATATGTTCCCTGATAAATTATTTGTATAAATTGTGTTTATTGTAGGGCTCAAAAAAAGGCAATCAATAGAGCATGTAGAGAAAGACCAGACTTGTTACAGCTGCACTTGGTAGCTTAGTATTGATTAGACACAAATACTGAGTTTAATGACAATAAATGACATTAAATGTTAACCATCATATTAGAGAGATATTAGAGAAGCACTGCAGAACAGGAAAAAAAAATCACTTCATCTTGATTGCAAAAGGATGTGTTCATTGCAAGGAACATTAATTTTGAATTTGGGGTGTGCTCAAACATTGTGACTTGGTTGTAGTTTTACAGTAGCATGGACAATGTAACTGGATTTCTGTGTTGGTACTTTTTGGGAATTTCAGGCAGGTGGCCAAAATGTCCTTTCAGGACTTCTTTTCCTACCAAAATGCACCATTGTAATACTGTGACATCCTGTTATGTGTTGATCCTCAGACTCTGGTGGAATCTGATTTGTAAGAGCAGAATCAGAGCACCCTGGAGGGAGCTGCATTGGGAGCTCCAGCTGTGGACTCCTTTCCTGTGCAGATCAACCACAGGAATTGATATTCCTGTCACTGGAGAAATGAGTGGCACAGACTCGTGGGTTTTGTACACTGGGACACAAAATAGGAGCTGGGCCACTTGGATTCTATTCCTGCTTTTCTCACTAATTGTTCTAACCTTGAACAGGACACACTAATTTTTACTGTGCCTCATTTTTGGTGCAGATAAAAGAGGATAATATCACTTAACCTACTTCTTGGGAGAGTTTCTAGTCTAAATGTGTCCCAAGTGCATTGGATTCTTTGGGCAGAAATGTTTTTCATGTGCCAAGTATTATATAGCCAGTGACTAATGTTGTTTGCCTGGCAGTCTGGAAAAATGTCCTTTATGGGCTTTTAATTCTGTGTGGTTTTGGGCAAATATCTGGTGAAATGCCCTTGCTGTTCACAATTACATTAATGCATTAATGTCCTGGTTTTTCCTTTTTTTTTTTTTTTTTAGTATGACTGGGAAACAGGTGGTTACCTCTGTGCTTCCAACTGCTGCAGTTATTAATTACTGCTCAATTGTCTGCCTGGAGAACACTCACTTTGCTTATTGCAGGGTTGATTCTAGTGACCAGGGATGGCAAATTCAGGTAGTGTGGAAATTATCCTTGATATGATAGTGATGGGAGGGAAAGCACTGGAAAAGCTGTGATGAGGATGAAAGTGCTTGTACCAAAATTTAATTTCAGTAGTCCACATGTGCTATATTGGAGAAGGAAAAAGGTGGGACACGAAATTTTTCTGAGGGTCTTTGAGCTCTGCATTGATAGTTAAAAAAAATAAAGTGAATATAGTGAGAGGAGAAAATGGTCAAAACCATAAGGAAAACAGGGAAGCTTACAATAATAGGAACAGTAAAGGCAGAATCACCAGCTCCTGCTTGTTAGACAGGGCTTGTTCTCCCTGGAGACCCTGCCTCCAGCGGTGTCTGGGGCATTAGAGATGGATAACATCAGTTCTGTCTTCTCTTTGGAAATGTATCTTCCCTCCTCAGCTGTGAGTTCCTGGAATCTTCAGCTCTTGGGCTCTCTGTTTCTTTGTCTCTCATTTTTATGTTGCTTTCTGACAAAAGTTCAAGCCAGGGCTATTGTAACTATTTTATTGTTAGCTATAAAAGTGGTTTTGACACCTGATAATGTGACTGAAAGGAAATGAAAATTGCCAGTGTGTTTTTTTCCTTGCACTATGGAAAGTTATCATGGCAGGTGAGAATTTCCTGCATATGCTGACTTGTGCTAGTAGGGAAGTTAGTTGAATTTATTTGACATTTTAGTAGACTGAGGTTACTCTGTTTCTTCAGGAAGAGAAGAGTTATGAGGAGTAACTTGTTGCTTAAAAAATGAGAAATAATTAGCCTTTGTTTCTGACTTCTTTTTGCTGCATAGTTTGAATGTTTTATATCTGTGATCCTCCCAGAGTTATCATAGTAATAATTCACACCAGGATGCTGTTGTGAAATAAGATTATGTGTCCAAACAGAATTGCCTTTCTTACTGAATTTTTTTTAGAATATTTTGTTTCAAATCTGAAGCAGCCTGAGAGCAATGTTATGGTGTTTTTCTATTGTTATGCCTAGTGTTTGTTATTATTCAACAGTATTTTTCAAGGCTCTGATCAAAATAATGCTGTAAGCAGTACCAGTCTCACTTTTCCTAATTATGGGAAGTGATCTATCAATAACACACTATTATAAATCACAGCCCCCTTGTCAGCTGGTGGGAATTATTTAATGCTTTGCAACACCTTTATTTGCTAATGAGTGGGTTTTTTCCCCTGTTTCTTTGATAAGTATTAATGTCCTAGCTGTTAGCCTATTTCAGGATGGAAATGATTGATGTGGCTCTGTTTTAACCAAAACACTTCTGCCCACTCCTAGTTCTTCTTTCCCTCTGCAAGAACTCCTCATACATTTCATGCTGGATGGCTCAAATATGTAATTTATAGGGCAGTGATCACTTTTTCTTTCTAAGTTGTATAATGTGGTCATCAAATCAAATCAAATCACAAACTGCCTTGCTCTGTGTTGAGTTTGAATGCAGCTAAGCCAGGCACAGACACAGAAATGTGGCCTGGGTAACTCAGTAGAGCCAGCAGAGCAGCAGCAAAGGCTTTACTTGCAGAATCTGAGGAATACAACAAAGTATAACTGGAAATCCATGTTGTCTGGGGATTAATTGATGAATATTCAGGACTGGAGAACAAGAACAGCTCAGTCCCAGCACTGCTTTGAATTTCCAGTTCTCTTCTGCCTCAGCTCTCCATGGCTCGCTGCTGGTGACCAAGCCCGACCATCTCGTGGATGGTGGCACCATGAAAACACAAAGAATGTTTTCAGAGACTCAGTGTCCTTTCTTGCTTTCTTTGAGGCAAATAAAAGTTGTTTGTAAAGCATTCTCTGACCTTCATATGAAGGGCATTCAAGGAATATGAACACTAATATAAAATAACTGATGCAGGTGATAAAAATCCCACAGGTATTCTTCATATGGAAAAGATTTTTTTGTAGCTTCTAGAGGAAATCAAATAAAATGGAAAATTTAATGATGTCACCCTGTTGCTCTCTACTTTTGTTGTTGTCAGGTCTTTTATTGTGCCTGTTATTTGGGTTTTTTAATGCAGAAGTCTACTCATCTGTGTTTTTCTTTGAGTTCTCTTTTGAAGTTACTGAGTTGCCCCCCCAGACAGTTCACAGTGGATTTATTTGTTTGAATTGCACATAAACAATGCTCAGTTCTTCCCCATTGTATCTTAATCTCATGCAGTTGATAATTGGGTAACAAAACATGGAGATGGTTTAACAGCTAATAAAATTGGGACTAGTGTGTTTAAGGAACTGTGTAAGCATATAATCAAAACTGCATTTCTGACCACTGGTTGCTGCTTTGTGAAAATGTGCATTTGGCAAAAAGGTGCCAGCAGTTTTTTGTTCAGCAGGAGCGATTACTGAGCTGCTGCTGTTGGAGGTGTGCAAAGCAGAGGGTCTGTGGTGACCCTTGAATTCTCTTGGGGTCAATGAAAACTGATTTTTATTTTCCTGGGAGGGGAGTGTAATCCTGGCCTGGACAAAGGGTGGTGTTTTGTGGCTGTGTGACAGCTGAAAAATGTGAATAAAACCAGGACAGACATCAGGACCATTACTGGATAATAAGAGCTGCAGGCTGTGTAGCTCTGTCCCTGCTCTCAGGCTTCTTGAGTAGTGCCAGAACCATGTCTTGGCATCTCCTGGAATCTCAGTGGTGCCATGGCTGGGCTGCTCTGGGGGTTGATAGGAAAATAGAGACCAGAATATGATCATTACACGCAGAGCTGCTTCACTCCCAAGCCCATTTGCTGCTGGTGTATTTTCTTGGTATGAGCTAGCATTTAAATCTACTAGAGCTGTCAAATCCTGAAGTTCTGGAAATAAAGACACTTACCAGTACATGTTATCATGTCCTTTGCTGATACAAGATTAGCCCAAGCATTTATAGCAGTTCATTTAATCTAATTTTAAAGTGCCTGAATGCAATGATTCTTGCAGAAGAAACAAAAAACATGAATAAATCTTTTAACCACTGACACTTGTTCAGTTACAGTGTATATGGAAGAAGATGTCCTCTGAATTAATAAAAGAAGATTTAATGAAAGCTGATTGATTCTACCAGGTGCTAGTCTTTCACATTTTTGATCTTTTCAAAGAAAGATCAAAAGTTTCTGTATCCTGAGCAGCAGTTACCTTGTTGTGCTCTTTTGTGAAGTTCTTGGCTTAGTGTGGAGTGTTCAGCCATGCTTTGGAGCTGCACTGTGTGTGCTGAAAATTTCAGCCCTCGAGTTAAAATGCCTAAATCTGGACTGGGTGAGTAATCTGAGGGGAGAAATAGCACATGGCTGCTATTGCATGGTCTTCTAGAGAGTTAAAAATGCATTTCTTAGGGTGTACATTTTTTTTATATGCACATGAATTTGCTTGTTCTCAGATACCTCTTCTTCAAAAGCCCATCTGCTGACGAGCTGACAGTAATAACTAATATCCTTATTAGATGGAATTAGCATGAATCATCATTATGAGAAGTAATGACCATGTTGAAATGCTGAGGGTATTTTCAAGATTGCCTCAGACTTGGTTGGCAAGCAGGGTGTAATGGCTCCATCTTAGAGCACATAATAAAATCACAGAGGTCTTTGATGTTCAGAGTTGTGCTTTGCAACAAATAGTTCTAGTCAAAACCAGCAGAGTCTTGGTTAATTTGGGTGTTGTATCTGGATTCTCTAAGCTCCTGTAACTGGTAGTGGCAGAGTACTAAAGGTGCTCTGTGTACTGCATGGGCCATTAGACACAAAGGAATTGTATCTTGATGTGACATTTTACAGTATATTCTAAAATAGATGTATTTACTTCTCATTACATGAAACTGCAATTCCTAGGGAAATCAATATTGAAAATACCCACTAAAAGCCTCCCAGGATCTGCAAGTATGCACAAAAAGGAGCTGGATGCATGTGCTATTACCCACAAGTGGTGGGTTAAAGTGAATTATTTTAATCTCTTCATGTCAACATCAATTCAGTGTATTTCCCTTATTGCACCAGGCCTGTTACTGCTACGGAAGGTGCAGAGAATGTGGACTGGAGCAGCAAGAGTCCTCAGGTGTCTTTAAACTGTTTTAAGCTGCCCATGGTTTGAAAATATTCAGGAATCTGTGATATGAGCTGTTTGACATTTTTCGTATTCCAAATGCTCAAAGGAATAAATCTACATAGAGAGTGTTAAAATGAGAGAGTCTTTGCAGCAACGTCTGGATCTCAGAATGTTACTTTATTTCTCTTTTGGCTGACCACCACGCTAAAACAGCTGAATCAAATACATTCTTTTATGTATAAAATATATTTTTTGGGTTTTGACAGCTTGTTTCCAGTTTTAGTCTAATTCAGTTTGAAACAGCTGTTCCTGATCTCTGCAAAACAGTTTTCTGATGGAAATCATGACATTCTCAACTACTGCAGCGTTACTGGGCTCTGTCTCATTTCAGATGGTGGCTTTTCTTTCTGGAAAAAGAATTCCTCATTCAGAGAAAATGTCACTTTTGTATCAAATAAGCTGCAGTTAAAAAGATAATGGCTTCCTCCTCCCTCCGAGCAATCCCTCACTGAGGGTGGATATATGTTTCTCTTCTGAGAAAAAACATCCCTGTGTGTTTTACCATTAGTTAGATTTTTATTCTAATGTTCCCTGCCCTACCCATCTGCTTTCAGTTGGGTTCTATTTAGAGTCTTCTCTGCAGTTGTCTCTGCACTCAGACTTAACAAGTTCTCTCCTTTGCCGTCTGCTTCAGTTTTACTCTGGAGTCAAATCTTGTATTTTCAGAATTTTCAGTGTAGCATTTTCAGTTTACTCAGTGCCATCTTTTTTTTTTTTTCCTTCTTTTTTTTTTTTTTTTTTGGCTGCACTATTTGATGCTTCTTCCAAAGCTGTTTGTAGAAATATCATAGATCACAGAGCTGATCAAGTCTGTAAGCTCTCTTGTGCCTGATAAAGCACCAGTTAACCTTTCATTTCCAATTTTCTGGTTCTTTTGTACACTCTGCATGTAATATGGAGTGAAATTAATAACTTTCAGCTTAACAACTTGCTGTGTAGTTGACTCTGTGAACACGAGTGTGTGATGTGGATGTCCCAGAACACTTCTGATGGGGAGGATGAAGATTTTGGGAGCAGCAGCATTGCCAAGTTTGTCATGGGACTGCAGAGATCCATCCTCCTCTTTCCTCTGACCTTAGCTTGCTGCATGAGTTTTCATGAGTGTCTTTGTTGTGCATGTCTTTTTCCATCTGGAAAATATCTAACTATAAAATAGGAGTTGTGCTACAGAGTGAGTGCTCAGAGAAATCTGGGGGAGATGCTGCACATGAGCATCTTATTGCACCAAGCCCACTATGGACAAACACCATCCTGAAGTCTCTTTTGGGTTGTTTTTCTTTTTAGAGGACAATTTATCAGCTGAAATAAAGCTCTCATCCAACACAACAGGAAAAAGCTTTAAAGCTTTACTTCCTAAAGAGCTGTTAAATATGTTTTCCGTTCCAAATTCAATGTTTTGCCTGGCAAATACTTTGGAGTGTTTGTAGTTTTCCTTGTATTTATTTTTTTCCCACAGTCTAAAAAAGCAGACTTGGGGCTGCATTAGGATTAAGTGAGATTAGAAACATCTTCTTTCCATCTCTCTTGTGTACCTCATATGGATACATCCTAATTGTATTGATATTGCATTCATCCTGCAAGAATCTAAGACCTTTAGTGTCTGCTGATGCTGCAGTTTTGATGGTGTGTTTTTCTTGCAAGTAAAATCAATTCAGACAAATCTTGGTAACTTTTACAACAAAATGAAATGACTATGCCAGGCAGGCACAGGAAGTTTTTTAAGCATGGGCATGCTCTTAGATCACACCCGGGGTTGTTCCAGCAGAATCGATTGGTTGATCTACTAGATTTAAAGGTCAACTGTAATCACATTTCAGGAAGATTGAAGAAAATATAAAACTGCTACTGTGCTTTTCTGGGTCACATACCTGCTTGTGGTGCTCTTTGCTTTTCCCCTGTACATCTTCATTTACTCAGCCAGGGCATCAATACAGAAAGGGCACAAGTCAATGCGCTCGCTTTCTGCTGTCGATGAGGGAGCTACTTAGTTGTTATTTCCTCCAAGCCAATACTTTCCCTCTGGATGCAGAGAGGAGTTCACTGTACCTGATGGATTTGGAAGGAACAAATCTCTCTTCCAGGGCAAGGCTGTGAGGAGAGAGCTGCAGTCTGGCTGTCTTGTTAGATGATCCATGCAATTGCTTGAGCTGATGCATCCCAGGGATGATTCTGTCCCTTCAAAGAGCAGCCCAGGTTGCAGAGAGTCAGCAAAGCCCCTTTCGTGTGTGGGACCTTCAAAAGAACTTCTCATTGCTCCTGTTTTATGCTGCACTTGGTGTTGTACAGATGTCCACAGAGACCAGGCAGCTGTGGAATATTCTGTTTTGTAAATACGGTGTTTCAAAGTGCTATTTCCATGTGATAGGTAACAATATCTGCACACACAGGTGAATAAATTTCCTGTTAACTTTTTGCAAGAGCCCAAATGAAGCAACTGTGTTGCCATAGAAGGTTCCATGAATTAAAAGCAGTCAGGACATGGAATATTCACCTGCTCAGATAAAATTAATTTTCCCTGCAAAGTAAAAGAGTCTTGAGATGAAAAATGGGTTGATGGGGGAAAGAGATTTAATTTAGGTTGATAAACCAAAACACGTTGCTGTAAAGTTTGTTCCCTCATGAACCATATTCTTGCTGTATCAATTTGATAGGACTTCATTAATGAAGTTTTGCTCTTTTCCTGTACTGATAAACTTCTGTGGATCTTCCATGGAATAAAAGAGAAGTTTAAAATGGAATAGACTTTATTGGCATGGGAGCTGTTCCTGAATCAGAGAGTACAGCATTGCAGATACTTTCAGCTAATCTTCAAACAAATTTCAAAATAACTTTATTTTTTAGGGTTTTTTTTTGTGGCTAGTAAATGCATATTTGCTGATAGTCAGGCTATGAAAAGGGTTTTGTTGTGTTAGCAGAACATGGAAAGATGATTCTCTTTAAGAGTCACATTCCTTCAAAAAATCTGTTGTAGGTCATGCTAACTGTTTTGCAAAGGTTATTTGGAGTAGAACTCTGTGAGCCTAAATGAACTCAGTGAGTACTGTCCTTAGTGCATTTTCATATGTGCTAACTTGCAAAATGTAGTAATTCCCAGATGGATGGAAATCAGGGTCTGTGGCTTTTCTCTAAGCATCCATGACCTGCTTTTAAAGCAGACATGGACATACAGCAGTGGCTGAAGGCTCTGCTTGAGTGGGCTGAGGAGACTTTTATTGTGCATTTATTTAAGGTGCCCTTTTTCAGAGATTCTTGCTCTGCTGGCTGCCTAAATTCAGTCTGTGTTTTGCTTTGTCAGCCACTGTGAAGTCTGAAAAACTAATGTCTCATGTTCACTACTCTTATGGTAAAGATGGAAAGGGTTTTATTCCTGAATAAATAATGGACCAGGGAAAGTTTTCAGAGACTTGGGTGATCAAACTGGAGCAGCAGCACGTCCTTTGTGGTTTTCTCAGTGGCTGATAAAGTCGAACATGCCTTGACTGAGTGATTTGCTTTTTCTTTTCTTGCAAGTTGCTTAAATCTATTTTTTAACCTTTGTTGATGTTTGTTTGTCTTCATTAAAAGGGTTCTTAGGGAAACAATGAATCTTGTAAAGGGCAGAAGTAGTTCAAGAAGGGTTACTGCAGATGCAGTTATTAATTTCATGTCTGCAGTTGGATGTCATCCTGACCAGTAGGTTAGAAAGATTTTTGCAGCAACTTCAGAGAGGTTGAAAACAAAAATCTGTGACATGTTCATGAGGTTTTCAGGCTACAGGGAATTGTCAGGTTATAAAAGAATTCTTCTGTGTGAAAGGAAGTTTGCAAAGTCAGAAAAACCTGTCAGTGGGATTGTTAGTGTCATGTAAACTTTATGCCTTTTTCTCTTCTTGTTTTTCCTTCAAATCACAGAGCTTTATATTCCTTCTTTCTTCAGTTTGGTAACTGTAGCAGCAGATGCTGCTTGGAACTGAAACAGTTTAATATATGATCCATCAGTTGCCAGAATAAAATACCCGTTAGAAAAGGAGAAGAATAATCCCTTTCTTATCAAGAGTACTTGAACAAAGGTGTTTAATCAATCTTAATATTTGCTTTCTTGAGAAGAACAATGCCAGTGGTCACAGTCCTGGCAGGAGGATGCTGGGACTCTACACTGCAGGTTCTGTTCTAATTCTTGTACAATGTCTCAGGCTTAAGTCTGGAAAAAGAAATATATCTGAAAGCATCTTCCTTAAAAAGAACTTGCTTTGATTTTCTGTTTGATTATTACTTAAAAGAACAATAATATTTGGTTACTCCCTGAGAGTGAGAATAAACTTGTGCTTTTGAGTTTTACAAGGCTACCCCAAGTTCAGGCAGTTGTGTGCTCATGCTGAATTCTAAACCATGTGTAAAACTGTGTGCAGAGGCCTTTTACCAGCATCAGCAACTGTGTCAGTGAGTTTTGATTTAAGAAAGATAGTAGACAATATTCTACAGTAAAACACTTGTTTTAGTGGATTTTTTTTTAAATTAAAACAATCCTGTAGGTGAAACAGGAATATGTCAGCATAATCTGTAGCTGAACAGCATCACCTGTCATGGTGTGCAAGGCAAGATGATATTTTCTCTGCTAAATCCGGCTACTGAGCTTGCCCTTTAAACAACCTGATTTATCACAGGAAACTTGCAGAGGAAGAAGGATCTTATGCTTGGCTTTAAATTGAGGCTTTCACCTGTGCTCTGCTTCCATAGTGAGTATATATTTATTTTAAGAGGTTCTTACGGTCAAAGAGTTTATAATGTTTTGGCCTTTCTGAAAAGTTTTGTGCTAGATTTTTAGCTTATTTTAAGTCCTTGCATAACTGGTGTATTGCTTAGTCACGATGGCCTTGAAATGCAATACTTTAAAAAAATTAGTCTGAGGTCTTTACGCATTTGTCAAGAACTCCTTCGCCCTCTCTTCCTGTGTTGATGTGTTTGTTGATGTGTTCCCTGCCATTGCCTCTGGGTTTGTCCTCAAGGCTCTAACAGGGCCATTTCCATTTGGAACCAGCTTCTTGTCTCCTCCAGCATGGAGTTGGAAACTTCCTTTGGCAAATTTTGGTTTTGTTCCGTGTAAATAAGTCTGCCAGCAAGAAAAGCAAACCCTAAAACCCCCTCAGCTTGGTAATGCTGCCCGGTGCAGTCTGTGCCATCTCCATGGTTTTGAGCCTTCATTATGCAGCTTGCACTCCACACACTTTTATTTAAAGCAGAGCTAAAAGTAGAACTAAATAGCTGACGTTCAGAGACGTTGGGTGTGATGCAGAATTCCTGGGAGGGGGCCGGGACAGGAAGAGGAGCTGCTCCTGCCGGGTGGATGGAGCTCATTTATTTGCACAGAACTGTCTGTGCAGGACTCTTGGAAAAACTCTGAAGGAGCCCACGCTTTATCATGGAATATAGGCCAACTGTAATAAGAACTTCTGTTTTCTTTTACTCTCGTTTACTTTTCTTTTGTTTTATCCTGTGAAATGATGGAATTTGCTTTGCTGTGGCTGTTACAGGGAAACTATTGCTGCTGAGCTGTTGCAGCATCCCTGTGCTGACTGCTTTTCATGGAGCCATCTCCATATTGCAGAGCCATCTGTTTTCCTTACTGTCCAGGCATTGGGCTCAGTAGTATAAATTACTGACTGCTCCTCGGCTTTCAATTGTTCCTGTTTGTTCAGCGTGCCGCCAGCAAGGCTTCAAGCTCTCCAGCACCATTTTTAAGTTTTTCTTGCTCTTTTATGTTTTTGTGAATGCCTCAGGCAAAAACTATAGTTGAGTGAACTGTCAGTTGTTCATGTTGCTGAATTACTGGCTTGATAAAATGAACTTTGTGAGGTAGGTAGGTAGTGTCCTCATTAAAAAAGATTTTGTAGCTGGAGAAGTGATGGAAACAAGTTCAAAAATCATAATTTGTGAGAAGCAGTGTCTGGCTCCCCCACCGCCCCAGTTTCCTTAAATGCACACCAGTTTGTCATATTGCTGGTGCTATGAGCTCATACAGAAAGATCCTTTTTGGTTGTGTAAGTACATGCACTGCTGAAGAGTTGAGAATACTTCTAGAAAACTTAATGCTGAATTTATCAGCTCATGTCTACTTCAAAATTGTATTTGTAATGGAAAATTCCGACTGTAATGTACGCTGCATCAGGTTTTTTTAATACAATTTCCTCGTCTGTTTTCAAGACCAAAAGATACAGGTTTGGGTTTTGTTTTCCTTTTTCTTACATGTATGATGCATTTTTACATTCCCACTTGCAGTGGTTCTCCAGTGTTCTGCACCCACAATACTGCAGTGATAGGCACCGTGCTGTGCTCAGCCCCATAGGGAGTGTGCTCCTGGCCAGCTCAGAACTGTTGGAGAAGGAGTTACCTTGGGTTTTGAGATGAGGAAAAGAAGAATAAGTGAGAATATAAGGTATTCTGTGGCTGCTCAGGACTGGCAAGCTTTGGAAAGTGGCAGACCATATATATGGGATGCATTGAGGTTTTTATGGGAAGCAGTCAATAGGATGAGTTTGAGACCAGTGCAGGGTGATGCTGAAATTTTGGTACCACACAAACTATGTGGAGGGAGGTCAGTGCTGTTTCCCAGAGCCAGCTGGACTTTTTAGAGTTACCCAGCTCAGGGATGGATGTGATAACAGCTGTGAACTGGGTGATGCAGGGAAGGAGAACTGCCTCAGAGCCTCACTGGTTCTTTCAAGAGATTAAGGAATATTGCGATGATTTTTTTTTTAATTTTCCTGCCTTTCATTTTTTCTTGGTACAGGGGAACATTCAGAAAAAAAAATGCCAGTAGTGTTCATTTCTTCTGTAGGGGCTTGTAGGCAGCATGGCCTTCAGCAGAGATGGGTGAAGTAATTAAAACAATCACTGATAAACAAGATTTCTCCCTCTTAAGACTGAGGGAGAAAACACAGCCTTGGTTGAATGAAGCATTGTAGAAGCATTTTCTATTCAAGTCCAATGTTATTCCCTTGCTTGTTGTGCTCTGGTCATTAGTGCTTTTAATTTACCTTCCAGTGAATGTGCCAGATGAGCCACTGTGAGCAGCCACATTCCTGTTTATTTTTCTGATGATGGCCATCTGAAGCAATAGATTGAGGTCTGCAATTTTTACTTCATTAGTAATGAAGTCCACAGAGCAGTGAGAGGAATGTGTGTTTACTTGGTGCCTTGAACTGAGGCACTGATAAACTGCTGGGCTTTGATCTGGTAGGATTTTCATAGTGATTATCAAGATACAGAAATAAGGTATGTCCAGGTTTAAATGAGGATCTGAAATGTCTGTGGGCTAGATGGCCAACATTTAAGTAGTAATTGAATTGTTGAAGAGTGCCTGCAAGACAGCCAGTGTATGAAAAATCAAATATATGTCGGTCTTCTTTGAAATCCATGAAAAATAATAATTTCTATTTTCCTGTAGCTTTAACTGTGTCCCACAGCAACATAAAAATGGCTCAGTCTCCAAGTCTTAAAACCCTGTGATAACACCAGGGCAAATTCCTGGCTAAGTAATGAATCCCCAATGTTTGTAATTTCCAGAAAGTCTTTTCCCAGTTCTGTAGTGGCAGTCAGTGTTAGGAATCCTGTAGGGCTCGTGTGGGTGGGGACATTTTTTGCTCGGTACAGTGACAGCTGCAAGTCTGGTCTTCAGAAACCTGGGTTTGGCCCTGAGTTTGATTCTCCTTCCCCTCTGTTCCTATTTTGAGCCCAGTAAAAAGAAGCATATGTTTTCTTGCATCAGCTACCTCAGTGTTACCTTGTGAGGCATGACAAGGTCATGTGTTAGTATGGCAAAAGAGGAAATCTCAAATTGTCTTTGAGCTGTCTTAGAACTGCTTTTTTCTTGTGATCTATTAATGATTTCCATGATGTACATGGTTAAATTTTGATTCATGTAGGTATGCATGTGTTGATGCTACAGTGCTGCTCCTGAAATTGGTACTGTTATATTATTAATATTGCAGATCATGCCAAGGAGGTGTCTTGCATTTAATACAGAACATAAGAAGGTTTGCCTATCCCATATGAAAATCTCAAATTGGAACTGAAGATGCTATAAAAATTTAAAAGGAACAAGGTCAGCCTGAAAATTGCATATTTTAAAAAGCAGAAAATCATCTATTTTTAACAGCAAATTTCCTTACCTGTTAGTACCTTTACTAATAGCATTTTCAGCTATTAACACTTGAAAATTATTTTAAGCATCCTTTTAATTGTAAAACTATCTAGTTACCATTTGTCTAGTGCTCATTAATATGGGGTTTTCTAGTTGAGAGATGTGAAAACTGAGCCAGAAACATTTGGGTTCCTGTGCTCCTTCTGTATGATCAAACAAGTCAACTTATTCCACTCATGAAAGAAAAGATAATGGATGGGTCACCTGCTTTTTACCAACATCTACTGGGGGAAAGTGAGTAAGAGGGTTCTTCATTATAGCAAACAAACAAAAAAAAATCAGTAACTAAAAATAAAAGTTTAAGAAATGTGGACTGCTGCTGAGGTGGATGGTTTAAACACTTGTGGTAATTAAGCATGGAAGAATTGGAGAGGAATAGTCTGGGACCTGCCTGAAAGTTCAGTAACTTGAATTTTTTATAACTTGATTGCAGAGAATATCTGGCAGGATGTGCTTTATTTCCAGTTAGTGGCTGGTCCAGACAGAAAGTTACAATGGACTGCTCCAGATTAATCCTTTATTTTAAGTGATAGAAGTGGGGATAGAGATTCCAACCTTGCCATGACCTGGCTGAAAGCCTCCTCTGGCTGCTTCAAAGACTTGCTCAGCACCTGACTGCAGTCATTATCTATGGAAACTCTACTACAAACATAGTAAGTATGTAGTAAAAACATTTAGTGTTGTTAAAAATCTGAGATTCCTCAGATCCACACCCAGCATGAGTAGAATAAGAATTGTGAAGGTAAATTTAACAGTATTTGTGAAGAAACAGGATAAAGCAGGAAAATATGGTAGAAGGCATCTGAGAGGAGAAGTGTGGGCATTGTGTGAGATCCTGCAAATAACATTCTGTGCATGAAAACGGTGCTGAGTAACTGCCTCTTCATCCATGAGATCCTGCAGGCTGTGGTTAATTTGAGGTCTGGAGAGAAGCACATAATGAAAGTCTGAATCCTTAGCACAGGCAGACTAATTTAGATTGCACAGGCATTATGAAGCATTTCCTCATTACGGAATTCTTCATTTGTAACCTTAATTTTAATGTAATTTTTTTAGCATACCTAAAAATACATGAAAAATACTACTTTTCTCCTCAAATACACAGCGTTTCTTGGGTCAGCACAAAACCTCCCACCTCCCTGTAAAACGGTGTGTTATAAATCCCTAAATAAATACAATAAACAGCTTTTGGAGAGGATATCTTCCTTTTGGTTCCAACAAGAGAGGAGTAAATAAAGTAATTGATGTGCCCTGTTAGCTGTGAGCAAGTTTCATGTCCAAGTTTCGTGTGGTGTCTTTCCTTTGGCATGCAGAGAGAAGCAGAGGATTTTAGCACCTCGCCCACAGCATCCACCTCCTGACAGCAAAACTTGTCAATAGAGAAGCATTCAGCACTTCATTATTTCTACAACCTGAGCGCATTTGCAAATTAATTGATGTGTGGGAGGAAAGGCATCTGCTATTGTAGAAGCCCTTAACTGTTGCAGCAAAACTAGAAATAAACTGGTTAGCTGTAGTGAGCTGATATGCTGCTGCAGGTGTTGGGGCCTCTAAAGTGGATCTTGCCCTTTTTTCTTTTTGGTATTAAAAAAAAAACCTCAAACAACCCAACCCCAAATTTCTCACTGAATTGTGACCATGGAAACGCTAGCATAGTAAAGGTAATATCTTGTATACTTCTGTATGGTTGCTAGTAAGTAATTTCATATTTCTTGCTGGCTCAGCACCAAAAGAGAGTTTTAATTAGGCCTGTAATGAATGACTGGGAGCGTTTTAAAGGCTATTAATCTTGTGGTGTAATTGAGTTAATTATAATATCATTATAAGCTCCCATGAAAATAGGATGAAGTATATTCCATTTGTTTTACTCTTTAAGTTATTTCTGAGGTCCCCCAGCTTCATCTCAAATGCTCCCACTGCAAGTCTCCAACAGAGAAAACTGTAAAAGCATTTCATGTGTCACTGCACCAAACCTTCTGTTGTGCATCATCCCAGTCCTGGGCTCTCTGAGCTGCCCCTTTTCTGTAGCTGCAAGTATCTCCTTGCAGTGCAGAATGCCTTTAATTTGCATTTCCCAGAGTAGTATTTCCTTGTTTTTCTGGTTTCCTATCAGTAACTCACCCGAGTGTGGCAGATGAGAGTAAGAATATGTGATCTATTTTCAGAAATAAAGATTACAGCAGCTTTCGAACTGTTACTCTTTGTGCTGTGGCAAAAAAATGTGTAGCAAAAGAGGTGTTTTTTTGCAAAGCATATGGCTCTTCACTCGTTCAGACTACTGTAAGTTTGGGATTTGGTTGTAAAACATCTCTGTGCTTTTTGCACTCTCTAGTCAGAGTGTGACATCTCCAACAGATGGACACATAAACTTTCCATAATCCACTTTTTTCCTTTCAGAAGAAGCGATGAGATTGTCATCTGTAAAATTTGTTGAGGAAAACCTAATCTGTTGAAATCTGTTGTGTGCACAGATGTGGGGATGTGAAGATGTGCTGGATACACAGCTCAGCACCTCCTGCTGTTCCTGGGGCTCTCTGGCTGCAGTGGGGTCAGCCCTGCTTTTGTACTTCAAACCTCCTTAGAGCATTTGCCAGGGAGGTTCAGGTTGGACTTGAGGGAGGATTCTCCACAGAAAGGCTGCTCATGCATTGGAAGGTGAAGCCACCATCCCTGGACATGTCACTCAGAGCTAGTTGTCACCAGATTTGGCTGATAACACCATCCTGTTTGCTTTTTGCAGCCCTGCATTATCAGGATTGTCTTGGTTTAATGGTTTTAAAGTCCACAATCAATCCAACCTTTACCCTGCTGGGATGGTAGAAGTACCTTTTTTCTTTCAGGAACTCTGCTGGTCACACTTTTATGTTTTCCATCCTCTTGACTATAACAGATTTTGTAAATAGTTTAGAAATGCCAACTTGTGATGTATGGGCCTCTTTAACATTTCTTTGATTTATGTGCACTATGCTGGAAAAAAGCAGAGGAAGCATATTATTCTGGAAAAGAATGTTGCCAGTCTTCCATTTTTTCAGTCTTAGTTAAAAGCTACACTTTTATCAATCAAACCTGATAGATTCTTTTTGCATTCCCAAAAACATTCATAACTTAATTCTTTGATGTCTGAAGAGGTAATTTGCCTAAGACTTTTATAAATGTCTACTTATTTTTTGGATGTCTTACTTGAAATGCCTTTTAATCAGATTTTTCAGAATTTCCAGACACCTGTGGTGATTCCAGGGTTTGTCTCTGTAAAAGTCTCTGGTGTTACACGGGAAGGATGAGAGTTACTCTTACTCCAATTAGTGATAACAGTGACCTTAAATTTAAGATTTGCTCTTATTTGTGGATGAATATTTTCTGTGGGTTACTTCATAGTGTCTAGAAAAGATGGATAAATCAATCTGGTCATGAATATCCTGCAGCTGTTGTAGGAATAGGGGAATAGGCCTCATGCATTCTGTTCCAGGAGTCTGCAGCTTCAAGCTTTAATTGCTTGTCACTGGCAGGCTGGAAATCAGCATCCCCTGCAGCCTTGCTTCAGGATGCCTGCTGGATGTAAAGAAAGATATTAGCAAAAGTAACCATTTAAGGAAGAATTAGCTCCTAATTTGGCAACTTCAGCTCAGTTTAAACAATATTCCTTCAGCTCTTTCTGCTGTGCTGGTACAGTGGGGTGGTCACCTGGAGCAGGAGAGTGTGGTGATGTCTGGTGTAGGTTGGCAGAGCCTTGGGATGGACTGTGGACGTGTGATCTTCCAATTTCCCCTTCAGGAGAGCAACAGGAGACTGAGGAAAGGCAGCTTTCCCTGTGCTGGCAGAAAAACCCTCAGCTGGGCTGTTGTCAGACACTCAATATGGGTATTAATAATGTTATGCCTAAAATCTAAAGATATTTTGCATTTTAATTATTGTGCAGGTCACCAAAGCTAAGGAAAGGCATTTAACAGAAGTTAAAATAATGAAATTTAATGAGTTAGGGAAAGGATCAATCAGCAGCACAAGTACTGGGTGTTGTTATTACTGTTCCACTGCTTACCCACTACTGGATTTCCCTCATCTCTGCTTTGACTGTCTCCCCTTTGCTTGTGCACTGTACTGGTTGGATTTACGTAACCTGCACCATGGAGACATTTTATTGAACAGTATTAATTTCTTGATTTGTCTATAAAGCACTTTGTTTGCTGTAGCAAAGGCTCCCCTCAGAGCTGCAAATCATGGCATGGTGCTGGACAGTTTGGGGAGTGTTTCTGTACCTGATTGCAGCCCTTTATTCTGCCATTTGAGCTTTATCTTGCCATTTCTTGTGTAAGCACCTGAGCAGCCCCTGTCACAGAGGCAGCAGGTCATCCTTCATACTGACACAGCTGCCACCTGAGCCCCTGGCACCAAAGCTTTCGTCCAGGGCTTTAGAAAATACTAATTTTAGCAGGAGAGCAGTGTCTCCAGAGTGCTGGTGGCTGTTTAAGGGAGCACAGGGCTCTGGGGGAAGGTACTAATTGTGTCCTTATCTTGGAGTTTAATGATGACTTTCCCCTGCTACAGATTGTTTGTCCTATACGAAGATAATGCTTCTGTCAAAAAGGAATTAGGATTTTCTGTCAGATATTGATCATATGCACTTCTTGGGTCTTTAGATTTTAATGAAGTCCATTAAAGGAGCACACAATTGTGAATACACCTCACAGAGTGACACTAAGACCATTTACCTGTTCTGGAAAACCTCTGTACCAAGCACCTGCCTTCAGCTCAGGGTTGCTTGAAAATAACCTGCTGCTGCTGTTTGTTACTGCACCTGGGTTTAGTTTGTCATTTAGATGCAGAACACAATGTAATAATTTTACTTTGCTTTTCTGTAATTCTGTTATGTGTTTATGTTGTAGCTGCATATACAAGGAAATAAATGCCAGTTCATTTAGTTATCTTTCAGCAAATGTGTATGTTCAAACCCTTCAGAATACCTGGAGGTATAAACATTTTAAGCATAAAATACAGTTATTCTTGTAAAGAGTACATAAAGTAGCTTGTAACCCCAGATTATGATTACTCTGCCTCTTTATCCATTTCAAACACTAGATCCCTTTAAAATCCAGCCTGGTGGCTGTGAAGTGTCCCTTTATGTTGACATTATCCAAAAAGCAAGAATATGTCACTTCTGTTGCTATATTAAATGGATTCCAGAACATTTTTTAAAAGGGTGGAGGAGGAGTAGTGGCTTTTGCAGAGACTCTGAACAGTGCAGGTCATTTTATTGGCAGCAAGGATGCAGATGCTGAAGTTTTGACCAATTCCTTGAAGAAAGTGCCATGGGATTTGCTTTCTCTGCATGGTTAAAAGCCAAAGACTTGCAAGCGGTATTGGAGTGAGGGAGCATTCATCAGCAGGCATTCATCAGCAAAACTTCTGTGTCTTCAAAAGAAAAGTAGGAAGAACACACTTTAGGGCTGAAATCTGACACTAATTAAAACAGCACTCTCAGCAAAAATAGGAATTCACAGACAATGGAATAAAACCTGTAGCAAAACCCAGGCATTAAAAGAGACAGGGATGTGTATCAATGTATTTCCTACTACTGTGTCATTATAGATAGAAATAAATAAAAATGTCTCACTTGTTTTTGAGCTCCCTAGTTCATGGAGGGAGGGAGAGAGACTTCTAAGGGAGAAGCCCTGTGCAGGGCTGATGTTCCCAGCCTGCTCCATATCCCAGTTTATTGACCTGGCATCTCACAGCCCAGGCATGAGAGAGGACAATAAGAGAAGTGTGAGCTCATTATTGTCACATTTTAGTCAGATCAGGATGTTTGGCAAAAGGGGTAATAACTTTTCCATAGGGATTTAAAAAAGAATGGGATGGGAGCAGCCTTTGTTCCTCTCATGGATAGATGTTTCTTGCCTAAATATGTAAATTGTTGTAAACTGGAAAGGGGGCATAAATGCTTTTAAAAAATAGAATAAAGTGTCCTAATTAAACAGTAAAATAGAGCAAAGACATGCTGTCTAGTTTTTCTGTTAATTGAAAAGCCTGCAACCCAGCTCAACAAGAGGAAAACCAATGAGTGAAGAAATTGGAGATTCTCCTTTTGGCTTATCGATGCTGTTTTGGTCAAGCCAAGAATTCAGCTGTCCTGAAATGATCAAACATTGTTCAGAGAAAAAGAGAATTTCCAAACAGGCCTCATTATCTGAAAAAAGCTTAAAAATATCAATTAAGGTAGTATAATTTCTCTCTTGCCTACTTTAGTCTGCAGAGATGAAACTGTGGGAGTGTCCTGCTTGCTTGCTGGTTGCTCTTTCAAAAGAGCAAGTAGAGTTCTATCATAATAAACAAATCCCTTTTCATCTGCAAGGGAGAAGTTGTTTAATGATGAGGGGCAGAGCACTGTGCATCCTAAAGGAGGCAAATGTGCATCACCAGGATTACAGTGAACTCAGAAAATGCCACAGTGGGTGAGGATCTGTCAGCCCCCTCTCTAGAAGGCATTCCTTGGAGGAATGGACATAAACTTTACATTTTCTGGACCTGAGAAAACGTTTTTCTGCTTATATATATGATCACTAAGGATTTAGATAAGAATGGAATAATAAATAACAGGGTGATGTGATTACAAAGAAAATTATTCTTCTGACTTCACTTTTTAAAGTGTTGGTGCTTAGAAGGCTTTAATTAATAGCAAAATGTAATGTGCAGCTGTAGCTGATGTGATCAGTTGCTAATGCTCCAATTGATTGCTTTTTTCCCCCTGATTTTTACTTTCTTTCAAGCAATTTTTGCAACTTTGGATGGCCTTGTCAGTAAGTGCAGTGTACTCACTTGTTTGGGCAGCAGTCAGCACATGCAAAATCTCCAGCCCATGAATTATGCAAACTAAAGACCTCTAGACCCAGCTTGATTCTAATGATGAAGCTTTAGTTTTCAAAGTTTTAAATGAGCACTGTGCCCATGTTTGTGGTTTCATAACATTCACTGCAAAGCAACCCTACAGGCTAAGATGGAAACCTGTCACAATATGGTCAGTGCTTCTCAGCTGAACAAAGGAGCCTTTTCTGGCTGTAGCAGAAGTTTTCTGTCTGCTCCAAATCTTAAAGATCATCTGAACAAGACAGGATTTGGGGGGATGTAGAGGTTCTTTTTGATTATTTTCATTGTTTTAGGAGATGTGTTACCTTATTTCTGGTAAGAAGGGTCACTAGAGCAGAGTAAGGAAAAGATATTATGTGATTAATTCTTTAAAAATGTTAATGCTTTCAGTGCTAAATCAGATCTGTAATTCTTTAATACACCTTTTTTGTGTTTAAATAGTTCCTTTGAAAGCTAAAGGCATCTTATGTGGATGAAGAAATTGCCCTCCTTACAATCACAGCTGTGAGAAAAGTGACTCCCAAGTGCTTTCACTGTTGATGCTTTTCACTTAGTGAGGAAGATTAAGAGCTGTTAATACAGAAATATAGTTTTCATATACTCAGGAGCACTGAAAATGTGAAATATTAGTGATAGCATTTTGTTCTACAAAATCTAGCCATGTGGCCGTTAACGTAGAAAAATAATTAATCTTTAAAAACTAATTTAAAGTAATCCAAGTTCTGTTTCTATTTAGCTTCATGTAAAGCATTTGTATGTATTGAAGTGTTACTTTCAGTACCTTTCCTACATTCCTAAGTAGAATTCACACATCTACTTGGAACTGCAGTTTTTAGAAAAATATCAGCTATCATGAGATTCATCATAAACCTGTACAAGTTGGCACTGGGGTATTTCCTGGCTGCTAAATGTTGTAAATTGATTTTTGTTGTTGCTGGTTTTGATTTCTTGGTTTTCTGAAATAGATTTTCTGTTTCATCTGCATGTATTGGGGAAAATGGATCAATCTTATTGATATTATACAGAAAAATATTTCATTAGGGAAAGCTTAACCTCACACAAGCCAGGTGGAATTCCCCAAAGCTGGGTGCTTGCAGTAGTGATGGGGAATTCCTTTGCAGCTGATAGGGGAATGTTGTTTGGAATGTTGTTCTGTTTGCCTGGTGCTGCAGCAG
Source organism: Molothrus ater (assembly GCF_012460135.2). NCBI lineage: Eukaryota > Metazoa > Chordata > Aves > Passeriformes > Icteridae > Molothrus > Molothrus ater. Next base: position 7,271,593 of record NC_050497.2, on the reverse strand, counting down.
TGCTCGTTTCAGTGAGTATTCACCACTGTGCTGGTGTAGCTGGGCACAGGGGCCAGGAGCAGAGGGAATGTTGTTGGGAATGTTGTTGGGAATGTTGTTGGGAATGTTGTTGGGAATGTTGTTGGGAATGCTGTTGGGAATGTTGATTTGTGGGATGCCCTAGGCAGGGCAGGTTTGACCATCAGCATTTCCGATTTTTGGCCGTGGGGTCTCAGACTCCCCAGAGCTGCTGGAACACAACCCAAGGCTCTGTCACCTCCTGTCTCCATGTGCCCACAACCTTCTCCCCAATGTTCTTACAGCCACCAGCATTCCCTGGATTCAGGACTCCTTGATCTTCTGTGTGTTCATTACCCCAAACAGGATTTGTGTCCCATGAGTTCATCTCAGCCTCCCTGCCTGAGCCTTTTAGCACCCACAGCATCCTCTGACAGTGCATTTCAGCACTTTTCCCTAAAGTGGAGAGAATGTGTTTGGAAATGGCATTCTCTTGTTAGTAAGCAAAAAATTTGCTGGGGGGGTTGGTGTGTTTTTAGCTGACATTTCTCTCATGGTGGATGCTGGCAGACAGAGGTGTTGATTTTGTGAGAAGAAAAGGGAACTGAATGGCTCCTGTGTTATCCATCAGACCATCAATCTCCTGGCCATAGTTCTGATACCTGTGCTCCTGCTTTGGCACTATTTTCAGTCTTGCTTCTGCTCCTCAGAAAAATCATTAAGAAACAATTTCCTGGTCCCTTCAGTGAACACCCCCTGTCCCCAAAAAGGAGAGCACTGTGCAGTACAGTGCGTGATGCTTTAATAATGTATAAATCAAGCTGGACAGAAGCTGCCTGTCAGTTTTATTAACTTTGACCTTTTCTCCCATTATAAAGATGGTTTGGTAAATATTTAATGGCCCTTACAGGGTTTGACAGTTGGACCTGCATTCCTAAGAGCAAAGATAGATTATGAAGAAATACTTATAATTACTAAAAATAACTTAATCACTTTGGAGACAGCCTTGAAGGACAAAATTTTGGTTTAGAATCTGTTTCTTTTTTATTCCTTTAGTAGCTTTTTGGTTGTTTTTTAAATTCCTGACCACTAAATGTCACTATCTGGGAGGTTATGAAATGTTTTTAAGAGGTTACCTTTAAAATCCATCTCTGATTAGTACCAGTGATTTCCTCCATCTCTGAGCAAGTGTCCAGATAATGTTGTTTACCTGAAATACCTGCACAGGGCACATCAGTGGATGGTGTCACCAGCACAGAAAGATGCAGGAAGGAAAAGGAAAAGCATATTCCTGGAGTCAATGGGCTCTTCTGCCAGAGCTGTCTTCGCCTTTAATTCCCTGCATATTGCACTCCCTGCACATTCAGGTAGTGAAGATTGAAAACTAAGCCCCTGACACTGAAACATGGCCTTTCAAACAGGGACCCTCCATCGCTCTCATTGATTTTTTTTCATTTCAGAAAACTGTCAGAGAAAAACAAATTTGAGCAGAATCCATTGGTTGGGACAGTAAAATCCCCCCCTTCCCTGGCAGAGCACAGCTCCCTTCCCATTAGGAATGTGATGTGTCTTCATGTTGTGCCAGGCTGAGCTCATGTGGCACAGCAGCCAAGGGAACCAGGAGCCTGTTCAAAATCCTTCTGGATGTGCTGAGCAGTGACATCTGAGTCAGACTGGCTCAGGAGGTTGCTCCCCTCCTGTTCAGGTGGTTTTGAGTACATCATTCCAAGCTTTTCATCCCTCTTTTTCACTCAGTCCCTGTAGAACGGCTTGGTCTAAGACCATTTTGTTTTCTGAACATTTTAAAATCATTCTTTCCTGACCATAACCCATTTTTTATGTGCAGACCATGGGGTTAGAGGGGTTAACTGTGAAACAATTCATCTTTTTCGGAACAAATCTTCAGACAGTGTAATGAACACACAGATCCAGGTACTGGAATGATGCTGGAAATCACATTTGTCTGACAATGAATCTTCCTCCCCATTCCAGTTCAAAAATGGGAAACTCAGAATGTAATTGAAAGTGTTCAGAGGAGAACCTGTTGCACTTGGAGGTGGTTGCAGGACAGGCAGAGCCCTGTAGCTGTTCTTAAATCTGAGAGCTGTGGGAGTGCACTCAAAATCCTGCAGAATCACGTTGTGTCCTTCAAAAATTTGTCTTTTATTGGCAAAGAAAAGAGAAGTTTTGAGGAGAAAGCTGCTGAATGTGAATTGTTCTGCAGTGCTATGGAGATGTGCAAGCAGGTATTTTAAAAACAAGATTTTTCTTTACAGTGATAGAAACTCCTTTGCAAATGTTTTGTGGTTTTATGTTTAAGAAGAAAAAGATGAGTGTTATTTCTAAAAAGCTGGTTTATATTGTGAAAGGGTTGCATCTGTCTTCCTCTTATCTTCTTCCTAAAGTGAGAATGTTTAGTCCCTAGAGAGGAGAAACAGTTTCAATGTTTAAAAGCAAGCCCAAGTTTCAAGAGAGGTAGACTTGAGAGGAAGTCCTTGATTCACCATCTTACTTGCCCTAATGTATAATTGCTCCTCATACCCATTTCACAGCAGACTTTTTCCATGTGCTTTTGTCCCTATTGTCTTCCACCAAGCAATATATCCGAAATACCACACGCCAACTTCCTGACTGGCTGTAATTTGAATCAGGTGCCACAGGTAGCAGAGGTCTGACACAGACAGAGTACTGCAGTGCTGTGTATTTTAATATATATATGTTTTTTTCTTATCCAGTTGCAGTACCATGCTGGGCTGGCATCTGGCCTTTTGAATCAGCAGTCTCTGAAACGTTCGGCCAACCAGATGGGAGTCTCTGCAAAGCGCAGACCAAAAGCCCAGCCAACAACTCTTGTCCTGCCTCCTCAGTAAGTAATGGGAATATTTGGAAGAGTTTCCATGCTGGGGGTGTGGAATATTTCTTATTAACTTCTTGGTTTTTTTGGTTTAATTTTTAATCATCGTAATAAGCGACCTTGCGCTCGCGTTTTTGTTCCGTACGCATTCTCTTTGCAGCAGGTCATTAAAAAACTTTTTGCAGCACGAGCTTGTCATTGAGGAATGATGCTCACCTGATTGTTATGACTTGGAGCTTGAAGCAGGACTTTTCTGAAGGTCCTAAAAGACTGAAGCCAAAAAGTCTTTGGTGTGAGTACTTTCTCGGCAAACGTCTGTTCTGAGTCCATCTGTTCACCATATGCTAATTTTGCATCGGATCTAAACCTCTTTTACAGGTGACAGGCAATTATGAGGACACTTAGAAACTGTTTGAGGACAGAGAGTATCAACACTTTGAGCAGCCTGTGTGTAGTGATGCCAGAAACACAGAGATGTGCACAACGAAGCTTATAAATTAATAAAACGCCTGAAATATATTTAGTTACCTGTAAGAAACTGATTATTATGTAGAAAATGAAGTGCTAAGCAATTGTTCATTGTGCTGAGCATCCTTGTAGTTTGTGGAAACTGCCTGCTTCTCTTCACAAAACAAGAGTCACCGATGTATAAACACTGTGCTACCAAAACCCTTGTAGCTGTAATAATAAAAATCCCTGTTACCAGATTTCACAGGTCAACGTTTAGAGGGTTTCTTCTTACAGGAAATGTGAAAAAAATCAGAGTCAATAGAGCTTCCCCCTTGTATATTAACTTTAAAGTGCTGGTAATTCAAGAATCCATAAAATGCTCTATTGTTTTATCAATATATCAGCCAAAGGAGAATGGTTTGAAGGGGGCTCCAGCAGTAGTTTGAAAACCAGATGTTGTTTCTCTGATATGTGGGATGGAACAGGGCTATCTTGTGACAAAGTGGCTGGTTAGTTTTCCTTCTTTGTTTGGGTATCTGGAGCTTCAAATGGATTTCCTTCTCCAGGAAGTCTATAAACTGGAGTACTGGTATATCAGTTAACACAGATTTTTCAGGGGTCTTAAAGTATTTTGGTGTTTTTTTCTTTTATTTCTTAATCATGGCATCTCTAGTTACTAGAAATGTGTATAAAGAGCTAACTTGTACTTTTGCATAGAAAAAATCTGTTCCTCAACAGCTGCAGGTATATAAATCTTAATGTGAGATACATAATATACATATTTAAAAGTATTATATGTCTTGTTATCTGTAGATGATTTTCCTTCAGTGGTGCATTTACCTAGGATCTGCAGATAGACTGAAATTTTAGTGTGGTAGCTAAACTTTAAGCAGTAGTTGAATTATGTTTCAGTATCTTATTACCACTTCCAGCATTATTCACAGGGAAAATGTGTTTCTGCTGAGCTGGCCCTTTATCTGTCACTGGTTGCCTCCTCTCTGGCTCCTCTTTGACCTTTCCATATTTGTACTTCTTTGCTATCTCAGTGTCTTAAGAGAATAATAGTGATATTAAGGCAAATCAAATACCTGTTGGGCTCAGCATCTTGTTTCCAGCACAGGACAGAAGGAGATTATGAAAAAACTTATTGAAATAGGCTTATGAAAAGTATTTAGAGGAAAAAAAAAAGAGGTGTGACAAATGGATTTTAATATCTTGATTTTGCTGTAGTTTCATGCAAATAGTGATGAATCATGCAGTGGGTTTTTTTTTTTCCCCTTCGTTCTTTATAAAATGCAAAAGAAGAAAACATCCAGATGCAAAACTACAGATCTCCTTGAAAGGGCATCCTGCATCCTAATATTCCCATGGCAATTCAAGGATTTTTTTTTAAGCTTTATTAATTCATCAAGAAAAGGATAACTATTTCTTGGTCTATTTTTGCTTTGATGTATGCTATTAAAATTAAGTTCAGTGACAAGTCATTGGGCTGAGTAACAATGAGTCAAGTGTTTATTAAATGTTGTTCAGAGCAGCTATATTATCTTGAGCTTTTCTTAAACAGAATAGTTGAAACCAGCTGTATGCCAAAATGTCATTTCAGGAGAGCAGGTTGGAGTGAATATCAACACTGCAGTAAATCCTCTTTGCCAGCAAAGGAATGCAGGAAACACTTGCTCAGGAGGTATCAGAGGTGATGATTTGGGCAAAGAATCTCCTAAAAGTAATTTATTCTTATGCAGATTTTGCACATGGCTAGTTTACTAGTAAACATGTCTGTATTTGAGTTACAGGTGTTATTAGAGGGCAGGTTACTATCTGTTTATTTATGGTCCTGTTCCCTGAAGAAACTGCATGAGTAACTTTTGCTATTGCACTTCACGTTCTCCATGGCAGTGGTGCAAGCTGAGCAGTTTTCTTGTTCATCCAGGTCTTTGATCTGTGCTGCTGGGGTAAGACTTGGGTTGAATTCCACAAACTAAAACTTCCTAAATGGTGTTTCATCTCATAAAAGCAGAAAAATCAAGTTTTGTTCAATTCACTGTTCACTTGAGCCTTCAGTCTCTATCCCTGCTCTGCTTTTCTTCTTTCCCCTCCAAAATGCCAATCAAGCAAAGCAAACCCAAGCCTGTCTAGGAGGCTCAGCCATTTCTTCCTATTTTATGCTCACTGCAGCAGCTGGAGAAAAGGTTTTGGTGATGGCAAAAGTGATTCTTGGCAGGTCCTCACCTCTTTTTCTCCCCAACCTTAGGCTGTCTTCTGATGTGCTGTGGTTTGGAGGTGAGAGAGCCTCTCATTCTTCACTAGTAAATATCTGAGACAGAGCAGCAATTCTGAATCCAAAAGGTGGTTTTGAAAATGGAAATTCTCTGCCCTATGCAACTGCTATGAAGAGAATCTGCATTTTCTCCCTGTTTATTTGAGGACTTGCAAGGGTGCTGAGCAGTTTTGAAGAGAGGCCTTTTGGCGTTGGGTTTTGCTTTTCAGTATTGGTTTTCCCTGGCTCTGAAAGCGCAGAAAGGAAGCCTGGATTGATGTGTGTCTCATTCCCAGCCAAATGATCTGTGTGAGAAAATGACTAACTGCTGGCTGCTTTCTCTGCCTGCTTTGTCCCTCCTTCTGTCTTCTATTAACAAGACATCTCCCTGTACGTGCTAATGGATGCGGTCCCTCACATGCCTCTCATCTGGCTGCGGGTTCCTTCCTTCTGTTCAGGAATCTCAAGGCAGTGTTTGCTCAAGTGCTGGGAGCTGTCAGCTCCTCTCAATGCCTGGGGAAGTGTCTGTGTGCAGCCCTGCTGAAAACCAGGGTGGTTGCTCCTGCTTGGGAATCAATGAATAAAGACAATAGGAAATGATGGCGCGGCTTTTCTTTTCCTTTTGAAATGTAGGAATTGGTGCAGTTAATTAATCTGGTATTATTTTGCTTGGCACCACAAATTTGCAGTTAGGAAGTTGTCTCTGAGACCCTGCAGCAGCAGAATTCTCTGGGGAGTGCTGAGAGCAGGGAGTCCACAGGGTAATTCCTGCTGCTGGACCACTGTCACTGTAGGACACGAAAGAACACGAGCGCACATCGCTGCTCTCAAGGTGAAGAATAAAAGGGAAGTTTATTTTCTGACTCTAACATTTATAGTTTTCTAAAAGTGACAGTGGATTGGAGGGTGACAGTTCCACCTCTCCAATGACACAGGACAAACCAACAGTCTATCAAATTTCTCTTCCTCCATAAAAGAATGCAAAACAATGAGTTATTTACAGAAAGTGTGGCAGAAAGTTCGCTACAAAAATGTCAACATCAGAAGGCTTAGAAAATCTTAAAAAATCAGAGCCACAGACCACCCTGCTGGGATCCCAGGGAATCTGGTGTCTGACTGTCCAGCTGGAAAACAACAGCAGTGAGCCACCGTGAGCTGGGGAAGGAGGAAAAGAGGAAGCCCAGGATGCTCTCTGTATTCTTGCAGTGCAGTTCAGTGGCACACACAAGAGTCAGTCAGTTTTAATAGGAATTTTTAGGGGTCTCAGTTGGAAACCTTTTGATTTTGATAGCTGTGTTGTGTGGGGCTTTCTCAGTGCTCCCAGACTGATCATCTTTCTTTTCTGTCTGGAAGAAAATTGCCAGAACAAGAACTTGATCACCACAGAAGGTACTGAGACTCTTGCCCTTTAGGGTGCCTTTTAGGGTCATTTGTTGTCACTTTGTGGTTTTGAAGAAATAAGCACACTATAAACAATAAACAAGTGGAAGTCTTGTTCTTGTTTGACAACTTCAGGCTCAATGAACAGAGAGGTTTGAGTAAAAGAGAGTCCAGTTTCTTTGTTTTAAGGCTCTTCAACTTGTCTTGTAAACCTCTTGTGGTTTGATGTATGCCCTGACTTGACAGGAAAAATACTGTAATAGATTGAGTAAAAATCTCTGTAAATTTGTACTCTATTGCTAGGAGCACACCAGCAAAATTACTTTTTTTTTTTTTTAATAAAGGAAAAGACAGTGCTGCCCATGATACTGTTCTAGATGAATGAGCAAAAAAAAAAAAAATCTGTGGAGATAACTTTTCTTTAAGGAGATAACAAGGACTTGAGGATGTAGAGACTCTGGATGGACACTCTGTTTCTACTCATTGTTCTGGGTGAGATGGAGGAGGTCTCTGATCTGCTCTCTACACCTCAGGATTCATCTGGATGATTCTTCTAGAGAAGAAGGATATATTCAAAAGAAGTCCATATTTTCTGCATCCTTTGGAACTGCATTAGCTAAAGATGCTGCATAGTGAGTGGATTCCTTAAAAAGTTAATTTCCTGGCTCAGCAGGTATTTGTTCATCTGAATTTGGAACAGAACTGTACAGATATCCCAAACTCTGTGTTTATTGGAGCTTAATTTAATACCAGCATACTTAAAGTGTTGTTCTGTCACAGCATTAATGTCTTATCTGTTCAATGGTTCTGTCATATAATTAGTACTGTCAGATTCCATTGGCTTTGGTCAGGAGCTTTCTTCAGGATACTCAAATTGAGTTTTAAGGAAGGATTTAGTATTAAATAAAAAGGTTGCTGTTTTTAAGAACTTTATATATATATATATATATATATATACACATATACATATACATATATATATATGTGTGTGTGTGTGTGTATATATATATATATATACACACACTATACACCCAGTCATCAGATGTGCCAGAATAAATTCTTTGGAACTTAACTTGTATAATTTATCATTTTTTGCATTAAGGAAAAAAACTGAGCCCTTTGCCAAGAGTTTTTTGGAGGAAAGCATTTTTTCAGCATCCTATTTTATAAACAGCATCTAATTGCTTCCTAAGTTCAGGGATTTTCAGTATGTAAGAAAGAGGCAGGTTTTTATGAAGGTAATGGCAAAACATGCTTAAGCCAATAAATGTTCATAAGTTTTTAATTTTTAAGAGAACTTGTTTAAATTATGCTGTGTTAGTCTTTTCCAGCCCAAATTCCATGATGAATCTGATTCAGTTCAGTGTGGCACCAGGAGTAGAGGTGAGGTTATTTAACAGCCAGTGTTGTTATTGTAATAATTTTAATAATTTAATAATTTTAATAATAATAATAATATTGCAATAATTCAGGATCAGGACTCCAAGCTTTGGGCCTCCTCCTGGAGTGTTCAAGAGTAGAAGAGCAAAGTGTGTGGCTGTATTTTCTGTTTTGAGAAAAGTCATCAGAAGTTTTGTGCAGTTCTGAAATTCTTCTTTGCCTATACTGGCAAAGCTGCATTAAGTATCAATATTCATTAAATACCACAGAGATGATAATGTAATAAAGCAATAATCCTCAGACCCACATCTGTACTTCTCTCCAGAAGAGCTGAGGTTGAGAATATAATTAAAGATTAAAACTCTGTTTGCATTCTGGAACATGGAGATATCTTTTTGTACATGATGGGGAATTGTATTAATAAGGAAGAGATCAGTTTCCAATAACTTTCAAGACTGGGAGCTCATTTCATATCCCTGTTCATGTTTAAGTTTCTCACAGAATTCTTTAGCTTGATTTTAGCCAGACAGCGCAACAGGAACTGTAAAAGAACATGTTGCTGAAACATGTGACCCTTTTGCTCCACAAATTAATCCCCTTTTATATGAAAGAAAAAAATATTTAAAATTGTTCTCTATATTGTAAGACAGTAATATTTACAAGAATAAGTTTAATTACTTTGCAGCCGTGTACCATGTCAATCGAACATTAATTTTAGTATTTGATGTCTTGTGCACAGTTTGGATCACATCATTGTGCTGTTTTCTTTTTATTTTGAGTCAATTGTTGAACTCCTGTTGCAGAGCTGTCCTGTGAAGCTGTTTCTGTGGGAGTTGCAGTGTAGTGCCATTTACCCCTGACTGCCACTCGGATTTCAGTGTGTTCAGGGGTTGTGGAGCCAGATTTTGGGATCCCAAAGCTGGGGAAGCTTCTCCCTTGACTGAACCCACCTGTGTAACAAAAGATCAGGGACAGTTCCAGGGTGATGACACATCATTAACCTGCCTTGAGCTCAGTTTTCCAGGAACAGCCCTTGGCTGGGTGTTGCATTGTCCTTTCTGGATTTCAGGTGTGACACAAGAGAATTACCCAGTCCTTGTCATTTGGATGAGAGATAATTCTAAGCTTTTAAAGACAGATATTTTTCCTTCCCAGTTGCCCATATCAGCAGCCAGAGACAAATGTTCCAGAGCACTGTGAGTGGATGTTGTTTTGTTAAATGTGATGAGGGGGAAAGGGTCTGCTGTTAAATGTGATGGCAATCTGTCTCAGTTAAGTGGTATTTACTGTTGAGCACTCAGTATAATGTAACTGGAAAGAAAAAACTCCACAGTACAGTTTTAATTCATGGAGGGCTTCATTAGGCAGCTCCAGTGAGATCAAATCCAGTAACATAGCAGGGATATAACAGTGGTCATCTCACAACTGGTAGCCAAAGGTACCTTACCAAACTCTGCTCCAAAAAAGAGAGAAGGGGTAATCCAGATGAAATTTTATTTCAGTGTAACAGGTACATTTTAAAATAGGTGCTCTTAAATTGTCTGATTTCTCTGGTTTGTTTTCAGTGCTTTTCACTTGGGTTATGTATCATGTTGACTTTGGGACTTTACAGATGCTTTGTAACTTGTGTAGATACCAGAGATACAGAACATGAGCTTTGCTGCTCTGCGCATCTTTAGAAACACAATTCTTTTAAACATTTTAATCTTGATTTAATCTTCTAATATGTTGATATATCTGACAGCAGGGGTTTCTGCAGTAATCTTCTTTGTTTTGTTATGCCAAATCAGTGCTGCTTTTTTTTTTTTGGCTGCAGTTATATGCTGAATTGAATTTAATTCCATTAAGTACTATACAGCTGCATATTTTCTTACAAAGTAATTACAAAAAAACAGCAGGCATTGATCAACATAGATTGTCCAAAGGAAATACTTTGACTGAAACTAAATGTTCCTTATGATATTCATTAACTGGAGAATAATTTCTATCCGTACAATACAAAAGGATCTTGGATGTTGCCTTATCCATAGTAAATTACTGAAATGTGCATTAAAGAATCACAGAATGGTTTGGGGGGAAAGGGACCTTAAAGCTGATCCCATCCCAGGGGCAGGGACACCTTGCACTACCCCAGGCTGCTCCCAGCCCTGTCCAGCCTGGCCTTGGGCACTTCCAGGGATCCAGGGGCAGCCACAGCTGCTCTGGGCAGGAAATATTGGTTAGGAGATAAAACTTCACAGTGTATTTTAACATGGAGGAAAAATCTATTCTATTTATTCACTTTTCAACAGCTCTTACAGCCAAGTACTGTGGAGAGAGAGTGCATGCAATTGAGATTTCACAATTTCTTTACTGCGTATGGAGCTTTTTCTACAAGTGTTTTGTGAGCCACTGAGAACTGATGTGATGAGCTCTGTGCACGTGCCTGTCATGGGGACATGAGCCAAAAAGCACCTGGGGCTGGTGGCTGTTGATATTTTGTTGTCCTGCTCCACAAATAATCCCCCTTACAGGATTGTTGTGTGATGTGGAGCCCTGTGTGACCAAGCCCAGCAATTTGAAATCATTGCCATCTACTTTGGGGAAGATTAACTGGAACACTGGATTTGGGAAGTGAAAAAGATGAATCTTTTTGGAGACTCTGGGCCATGTAGCAGTGTTGATCTGCTGTTTCCAAAACATGCACAGATCAGGAGTAGAAGACTCTTAGTGAGTCTAGAATTACTGGGGACCTCAGCTCTGTTGTAAAAGAGCAAATTTCTGACTCTTTGATGTATGTTTGCCTTAAAGGTAATGTTTGTGTGAGAACTGTGCCATTAAAAGGTGGCAGTTAATTAAAAGTTGTTCCACAGTCCCAACCATTAGAAGATGCCCTTGCAGCATTTAGAGCAGAATATTAATATTGCACTGTAGGGAATCCCTGTACTTTCAGTAAAAAAGAAAGTCGAGGATGAAGATTTTAATGTGTAATTAAAGACTGCAAATACTAGTTTAACTGCTTGTTTCTGTGTCAAAAAAAAGTGAAAAAGAACACAAACTACGTGTGGTTGAACTAATTAAGACAATGAAGAACAAACTAGATAAGAGAGGAAATTTGTATGAACCTAATAATGATATCAAAGCTTTTGCTAAAGCTGTAATTTTCTAATAAGACTGCTTTAACCCTCCCCAATTTCCTTTTTTTTTAGCTTTGCTATTTGGGGGATGGGGATTCAAGGCTGCTTTACTGCAGCAGACAGTCAGTCTGAAAAGAATAAATTAAAACTGCCTCTTGCCAAATTCAAAAATGTATTACAGCAAGTGTTTCCATCTGCATTGGTTGTATATTCCCTTGTCAGAGAGGAGGAGCAGAGCTGGAATAAGGTGGAATGAAAAGGTCTTTATATTTTGGTGGCTTAGCCAGACCAGCTTGATTGTATAATTGCATTGTGTAGGGTGGTATAAGCCCATGGAGAATGTATTAATTAATAACTTTATTTCTGCATCTCTATAAAATAACCTTTGTCTATTTGAGAGGAAAACTAAGCAGCTACACTGGCAGGGTGATAAAAGTGCTTTCAAAGGAGACCCCTGTACCCTTGAGGAGAGGGAAGCTCTAGGAGTGTATCACAGTAAAAGACTCCAAAAATGCAAATCTTACCTGGAAATAAAGACAATTGAAGTAGTCTCAGCAGTAACTCTACAAAGAGGAAGGTTCTCCTGAGTGATGAACTGCACCATGGAGGTGCCCTGGGAGCTCAGGGGGCTGTTCCCATCCCTGGGACCATGCTCCTGACACGCAGGGTCTGAGAGCATCCCTGGCTGTCCTTTCTAACTACAGAGAACTGCTTTGCTCTGCTTTCTTTACCTGCTGTTAAAAATAACTGTTATTACTTTTTAATTTCACTTTAGGGCATTCTCTGGGTATTCTTGTGTTTACAAGGAATCCTATGGATGAGTTAAATGAAAAAAGCTTGGGGTAGCAAATTCCAGCTGATGACTTCATGGTTTTCTCCTCTAAATATAATCCTCACTTAAAATGATTTGAAGTATTTTGGTACTTATTTTCTAGTCCCATTTTCCCAACACACAGTGGGAAAAAATAAATAAAATGGAACCATTAGAAGTTTCACTGGGTAAAATGACTCAGTTTTCATCTCTTTACAGATGCTGCTTTACTGTTATTTCCATTCTTGATGGGTTAATTTTGGAAGGCACTTGCTCTGTGCTGTGTAGGTTTTACCTGCACAGGAGTAACATCACCCTTTCAATTTCACTGATGTTACTCAGCAGTATGTGTATGTTATTGTGAAAATAAATGTATTAATAGTGTGATACGCATTGCTAATTGACATACATTCACCTCATCATCATTATCTGATTCTTACCTTTGCATGGGTAACACAGGGAGAAAACTGCACAGGGGAGACCTTGTTAACATTGGAGACTTGGGTTGGCTCTTTTCTGTGGCTACACACTGTGTCTTTATTGTCTGTGAGTCATGGCCAGGGAAATCCTGTAGTAAGCCCTCTAATTTTAGCAACCAAAAGCACCTCCATGCAGCAAGTTTTGCATTGAAATTAAATTTATGCTTTAGTGTTCCTTAAGATTGTTCTTTGAAACTCAGTTTTGGGAAAGAAAGTTTGGCACAGAGTTGGTGGTAACGTAGTGAATCACTTATTTAACATTTGCTGAGCTTACCTGGAATGAAATGAAATAAAAATTGTATTCTGTGTATGATCATTATGCTCCACTGTTGCCTGTAATGCTTTGACTCCATCCCTCACAAAATGTGATTGTGGAATGTGTTCAGCCTTTTCATTCTGTGCCATGTGTGTTTGAAAGCACTTCAAGATACAGACTCCTAAATAACTTCTTGCAGAGCAAATTACTGTTTTGTTGAGTTGTTCTGTGCCTCAGTTTCCCCATGGGAATGGTGAGAATTTTATCATCTGGAAGCTGTGCAGGAATGCTGGGAGTGAATGGAGCAAGAAGGAATTAACCACAAAGCAGCTGCCTTCCTCCAGGGAGAGAGTCTGGACTTCTACCTTTTATTTTTGCTTGTTCAAGACCAGGTAATATTTTTTAAAATCCAGACTCTGGGAATGACACATTGTAAGAATGAAGGAATGACCAGATAATTCCTACTTGCAAGGTCTGATAGGAAGCTCTCAATATCCACTGCCAGCATTTGTTGTGATAAATGAGTGGTGATGTATTATCCTGTATCCTTTGTGTTCTTGCCTTTAGGTGCTCATTTCAGTGATGGAAGGCTAAGTGCCAGCACATGAAATAATTCCACACAAGCCTGGCTGGAGCCTGTCAGTCTGTGTCAAGCTGCTTAAACTCCTGTGGCCTCAAATTGTTGAACTCTTTTGCTGATTGTTGTATTCAGTGTTTGGTATTAAAATCAAATGTGCTCTAGGAGTAGCAAAAAAACTCTCTGTGGTTTTGGTGTGTTTTAAGTCAGAATGTAATATCTGTGTCCAAAATAGCCCTGTAAAGCTGAGCTCCCCTGGAGCCAAACCCAGGCTTTTCTACTTCCCTATTTTACATGCAGAACCTTCTTTCATTTTGGCTTTTGCATTTTGACAGTTGCTCAGCAAAGATGATGCCTTTGCTCATGACAGATCTGTGTGTGCCATGTAGACAGGTCTTGAAAAGAGCTGAGCCCACTTCTTGTGAACCCTTGGGAAGGACAGTTTGAGGGCAGTGCTGATGGAAGGAGAAAACATATTTTTGAAGAAATTACATTAAGTAATAATGTAGATTATTGTAGCCTGCTTAAAAATCCCACAGTGAGAAGCTGAGATAATTGAAGGGAGTGCTACAAGGAGGAGTGCTTGGCATTTAAAGTAATAGTTGCATGATTTTTTTTAAATCTGAAATTTGGCTTAAAAACAGTTTCTATGTTGATGCTTCTGTGATCTTTTCTAGTTTGAAAGTTGCTCTTCATTTAAACAAAAGGTTTCTTCTTCAGCAAGCTGATTTTACAGTGTAACAGATGATAAGCAAATTTAATGCTTTCTAATCTTAGGTATTCCTAGGGAAGTGAAATGGATTTCTTGACATGACAGAGCAATGGTGGCTCCTGTATCCCTCTTGTAAAATGAGCCTGTGGACAGAAAATGCCAGGTAGAACTATTTTAACATGTGATTCTGCTTTTAAAATTAAAATTTATTTTCAGAGCAAAGATAGCAACTTTAACACCACAGACAGAAAATCAATTATAATTTTTGCTAGTACAACTAAAATATTATCTGCTGCTACTAATTTCTTTTTGTTGTTCTACAATTGCTGTCTTCCTTAGTTTTTTATTAAGTCATCAATAGGGATAAAGATTCTGATACTGAAGCCTGAGTGTTGTAATGTCCTTCTTTCTGTCCTGCTCTTTTGCATCTCTCAGCAGTGCCATGATTGAATCATCTCTTTCTGTGCTGGTATGTATTAAAGCCAGTTAATTTTTGGTGTCTTAGGCATTACCCTCCACCAAAAAACTCTTAATTCCAGTGAACAGTTTGCTTTTGTATTAATTGCTTTGTTAAAGTGTCAGTAAATAAATACTGGATCTTAAAGGTCTGCATTTTGCAAATCTCTCAAATACTTTCTGCTGAAATTCTCAAGATATCTTAAAATGCTGGTGGGAGGAAAGTACACAGAGAACCTGGTTATTGGATGGTCCTTAGATTTTCAGGTTGTTTCAAACATTTCTTTATCTCTCAACCTGCTCTAGTTTATTTTGGAGAGTTTCAAGGATGAAGTTGTTTTCTCTCACATGAGGTCTCCACTGTTGACTCCTGGTGTTTTCAGTTCCTAAAAAAATAGTTCCTTCCTTCTCCTGAGCATGAAGGAGAGGATGTACTGAGGAAAGTTCAGCTCTGAGTGAGCAGAGCCTCTCCAGGTGTCAGGGAGCACTAACTGCTGAAATACTGGCTGATGTTTGTACACACATGTCCTTTGGGGTTTTTTTTAAACCCTTGAAAAGAACAAAATGAGAGATTTGTTTTGTTTCCTGGGTTTGGTTTTTATTTTTGCTGTTGCTGACTCCTCACCACTTGACTGAGCTGGTAGGATGGGGTGCAGGACGCCAGTCAGAGCAGGGAAGTTCTCAGTGGTGGATGTAATTTCATTTGTTTTCTTCTCAGTTAAGCATTCTCTTCCAGCTTTCCCATCATCCTTTTCAGAGTTGTTGTGTAGTGTTTGTCTCATTGTTTCTTTTGCCAAATTGCCAAAGGAGGCAAATATTTTGTCTTTTTTTTAAAAGAAGCACTATGAAGTGCTCTTAGGAATAGGTGCCATTAGAAGAATGCCAGTGTAGTTCATGTTTTGAATCTACAGGAAACTTGATGATGGCAATTAGGCAAAAAAGTGAAAATAATTAAATGCTGAAAGAGAAATCAAATACAGAAATGCATGTTGTGCACTGGGTAGTGAATACAAAGTGAGCATGGCTGGGGAGCTCCCTTAAACATCTGCAAACTCACTGATGTTTGGGATGTAACTGCAGGAAGGTCTGTGCAGCCAGTAGCTACCATTGGGTGATATTTTATCTCTTTCTGTAGGGCATCAGTTTCAACTGGTTGACTGACAGTAGCTATGTGGGAGCTAATTAATCATATAATTTGCTGTCATGTTACTGGGTGAACCTGGATCCTGGTAGCAGCATGGATTGGAGATAATGGTTTCCTAATGATTGAAACTGCCCTAATAGCTCTGGCCCTCGTGCTTGACTTCAACGTTCCTCTGGTGGCTTTTAGAAAAATCTTTGATGTGAGGTTACCCTTAATGAACATTCTGTCTCCTCATACAGGTAGTTTGCTGCTGTGTGGATCAGATACAGCTGAGCCTCTTTCTCTTCTTTATCCGCTATATTTTTAATTAAAACAGCATATTAATAACAATAATGCATTGGTATATAATGTGCATGTATTCAATATCGATCTGTTCTGCAGGTTTTACTTCCTGGTGAAGAAACTTGAGTCGTTTTGTTGGGTTTTTCTAATTTTTAATTGGGTATGGGTTTTCAGACCTTTCCCCAGGAAATTTTAGAGCTCTGTGTTGGGTGGAATAGTTCAGGTTTGCCCAGAGAGTTTTAATCAGAAAATTATTGAACTCTTTCACAAAAACCTTTCAGCTTGGACACTATAAATGTGTAATGTAAACAGCTATCTCAAGAAAAGGAAAAATAGGGAATTTGAAACAGAAAGAAAACAAAAGTAACCTTGCTTTAAAAGACACTGTCATTTATCTCCATATTTAAAATTTAGTGTGTGTGCAGGGAATGTCTTTAGTCAGTGTAAAAATCTAATTAAATCTTCTCATGGCAGTGATTCAGAGCTGACCCTCTCTTCATTGGAGCATCTTATTAGAATAATAAACCACTCCCTGCTGAGAGCCACTGGCATTGACAGACAGGCCAGACACTGGGGCTGCTGATCAGAAAGGGTTCAGCAGGCTCATGTTGTCTGCAGGGTCTGCAAGAAATGTTTTATTGGCCCTTCTCTAGCAGCACTTTGGAGATGTTTGGCAGACTACAAACCCTGGCTTTTGGCCAAGTACAGACCCTGGGACAGGTGGATTATTTTGTACCACTCAGTCACATTACAGTGGACAGGATTTAGTTTTTCTTTTTTTTAAATAAGGGACTGTGGATGCATAGACTGTCCTTGTTTTTTTTTTTAATCTGTATCTATTTACTATTAGAAATTATCTGACAACTTGGAATTTCTTTACTTTGAATAACCAACTTGATGTGCCTTAAAGGAATTTGCTCTTCACAAGTTTTGAGCTCGATATTCATGAAGAGGATTGGGAAATGTATTTGAAGCTAAGCTAGGCAGTGTTAATGATAATATTTGTGCTTACCTTGGGAGATCTTCATTCCTTGGATTTCACTTGGGCACTTTCCTCTCTTAGTCTGCCTACATAAACAGAATCATATTATTTTTAGTAGGCTGAGCTTTTCGCCTAGATTGCACCAGACATGGTAATTTTGCAGGGCTTATTCTACTTTAGATATATTTGGCATTAATGCTAGCTTAGGTTTTATTTTTTAGTGAAGCTCTGCAGTTGATATCAAGCAATGCAGCTACAGGACTACACTTCTGAATTTCTTATTTCTTACTCTGGTACTTACTTGGCTTTAGTCCAGCTCTCAGCCCCATGAAAGACTTTAAACTCCAGCTCAGAGGCTCCAACATTTCAAAAGCCACAGTGAACTTAAAACCTGTGTGATCTCTGCTGGGGCTGCACGTGATCCTTGTGTGAGTGGAAATAACAAATGAGAGGGAATCTGATTACAGGAGTGGGGAAATGGCCAGAAATGAGCAGTGAATTTCTGCTGTCACTTTGCTGCCATGTCTGAGCACTGTGCTCACCAAGCCCAGCAGTTACAGCCATGAGGAGCCCTTTTCTTTAACCAACTTTCTTGTTCAAGGAGAGTTTTTCTCAGAGAGTTTCCTCCAGGGAGTTCGCCCTCCTCCCCCATGCTGACTTTCAGCGGAAGCCACGCAATTAATTTCCATAAGCCCTATAAAAAATCTCAACCTAAGGAACAGCTTGTCATGCTGGAGGAAGAAGTGATGAAAGCATTTTTTTTTTATAAAATAGTGTTTTGAAGGGCTTCTCTCCCCTAAATGTTTGTACTGGGAGAGTCTTGAGTTTATAAATGCCTAATTGTTCTTGTTATCTCCAGTTTTTCTACTGAAGTGTGAAGATGACCTTGAAGGAGTCTTTTGATAAAACTCTGAGTTGTAAGATAGATTTTTATCTCTGTAGTATCACAGGCAGATCGAAGTACTTGGTCAGATCATCATTCTGAAGAGCTAAAAACCAGGACTAATTATGAAATTCCCTCAAGAAACCTTAAACTAAGTGATCACAAAAGTTGAAATGGGTAGAACCTTGTGTAATAAATTGCAGTAGGCTGTGCAACTTTTATACCTCATCTTTTCTGCTTTTTTCTTCACCTTTGCTTCCCTCTTAATTACGGAACAAATTGATCTTAAGGATCCTTAAAGGCTGATATCAAGTATCTGAAGTACCCTTAGAACTAGTGATATTAAGACTTGCCTGTTTCTATCACAATTTATAATTTTAACAAAAGCTCTAGACCTTAAAGTGGATGATTTTTTTGGAGTGGCTGTTTGAACTCTATTGATGAGTCCTAAAATTTGAGTCTTGACATGCCAATTCTGTGTATTTTTAGTCCTGTGTATGAAATGGTCTGTTCTGCTCTCCAGAGAGTTAGATCCCTAATCTTCCCTTCCTCCCAGCCTCTGGAATTTGTGATGCCTTCACTAAGTTCAGGGAGTTGATGTGCCTAAGAGAAGTGATCAGTGAGATCTCTTCCTGCCAGCAGTGCCTGTCATGGTCAAGCCCAGGGTGTGAAAAGGTCTGACTGGGCACAACATCCTGTATTTCCTGTTCATCACTCACTGCACCCAAAGGTAAAATCTCTCTGCTTCCCATAAGTATAGAATAAATAATAGGTATCATGCATCATCTGTTGCTGTTCATAAAAGGAGGTAAGTACTGTAATTTCTGCTCTGTTGAGGGAGAAATAAAGCACAAAGAAAGAGAGTGAGAAGGCTTTGCTGTTGCAGTAAATCTTCAACAGCAGAGCTGAAAATAACATGTTATAAAATAATGAATTCTGGCTTGAGAAGGCTGAACTCAAGTTCAGTGACAGTGGGGAGTGGTGCATGGTGTCAGGGTCCCATCAGGGGGTCAGTGCACACAGTGGGGCCTTTCCCAGATGGGAAACAGCCCCACTCACTTCCCCTGGGAATCTGGCTGAGCAAGAAACCATCCCAGCCCCTCCTCACATTTCCTCGAGGCAGGACTGAACTCTGTGCCTTCCTTTGAGGCCCTTGTCAAAGCAGGGTCTGGTGTTTACTGGGGTCAGCATCAGCTGAACCCCCTGTCCCTCCCTGCAGGACTGGGAGTGCAGGAGAGGAGATTTCACCTCCCAACACTGACCCTGCAACCCCAGGTGAGCCCTGAGAGGGTGGGGGCATTATCCAGCTTTGGAACACCATGAGACAGGTCTGTGTGTGTGCAAATGTTGTTTTTTCCTTTTTAAAGGACTCTGGGTTGAGTTTCTCCTGAGGAGTTCTATCACAGCTCTGCTGTATGGAAATGTTTGTGTCACGTGCAAATTTAGGCTGATGTGTGGGGCACAAATTGCTTGAAAAGTTAGGAATAATTCAAGAACCATCTAATGTAATAATTCTGATTCTTACCCTGAAAATTACTCCTTTTAGCATTTCTTGTTAATAATAACAGTATTATTATTGTTGTGGTGCAACGTCATGTCTCATGAAGTGGAAATATAAACAGTGCATTTGTGCTGTGGGATTTTGGCTCTGAAACGATTTTACCACTGATGCTGAATGGTTATGGGAGGGCTGGTTTCCCTCTCAAGGTGTGTATAAAGGAGTTAATGCTTTTCTTTTTCATAAAGCACAGACCAGTGCAGGCTCAGGCAGGATCCTGGTGATGACTGTAAAGTAGATGCATGCTTGTTTTGTTAACCAGTTTTCACACATTCTAATATCCATATTCCTCTCATGATTACTGCTGTGAATTAAAGGCATTTTGAAGAGCATTCCACATAAGTACAAAGAAAGCTATTTCAATACTATAATAAAATAGCCCTGGGAATTGGACTGCAAGGTCTCTATTTGTAACTTAAAGTTTTCCTTATTAAAGTTAATGCTTTTTAAGCTGGTGCACTGGAATTCAGCATTGTAAGAGATGTCTTTTTGCTCTGTATTAAAAAACAAAGTATGCACTGATAAAGTGTGTTACAGAGTGTGTTACAGAGCTGTTTGTTCATATTTAATGTAAATGTGCAGATGCCCAGAGACTGATTCAGCAGCAGGTTTGCATTCCAGAGGCTTTCAGCAGGAGAACCTGTGTTCATTTGTGCCATCACTGTCAGCTCAGACCTTTGAGGACATTCCAGGCAGGTCTGCACCACATCTCTTAGCAGTGGGCTCACGGTGGCACTGAGGAATTCTGAATTGTGTTTGCTGTATAAACAATGCCTCTTAAGTAACAACATTTTACCATAAACCAATATTTTATTGTTGTAATAGAACGACCCCAGTGTGCAGCAGCCCTAGCCCATGATGTGCAGTGCCAGGAATTGTGTGTGCAGCCACACAGGGAGTTGGATCATGAAACTGGTTTAGATTTAAACCAATGCTTTTTTTTTTCAGTTGTGAGCTCCAGCTCCTCCAGCACAGCACAGCTGAGGGGGCTGAATGCTGTGCAGGAGGGGATGTGTCAGTGCCTTATGTCACTATTGCTGCCGAAGCCTGAAAATTGTTGAATCACAGCCTCAGGTTTCTAAATGTCTTTGTAAATCCAACCCTTAAACACTCTGTCTTGGCTTCTGGAGAGCTGTCCAAACGATTCCACATGTGTCCTTAAGTGCTGTACCAGGTTTGGCCTTTTGTGAGTGAGAAGTGCAGATGGTGAGTGTTTGATACAGCTCTGTGTGCATATGCTTTTGCAGCAGACCACCCTGTGTTTATGTGTAAACACTGCTAGACTATTTAAGCACTTAACTTAATCTTTTGCATCCACTCAGTAATAAAGCATAATTCCTCTATGACCAAAATAACATCCATAGCAAAGTTGAAAACAGGAGGGTTTTTAAGAATCAGCAGAAGTCTGCCTTATCTCAGGTTTGGACCTTTCAGTGCTTCCACCCCTCTGAAGGTGGAGTGGAGTGGGGTTGGGCAAAAATTTTAGCAAATTTGTTCCTTAGGATCTTTGTTCAAGGTATGTCAGCAAATCAGTTCCTTACAGCCCACACGTCCTGGCTTCTTCCCACACCTGTGGATTCCTACTCTCCAGTGCTGAAACTCTGCTCATTCTGTGGTTTAGCCCCAAGACTGAAGAAATGTGCACAACTCAGCTTTGCTCCTTTTGCTCTCACCTCACCTCCTGGTAGTTAGAAGTCAGTTAGTTATTTGAAAGACCATTTTTCCTTTCTGATGTGTCATGAATAAAGATTTTACAGCAGGAACAGAGGCATTGCAGGAGTAGCAGAGACCAAGTCAATGTGCAGATGAGAAGGGAAGAGTAAGAGGAGCCAAGAGGATCCTGGCTGGAATCTTCCACCACGAGAAACTTGGAAATTGGGTGAGAAGAGAGAGGAAACTGCTGAAGCAGTTTGTTAGAAAGGACAAGAGGACGGTGTTAACAACTGTATGAGAAAACAGCCTGGCAAGGAAACTCATAGCTGGAGAAGTTGCTCAAAACAAGAGAATTTAGTACTGGAGCCAGGAAACCGTGAGCATTTTATAGAGGTTCTGCAGAAATGAAAAGCAAGAGCCTGTGTTAACAATAAAAAAAAAAAGCCAACAGAACCTGTAGAATCTGGGAGAGGAGGCAGAGACTTCCAGGATTGTTGTACAGATGTCAGGGATGGTGCCAGCTGTCTAATTTAGTCCTGAGACGTGAAGTCTCCCTCTCAGCGTGTGTGGTGTTGGATTTCTTTTCACGCTCTTCATTGCCTATCCAAGCAGGAAGTGTCATCTCACCAGAGCTGGCAGAGGTCACTGTTTTAATAACTGTTGTTAATTGATGCTTCTGAAAAGCTTTCTATCAACTTGAATTTGCTACCTGCAGAGACTTGCCTAGCAGGTAGCTGAATCAAATTAAAACTTAAATTCCGTGATGAATAAATCACACTAGAACTGTGATTACTCTCTATGTGTTAAAATATACTATTTTTTCCAGACAGCCTGCCTGAAAACTATTAAATTTCTTTGTAAGTTTATAATATTTTAAATTCTGCTGCTGCTAAAATGTTTTAAGTTGTATATTGAGTCTTGGTTCTGCCAAAAATAGCTGTTCCATAGGTCTTGGAATGAGTGCAGGCAAACGCTGTCCCCTGATGCCTCCATCAACCAACCCAACATGTGCAGCAGGGCCAGCTCATGCTTCTGAAATATCACACATGTGAAAAGAAATTATTAACTGGGTTGAAAATATTAACTGAAAGCCAAAAAAAAAAAATCTGTCAGCAAGTAAATACTGTGCTAGTGAGAGGATGTGTGGAGAGTTTCCCCTGTTGCTCTCCAAAATATCATGAATCCAGATTTGACAGAATTGTAGAGTTTATTTTTGTCTTATGTGTGGTGTTTTCTGCTAAGTGTATAGGAAAGATAACTTCTTTCATGTTACAAATGTGTATTTTAACCCCTTTTCTCTTTATCTCCATCTTCCCAAGATCACTTAGCAAAATTTTCTTTATTCCAAAAGAAAATTATTATTATTAATGCCTATATTTCTAATTTTTAAATTGTATTGGGTGGAAAAAAGAACAGCATGCAAGTGAAACACTGTGTGGGAAAAATGCTATTTAAGTCTTGTCTAAGCTGTTAAACATCACACTAACACTGGATTGCTGGATCTAATCCAGTAAAAATTAAAAAAAAAATCAAAAAGAGAGGTCACATTAGAGAGCGAAGCCATCTGTCCAGTGTGGAATTGAAAGGCATTTATAATGAATTACATTCCTATATTGCTGTCTTTTGGGGGGCCTTTATGTGAATCAAAGAGATGGTACAAGACCATTTATCTACAAAAATGGTTCCTGAATTATTTCTACATTGTCAACCTGATGTTTTAGCATGAAACTTGTCAGTGAGTGTTTTGCATAGATAATTAGGCCTTTCTAATAAGTGTTTTCTAACTGGCTTCAAAGGTGTCTTCTGCATGTCCCAGGCATTGTTTCTCTAATAGGGACTAAAGGATTTATGTGTACATTTACTAGCAAAATAGCAGAGATTTTTCAACTAATATCTCTATTCCTTTATTCTAGTTTCTTTCCTGCATGTTCATAACAAGGCTTCATTTGAAGTGTAATATTTTGAATTAATTTTAGTCATTGCTGATGTTCATGAAGTAGATTTGTTTTGACTTTTGTAGTATTAATCTGGCACGTTTGCGAAAAAAATAACTCTTCTACATTAAAATAAAAATACTGATTTATAGGGTTGACAGCCTTTGAGAGCATCTGATGGGACTGGCTGGCTCTGCACATTCAGATGCAAACCCCTGAATGACAATATTACCTTTTTTTTTTAAGTAAAGATTTTGTATCTGAAATACAATTTTAATACATCCTGAAAAATCGTGAACCTGTGTCATGAAGGAAAGAAGAAGAAAAAATGAGATGAGGAAGTTGGTACAAACCTTCTGTTGAAGATGTTTTAAAAATTTTCCCCCAGACCAGTAAAATTACATTGGGGAAATTGTTTTAGTACTTGATAAGGTGTAATGAGGTGAAGACCTGTTGGTTGTGCCTGTTGTTCTTTTCTGAGTAGGATGTTCAGGGATCTGGATTAGGAGGCACTTAGGGATCTGGATTAGGCTGCAGGTGTTGAAGTTACTTAAAGTCTTTTTAAATAGCATGGGACTAACTCTGGATGTTGCATTGAGAAGTTGTTAAATGTTTTTGAGACCTAGGATAGTTCATAATATGAAATTCTGTCTATAAAGAGTTTAAATTCTGTGCTGTAAAATGGGGATTATTGGGTACAATCTTTTGCAGTCTGGCTTCAGACCTTTTTGAACAACCTTTGCATCCCAGAGAAGCAACAGGGAATTTGTCTAGACACACTATTCAGCCCTTTGTAGGTGGAACAATGCCTGTTCTAGGACATGAAATTCCAGCTTGTATTTAATTCTGAGAATTCCATTAATTTCTTAAGATTAAAATAAGCCAAATGTCTGAACAAATTTATTGGCATTTGCTTTTCCCCACTTTGTGTTATTTCTTCTGGGTTTGTAAATGCTCCTTCCAACCATCATCTTTTGTATGTAGGAGAAAACTGAGATGTGCAGAGGACGTCAGAAGTGCTTTTTGGCAAAGTAAAATTAGACTTTTCTCCATCCTCAAGTGCTTTGCTTCTCTGAGACTGGGCAAGAGGTTCTGTAACATAAATAGGAACTATCATATTTTTGAGCTAAAACTGGACAGAGATGTGTAAATTTTGTAAGTGCTTATTTTGGCAGTAAATGTCTGTATTTCAGTTCTACAAAATAAGTTCCAGACAGCGGCTTTTTCTCTGACCCTCTTTCCAAACAGCCTTGGGAGTGCACTTTATCTCTTCTTTAACATGTGTTCCTCAGTTTTCTCTGAAGTTATCACCAGTTACACTTTTACATTACTTCACTGCATCTGATTTCTCGTGTCCATCCCTTCACAGGATATTTTACCAAATGTCCTCTCAGAAGGGTAAATCTACAGAATTTTGCCTTAGAAAAGGCTGTTTGTCAGTTTGTGTTTGATATACAATCCAGTCAGGCTAATTGAGTAATTATATGTATGTTTGGAAGAATCTTTGTTCTGATGAATGCTCAGGAAAGCCTGATGACTACT
Source organism: Molothrus ater (assembly GCF_012460135.2). Lineage (NCBI taxonomy): Eukaryota > Metazoa > Chordata > Aves > Passeriformes > Icteridae > Molothrus > Molothrus ater. Next base: position 7,246,890 of record NC_050497.2, on the reverse strand, counting down.
TGGAAAAAAGGCATGGGGGCACAAAGCAATGCTGCACACATCAATGCATTTTCTCCTGTTAGTCTGGGATCTTCTCTGACATCCCATTGATGGAGAAGAGAAGGAAAAGGTTCCCTGTGTGATGGTCCTGACAGAGCTGCCAGAGTAAAACATCACATGTCCTGGAGCACATGGTTTTCATTTTCCTTCTTCTGTCAACTGATCTATGAAACATGGTACAAAATTAACCGGCATCTAAGCCCAAAAAGTCACAGTAAGTCACCTTTAAGTGCTTTCAGAAGGAAATTAGGAGATTTCTGCTTTGCTGTATGTGTGATTTCATTTAAAGGGAAGATTCCACAACCCTGGGAATGCCCTGTTCTGCCTTACACTGCTCATGTAGTACAAGTTGGGTTTGAGTCAGATTTTAAGCCTTGTGGTCAAAACAAGTTTTACATTTAAAAATAATCTTATCTAAGAAAGACTTTGAAGAATTGATTACCTCCAGCCAGCCTGGATCCCATTTTCCAAGGATGAGTGTACATGTCCACTGGGATTTTCAGAAGGACGTAAGCAGATTAAGTGCCCACGTCCAACTGTTGTTCACATGATTTAAAATTACTTGAATTTTCCTTCCTTAATGCATTGACTATGCCAATGTCTTAATTTCTACAACTTTTTATTTTGTTTGTTGTAACTTCTCATTGCCTAAAGCTTGGCAAATTGCAAAACTTAAGCTATGCACAAATCTACATCACAACGTGTTCAGAACCACAGAATCTCTCCTTGCTTGCACCACAGCCAGTCATCCCTGGTCCCCCACAAGCAAGAGATTAATTTATTTGCAGAGCCTGGAGTAATGGCATTTATCAAGCAGTATAAACTCTCCTGCTGGATGAAATCAGCCTGGGATTCAGCAGTGTCTGAAATGAGCTGGGTTTGTGCCCTCCATGTGTGGTTGAGTCCTCCTGGAGCAGTGGCTGATGTGCCTCCTCTTTCCCAGTGCTGAGGAAGTTCTTGGCTTTTGGATGTTTTTGGCTTTTCTTATCAGCAACAAGTGTTAATGAGTCATTACAGTGAATGGGGGAACTTTCTTCTGCACAATGGCAAGTGTGGATTAAGGTTCTTGTCCAAAATTGTCATAACTCATTTCATTCTTTGGTTACTTTTAAAAGCTGACTTTACCAGCTGAGGAGGTGTAGCTTTCCTGATTTGATTTGTTTTAATCCTTTGCAAAGTAGCAATTGGAGCATAGCACCTCATTGTTGTTCAGGAGGTTTTAGCACTAACATAGAAATTAATTACTTTGAAGAGCAAGAATTCAACATTTTTTGCCTTTGTTTAAGCAGATTAAAGGGAAATAATTTGCCTTTTTTTTTTTTGAGTTTTACTGTTAATCTAACTCAGGCAACCAATTTTCCCAAAGTCTCTTTTTTCAGAGCAGGTATGTGGATTAGCATGAAAACAGTTTTATTTACAAAATCATTCATGGATCTGATCAAGTTGCAGAGTTTGTAAATGGGGACAGGTCAGTGCACAGATGATACAGACTGTCCTGGGAACTCTGCTAAAGCAAATATTTGGATTTTAATGTGTTCAGAGGGATGGCTGGAGTGGCATGTCCATGGCTTGGGGTGATGTGTCCTGAGAAACAAGTCTCTGTAAGGTTCTTTTCACTGTTAATGGAGGTCAGTTCTTAATTTGATCCCAGGGAATAGGACAACTGTGTGCCAGCTCACCTTGGCCTGCAGAAACAGGGATTACACCCAACAGAAAGGATGTTGTTTTACCTTTGTGTTTGATTGCTCCAGAGAAACATCTGGAATTTACCAGCCAATTTCAGAGTCACCAGTGCATGAAATAAATTGGAAAGATTCAGGGGAAAAAAAAACCACCCCTAAGAATCATCCAAAGACTTTGATAAAACCTTTATCTGTTAAGTTTATCAAAGAGAGAGTAAGGACATGACAGCCTGTGAATTCCTGCACTGGAGGAGTAATTGTAATCATGTGTCCTTCAACCCTCCTGAGGAGAAAGTATAGAAATACCATGGCAGGAGTTTGAAGCTGACAGATTTGGACTGAAATTTAACAGTGCATGTTTTTAAGGGCAGAATAATTGATTTTCAAAACAACTTGCAGAGGGCTTTGGTTTGTTTCCTCTTAACAACTTTTTGAATTATTTCTTGCATGTGATTTTGAAAAATACGCAGGTATCAGAGAGAAATTGGTCCAGGAAAGTCCCATAAACACGGTTTAAAAGGATAATTTTCAAAGGATAATTCCTAAAAAGGACAAATGTTTTTTAAAAGCACAGTTTGGATAATGTGAGTGTGTGAGAGAGCCCCTGTGTTGATGCTGCTGTGTGCTTTGGTTGGTAGGTACGTTGATGATGTGATCAGTCGCATTGACAGGATGTTCCCTGAAATGTCCATCCAGCTCTCCCGGCCAAATGGAACCTCTGCAATGCTTCTGGTAAGCTGAAACATTTAATCCTTGAGTTAATTTTCTTCACAGGTTGAATTGCTGTCCCAAAAATGCAGGGTATTAAAGATTTTTTTTTTTCCCCAGAAACATATCATTCTTCATTTGCCACAGCAATGCAGCATCTTTCTTGCTCTTAGGCAAATAAGTGATAACAATAATTTCCCGTTTAAACAGAAGATCTCTTGCTTTATTGTTAAATGTGACTGTAGAAATATGAGCACAAAACTCAAATATTCACTGTGGGTTTTGGCAGACTTGGCAATGAGTGAATCCTAATCATGATAATTAAGAAGGAAGAGAATGTTGTCAAGAAGAAAAGAAGAAGGAAACCAATATGATTTAAATTTGTTCACGTTGCTCTTGGGTCAGTGGATTTCTGTTATATGATGAAGTTAAGAATTTGCCTTTGAAGTAAATGAGCAGTAAAGGCTGGATTTGAGATAAACAAGTCCAATACATTCAACTTATTTCTGCCTGACCAGGCAGGATTTCATTGCAGAGGAACCTATTGTTCACATCCATTTTTACAGGCAGCTGTTGTGCTTACAGCAAAAGAAGTTTTCAAGGCTCTTAAGACTTTAGGTGGAAGAGGGATCCATGGTGTGGCAGCTGGATGCTGATTTCCTTCTAGGGAAAGGCAGAAGTCACATATTTTGCCAAATTTTAAATAAAACTAGAAAATACACCACATGCACAGATGAAGAACTGAGGCCAGTTCAGTCTTTTCCATCTCACATTTCTCATGGAAATTTCCCTATTGCTGTGATTATTTTTAATTTTTAAGTATTTTAATTGTATTTAGTTTTAATTAATCAACTGTCTAACATGTCATTATTAACTTTCTTTGAACAGCCACAAATTCACAAGAGATTAACTGAGTCAGAGGTTAAAATAAACAGCTGGCATTAAAACATTTAATCTGCAATTGTTGGATTCATCAAGTGGAAAAATATATTCCAGAAAAGAATGGAATTCGTCAGTGCAGTCTTAAGAAGTTAAAAGTCTTAGAAGTTTTTGCATTTCCTCTTAAGCTGACTTCGTGTTTTATCTGTTTTGCTGTAAAAAAAGTCTGGTTTTGCTTCCTTACTTTGAAATGCTTTCCATTTTCCTGGAGCTCTTCTTTGGATACTGAAGTACCTTCCACTTTTGGTGGCTCTTTGAGGTGGTCAGGAAATGGATTATGTTTTTCAAGACTCAGACACAATTAGGAAATAAGGTAAATTATCTTGGATGTGAGTGCCAAGGAACAAGGTTGGGTGGTAACTAAAGGACGTGCCTTTCACCAGCAGCAGTAACAGTGAATTCCATGTGGCAGTTGCTTTCTAAATCAAGGACATTTTTGTTCCTACAAGATCCCAGCCCCATGTTGAACCAGTGGTGTGCATATTTTCCTTGGATCAGAGATCAAAAAGATTGTTTTTAAAGTATTTTTGTGTGTGATTGTGTGATGGGTTTATCATTTTTGCTTTTAGCCAGGTTTTCCTCTTCCCCATCTGTCTCAGTTGATGTTGCCAATATGGCACTTTCCATCTGGCCCTGACTGCTACAAAAGCTTTTGCTGTTTTCAGCCACAGATCCTTCAGTGAAAAAGGTGCTGAGGGATGGGCAGTGTGAAGAGCACCTCCCCCAGAAGGAGGGAGGTTTCTTCAGCACTTGTGATTTCTCACTCTGAACTTAGCCCAAGCTACATCTGGAGCTGCTCCCCTGCTGCAAGTGTGGTTTACCTCAGTGCCAAAGGCTCCAGATAATGCTCATTTTATCAAAATATTTCACAGCCAAACTGTTTGCCCAGAGTTAATTAACTAACTGTATAATCTCAACCATGCTCATCCTTGGGCTGTTCATAGCACACCTGGTGTCTTAGGAAGGTCCTTGATGCAAAGGTCTGGTTTTTATGGCATCTTTAAACACAATTACTCTATCTACCAGAGAAAGCCCCTGCATTCATCTTCAAAGGCACTGGTAAGCACTATGCATATCTTAAAAATGTGTAAATTATTGGAGGGAGATGGGGAAGAAGGGGAAGGGAGGTCTGAGTGACTCTTTGAAACTCAAGAAACATCGGGGCCTTTGCCAAACAAGTTATCTTTAGGAAAAAGACCCAAGAGAGAAAGTTTCAGCCCCAGACTCTACAACTTCATGTGCACATGGAAATGTGTTGATGTCCTTAGCTGTAGAGGTGGGACTTGCAGCACCAAGATTCATCTGGTGGTTCAAGGAGATGTCTTTCTCTTCAAGAAGAACAAGTTGCTGCTGGAGAGGGTCCTGTGGTGAGGGGCACCCAGAGGATTTGGGGCTGGAGCAGCTCTCTGATGAGGAGACACTGCGGAGCTGGGCCGGGTCGGTCTGGAGAAGGGAAGGATGAGAGAGGATCTTAGCAATCCCTGTCAGTAACTCCAAGAGGTGTAAAGTCAGTGCCAGACCCTCTTGAGTGGTGCCCAGTGACAGGAGAAGGAGTTACAGCCATAAACTAAAAGAAACCACAGAAAGTTTCACTTCAGCACGAGGAAGAACCCTGAGATGAGCTCCCTTGGTTAGGGCATGGTGCCAGGTTTGATCTCCTTATGGGCCATTCCCCTTGATCCTTGGGGGTTCCTTCCAACTCAGAATATTCTGTGAGAAATTCTTTCCATGGAGGGTGGCAGAACCACCCGGGGAGGACGTGGAGTCTCCCTCTCTGGGGACATTCCAAGCCCCTCTGGGTGTGTTCCTGTGCTCCAGCTGGGCCCTCCCTTGGGCAGGGGGTGGCATGAGATGATCTCCAGAAGTCCCTTCTAACCCCAGTAATTCTGGAATAATTAGGAGCTGTGTGAGCCTGTTGGTCAAGCTCTGCTGGCGAATAACCCTCGTGCTCAGCTGGGCTCTCCCTGACCAGAATCTGCAAATTCCTGTGAGAAAAATGAACTGCTGCCTCCAGACAATGAGGAGGGTTTTTATGCTTCAGATTTATACACAGCAATTGTACCTCATTAGTCTGGATTTATGCTACACAGGCCAAACACATAAATAATTGAAACCTTTCAGAGCTGTGTTAGATCCTCAGCTGATTTTAAAAGCAGTTTATTGTGGCATTTCAAGGTGCTGTTTAATCCCAGTCTTCACCAGTGATTTTTCAATTAATCTTTTAATAGCACTATGTAGAAAATAGACTAAACATAGAATTATATCAGCTCTAATAACTCTGTAATGCAAAATTAATTTCCAGCAGCAGCACAGGGAAATGTGGACTCCTTAAGGTTTTTTGTGGGATTTTATTGGTGAAATGCCAGGAATTGTAAATAGATAAACCTTATCTTGTGTATTAAGAAAACATTAACTAATTTTTCATTAATGAAAATACCTAGATTTTTTTTCTTGAATGATTAGTCATATTCCTAGATATATTATTTTTCCTACTGTAATAATCAAATTAGTGATTGTTTCACATACCTTTTCCATTATCAAAATTCAGAATATTTTTTGTGTGAAACAAATCCTGTGTACAATTTATTCATTAGTAACAGAAAGATTTTAGAAGGCAGTAAACTCCAGCCCTACTTTTCCAGCTAAGAAATCTGAGTTCCTTAGCACCATGTACCCAGCCAGTCCTACTTGGAGAAGCAGATTATTTTCTTATCTGCATCTGGGAACTACTTTTTCTTTAAATTCTTTTTATCCCAAATATTTGTAAAGAACTACTACAGAAATTGCAAGCACTGGTAAATATTTTTGCAGATAATGGAGCTGTTTTCTGTAATTTGTGTTTCTAAAGTATAATGATATGTATAAGTAACTTCCAACCCAAAAAACTGAATTGTTTCCGCCAAACTCTGGTCAGAAATCATGATTTTTTTCTTTCCAGGTTATCTTACAAATTTTTGCTTTTAATTTTTTTTTTTATAAATTTATACTGCTGCCTAGATTTTTAATAGATCTGTCATATAAAAATACGAAGCAGGTTTTTTACAGAGTTTTTATTCATTCTCCTTAAAACCAGACACATTTGCATTTGAACTTTCAGATCTTGTTCCCAGCATTTGCAGCAGGCTGATTGTGTGGCAGTGGGTTGTATTAATTGCAAATAGGCCAGACATCTGTTCCTTGAAACTGAATAATTCCTTGTGTCTCATTGTTGTTTATTAGTGTTTTACATAAAACCATTATTATTTTTATAAGGAAAACGGATTCTGAATTTTATTATTTGCCCATTAAGAAAGGCACCAGACTGATTTCTGTGCATGAGACCCTGATGTTGGAGACCTGGGAGGAGTGGGGAGGAATTTGCAAAGTGCTTTGAAATCAGTATCGATGCTGTATTGATTGGAAACAATTCAGAGCTGTTATTTCCAAAACAATTTCATATTTCCAAAGTGCTTTGCAGTGTAAACCTTCCTTCCTTCTTCCCTGTTGGGTGGTTTATCAGGAGAGCAGTGCTCAGGGATAAATGCAGGTGGGTTCATGGGAGGGATGTAGCTCTGCTGGTCACCTTTGGTGGCTTGGGCACCTGGTTTTTAGGGCTGTAGGATGAATTATTTGGGGATTTACTGCCTTGGAGGCAGTAGCTTGGTTTTGGTGTTGAAGGGAACACCTGGGATGGTGTTTAAGGAGTCACTCCTGAGCTCACAGTGACTGCACACTTTGTGCCTTAAGATGGAGAAGCAGCATTTAAAAAGCATTAAAATCAGCATTTAAGGGGCACTAAGTCAGTGGTTGAGGTGACATGGGCAGGGAAGGATGTCTTGAATTACCAAAGTACATGAACAAGAGTTGGCAAGTAAACTGGGAAGTGTTCTCTGCTTGTCTAATGAAGAATGAGGAAGATGAGGAAGATTCCATTGGGAAAAGGGAACAAAAATAGAAAAAAGTAGATAAAAACTTGTGAGAAATGTCCTCAGCTTTGCTCCCTCCCCAGGGTTACTGTGCCCAAAGCTCTCAGGTGTGTATTGATATTCCCATAGATTTATATTGTGGAAGATCACACATCATTTTCATCCTTGTAAAATTCCTGGTGTGCGTTAATTTAGAAAGGAAAAAAAAGTCAAAATCCATTTCATCTTCTGTAGCAATGCTGGACTGGAGTGAGTGTTCCCTAAGTGTGACTGGCCACTGGCAAAATCTGTCCTTGAACCTTTGAACAATATTCCTGTGCCAGTTTTTTTGCCTTATTAAGAGAAATGGGAACGTTGGTGAGGGAAAAGAGCCAGCTCATCCTTCATATGGTGGGAGCATTTAAAGTCCTTCATTTATGTTGACTTTTTATCAGGCACTATTGCAATTAGGTTAGACTAATGAAAGGTAAATTCCAGCCCTTGCATAAAAAAAGAAATCCTTGTAAAGAACCTAATTAGTATGTTTGTTTATTTAGACTCTAATGGCTTAATTGCATCTTATCTTGCTATTTACAAATAGGCATCATTAAAGAATAATGAGCATGTGAGGGAAAAAGCAGCCATACCAGCAGCAGATGAGACATAAAAAATGAGAGGAAAAAATCTAGTTGAAAGTCTGTGTGTTGGGATTTTTTTTAAACTTTATTTTTAATGCAAAATCTTTTTTTTCCAGCATATATAAATACGATTTCCATGCATTGTACTGATTAGTAAGAAGGATCTGTGAGTGGGAGGCTGAGCTTATGGCTGGTTCCATGGCAAGGAGCAGGTGTCTGGCCTTTTGCTGGAAATCTGTAGCTTGGTTACATCTCTGGTTGGATGTTGCCTTATTTCTGAGGTGAATAAAAACCACACACACATTTGTGCTCCTTTTTATAGAAGTGGGGAGGTGCCCATGTTAACTGAAAATAATGTTTTCTTTCTTTTAGCTCTGCATTGCAGAGCATCTGCAGCTCAAATCAGCAGCAAATTCCCTGGAATGCTGAGGGGAAATCTGCAGCTTTGGGAATTTTTCATTTCACAAAGTATGGCAGCTCAGTGTTGTCAGCATACATTTTCCTGATATCAAACTTAAATTTTAAGAAAGAACATTTGTTAATGTGTTGCTTAAATGGTTGATAAAAGGGCTTTTCACTTGATACTAGTTTCAGTGAGGAGGCAAAATTAAAGGGGGGAATTCAAACTGATTCCTCCAGGCAGAGTTCTGGCATGGTAAATTGATTTTGATCCTTTCCATTTTGTAAACTCATGTGGACCCTGATTTTGACTTACTTGGAAAGGTACTTTCTTCTTTTATAATTATAACTGGTGTTAAATGGGACCTTTTTTTAGCAGTCTTACAAGAAATTATCTAAGTCATTCTCCCTGATTATTCTGTTTCCCCCTCTCCCTTTCTTGGCATACTGTGTCTGTCAGATGCTCCTTGAGATTTATCTTGGTGATAGACAAAATATTTTTAAAACTGGGATATTTCAAGAAGATTTTTATTTTATATGTCTTTGTCAGAAAAGCTGCATAATATTGCAGATTTCAATCAGCTGCCTGTCCTACCTTCTTCTTGGGTTTGCCATTTTAGGAAGCAGGGGATTTATGAATAACTTAACTGTCTGAATTTAGTATACTTTAGTTAAAAGGAAGTTAGAAGTATGTTGTTATTACACAGCCCAAAACAGAAGCTACAGAAGTATTTAACTTGCAACTGTTCCATTTTCAGCTCACAGAACTGTGGGGCATATTTTTTCATTCATATTAATTGAATTTTAAAGTGACCTTGTACATGTATTGATTTGAATTAAAATTTTCTACATCAAGGACGAGTTGGCATATATCCTTCAGGCAAAATATTAAAAAGCCAAGTGCTGTCTTAACAGGATATCGACAGGAGAAGTTGAAATTTAATAGGAAAACTTGGCTTAGAAGGGAAATTGTTGCCATTTTGTCACAATTGAAAGGTATTTTTTCTGAACAAGGAAGGAAACTTCTCTCTGTTGGTACCTGTGGAAATGCAGGGACATTTCAGTGCCCATTAAATAGGGACCATCTGGGTGAGTCTGGACCTCCAGGAGAGATCTGCACTTTTGGAGCTTGGAGTAGAACTATCAAATTACTGGTTTACCAAAGGCATTAGTGTTCTATTACATTCTTTCAGGTGATCTGGAGGGACACAGCTGCATGACTGTAAGTGTAAATTATGTTCCATACATAGATCTGTTCTGAGCACGGCCTCCAAGCAGCCGAGTTGAGCAGGGATTGGAATAAAATGGTCTGCTGAAAAACATGGTTTGTAAAATACAGCAGAGTTGAACAAAAACATTAAGCCCTGGAAATGGTTATGAATCTTGATTACTGGAGGAAAAAAAGAAAGGCTATTGCATTTGCTGTGTGTACAATATGGAATGTGCTTCACCCTGAAAATAGCTGTGCAGCAGAGTTGTGGCTTCCACGTCTCACAGCATCCTCCAGTCTGGTGACAGGCTGTTGTTCATTCTTTGTACTACTACCCTCATTCTTTCAGTGCTCTCAAAACGATGAACTGTAATTTCTCTGAGCTGCTCTTTTACAAAATTCCTGCTTCTGTCAGACTTGACTAATGATACAGTCCTACAGAAATCGTCTCCATGTCTCGATCTCTCTCCCAGCCAGAGTAAAATCTGCAGGAATCTCTTGTCAAAACAAGAGTGGTACAAAAGAGGGAAGTTTTTTGTTTCAGTACCGGAGCACTGTAAAAGCTAATTCAGACAACCCAGCACCAACCCAGCCCAAGTCTGGATTTCCAGGATGCCTGGGTGCCCCTCTAAAGGGGGAGTGCAGCTGTAGGATCTTTCTCAGGGAGCTCACTGAGGTACCCAGCTACAGCTGGGTTTCCACAGCTCCTTACACATGTGGGAGACGGGAATTTTGAATTTCTGTGGTCAGGCAAGGGGCTGATCAAGGTCCTGTCCTGGACATTGTGCAGGATGTGACATTTCAGTGCTGTGATGGATTCTGGAAGGGGGGAGTGAACCACTGGAAAGGTGTGAAGTCAGATCACCTGGAAAGGGCAGGGAGCTAATGCAGGAGCATCTGTGCAGGTGGGGAGGAGGTTTGAGGCCAGCAGTGAGTTCATTCCAGCAAGCTGGAGTGCCACACACAGGATTTTTCACTGTACTATGTTCCACTGTTCACTCTGAGGATTTTCAGGAACATCCCACACAAGCTTCAGATCAACCTCAGATTTATTTCTACCTGGCAGCAATGGGAGGTGCTGTGAATGCACAATGGAAAGAGAAAGAGAAAGAAGGGAGCATCAACTAAAGTGTGTGAAGGCAATGGGGATAGGAAATATTATACAGAAAGCTGGGTCTGGGTGTTTGTAGGGCAGCCTTATCCTTCTTCCATTAAGATTTCTTTTTCTTTAAAATGTCTCCTTTTCCTCCTTTTCATTTTGTTATGTATGGTTGATGCCTAGTGTGAAGTTATAAATAAGAGTCTGTTCTCTCAGCAGACCAATATCCCACAGAAGTGCCAGTTTTAATAATGCAGAAAAATAAATTGAAAACTGTTAACTCTTAATGTGCTGGCATCTTTTCTCAAAGTTTACTCATTTCCTCCTCTTAGCAATTATGACAAAACTCTGTGATTCCAGTGGGTGATCAGCATCATAGCTTAGGCACCTCTGGGTAATGACTTTGCATTTCTAACTTAATTAATAGAGTGCCAGGTGCTGAAATAACTCTGCCAGTTTTTTGTATATGAGGACCAGCTAGACCTTGTTTAAGAGTACCCTGGCAAGAATACTGCATTTAAACCAAAATTCACAGCACCTGACAGCACAACGTGGTGTTTCCATACATGTTCATGGTTCCTGGTGTGTGCATGGCTCAGGCCCTGATACAACTTCCTGTCCTTCAGCCTTTCACATTTTTTCCTTCACAAATTACCCATTCTTCTGATCCACTTTTTATGTTCTTGCAGCATTATGCCTGGCAGGCTGCTTGATGGCTCTCATTGTCTTCCCTTCCTGTTCCCTGCCTTTTCTCTTGCTGTGAATTTGTCCTGCCCTGTTGTTCAAACTCTTTCCTGCTGGAGTTCTCCCTGTTCTGTGCCAAAGGTTTGCTATCAGTTCTGTCCAGGGTTTGTGGCTCTGTCCTGCTCTGTACTGATTAAATCAGCTCAGGCTGGGGCTGCTGCTGTTGGAACAAGGTGATGGGCAGCAGTCATTAACAGAAGTTACAAAGGAATAACATCCAACAGATCAATAAAGTGCCTATTGACTGGTTTCTTTAGGTGTGGATTCGTCTGCTGAGGTCAGCAGTAAAAACACATTTGTTTTAGTGGGTGTTAATCTATACAGGATGAAATGTTGGAACACTGGCAGAAAATGAGCTGCTGCTGGTTGGGAAATATTAAAATGAGCTAATTGTTTCTTTTTTATCTCAGTTTTATGCTTTTGTGGGTGAGGAAAAACTCTAATAATCTCTGCATAACAAAATACAAAGACAAGATCCTTGTTAGACACACATCTTAACTGTATTGAAGTACAACTTCATCTTTGAAATGTAAATTGATTTTTAGATTAAAATGCCTTCATTATTGCATTTTTGTCAATAATATAATTTAGGCTTGTTTCTGTTGTTATATTCTGACTGACCCTCTGTATTTTCCATTATACTAGTTTTATTCTTTGCACTTTAACACTTTCACAGAAGGAAATGAAACCTTTGAAAATGTAACATTTTTACTTTAAGCTGCAGTTTCCTTTGAAATAATTTTACATTTTTATTGGACAGAAAATGTTTTCCATTAAACTCACGGTATGCTTTTACAAGCTAGCATTAGGAGAGTCCGATTCCTCTTTCAAATTGTTTTTCTCTAAGTGGACTTATATTGGAGAATATCAAATTCATCGAAAATAATCACATTTGCCCATTGTTTTTGACAAGTTATTGAGTTGTGGTGTTAATAAAATGGAGAGAATTGCTTGGCAGTGTCATGTCTGCACAAGGGAATTCTGTGAACTCATACATTTTCAGTTGCAAATGAATGTTTGTTTGTTCTGCACTTTATGCTATCTCTCCTCCTCATAACACTACACTGCTTTTGGAACTTTTATTTTGGTCTCTCTATAAAATATTGAAAACTGAAATTGCATCAACTTAAGCTGTTAACTCGCTGGTCTTACGAATTCAGACACCATCAGCTCACCCTCAGCTCGTTTGTGTCCCTGTCCTGCTCTCCCCAGGTGACCTTGGGGAAGGTGCTGAAGGTGATCGTGGTGATGCGGAGCCTCTTCATCGACCGCACCATCGTCAAGGGCTACAGCGAGAACGTCTACACTGAGGATGGCAAGGTGGGGCACTCACAGGATGGGGCACTCACAGGATGGGGCACTCACAGGATGGGGCACTCACAGGATGGGGCACTCACAGGATGGGACACTGGGGCACTCACAAGGTGGGGCACTGGGGCACTCACAGGATGGGGCACTCACAGGATGGGGCACTGGGGCACTCACAGGATGGGGCACTCACAGGATGGGGCACTCACAGGATGGGGCACTCACAGGATGGGGCACTGGGGCACTCACAGGATGGGGCACTCACAGGATGGGGCACTCACAGGATGGGGCACTCAAGGATGGGACACTGGGGCACTCACAGGATGGGGCACTCACAGGATGGGGCACTCAAGGATGGGACACTGGGGCACTCACAAGGTGGGGCACTGGGGCACTCACAGGATGGGGCACTCACAGGATGGGGCACTCAAGGATGGGACACTGGGGCACTCACAAGGTGGGGCACTGGGGCACTCACAGGATGGGGCACTCACAAGGTGGGGCATTCACAAGGTGGGGCACTGGGGCACTCACATCCTCTGAAAAATCCCTTCTGTAGAAGTGACGAGGGGTAGGATGGTGGGGATGGACGGAGACAAGAGATCTCTGAAGCCAGGTGGTGGAACTTGGGGTTTATTGCAAGGGGCCTGGGTGCAGGGCCCTGCTGGGAGCTGCCAGCCACAGAGAAGTAAAGAAAGAGAAGGCAAGAATGTGGTAAAAAGGATGAGAGAGTAAAAGGGGTAAAGAGTAGAAGAGGATAAGAGAGCGAGGTTCCCGTTACAACACAATAAATCTTCTGTGTTGAATATTCTAATTCTCACTGACCAATCTAGTACAAGATACAAATCCTATTGCATTTACATGCAGCCTGTAAGAATCATTACATTACCATACTGTGCTACATTTTAAACCCTAAAAACTCCTCTTTGGGCCCTTCTGCCAAGCTGGTAGGATCTGCTCTGACCCTTGGGCCTGTCTGCAAGCAGAGGGTGTTGTTCCATCAAAAGGAGATTACCTTCAGCTGGCTACACCATTGTTTTCCATTTGTTCAGTAACTGAGGTATCTCAAAGCTTGCTTTCATTTCAATCTCGCTCATAGTTTCCATATTCTCAAAATCTTGCCAGGCAATCATATTTAGAAGGCTTTCCTGTTCCATCTTCCCCAACACCCTTCACCCAGGATTTTTCTCCTGGGAAGCTAAGAAGCCTCAGAGAAAAAGGAAAACAAATTCTTATCTCATTTGCTTCTCCTGTGCTGTGCTCACATGAGGAATGTGAGATTGTTTACTCACAGGTGCTTGTTTTGTTGGTTTCTGCTGTGGGTTGTTTTCACTCTTTGGCCAATCAGTGCCAAGCTGTGTCAGAACTCTGGAGAGAGTCATGAATTTTCATTATTATCTTTTTAGCATTGTGTAAGTATCCTTTCTGTATTCTTTAGTATAGTTTTAGTATAGCATTCTTTAATATAATATAGTATCATAAAATAATAAATTAGCCTTCAAGAACATGGAGTCAGATTCATCATTCCTTCCTGCCACAAGGGGCTCTGCAGGTACAATAGGTCACAGCCTCTCCAGCAGCACTGCACTTCATTTCCATCTGTTTTCATGGCAGAAAACTGGGATCCCACTGCAGGCACACTGGAAATGCAAAACTGGAAAAAGACTTAGAATGTTTGCACAATGTTCCAGTTTAAATCTGTCTTGTTTTGCTTAGGTTTTGCATCTCCCTATCTCTGAGTTCTTTCTAAGCTCTGAAGCCTTTGCTTGAATTTCTGATTTATCACCTTAGACCTCAGTTGCTGTGTTCATAGCGTCTGCTGAGAAAACATTTTTGCAGTGTACCAGCACATCAACAGCCCAAGGTTCAGCTTTCACTCTTCTGAGAGCCATTGAGAAATCTTGGGCTGGTTATTTTGGCTTGATAAACACAACAGAGAGGATCATTGGTGGGTGCTCCTCAAGAATTTGCTTGCCTGCAGCAGCACATCTTGAAGAGCAGCTACTACAGCAAGTGTTACCTGTTTCCACAAGTGATTTATTTTGTGAACAGCTCACCCTGCTTGAACCCTGAGATTTCCTATGCCTGCACACTCTCCATCTGGCTCTCCTCAGCACATCAGGAGATGTTAACAGGACCTGACGGCCTTAGCTCAGCTCAGGTCTCTTTCCAGGGTGCAAGGGTCTCTGTTCCTGAGACATCCACCAGCACTCTCCGTTCCAGTAACAGCACTAAATACCTCCATGTTTCACATTGTCTCTGGAGCTTTCTCTTCTGATTATGAAGCCTATTAAAATAAGAAGTTCATTATATCAAGATGAATATTTGGCACCCATAGGCCATGTTATAATGAGGTGAGACTTCTTTTCCTTTCAGAAGTGATAACTGTGTTTCAGCACACAGAAGCACGTTGTGTGCTGACCCAGAGTTCAGCAGCTCTGAGTCTGAACCTCTGTTCTCTGGGAAAGGCCAGGAGCTGAGCTGCTGAAGGAAACAGTGCAGCTCCATTTTCCAGGTGAGACATTCTTCCTCAAAGGGTGGAGGATTGGCCTAAGAAGTAGTAAAATAAAAATTGCTTAATTTTAATTTGCCTTTTTCAGATAGGCAGGTTTAAATACCAGTTTGCCACAGAAGCAGCTGCTCTCTAGTCCCTGTATATTTGCATATAAATACAGAGCTCCAGCAGCAGCCCCTCTTCACCCCAAGTTCTGCATGGAAGTGAAATGATGGTCTGCTGAGAGAGCACTGACAGTGTGTGATGGATTCCCATGTCACACTTCATTTGGGTGTGCTCGTTTTCTCTGATGAATCCAGTTTCCTTTGAAGCTCCCTTGAAATACAATAATGCTATATATGCTGAAAAGCTAAGTAAGGAGTTCCTTTCTGAAACTCAGCATCTGGCACTGGGATTCTGTTCAGCTCAAGGTGATCTCTCCTGGGAGCTGCACATTGTTCCTCTGCCACGTTTGCTGCCAGGGGACAGCAGGGCTTGCCAAGGCCAGCTCTGGGCACGGGGCACTAACCTTTGCCTGCTGTCAGTAGGGAGCAGTTCTGCTCCTCCAGAGCATTGCTGTTAACACCTGGCTTATTTCTTGCTTTAAGCCAGTCTGCAGGGGAGTCTGTTCTCTACTCATTTAGCTTTGTGTCCAACCCTGGGCTGTGTCACTGCTCCTGCAAGGATGCACCAACCTGTGACCTTTACGTGGCACTTTGCTATTCCAGTGGGCATCCCAGAGATTTTGCAAACTTGAAGGTCTCTGTTTTAGGTATAAATAGGAACATTTCATTTGACTGAAGTAGAATTGGAGTTGGAGCCACTTAAATCATGAGCAAATTTGGCTTGGAAGATTAAATAAATGCGTAGTTTGCTAGTTTTGCCAACTGGAGCACATATTGACAAACAGTGAGCTCCTTTTTTTTTTTGTCACTAATTAACTACTCTGGTAATTGGAGAATAAGAATTAAGATTGTGCTCTCACAATGATTTGCTTTCCTTATTGTGCCTGCTGGGAATGAGCGATTGCAGTCAGTTAGGAACAGAGTCCATTGCAATTCCTTCCCTGTCACAACAGATGCTGTTGGGAAGGTACTTCAGTGAGGCTTCTACACCATTCTGGCTTCTCAGTTGCTAGCCTGATAGCATGAAAAATGCACCAGCATTAAGGAAAAGCACACAAAAAAAGTAAGAAAAAGATCAGTGAGTATCATCCTTATTAAATAACAGAAATATGGAGAACCCTCAGGAACACAGTAGGCGGTGATAATTTTTCCAGGGAGCAGTTTACACAGTCATTGTTGATTTGGGACTTAGCTTATGTATTCCTAGGAAACATTTAATATTTGTAAACAACAGGGAGATGGGAAATTAGGTGCTAACATGCAATATGGCAATGCTGAAGTGCCTCTTTTCTGTAAGGCACGCTGAAGAAGGGACATTGGAAAAATCTTCTTTGCACTTAAATAACTGGATGAGGGTCTGTTGAGTCACCCTCCAAACTGCACACATTGGAAAGGCCTTTAAGTACAAAAAGTGAAATTCAGTGGAAGAAGACTTTTCACAAGTAGAGGGGGGTTTGGGGCAACCAGATGTATTCAGTGGTATTTAAAAAAGGAGAACTGGCCATCACTGGGAGACTGGTCACACAGACACTAAGGGAGAAATGGACTGTGCACAGAAGAGGCCAAAGTTTTCCCCTCTGATCAGAGCAGTCATCCTTTGTTACTGAAAATACACTGGTTTTTAGCAAATTCTACATTGCTGGGAATAGAAAAGGAAGAGACAAGTGCAAACAGCAGAGCTGTTGAGACTCCTCTGTTCCTTCAGTCAGGCAAGTCTGGCAAAAAAACCCCAAATCTGGGTTTTTCTCCTGGTTGTGGAGCTGCACAGTGACACACCAGCAGTTACCCAGGAAAGCTGACATGGCATTTTCCAGGTTGCTTTATCTTGCTGTGTGCTCACACATTGAGCTGTGCAGGTTGACAGGTGCCTACATGACAGCCTCACGTGGTCTCTGCTGAAGTCTCCCTAAATTGGGTTCTCCCTCTCATACATTTAAATACTTTCAAAATTAAGGTGAAAGAGCAGAAGTTTTAAGCTTGCAGTGAGTAAAACAAGACCAGCCATTCTGGGGTTTTTTTTTTCAAGCTTTGCTTATACAGACAGAATCATTGCATTTCTTAAGTGCCTCGTGTACCTCTCTCGTGAATTATTCACAGACCCTGCAGAATGTCTTTGCCAAGCTGCCAGCTGCATAACTTGGACATTTTTGGTGCCACTTTGCAAAAACAATAAGTGAGATCTGGCAGGCTCTGACATGTCGTGGGTGCTGGACCTGCTCACAGTTGCTGTTGCTCACCATCCTAACCCTTCATGTCCACCACAGACTGATGCATTTTAATTACCCTCATGATTTTAGTGGTGGCACAGTGCCACCCTTAATTTCAGACTGTGACATGCTTGTTGTGCATTGAAATTTAACCATGGATGGTAATTAATTACTAGTGTTTTCCTGATTCCTGACTAAATGAAGCTATGCAGCTCATCTTCACAGGGCAGCTGAGTCATCGGTCTGCCAACAAAAAAATCATATTGGGATTTTTTTTGGCATGATAATACCATGCTTTTCTTTGGATGCAGAGACCAAGAACCATCCTGGCAGGGCATGTGGGCACTAGCCAAATTCCTGTTTTGCATCCCTTAGACTTAACTAAAGAAACATAAGTGTCTCTGTTGAATTCTCATGTTCAGGAACTTGGGTTATGTTAATGCTATGGCTTCATTAATTACCCCATATCAATAAGAAAAGGCAGCTTTTAGCCTCCTAGCGTAAGAGAGGAGAAGAAATAGTAGTATCAAAGGAAAGCTTCAAAGACAGGCAGAGCTGTCTCTGGGGTAATTTCTGATCCCTGCATTCTCACCACTTCAAAGCTGGCTCTGTGTGTGTTTGGGTGAAGGGGGGGGTTGAATCTGATTTCTCTAATAAGTGTTGGCACCGGACCTGTTTGATATGGGATGCAGGGAACATTCTGGTTTGTTATCGCCTTTGAAATCGCTCCGCGACCTTCAGCAAACGGCCTCTTGTTCCAGCTGCTGGGGCTGGCTGGGGAGAGGGGCACTGGGGAGAGAAAGCCCCTGTTCAATTCACATGCAGAGGATGCCCTGAAATTGTGCTTTCAGCAGTTTTTTAGTTACAAATGTGTGTCTTGATTGAAAGTGAAAAGTTGAAGAATAATAGACCTATAACGATGCATTCTTTAATCTGCCTCTGCCTTAATCCTCAGTTTCAGGAGGGAAAGGTGGGCACTCATTTAAGATGTATGCAAGGAGCAGGGGCTAGTGGCTTTTTCTTTCTTTCTTTTTTCTTTCTTCCTTTTTTAACATGGATAACATCACGTCTGTAAGACAGGCATTCATTACTTTTTCAGCTTTCCCATCTCCATGCCAACTAATGAACATTCAGAACCTGTTGGACTCATCTTAAAGCAGCATCTGAAGTGGACTTTTTTTTGAGCCTAACTAGAGAGGATCACATACTTGGTTTGATCACTGGAGATTAACAAACCATCTATACATTCCAATTACAGCAACTCTGCAGTCAAAGAAAAGCTGTAAATTACATTAAAACAGGATGGTTTTTTTAAAAATATACATTAAATTTTTATTTTCAAATGTAGGCCTTTCTAATCTGGAAGTGCAGTGCTGCCTTCCCAGGTGGGATAATAAATCAAGCCTGGGTCAAGGTCTGAATGCTGATGTTCAGAGGGGTTCTTGATCTCACCCCAAGAGCCAGGAAATGTTACCAGGTTTGCAGGGAGGTGCCTCGGGGTACTCCTGTCCCCATCCAGCCTGGAGAAGGCATTGGGACATTGAGACATCAGCTGGCTTTTGTCTCAGGGCAAGGTCAGCAGTGCTGAGCCGTGAAACATCGCTCCTGGAGCAGCTTCTGAAGTTTTAGCATCATCCTGTCCCCTCTGAGCTCTGGGGACTCAGGAGTCACTGCTGGGCAGGATTTGGACATGGGCCACTTCACACTGCTGCTCCTGAAAGAGTGAGAGCTTTTAGCATTCTGACCATTTTTAGCATGGTGAATTAATCACTTGGACTCAGCATCCTTCCCCCTCGCTTCCCTCACCTCCCTCTAATGTGTTTTACTCACTTCACATGACTTCCTTCATTTCAGACTCTTTTTGTGCCTTGAGAGTCTTGTACTGTCAGTTGGAATGTATGGGCACCTAAGGCAGAGCTGAAATAATCAGTTGTACCAGAAAAAGAGAGAACCCCCCTTGTGAGAACACGTGTGTCCAGCCCTGGTATCAGGCACTAGAGGAGCTGCCCCTGCTTCATAAATTCACTCAGAAGTTCTTCTGTCTAGACTAAGATTCCTGAGATTAATGCTTTATCAAACACCTTTCCTGTGACAAGTTCTGTGCATACAGAATTGTTGAGTACACTGGGATCTGTTGGAAAAAAGTGATTTGCAAGTCTGGGATTGATGGAAGCTCCTGTTGTTTTTCCCTGCTGCTTTTCCTTGGCAGAGTGTGAGATGTTCCACAGGACTAGCTAAGAGAGCATTGATGTGTCAGTAGGAATTGTTAAACACCAGAGCCACTGGGCTAAGAAATCTTAAATTTCAATTTTGTTCTTTTAGTTTGTGTGTAGCTGAGCACACGTTTAAGTCATGGATGTGTGCATTTATCTACTACCTTAAATCTCTCTTAGTGTGATTTTTGTCTGCAAATGTAAATGCAGCTTCCTGAGGGATGTTTTATTTAGCCCCAGTAGACCCAAAGCTTTGGCTTAATTCAGCTAAACGCTCTTTGTGTCGTTTGTAACTGAATCACTTATTCAACACAAGACAAGCATAAACTTGATAAAAATGCCCTCATTTTAGAAACACACTCAAGCTGATGAATATTTGCATAGATCAGCCACAACCCCATACAAATGAAGATTTTGCTTTTTTAAAGAGAACTCATTAATTCAACAGGTCTTGTGTGTATAATTTTTTTATTGAAACTCTGCTGAACTGTGTTCACTCTCCATTGCAATACAAAGGAAATCTTATGTTATTAATTCCCTTTCTTGGATTGCAACAGGTGAGGGCAAGGGGTCAAAAGAATGAACTCAGAGATGCATCTTTGTTGATCCATTTTCTC
Organism: Molothrus ater; assembly: GCF_012460135.2. Classification (NCBI taxonomy): domain Eukaryota; kingdom Metazoa; phylum Chordata; class Aves; order Passeriformes; family Icteridae; genus Molothrus; species Molothrus ater. The sequence goes on along the minus strand of NC_050497.2, from coordinate 7,226,584 downwards.
TCCAAAGCTGCTTCTTTATCTGTAGTAATATATAACTTTTTTCTTTTTTTCCTACTGTAGCTTGACATATGGTCTAAATCCAACTATCAAGTTTTTCAGAAGGTAAGTCTCACATCATTTCTCTCTACCTAAGGCACATATGTGGAATTGATTTTAAATATCTGGGCCCTTATGTTAAATAATTCAGAATTTATTCTTTGTCATCACAACTTGCAAATAGCAAACAATAATCTGTAATGATGGAAAACTGTGAGTAGAAAAGAAGATCACTTCTAGTGTTATTAATTTGGATTTATTTCCCATCACAGTTCCAGTCCATGGTTTGGAATAGGAGATCAGAGATTATACTACACTAGTCTTAAAATTTCATGAGAAATCAGTTTAAATCTTTTGGGGGGGAAAGGACTGTTTCAGGTTCATTTGGATTTTGCTTTGTTGTTTTCACTGGGGCTTGTTCCCTCACATTCCTGAGAACTTGAGTTTAATAAATCAGTGGAACCCCCTTTCCAAAATGAGTTTGTAAATATTTTCCATGGCATTATTTTTGCCTGCCCTTCTTCCCACGATGATGTAAGCCAGAGGAGGGACTTACTGGAATGAATGTTGTGCCATAAAGTAAGAGAAGCCTGATGAGAGAATGGCAGCAATAAAAATAAAACTGCTAAGAAGGTTAAAGTGTATTTTAGAAAGATCTATATCTTGCTATTTTCAAGGAAGGGAAGATTTCTCTTTGAAGGCCTCTTGTCAGAATGCTGTAAGTTCACATTGATCCAAGTTTAAATTCCAGTTTCCCTTCCCTCAAGCCCCAGTTCAAGGAGCTGGAGCCTCCAGCTGCTGCTCTGGCTCCTTTCATCCTCCTTTGGAGTTTGTGAAGCAAATGGGGGTCAGGGACTCGAAAGAGCTTAAAAACAGGGGTCAAAACTCTGGCATCTTGGCTGTGCTTGTGCAGCTCCCTTCCAAGGTTTCAGAGGCAGTCAGGAGGGGAGGATGCTGACCTGGGACATTGCCCTGCTGCAGATCAAAGGACAGCTTTTGGGGAGCTGCCTTGCTCTCCCTTCTCTGCCTGGCATTAAAGCCAATTTTTGCTGCAGTTGATTCTTCACACCCCAGAGATTTAGTGGTTGAAATATTCTTTCTATTTTTGCATCAAGTAGGGTAATAGAGCAGGAAGTAAAACAGCATTTGTTTATCAGCCTGCTTTAAAGTGATTTTTGCAGTGGAATAAATGTAAGGTTCTGGGATGACCTGCATCATCTCCATTTCCCAGTGTGTGTGTGTGTGTGTTTGGTTGTACACTCATTTGGGCATAAAATTGTCCTCCTGGATGTTTTTGTTTAGAATAACTTGCTTAAATTTGTGTTAAATGATAATAAATAATCAGGGTTTTGATGATATAATTGTCTATAGGAAGATAACAGAGTTCAGTAATGTCCAGTTTGCTTAGATGTCCATGTTAAGGACTCAGGGTGCATAAATAAGTGGAATAAATTTCCCTTCATGTCCAGGTGATGCTTTAGAGCAGAAACTAGAAGAGATCAGTGAGAAAACATAAAATACCCCTCTTCCTGCTGCCTCTGTGGCTGCAGTATGGATAAATGAGAATCTTCGTTCTCTTCCTAAGTTCTTGTTGTCCATTTTTCTCTTGATAAATACCAAATTATTCATATTTACCAAAAAATAAGAACCAACCCAGAAAGACTTCAGGGAAAAGGGTGTTCTGTAACCAGCTGAACAAGTGTCTGTGGGGGGTTTTTATAGTAGTTTTATAGATTTTGTTGCTGGCTCTGTCACTGTGTTACCTTGGACAGCTTCACCTCTCTTCAGCTGCGTTCTATCCCTCAGGCTGGGATAATATTTGCTGACTTCACAGGAGCTCTCACTGAATTGGTTGCATAGAGCTCTCAGATTCTTGCCTGAGAAATGTGATAAAAATGGAAGGTGATGGCAGCTTCTAATCAATAGGTGGTGTAGATTGAGCTGATAGTTGAAGAAGTTAAGGCTGAGACCCACGTCAAGTTTTCAAACAGGTGACAGAAAGTGCTGTGGTTCAGCATAGTAAATTCTCTGTGGTGCAGTGCTTGGTTTGATTTCCTCTTTATTCTCTAAAGCTGCACTTGTGTCTATTTGTAATACCCAGGAGTAGTGATTTAGGAGTAGCAAAATGAAGGAAATAGATAAAATAGTGTTACAGAAACTATCACACTCTGTTACCAGGGTAGGATCTGTACTGCAGGATTTTCTGAACAAATGTTTTCATGCCACTAAAAAATCATGAGTAAATGTGTCAGAGCACATCTGAATGTTCTTGAAATGTGTTTCTCATGGCAGTCACCAGTATGGCAATGTGGAAAAAGGAAAAATAGGGATGAGTAACTGCTGCCCCCATGGAGGAGGCTGAGCAGCCCTTTCTGCTGCCTGTAAATGTACAGAAGGACAGGGCTGTTCCTCTTTAAAACCCCAACCAAGTCCCCAAAATCTGTCTTCAATGATAATACAAATAAAACATCTGGAGTTCCCCAGATCCCTGCCTGGGGGAGCTGCAGTCCTGTCAGATCCTCACAGGGTTGCAGCACAACTTTGTAGGACCAGAGACCTCTGATCTTCAATCCAACCCTGTCAAACCAAGCTAAATTTGTCCTGACTTTTTGTTTGCAAACAGTGGCTGTGTCAGCAAGGCTTTTCTCTCTCCTCCTTAGTAGGCAGGGGACCTGGGTGTGTGTGATTTGATGGGGGCCAGCTCCTGGAGGGCCATTTCTGTTCCAGTGTACACTCATTTTCCCAGTTCCCTGGAGACTTCCTAAATCTGCTCCTGGGGTGAACAAACCTTACAGGCACTGAATGCAGCAGCAGGGTTAGATCCAGAGAATGGAGCTGGGAAATAAGAGAGGGGAATGCTGAAAGGGCAGAAGCACAAGGAGCAAAGAAAAGGTTTTTCAGGCTTCCATGTTGGTGTGACATTTAAACTCCACAGGAAGAGCAAATGTTTTCATCTTAAACCTCCTAATTTTAACACCTTGTGCCTCTTGATCCACTAAAGCAAGAGGAGGAATAAAGCAGGAAATAAGGAAAGATTTTGAGGCTTAAATCCTGGTATACATGAAGGCTGAATAATTCTAGTTATTGTGCAGATAGTTCAAAATTCTAATTGTAAAGAATGGTGCCATGTTCATAACTTTGCATTCAAAAAAGAAGGAAGAATATAGAATTTTGGAGCTGCTGTGAGGGGATCAAACTGGGAGATGGTGTCAAACAGCTGCTCAGTTAAGAGCAGCATAGCTGGTGTTGCTGGGTACTATGAGGAGGATGGCTGTTTAAATCATATACAAAAGCTTTAAACCCATTTATTTCATTCTGATCTCTGAGTCCCATCCTTATTTTCACCTAAACAGTCTCACCAGTTCTAGCAATGCCACAAACTGCTTGTGTTTTTGCTTGGTCTGCTTCTCCCCAAAGCAGATTTTCACCAGAACTTGGAGAAGCTGTTTGTGAGCCCTGTGATCCCAAAGTGCTGGCATTTTCACCAGCACAAGGGCACATAAGTATTGTAATGTATGAAGATGTATTCTTGTCAATAATCTCAGAGTGAGATCACGTGCAGGATGAATGCATGCATGAGACAGAGCGTGGGCTCTGCTGCTGCTGCTGCTGCTGCTGCTCAAGGAGAGGAGCTGGGCTGCTCCAGGGTCACCTGGGCAGGATCAGCCCCTGCCTCTCCTCAGAGACCTCCTGCAGTGAAATAAAACCTCTGGGACTCAGTCCCAATAAGCAGAACAAGCAAAATAATAACTAAACACTGCAAGCTCTGAAAACAAGGGATAGATGCTGTTTTTCAGAGGAGTCTGGTGGTGCTTTCCTGAACTGGGGAAGGGTGTGTAGAGATTTGTGCGAGTTCCTCAGTGCCTGTTCCACCATCCATCATCCTTCCCAGCACCTCTCAGGCACCACATTCTGTGCTCCACATTCCCTCCAGAGGGACTCAGATCTGTTCCTGGAGAGAAGATTGAGTAATGGGAATCCTTGGAAATGAACAAAGGCATTCGTGCAGTTTTCCATGTTATAAAAGATCTAAACACTAATAAAATAACTTCCTTTTTTTTTTCTTTCCCTCAGTGCTGTGATCAGCCTTCACAGCTCATTGCTACAGGCTGCTGTTAAGGCCATGAACTTACAAGGGTTTGGAAAAAAAAAAATTAAAAACCTTTCAGGGGATTTAAAGAATCCCTTTATATTAGATGGAGTTGTCAGTGCCATGCTTGAGGGAATAAACCAGTGAGTGGCAAGGAAAGTTGTGGCTCTTAAAGGAAGTTCTGCACTTACTTTTGAGAAGGATATTTCCTGGCAGTGAGTTGGAATACATGGGGAGAGGGAGCTTTTATAATTCAGCCATGTGATGGTTTTTATTGGGCCAGGTATAGCTGCATTCACCTGGTCTGTGGTGGAGCAAGGCTGTGCCTTAGGTCTTTGCTTTTGTGCTGCTTTTCCCACTTACAGGAAGCACTTGCTCAGCCTTCTCCACCTGTAAATTGGATAATTTAATTTTTTTTAATGGATTTTCCAGCTTTGGGAATGCTGTATGACTATCCAGTGTCATCAAAGCCCAATAAAGCCATTTTTGGATGTGTCACCTTTGGAAAACTCCAGTACTGATCCAATGCATTACAACTCTTCCTGGGAAAAATTGAGACTTTTTGCCAAATTTGTTTTTTCCATGTCACTGAAGTCTCTTTTCCTCAGTCTCCAAGTGCTTAGTTCAACAATGGCTATTTTATTCAGCAGAATTTTGCTGCAGGAGATTGCCTTGTTTTTCCTTTTTTTTTAAGACAAGAAACACAAGTGCTTTTCAATAGATGAATTGTGAAATATTGAGCTCTTCTGCAAGATCTCTTGAAAATCCATTTCAAGGTCCAGAGCAGAGCTATCCCAATCGATGTGTGCTCCCCTGAATATGTTTCCCTATAAAAAAAAAAAGTAGAGAAATTAGAGAGTGACTGATAACTTAGATAGCAGCAGGTAAGGCACAACGATAAAAGTGGAGTTAATAAAATAAAACCCTGAGATGTACAAAATATCATCCTACACCCAGAATAAATTAGTTTCTGATTCCAGCTTGGCTGCAAGAAAAAGTATGTCCCTTAAGTGAGCTGGCACATCCACAGTTTGTTTTTCTTTGCTTTGGTGTGAAATTGTATTGCCATTAGGAGAGCTGGGTATTGATCTTTTGGGATTATTTTTTGCTTTTCCCCCTCCCCTTTTTTTTCCTTTTTCCTCTTCTTTTTTAATCTCGATCAGTTTGTGTTTTCTCTCATTGTCTGTTCTCTTGGGGGGGTTAAATTCTCCCTCACTCCCATGCCCTGGGCAGTTTATCCACGGCCCAGCTCCTTTCTGTTTGACATCACGGTTTTTGCTGGGTTGGGAAGGGGTGGGGAGTCATTCCTTTACTTTTCTTCCTCAAATTTGACACCCACTTTGATCTTTTTTAGCTATCAGCTCTTGCTTAGGGTAGAAATTGCCTTCTTTTCGTGCAGAAGGCATTATTAGTGTTCCAGCAATGCTGGGATGGCTTTCATCTCCCCAAGGAATCTCATTATCTTTACATTACAATAGCAACAGCATATGGGCAGCTTTGCCAAAGTGGCCAGTCAATTTAAATTTGTTAATAGCAGTATTTTTTAAGCGACTTCCTCAGTGCCAAGAGAAAACAACTTTGTTGTTCAGGAGGAAAAAAAGAGAGAAAAAAAACAAACCACAGTTTGTTAGAAGTAGAAATACAGCAGAAGGAGAACGGCTGCTCATAAATATCTTCAGAACTTCCTATTCTTTGACATGTCTGCTACTATCCTATAAAAGCACCATCTCAAAAAAAGATTCAGATAGCTGGGGGGGCTTCTGAGCACTGCATGAGATGTGTTTAAAAGCAATGGCTGGTTTGAGTTATGCTGTGCTATTAATGCACAGTTCATCACATTATTTCTCATATTTATTTTTACATGGTAACACAGAAATGGCTAAAACAGGCCGAGGTCCTTTTTGTGAATATTTTTGCAAACTCACCAGGATGTGCAAAGTCCTGAAAGTTTTGCCTTCCAAATGTCAGAATCACATGTGAGTGAGGGAGCTGGGTGTGTGAGAATGGTGGGGAGCAGATCCTGGGTCTGAAATTAGCAGGAAATCTCAGCACTGGATTCAGACAGCCTGATGTGATGGAGAGCTCTGTGGAGGAAGTTTGTATGGTGTGAATGAGAGCCTGGCTATACATGGATTTATTCAGGAATATATCTTTGGCAAAACCAGCTCCCTGAATAGCTTCAAGCACGAGCCTCTCTTGTCTCCAGTGAAACTTGGAGTGCTCCAACTCCCATTGCCGGATTGGACTTCACTGCAAGTGGGGAGCAACTGGAGCTAGCTGGGAATAGCACTGGGAATGTCAGTTCTCACTTCCTCTTACTCAGAGTTTGCCATAGTCTGTGGACTGGCCCTGAGAAGTGTTCCACTCCCATGCCAGAACTAGAAAATACAATTAAATCACTCTCTGTAAAGTCATGTGTTTTGTTGGAAGCTTTGACATTACTGATGAGGACCATTGAGATTCATGAGTTGAAATCTGTGAAAGAGTTCTTGTGGTTGTGTTGTTGTTCTGAATTCTTTATTGTCCAGCATAAAGAGTTTTTCCAATAATTTCTTGCATTCAAAATTGAATTTCTAAGAAGCAGTAAGCTGTTGAGTGTGCTGGTAACAG